>NC_133978.1:2967500-3567500 GCF_047716275.1 Strix uralensis | reverse complement strand
AATTTCATGAGTTTTCCTGCCCATTTCATCAGACCCAGCTCTAATGAGATTATTTGCAGCGGAAATCACACGTCACTTAAAGCACTTTAAATCGCCAACTATACAAAAAGCAGTATAAAGAACAAAAAGAGTGTAAAACCTTTACCAGTCTCTATGCTTTATCAAGTGCATCCATGCATAAATTGAGAGCAAGAACATGGCTACACTGCAACGTTATGATTGTCTGCTGGTGTGTTAATATTAAAAAAAAAGGTGGTACTTCAGATTTTGAGGCAACATGCTGTTTCACATGATGAGTAGCTTGGAGGAGTTTATGTTGGGTTTTTCTAGACTGAAGACTTATTTGTTTGTCTTAATAGTTGCTATAATAAGAATGTTTTACAATGAACAGAGGAAACCTTACCAAACAGACCCAAAATAATTCAGGCAGCTGACAGAAGGCAGTGCTTTCTGCTGTGAAGACATTAGGAATACCTACTTTTTTTTTTTTTTTTTCCTATCTCTGTCATCTCCTTTAGGTTAGCTTTGGAGAGTGGTTTTATCTTTAAATATGAATCAGACAATGTTGCCAAGACAACCTCTCCTCAAGCTTTTCATTTCGCCCACAGTGTGTGCTGAACCTCAACCAAGTCTCCCAGAGTGATTGGTCACTTATTTTTCAAGTGGGATTTGATTTGATGAAGCAAAATATTAAAAGTACTTGATTTTCTTGGCTCCTTGGTGAATCACTACAGCTAGTTTCACTTGCTCTGTCTCTAGGGCTGGAGGAAGCTAATCACACTGGCAGTTGGATTCCAGCATATGAGGCAGAATATTTGACCGAAGTTACGATTCTGAGGTCGATTACTGTTTTCCTAGCCAAGGTGTAGGCAGGGAATGTACAGTCAGTGACAGAACACCTCTGCAGGGTGTTTTACAGTATTTCCTCCAAGATATTGATTCTTAATGTAGTGATGCTGTATTTTAGGCTATGAGAGTTATGCCCACTTCTGTACTTCCTGCAGATGTCTTATTGCAAGGTACCCTTTGTAAAACCAAAATGACTTCTGTTGCTTGGCAGGTGCTCAAGTAGTCTATACAAATTGGCTGCCCTATTGCTGATGGGATGGGGAGTGGGATGTGGGTTTCAGTTGTTTGCCATCATTGTTTTCTGCCATGAGAACTTTTCAAAATATATCTCTGTATTGGCTGTTCCTCATAAGAGGAGTGACAGATTTAAATCATATTTGAATAAGTGTAGACTCTGTCATAAAGTAATACTAAATTCCCTTTTAATTTCTTATAACCTCAATGTATTTTATGTCCCTTTTGCTCTTATTTCTCACTACTTTGTCAACAGGCTCCCTCTTTTCCCAGGCACTGCTCTGCACTGTCATTCTTTTAGGTTTGTTAAGTAATGGTGGTATCATTCTGTCTTAAACTTTCAACAAAGTAGGCTCTTGCAAAGTGATGTTTTAATTAAGTATAACAGTGATTCAGCTTCTATTACTAAAACATGGAAGAATCTTGTGCGAAAGGTTTCTTTGCTCTTTCACTACCACTGCAAATTCATTTTCTCCAGAAACACAGTAAGATTGGTGACAAGATGATGACTGAGAGACCATCGATGGCCAAGGCTGTCACAAAGCAGCAGTTTGTCTTTGGTGGAGACATGCCGGTGGGCACTGTCCACAGGGGCAAGGACTCAGCAGGGATCTGAAGAGCCACCCCTGGTTCCACTGGCTGGGCATCCTGTGGTTGGGATTTCAGATTGTTTACCAAGAAGCAGCTGAAAGGTGAGAAAGACAGGAATTCATCATCCTGACTGAGATGAGAGTTTATCCAGTGACAGGTTTATATGATCACTGGTGCTCTGAAGAGTTTGTGGTTTTTACTGACAGAAAAACAACTTCCCCATGAAGGATTTTTTTTTTTTTAACAAATATTTCCAATGTTTCAATTTTGTTTAGATATTGCATCCCTTCTTTCCATCAGAGAGGCACAGAGAGAGGTCTAAATCTCTGCTACATCCGTCTCCTAAAAGTCCTTTCCATTTTCTGAAAGGTTGCCTGCAGCTGAGGTACTGTATTTCCAGCTTGCAGGTTTAATGGAACTTTCCTGTTATATTTACAAAAGTGGACTCTTGATATTTAATATGATCGGTATTGAAACCACAGTGTAAGTATAAATATTTATTACTGATTTTTTTCTATGCAAACGATGAGGTTTTTACATATTGGCACCGTATCTCATGGTTATTTGTGTGTGAGGGAGTGTGTTGTGGAAAACCCATCAAAGTCGGCCTCTGTACTGAATAAAGAAAATGCAGATTATATTGTGGGCTGCAAGATACTATAGTGAAGGGATTGTTCTAAATGCAATACATTAAAAGTTATTTCAAGCCAGGATGTAAATGACATTTCAGATTTTGAAAAGAATAATTATATGAACTGTCACTTGAAAGAGAAATTATTTATCTATTAGGTTTTTATGTTTCAACCCATCAAAGACATCTATGAGATTTACTTTTTGTATGTGAATAAACCTGATGGAATAAAGTGGAATGACTAATAACCTTGGTCTGTCAGACACAGCCATTAGCTGTTTGTCCTGAAGGTACTCTGCCCATGTACTTTTTCTTGACATGCTAAGCAAGCCCAGGTCTTGAATCTCTCTTTTATTTACTTTGAGGCATCTTTGTGACTTGCAAAATACAGCCTAAACAGTCACACAAGTCGCTGCTACTGCTCTGTGAATCCCAGTTTCCCCAGGAGGTAAGCCTGTGCTGTAATTCACTGCCACCATTATGTCTGTCTTAGCGCATAATAGTTTTTGTACCTGTAAATGTGCATGTAAGTTATAGCACCTTAGGTGCCTAAAAACTTTTGAGTTGGACTGTATCTTACTGATGGAAATAAGTCTAGCTGTCATTTTGAAATGAAGCCTGAGCATAACTGC
Source organism: Strix uralensis (assembly GCF_047716275.1). Classification (NCBI taxonomy): domain Eukaryota; kingdom Metazoa; phylum Chordata; class Aves; order Strigiformes; family Strigidae; genus Strix; species Strix uralensis. The sequence continues at coordinate 3,564,563 of NC_133978.1, read as the reverse complement.
TTTGTTGAATCGAAACCTGATGTACTAATAGATCTATACAGAACCCGACTATAAAAATAGTCTCCCATCTTTGTCTGTCTGTACAAATTGGCTCTTCTGCTATCCGAATAAGTGAATTTCCTCCACGTTCTTTGACAGCTATGGATTTCAGTGACTGACAAACACAAATTCCAGTTCGTCTTTGGAAAATATGGAGAACAAAAACTATACTATAGTGAACTCCGCAATTTTGCAGCGCAGCTGGGCTCTAAAGTCTTTACCTGCTCTCTCACTTTCTCTTGTGCACTTCTATTTTTTTCTGTTAGTAGGAAACTGAATTTGGAAAATATTGGAAATGCAAAGACATGGCAACTAATTGTCTTGATAAGAAATTACTAAAAATAGTTTAAGCAATTTTTTTCTCATGTAGACATTCAACAAGAGTGCTATTAAGAACATTAACCTTTTAATTAATTGATTGAAAGAAGAAGAGAAAAATATAACTAACTTGCATTTCTTTTTACAGACAATAACAATCAGTTCTCACAGTTTGTTATGTTATCTTAAGAGTAAATATTTAAGGAAAAATTTAAGAACTTCATGCCTTTTCTGATTGCTTTTCAAAACAATACCAAGCGATTGCTTTACATTTTTAAGATTTGTAAAACACTTAAAGGGTTTGTTTGGCAGGATGACAGTGAGACAAACATCCTCTACCCCAGGAGTTCACTCTAACCTGGTAGCTGGCAACTCTCCAGGGCCGTAGAAGACATAGGGTCAAATTATTTTAGGTGAAGAAGCATAGGAGGGCTTTTTTTCAGCTATATGGGTAAGAGCCTTAACCAAAGACCAAAGAGTGCTGCTGCACATCTACTTCTAAAGAACTGGGGCTGCTCAGAAGCATACTGGCAAGGGGCAGCAGAAGCAGTGTAAACAAGAGGTAACTGATTTCACCCTCTGTGTGAAGGTAAAAGTATGTAACACATTCCAGTTAAATGTCTTCTCTAGAATCCCAAGCTCTGCTCCACACAGCTTGGTTACAGAGAGCTAAGAAGAAAAAGATCTTACCTCTATGAAATCAAATCGCTCCTTGATCTTTCCCTGATCAACCTGACAGCTTCTAATTGCTGTGTTCAGAGGTCCCACTGGACTTGTTTGTGCTCTCCTAACATCCATTGTCATCTGAAATATTCCTCTAAATATTCTAAAGATAAATATTAACTGGGTTTCTAAGAGTTTCTGGAAGGTGATGAGATTTAAATATTTATGTAATTGGCTAATACGCAAAATAATATTCTTCAATGATAGTAATTGTTGCTTTATTCAGAGTTTCACTGCCTGATAGCTAACATCGTGAAGGTATCCCAGCTATGTGGGTTGCCACCTCCTGGTAGATAGCCCTTCTGGAGTGGCCCCTGCTATTGAGGTGAGCCCTGGGAATTCCACTGATTTTTAATTCATTCTTATCATATTGTAATACCTGATGTGTTTAAATAAGCTTGTGCCATAAAATCATTTTGCACACGTATCACAGTACCACTCTTTGCTATATAACAAGAAAAAAGGATGTTAGCTAGTTTTGAACTGGATGGCAGAGGCTCCTCTGGTCACTGGCTACAGAGCTGATATGTAGGAGTTCTGTGATAATCCTTATGTGCCTTTTAAAGCTTATTTTTCATTAGTAGTACTGGCCAGAATGGGAAAATGATGTTACTATGCCTTACATATGAGAAGAGTCAAGGAGCTCTTATCCTACAGGCTTGTTTTTCTGTATTAATGGCTTGTATTTATGTAAACTCAGCAACTCATTTCTGTGGTCATAGAAGTAGGATCAAATTGAAAGACGAGGAAGAATGTGAATCATCAGATGTTACGTGGTTTGCAGGAGGTAAAGGTGCATCTCATCGCTGAAGGCAACCATATGTTACATTCCATGTTCACATGGAAGGGAGAGCAAATCCAGAACAAATGAATTGTTTTGCAGCTAACTAGCTCAAGACAAAGAGCAACCACTTTTCCCATCCTTTTCCTTTGCTTCATAACTAAACATAAAAAAGAAATAAATATTAGCCACCCTTTGCTTTCAAAAGGAATAAAGGTAATTATGTAGTATGTGCCACATGTCTGCATCATTTATTACAATTTTGAAGTCATGCTTAATTTAACTTAGTGTTGGTTTCCTGGTCTTTCAATTGTCCTTTATCCTGATGGGTAGACCAATGAGTGAGCACTGTGGTTTTTTCCATCTGTCTTATAGTACAACATGCCTTCAGACCTGCCAGCCATAAAGCTACATAAAACAATTTTCTAAGTCTATGAAAGAAACTTCATACCCTGTTCAATCTCAATATTTATTGTCCACAGAATAAATGTACTCTTTAAAAAATTTAACTCTCTTGGTATTTTGCTCTATTTTTACAGTGTTGGCATTCCTTCAGACTAAGTGTGAGTGCTGAGGTAAATTCTTGTGGCTTGCAAAATAAAGTGTTTTATCTATTTTTGCTTGCTAAGGCACACCTAAAGTTTATATGTCACTGAAATCTTAAGGAGAACACAGGTTTTTGGTAACATTGCTTGATGTTTTCTGCAATCACATTTTCAATGTGGTTTACAGCATTGATATTTTATTAATCAATCACATCTCTTTCCAGATGTAGGTTCAGTTTGTCCAGGATGCCTCAGCATTTATTTAAGCCATGAATTACCACACCCAACCTTGCATTTACCCAATTCAGTAGACTCTTTTCCCTTTGTGATTCTTTATGCTTTTGTACTTGCTACCTACTGCTTCATCCACAAACTAGATTAATTTTTTTTCTGGGAAGCAACATCATAGGCATAACAAGCTTCTCTAAACTGTCACAGTTCACATGTAAAATGGCCTTTTGAAGTTGTCTTTATGACTGTTGTAAATCTCGTCATTCCCCCTTATACTGCAGAACAGAGCGCTTCAGAATATGGCTCGTTTGGGGAACACTTTGCAGGACTATTGCAGTACTCAGGAGGATGCTGGAGAAAGGTCTCTGAAATGAAGGCAAACTTGATAACTTGCAGTTTATGAGAATTCATATAATTTTAATGGCTTTAGAAGCTGATGTGCCTTCTTCCTGCCAGGAGATTGTGATGGTGGCATTCTGAATGGATTGCATGGAAGTCAATGAAGGGAAGTGAGGCCCAAGTGGTCAACTAAAGGGTGACATAAATGTTTGAGAGAGGAGAGTTGGAGGCAAAGAAACTGAGGAGGGGAAATCTCAATTGGTCTGGGGTTAACCCACTGGAGCTAGGAAAATTATTTTAATCTAAATAATCATCAGTAGCTAAAAAATGTCATTAACCCAGGCAAAATCTTCCTGAGATGCTGCTGCTTTGATCTCCGAGTACCTGTCACTGTGGATGACACTTGCCTACCTTTCTGGTCACTCCTGCATCCAGTGCAGTGGTTATTTTTCACCTTTCTTCTCTCTTAATTATGTACATAGGAGAATGTGGTAGTACTATTGTGCTGGAATGGAACTTTCTTCTTTCATCAAAACAGCCACATTCTCAACTTTTTATGCTTCAACTCCTGTAGGAGTCTAATACTTTCTATTTCTTACCATATGAACATCATCATCTTGACTCCAACCCCTACATTAGCTTTTGTCTTCTCTCATTCCCGAGACATACACTTGAAGATTCAAGAGCATTTTCCCTTTACTCAAAGGTTCTCTTTGTAAAGTCCACTTTTCACTTGAGTTTCCCCCTTGTTCACAGGATTAACTGTTCCTCAGCCATCTCACCAAAAAATATCTTTTTCCCTTTTTCCATGTCAATCCTTCTGTATAAGGGAAAAATCATTCTAATAGAGCTGAGCACCCCTTTCTGTGTCCTTCCTCCACTTGTCCCATATGACTTCTCTTGACTCACTGCCTGTGAGTCACTGTTATGTCTGAGTGTGGAGATGACATGCATTGTCCTTCCTTGCTTTGCTTCTCCAATGATTCCTTTCCTTTTAATTTTCACCATTTCCACCATTTCTGGTGGAAATTCACACAGGTAACTAAGCCCACAACATGTCCAACAGTATTAACTGTGCTTGTCTTTCATCTCCTAGACTGACAAAAAATTTAGAGCTGGAACCAGTGATTAATCTGTTCCTGGGATAGTGGAAAATGTCCATAATTCTGTGACTGTGGTTAGTGAAAGCATATTTTCTATCAGTGTGCTGAGCTCCTTATCTTCTGTGAGGGATGGTGATCCTGGGACACTAGGTTGGTTGACTGGAAATGCTTCTGTATTACTTCTTTTGAAGAATGAAGGTGTCGACAGGAGTAGCATAATAATATTTTAGTCTTTTACATATGAGTAGCTTAGAAACTAAATTCTAATGCAATATTTGCATAAGTCATTCAGTACATAGAATTTTGTTTTAAACTTTTAAAGACATTAAAAATATCTTAAGCTGCAAACTGCAGTACATCAATAATGTATATTAATCCTGATTCCTAAGTAAATATGCCCACTTAATTTAACTTTTTTCTTGAGAAAAATTCACAAATTAAGTAGTTGCCTTGGGTTCGGATCATACCAACACATGCCAGAGATCTTTCAGCTGAAGATATATAAGAGAAGTTGGGATAGTTATAAGTCATTCTTTTCCATGCTCAGTGTTAATTTCTATTAATGTAACACTCCTCTAAAATGTAGCTACTAATGAAAATCTATAAAAACCTACCCTCATCTATCATAAATGCAGAGCACGGTAAAATTTATCAAAATAAAAACTCTGAAAGATAGTGAAGAAATCAAAGTTTAAGAAGTTAAGCATGGAAATGGGTTTCTCAGAGTTGTGTTCAATCTGTGATGAGCCTATCACAGAGAAACCACACTTTCTGGTATGGGGCATTTTTTCTTGTTCAAGTGAATTTGATGCATCATATGGAGCAGCTTCAAATGTCTGTTCATTTCCTTAGATGTTTCGAAATATTCCAGATTCATTTCTCCCAGGTAATTTCTGACAGTAATGGCAAGCTTCTGTTAATGCTGAGGTCTGTGTGTAATTTAACTATTGGATAAGTGGATGTTATATTAGCATAATGGCAAAATTACAGCCCAAATTTTTTTTTTTCTCTGTATGAAGATGGGCATTAATTTACAGAAGGGATAAAGAGTGGGAACTTCTGACATCCTGAAAAATTGTGTTCTAGAATCTAAATTTTTAAGGGAGGGGGCTTTAAAATATCACTGTTCTCCGAATAAGCAAATGAATGCTATGGATCTGTCCCCACAATGGCTTGGTAATAAAAGTTAAAAACTGCTTGATGCTTCACAGAACTGTAGCTGGGTCATGCAGTCTGACTTCATGGATATCACAGGTCATATGTTATGCCTGCGTGCTTTGTAACAGGCACAAAGACTTCAGTTAAAGTGGGGGTTTTTTTTAAAAAAAAAAAAAAAAAAGGAAGAAGAAAGAAAAATTCATTCCTCAGGTTAAAAACTGTCACGAGCAAAGAACAGGAGTGCTACCAGTGCCTGAGGGTCCTTACATTGGCAAGGAACAGATGTGGTAAGATATACCAGATCCTTTGCACAGGTAAATTACTTCTCACTGTACAAAGAGAAAGCAAAAAAACCTCAGTGTGTTTTTCACCAAGTGTAGAATTGCTTCCTACCCCCAGATCAGAGTGACTCTGAGCATGAGTCAACTGAGCCAGTCTGGTAGCTATGAGTGAGGATTTTTGTAATGTCACAGGGCTGTGATCCATATCATGCAGTTCTTCCACTGCTGAACTTAAATGCTACAGAGACGGGCAGAAAAAAGATTTTACATAGCATAAAAAGAAAAGGCTTCCTGTCTTACTTAAGTGATATGCTTAATCCCTAAAGAGCTCAGAACGTGTTGAGAATAACACAGAAATTTCTGCCTTCTCCAAGGCCTGAGAGAGGTTAAAAGGGTTTATAGTTTTGTAGATTGTCAGTTTGAAAGATCAGTCATCATGAACCATCAACAAACATTTTCTCCCAGAAGTTAGACTTTCTTTTAGGCAGACTTCTAGGGCATGAGGATGCCCTAGGGTATGAGACATCAGCATGCAACTTGCAGGTATGAGTCAGGACCTATGGGAAACTGATTTCTTCTTGAGTGGCAGATGGATGTCGGGTGACAAATACTCTGGGGCATCAAAGATGGTGCCTTATGCCTGTATTTAGGCAGCCAGATCCCATCCCACACTTTTTTTTTTTTTTTTAACAGGTCTAAACAGTGCTAAGTCTGACATTTTTCTTAGCAAACTGTTCCAATATTTCCTTATTGTATTTGCTGCCTAATTGCATATTAATTCATGGTTCAACTTGCCAAATTTCGACTTCCAGCTCTTCAGTCCTCTGTTTTTATCAACCAGGTTGAAAGACTTTTGCTATGATGTACGTTTTGGCTTGGTGCTTGGCCTCATCTTTAAAAACAGTAAAACTGCTTTAAAACAGTAAAAGCAGTGGGGCCAGTCATGTGCTACCCATGGCCTTTTGGGTCTGTTCTGCTGTCTCTTTGTTTTCAGCAAACCCTGACCCTTAACTGTTGTCTGTCAGGTCACTGTTACCTTTTTGTGAGGATCCTATTTTTGAAATTCCCTTGCAAATCACAAGAAAAGGTTGGTAACGTTTCATTTCGCTGATCAGCAGATTGGGGGAGTGGGGTTGGTCCCTTTGAAACTCTAGATCTCTGATTTAAACAGATCAAGATCTAAAGCAGATGTCCTTTACAGCTTGTATGTCAGATAGGCAAGTATTTTCGTTCTAGACAATGCTTCCGTTTAGGTAAGGCTTCCCATTCCTGGTGTATCCCCAGGTAATCTCCTTACAGGAGCTGCTGCCCCGCAAGAGGAGGCTTTCCAGGCAGTCATTCCTGTGTTGTCCACCTTCCTTCAGCATCTGCATGTTTCGCTTTTTTGCGTTTCCTGGCAAAAATCACAAGCTTTCACTGATCCCCATTAATAGACAGCTCCAGCTATTCCCTGACCTTGAAGAGGGCTTTGCAAGCCCTTGCTGTCCAGCCCCGACAGATGGATGTCACTGGTGCATGGTCAGGAGGCTGCTTTGAAATTCATTTTTATTCCAAAGCTTTTGTTTGCCACCACTTCACCTCTCAGGGTCTCAAACTAAACATCACTTTGAACCAGCTGCTTCACTGTGCCGATGACCTGGCCTGCTGACCCCTCCGATCTGCATATGTTTTTTACATTGCTTTTTCAGCAAGTGTTACTGCCCGTGACCCTCTCTGTCTGTGAGACTAATACTAATTCTACTTTAAGGCACTGTTTCTTTGGTGGTAGTTCTGAATAAGACACTGACTTCAGCATTCCAGTTGTAAGACCACCTCCACCAAAGTTCGATTACAGCAGCACCATAGTCAATAATGTAAAGATTTTTGGGTCTTCTGATGTACTATTTTCTTTTGTTTGTTTTCTTGTTTGTTATTACATCACCTCATGCTTGCATTTATCACATACATGATTCTACAGCCACTTCAGAGAACTCGCAAAAAGAAGCAGGTTATCCCTAATCAGGGACTAAAAAATCTCTGCACTGCATTTCATATCTTTTTGATATTTCAGCAATGAAATAGAATTTCTGTTACTATCAAAGTCTGAATGTGAATGAGAAGTCCCTTACTATTCAAAATTCTAGTATTGGGCACCACTTCATGATATTTGGGACAAGTGGGATCAAGTACTATCAAGTCAAGTGTGCCATTTTCCTGGTATATAGAAAAATATATTTCACGAAAGAACTCGGTGCATGAAATATGCTTCACCAAAATCCTTTTTTTTTTCTAATAATTGTATGGCAGTGCTGCTCTTCCTTTAATCCTCATTTTTAACTTTGTATTATTCAGATTTATTTTCCTTTTCCCTCCAGCCACAGAGCAAAGATAAGAAAAGAATTGGAGACTTTACTATTTTATTAGCTTTCTCTGAATACTTTTGCAAAACAGGCAGAGGTTTTGTCTATAGTAATTCAGTTCCAAGAACTGCCAGCTTCCTGTATTTTCATGAGTTTTGCAATAAAGACTATCTATTAACAATGTTTTAAACATTTCACATTGGTTTGTGTTATTAGAATTGTCCCTATGGCTAAGCAGAAGACATTCCTTGATCTGCATTTTGTGGGAGGTAAAAGTTTTAACAAAGTTGCAGAAGATTCTTCATTGTGCCAGGAGGGAATAGATAAAGCTGCACACACTTTCCCAGCTTTCCAGGCAAGATGTATGTCCACTTACTCTCATCAGAGAGCTGAATCTGTCCTCTCTGGGAGTAGTCAGAACATTTGCCTAAGGCTATTCCACCCATGGTAAAACATCCAAGGAGGTTCTCCCTGACCTCCACATGTGTCAAAGGTAGCACCATTGCTTGCCTCCCTAATTACTTTTTAATTTCTCTTTTGTTATTCATTCCTCGACTTTAACTCTCTTTCCTTCTTTTCTTCGGGGAATACATTAAAATAGAAGTGGCTTTCTTTTCTGTAACAGACAGTCTCATGTGTTATGGATTGAACTTTAGAAATGTATTATAATTGAGGTACTGAAAACAAAATTTTCTGCATGTCAGGTGTCCGGTGTCCTCTGTAGAGTCCTCCCTTTTTCTCCAGGTTAAAAAAGCAACAACAAAACCAACCCATAAATGTCTGTAATATCAGAATGGGGTACCTACAACAGCTTGTGAAGGGCAACTGGAGAAGTGGAGCACAACACAGCTGTTTCCTCTGCTGCTGCCAGGTAAACAAGCAGCTGTATGTCTGGAAAAGGGCTGATGAACCCTTGGAAATCCCACAAGACTTTTTGTCTCCTGTGACTCCTGAGAAACCATGTCTACTCCTGGGAAAAGGTTGCCCTGAAAGATTTTGAACTGGGAGCAGAGATTCTTCTTGAATGCAATGTGGTACCTACCCACTGCCCCTTTGAGGAACATGTGAAATTGTCTAAATGGTGAACACCTAAATACCCAATGTTAAGGTTGGCCTCTTAGTCTGTGAAGCTCTGGGAAGAGGAGACTGAGATGCTGTATTTCAGAAAAGAAATCTGCTTCTGAGGAGAAAATGTTTATTTTCTCTGGAAATACACTCCACAAACCAAGAGGATTTTAGGCAGGGTGGACTACACACAAGCCAAGCTGAATACTAACAGTTCAGATGAGGTGTTGAAGGAGTGTTACTTGTCCAGGGGAGGAGGTGGTTGTTCATGCTAAAAAAAAAAAAAAAAAAAAAAAAAAGAAAGAAAAAAGAAAAAAAATGAGAAATTTCAGTTATGTCAGTCATAGTGTTGCCACCTGCCCCTGCTTTGGTAAGTCTGTAGCTTCTTCTCATGGTGCTTAATAGTTTTCTAGGGCTCTACAACCATGTATGTGAGATGTGTAGAGAAGCTGTAGCTTCCCCTGTGTTAGTGTATAGTGTATTGCCTGGGAACTGGGGGGAAATAAATGTTTTTTCTTTCTTCCTGGCTTAATGATGGGTGGGTGGCTCAGTTAGACAGACTGAAAGGTGGCTCAGTGAAACTCTTGTTGTTCAGAAGTAAATCTCTTTCCTGTCCCTGACTTGTGTAGATTGCAGAAATCTATTCACGTTTAGCAGGAAAATTTGCACTTATCATCAATGCCTGTGCAGGAGCATTTCACAGTCTAAGGCCAATGTATGAGAAAGCTCTGTGTCTTGCATGAGTTTCACCTTCCAAGATGACAGTTTCGTACTGCCTGAGGGATGTATCTGTCCAGATCATCATCATCAGGAGGCAGGTAGCCTTTCCCATGACTGCTGGCAGTTTCATTGTGAACTGTGCTCTTTGTGCCCACACTGGGGCTTTAGTACTTTGAGTTTTTAAACCACAGCCTTTAAATGTCACAGTGAACAGTAAACAGCATGTAAACCTAATCCTGCTGAGGAACTAAGTACATATTACATTATATTGGTGATATACTAGTTCTTTAGGATTGTGAGGACTTGACAACTTTTGGTGAAAATCCCTGATTAATTCACTTTATTCTTAAAGTTGTAATCCAAAACCAGTTACTTCTCCATGTTCTGTTTTGGTTAATTCAGTTCATTTGAGATTCTATATGTGTGTGTATGTGCACGTGTGTATGAACACCCATGCAGATGTATACAAACGACTGCAATACTAGCATTACCTTGTTTCTTGGTGAAAGTAATTCTGTTATCTAAAAGAAATTAAGTCATTTCTTGCGCATATAGTTTGTCATTCCACGAGACGAAATGTATGTATCTTTAGGTGATCTGACATAAAGTGATTGTTCCATGCTTGAGGAAAAGCACTGGTGTCACACTGCAGCTATCTTCTCTTTTTGAAACCTTAATTTCTGCACAGTGTAGTTTGTCTAAATCCAGTCACAGGAAAAACTTACATTACCAGCAGAAAATGTGAGTCAGCTTGATTACCATCTGAGGTTATACATGTATGTATGAAATATACACAGTTGTAATACAAAATATATACAGTCTTTCTATTTGTCACCTGCCAAAAATGTAAATGTGTCTGTGCTGTCAATACATTAGCGCTGAAAGGGACAATTCTCTCCCTAGGTACCATATTCTGAAATAACTGATTGGGGTCATTAGTTTATTTAATTTCATTGTTGCTGGTTTAGCTTAGAAAAATTTGGATGGACTTTCTTTTCTTTTTAACAATGTGCTTCAAGCAATACTGGTTTTCTTTTAGCTAAAAATATTTCTATATAAAATGTCACATCTATAATATCACATACGTTATTAACCTCTAAGGAAGCCTGAACTTTTGTACAAGAAATGAACAGGGTCACTAGAACCATTTTTTCTTTGTCTACCCCATTACACATCAACTGAAAGAATTTTCAAAGATCGTTAGGACTGCTGTAGGCCAGCAATACATTCCCCAAAAGAACAAAGTCAGTGCAGTAAAGGCACTTTGCCTCTTGCTGGCTACCGTCAGCCATTTCACAGATTCCAGTTGGTGTCATCTTTCTTCACCCTCGTGGTTATCTCATCGAGTGATTCAATCAAAACCCTGGTTTATTTTATTTTAATGGCCTACTATTTGGTAGGTGTTTGCCAATTAATTTTCACTTATTTCCATCAAGGTGAGGTTGACCAGTCTGTGGTTTTTTTCTCCTCTGGAGAAGAACAAACAGAACCTCTGGGTGCTTAAGCTCCTGTTGCCTGGAGCTGTGAAATAAAACCTAATGGTTTAGAAATTGCTTTGGCTGGGGGCTTATGAAGAGGAAATACTTTTAAACAGTAACCTGAGTTTTGTGGACATGTTTATAGACATAGATTTTTATTTACTTTTTTCTTTTAATCAGCCTGCTGGGATACAAAGCTGGAAGAATCAATGTCATTTTGTTTTCTCTTTGACTCTGCTATTGTGAGTGGGATTTTTTTCTTCTTGATTTTGATAGAAGGAAGGAGCAGTGAAAGAACTAGAAATTGATTTGGCTTAAAGTAAGACTGGGATTTCTTTCATATTGAGCTTGATAGTGAGAGAATACATTCTCTTCATTAACATGACCTGGAGCCCAAGTAAAGATTTGATGCTGCCGTATAAGCAGCAGAACACTGTGTATTTTATAACTTCATGATCATTAAAAATAGGAATTTACTGCAGAAGAACATCAGGGTGCAGTTTTACTACATACTTTCTGGTTTCAACTTGGGATCGCTAATTTTCATGGACCACTAGGCTCTGTAGATCTAGCAAACTATAATTTATGCATTCATACTTTGAAATTAGTTTGTAATACTTGCACTGTAATTTAGTCATAAGGGGTTTTCGCTGTGGTAGTGCGATAATTAAATGAAACAATTTGTCATAGTTTTTTGTATGTACAATGCACAAAACAACTGTATTGTTCTCAAATGCACTGTTTCAATAGGTATGAGATGAGACAAAAGTTTTCCCATGGTCATTCTCAAAAGACAGATTGATGTACTTTTCTATGCCACCAATATCTTCCTCTGTGCAAAGCTTCATACAATACAGAAGAAAGTATTAGAAAACAAAATCTAAAATACTCCCTGAGGCCTTCCAGGTGTCACAGGGCTCTCCCCTGTAGAATAAAAAGGCTTTGCCCTGGATGTTATTGCTGTAAATTCAGTAGAGACTTGCAGTTGTACTTGATACCAGTTCAGGAAGGCCTTTGAATAATCAGAGTCTTCATCACTGAATACATCCTCTCCACAATCAGAAACTATTTCTGCATCAGAGTAATTCACTTACCAGTGTATTATGCAATCTATTCATTCCAATTTTAGTGGAGATAGCCATGTGTTTCTGATGACACCCATGACATTAGTGCTATGTCAAGATAAGTTTATTCTAAAGGCCATCCACTGTATTTTTGATGAAAATTAATAAAGAATTGATCTGTATATAGTTGTACTTGCAGACTTCATCAAGAGGAAGAAAAAGGGCTGCCTTAAGGCTGTGTTTAGCCACAAGGGAGAAAACCAGAATTGGATGGGTGAGGCTCAATGACAAGTTATAAGGAGAAGTCACAGGGCTGGATGTGATAAAAAAAGTTAGTTTAAATGAGAGAATGAGATACGAATGCAAAGCGGAAAATTTGTTTTCTTGTATTTCTTTCTCTCTGCCTTTCTTCTGCTTGCTTACGTTAGGAGCCTTACATTGCTCAGTTTCTTTTCTTTCTCATAAGGAAGTCAGCATGGCTTTACTCGTAATTAGACAAGAAAGACAGAGACTGATAGCTTCATGATTGCACATAGCCCAAGTGGAGAGAAGGGCAGGCAAGAGTGGGCAAATCGCAGCAGCTCTTGAAGTGTTTTCCAGAGGAAACTGTTAATTCAGGACTTCCAGTACTTGTGCTACTGATTTTGCTTTTTTTTTTTTTTTTTTTTTTGAATAAATCATCTTTTCACTTCTCATTAAAAGAACAAAAAGCCTGGGTTTGAACTAGGCACACCTCCTTCTGTAAAAGTGCAATAATGATGCTGTTAAAGCCAATAAGGACTTTAATAAAATCAGATGTATTCAAGTATTGTTGCTAGATATTTTTCTATTTTGCAGATATTCATATATTAAGGAAGAAAAGCTTTGTAGTTATGTATTATATATGCATCTCGCTTTGTCCAGTATTTATCCAACTTTACTTTAGGTATGAGGCATGTAATTAATGACTGTGTTTTGCTCTGTAGTGGGTCAGCACCAAATGGCAAGTTTGATATGAAATGGTCTTGATTCCTGTCTTAATGTGTTTATCTTGCCCTTGATAGTAGGACGAGAGGCAATCAGGCTCAGCCTAAGCCCCTAGAGGAAGCTGAGGTAGACCTGGGCTTTTCTACTGTTAGCCCCTATCAAACTGCAAAGCAAGATTATTCTCTCTGCATTCCTGCTTTGAAAAGGGATTTGAAGCTTTTTCTCTCCCTCTGTGTGAGCAATAAAGTATGGAACAAGAAAAAAGAGGGAATTTACCAGCTTATTGTACCTGTTCTTTTCAAGCTAGAGGGTATGCAAGATCAACTCAAATTGGTATGTGAGACTTGATGATATATATATGTATATACACACACTATTTCAGTAAGGAGGAAAGCCACTTATATATAACTTTGATTTAAGAACGTATGATGATAACATTGGAAGTTAAATTTAAAGTAGCTACTAGAAAAAATATTTCTATTAATTTATAATCTTATCTTAATGCCTAATCATTAATGGCATTCTTTGAACTGAACAGGGTCTTTTTGTCATCTTAATGCCACTAGTGCAGTTGAAATACAAACAGTTGAACTTGACACAAACTCATAAGAAATAAAACCAAGATCATAAGAATTTTGCTTTAGATAATACTCTGCCATACACGGTAGTGTGTATGTTGACCTCAAGCTAATGCTTACTTACTTGGTTAGTAGCCTGATTTTTCTATCTACTAAACTAAAGAATCAGTCATCCTTGTAATTTGCCTTCTTTGGTGTTTAAGAGCTAGCAAGGAAAGGATTGTCGTTATTATAAGCAGAGCACTAGCTCTGCTATGTTAAGGTTGTGAACTCTTTTCTGGTTAAAGGTTGACTGTCTTCTGCATGTTTTAAAATACATGTGCTTACGCAGATTGTCTTCCAACTGAATGCGTCTCATGGCTGTGTTAAACCAAGTTATTCAGTTCTGAGGGTCATTAGAAACATTCTTCCTTTTTTTCAGTCCAGTTGAAAAGGATACTAAGGAAGTTGTTTCTATTACAGAAGGAACATCATATCATTTTTCTCACTGAAAGTCTCCAGTGTTTCACCTCTATTTCGTCTTATTTTTGTCTGCAAAAATGTGCTGTTGGTAAAGCTGGCATTAGATGAATGTTTGTTTTTACTGGCAGTGTATACATATCAAAAGGTTTTGCTGCAGAGAAGATCCCAGAGGTCTCATGCTGATCCAAACTCGACTGGAAATTGTACATATTTTCCTTGGAGAGTGAAACTCTCTTCTCTGTCTAAGCAGAGTTGACATAAGGAGCTTTTCTGGTGGGAATCTGGCATTGCCACTTTTGCTCTGGAGTGAGAGATTGTCATGGGCTTCATTCACATACAAGCATTGTTTGTAAAGAGAAGTTAACATGTTTATCACAAATGTTGAAAAAGGAGCCGTTCAGCTCAAGTTCTGCTGAAAAGATTGGGACAGTTTCTGTCCTGCTAGAACATGGCATTCAACAGTCTTCCACATCTCAGAATTTCAGAAATTCCAGAGAAACAATTACTAAACTTAATCAACTCTCGGTGAGATAGCCATCAAAAAATACTGGAAGAATCATTGCAATCCTGTGAGAGTTGCCCCCAGAAAACAGATGTGAGCTTCTGTTCTAAGGATAACAACTTTCTTTTTATGTTTGAGAGGTTTCTGTTGCTTTTTTCTGTAATGACCTTACCACCCTTCTATAGCAACAGATTCCTTATTTCATTCTCATCGCATTCTCTATCAGTAGATTAGTGTGTATATGGTGACTAGATAAATGCTTCAAATCCCTGCTGTTCTTAGGAAACAGAAGTTGCATCCTCAAATCTGATTATTTGTTGAACTAGCTGTGCTGGAACGGATGCTTTGGAAAAAATATTTTCAGACCTCTTTGGTTTTCCTGGCTATTATCACATTGAACAACAAACATAACGTTTTCCAAGGTAACCAACATTTTCCAAGTTACTGGTTTGTTTTTCCAGAGATCAGAATTCTGCAGGTACCTTTGGACAATGATTTTATCTTTGTGACAGATGATGTTGGTTACTTGGCGTGCTCTGTACCTGGTTCACCCGTAGCCCAGGATGTCTTCTACATTTAGCTTCCATGTGACCTAAAAAGGACCAGACACATCTCCTGTATTCCTAATGATGCCAGTGAGTTTACAGAGAAAATAATTTTTATTGAAGAGGTAAATACCTGATAAAGAAACAGTAGATATTTCAGACAATCTAGAAGTGTAACGTTGCTTCATGAATAAAGGTGGAAGAAGCTAAATCCTCTGAAGCAGTCATCTCCTGCTCCAAATTAACTTCAAGAAGAAGAGTTAAAATAAATGCATTTCTTCTGTCAAACAGAGAGCTGGGGTTATGGGTATTTGTGTAAATGTCCATAAATTTTAAAAACAACCAATCAAGCAAAAAGAACTCAGTGGCTAATAGTAATACAAGCATTACAACACAAAATCATGTGCATCTGGATACACAGCTGTTGGAAATGTGTAAGAACACTTGGAACAAAGTACACTACACAGGCGGTTCACTACATTGTGCTCTGAACAGGCTGACACTGAACTTTTCAGGAGTGCTTGTTTTATACTCAACCCTACCAATGTTTGTAGAGTCTTTTTTAACAAATTAAAGATCCAGCATGTGTGTTGACACCAATACTGAAAAGCAGATATCCTGAACATCATATCAGACTGTCATTATTTGGGGATTTATTAAGAAATATTAGTAATGGAATCATACTCGAAGACTAGAAAATAAATTAGAAGTTCTGACTGCCATAGCATAGTGCACAACACAGATCAGAGGCTGCTCAGTTTATTGCTGTAGAAAAACAAAAGCAAAAGCAAATAACATGCAGATGCAATTTTTCATCATTTGTACAAGCACTAGACAGTCAGACCTGATTTCTTCTAGAAAAGACAGGAAAGAATGTCTCTTGCACCTATTCCATGTTCATCAATAATTGAATTATAATCATCCCCGTTGCTCTTGTAGAGGAAAGCAGATGGTAAAATGTTACTTCAGAGTGTTTTGGGAAACACAGAATTTTGCTTAAAGGTTATTAATACTTCTACTTCAGTGTTCTCTAGATGACTTTAAGAATATCCTAGGGATATCTAATGCTAATACAGAAATAGTAGGGAAGAGATGATATTCTTGCATTTGGATTGCAAATTGGTCCATCTGAGCTACCACTGGTTTACTAAAAAGTTCTTTGGTTCACCTTTTCAGGGCAGTATAGGTCAAAATGGAGAGTTCATGGCTGAATTAAGTCTTGTCATGATAAGAAAATAGATCTATTTGTGGGAGATCTGATAAAAACTTAATAGTGAATTGGCTTCTTCTCATAATCAAAAAGAAACATAGTAGTAATTTTTAGGTTTTTTAAAAAAAGTTTTTCCAGGTACACCAATGAAAAAATGTACCCCGAATAGAAATTCTACACAACTGTTGTTACTTGTTAGAGGAATATATTCAAACTAATAAGAGCTTGCCAAAGAGCAACTTGAGAGGTGATTTTACATTTTTGTGCAGCTAATTATGCACAGAAAAGAAGCGATAGTGCTGGAGTTTTCCACAAGGCTGACAAACATATAGAAAAATTCAGTTGCTAAAATTGGAAATAAAGATTAATTCAATAATGAAGGAAGTGGCAATATGCTACAGTGAGGATGATTAAAGACTGGATTTCCAGAGGTGGTGATCTTATTACCATTTGGGCCTTTAAAACATATTATGAAATATATCTTGTGTCCTAGATTTCAGAGGCTTTCTGCAGTCCTAACTTTGCAGGTGTCCACAGTAGTCCCTGCTGAGCTTGGAGCTTCCTAGTTAATGCAAGTTGCCATTGTAATGCTCTTCCTTTGGGAGCCCTGGGGAGAGCAGGATGGATTCTCTGGCCTTGGGAAACTCCTACCTGCCTTGAGGCAATTATGATATTCCAGCCTTGTGCCTAATGGGTTTCTCTGTACTCTTACAGGATCTGGGATGGGTTTTTTCCTCTTTGTGTCTAATTAGCAAAGTGTGTTGGGCATAGGGAGATGTTTCTTTGGGCTTTTTTAACTGACAGATTTTGCATATTTTGATTTCACTGAAGCATTAGTAATTTCCTTGAGCTGGTGAAAAAGCAGAATTTGGTGGACTGAGAAACTGAACTGATACAGAAAATCTTCTTCAATTGTTGGTGGAGAGCTACTGAAAAGAGCTACAATAATATTTTGAAAGTGTAGAAACTGTCTGAAAAAACATAAAATCCTCTGATGGGTCCATTGTTAACAAAGCTCCTAGTAACAACTAGTAAATTGAAGGGATGAAAAGATAAACAAAGCTCCTGTTCTCACCTCTCATTCATAGAGTTTGGCTTTAATCTTATGAATTGACTGAGTTTTCCACAAACTAAACATTACAATATAGTAAACCATTAATTTTTTTCTTGATTTGCTATCAAAACAGAAGAAATCTTCTTTGTTGTGGATTTATCGCATATAAATTGGAGTATTTGAACAGAGATTGAATCTGGCCTAATACACTTGTAAGGAACCTTGTCTGTCTTGATTTAACAGTGTATTCCCAAATTGGACGAGTAGCACTATCCAGGTTTCAGAATGTAATTTCACATAATTCCATGGCTTTTCAAAGACTGTTTGAAGAACTTGCTCTGTTGTTGGCTAGAAGTTATAGGTGGCTGTGGTTCTTATTCCCCCCACACATGGTAAATTAATGAACTAATTCCAGAGAAAATGCATACAGACATCTTCTCCCTTCCCTTTCTCTTCACAAATCTATTAATGAAAGTCATAGTGTGGCTCCCTACAAGCCAGTTTACACTCTGAGGATGCAGAATTCGGACATCTTAGAATCCTTTTTGGTTGCTTACAGCCGAAGAAGTTGTTTGCATGGGCCAGATTAAGGAAATTCTGAGTTAGGTTTCCTGCATCTAATATTTATTGTGAGATGATCGTGATACTAGGTTATTTTGAATATTCATTTATACTTTAATACCAAAAGAAATCGTAATTTATAGAAAGGAGTCCAAGTATCTAAAAAGTACTTTGTTTGAAAACAGGTACGATTTTATAGTTTCTGGATTCTAAGAAAAAAAATCTATCCTTGGTTAATTTGCATTAATCCAGAACCTGTCATCTCTGGTTAGAAGACAAATGGCTCTTGCTGTAAAGGCTTTGGGAACACATTTGAGTTATTCTCTTATACAGAAATGCTACAGACTTCCTTTCTGGATAACACTTTTGCGACTAATGACTATAACTTATGCAATATCTGGCTAATGAATTCAAAGTAATCATATTAATTAGTTCGTTGACAGTTTGATCATGGCCAGTATCAAAATGATTCTACAAAACTAGAAAGGAAACCTTATTTTAGGAACAAATCACTTCATTCATACATTTTATTTCTACAAAAGTGAGATTTGGAAGAACATTCATTAACTGTGAGTCATGGCACAATGGAATCATACCAGAGTCTGTGGAATCCCTAAAAAGTTATCGAGCAAAATTGCTAAAGTAACTAATGTGCAACTGCAAATTTGAGGGGAGATGAATACAGTGTCAGCTACTATTGAATCCATTTCCATAAATTAAATACCACTTCTTTTCACTTGTCTTTTTAAAAATATTTAAGTAAAAATACGGTTCTATACCTGTAACATTTACCAAATGCTTGCAACTCTTCTCTGTATAATTTACATGAGTAAATGGAATTTCCTTTTTCCACGGTTTTATAAAATACATGAGAGAAAGAGTTTATTTGGTAAATGCTATGCTTGAGCAAGAAAATACAGATGAAATTTTAAACTCGTATATCCTATAAAAATAGAGGAAATATGTATTTCTGCACATGTCCAAAAAAACCCACCAAATGCAAAGGAAGATTCAGTGCTGCTTCTTTAATTCAATCTAAAGATAGTGAAATCACAGCCAAAAAAGCTTCAATAGGGAGAGAAGAAAATTTGTCATGTTACTGATGGATTGTGATGTGTAAAATATAATTGGAGATGACAGGGCAATATCAGAAATCAAAGAAAGCTCTTAAAGAGGCCTAAACAGTGCTTGGCAGTTAAGATAACGGTTATCTGACCGAAGATGATAAGTTATGAAGCTAGTAATAAAAAAGGTGTTGTAAAATAGTTTTCCCTGGAGTGAGACATGTTTGAAAAATGTATTGTTTATAAAGCCAAGTATCATAGTTAAAGTTTTATTTGCAGGAATTAAGGTATTCAGGGCCTGATCTAATGACCATTCAAGTCAACAGAAGGATGCTTACTGCCTTCAGTGCACTCTGGAGGAGATTCCCAAAACATTTGGCTTCACTTAAGTTGTCCTGCTTAGGTCAGGTTGACCTCATTTTGCTTGAAACATAGTCAGGCTTATGGAGGATAAAGAGTGATGGATATTGAGAATAATCCAGCAAACACTCAGCTGGGGAATTAAGGCTTTTGAGGTGGCTATGAAAGCCAGCCATTGACAGAAGCGAAAAATGTAATTTGTTTTTCTAGCACACGCCGAACAAATGCCAAAATGAGTGATTCACTGTCTTAAATTTTAAATTAATGGAATCTGTCCATTTTGGAAAGCAGCTTATCAAGCCTGCATTTTTGTGACAGAGGACTCTACAGTGTCCTCCAAGCTTTTGTGATCCTGGTAAGTACTGATGATGAAACTAGAGAATGAAATAATATGTACAGTAGAGCAGGCTGCCTCATCCAGAATGTCTGTATGAATAAAATTTCATTATTTAAAACATGTTCTTTGCCTAAATGGCTGTATTTTCTATGCTGGATCCCCTTCTTGTTCTGCCTTTAGAAATTTACACCCAGAAATCAGAAAAAAATACAGCTACATCTTTCTAGTTCAAGTCTCTCAGCACAGAGAGATTGATATGAATATGAAGACAAATGAATAAAAGTGGAATGGATCAGTCTGATTTCTGTTCCACCCAGGTTTGGTGCAAACCATCCTATTTAACTTCATAAAACCCATGGAAGTGTATTAATAACAAAACAAGGAAAAGCTCCTATTTCCCGCTATGACTGTGAGCTAGTTATCAAGCCTCTACCAGTTTAAACATTTGCAGATGCAGCAAGCAGCCTTCCTCTGCTAGACAAAATGCTTAAAGAACAGAGTCAAAGCTCCTGTTTGTTTTCTTCCCTAGAAGGACATGAAGGAGTGGGAAAAGAAAAGGCACTGGAGCTGGAGAGGGCAGAACTACACCCCTTCGAAGCTGCACAGCTCTTGCTGCTGTAGAAGTGCTCTAGAAACCAGTGAGAGAGACATTCATCTGGAATTCCTCCCCATGCTCCCATATAGTGCCAGGTGACACACGGCACAGCAAGAGCAAGTGTCTTTAAGGCACGCTTTGGTCAATCATATTTTAAAGCAGTGGTCTTCATTATTAGAAAAAAACATTAAAGTGAAAAACCTGCCGGTAAAACAGTACCAGTCTTTGTGTGCAAGGCGTAGCTGGTGGTTCCTGTAGTTGAGAGTGCATTTGCAGGCTTGCTGTCAAAGTCACTTCTCACAGTTACTCGAGTCAGGAAAGGATTCAGCTAAACGTGGAATGGGAGGATTTCTAAGCTGCTTTGTGGTGTGTAAACATGGCGACAGGATGAACAGGCTTTTGCAAGTAAGAAAATATTGAAGAGAAATTGTTCGTACTATTACAGATTTAAATGAAGCATTCTGGATGAAACTAATCACATTAAAAAATACTAGTTTATGTGAATTTCAGCATTTCTTGCTAACAAATTATAAGCAATGAACTGAATTGTGCTTGAAAACAGATAAAGATACAGAAGAATCATTATGGCAGTCTTCATTATCATTAATGAGAACGTGGCAAACTCTTATAGCATCACATGCATATTTTATCTTTAATGTGTGAATGGTCTCATTTACAGTTTGATGGAGACATATTTTGTCCATCCTCCAAGAAGATGGTCAAAAAACATTCCTTTCTTAAACAGATTAACAATTCAAAAACCTTGAAAATGTTTATGAGGTGCAACCTAAAAAAACCAAAATCTCTTTATTAAATATGTTTTCTCCACACGTTCATAAGAAGGAGGGGGTTTGAATTCTTAATACTCACTTATTTTTATACAGTGCTCATGGCTTTTGAAGGGTCTCTGTAACTTAGATCACAGCTTTTTTTACAAAAATATTTTGGTCCAATGCCTGGCTTTAAAGAGTTAATACATCATCCACTTTATTTCAAAGGATAACTCTGTTGATTTTTTCTTGCATTTCTTCTGTGTACACTGCAGGGGACAAGCAAAAAAAAAAAAAAATCTTGGTAGGTAGGCTGGGGGGTTGCTGTGTTTTCATTTTACATATATTCGACTTCCTCAGCAACTCCAAAGACTTTGTATCTCTTCTGAAGCATAGCTGCACTCTTATCCATTGCTTTATAATTTCAATCGACAACCAAGATTTTATACAAACAAAAGCAGAACTGGCTGAAGTGGATATATACGAAAAATGACCTGAAAGGAATTTTACAAAACAAACAAACAAGAAGTTACTCAGTTTCTTGAGGCTCTGTGTTTTAAAAAGGAGTTATAAAAGTGTTTGTTTTCAAAGAAGGTTACTTTAAACTTATTTCTTATGTTCTATCCTAGAAATATCAGTTATGCCAGCTCTTATTCTCCTCAGTTTTTCTGAAAGCCTGCTGAGCTTCTCAGAAGGTGTGCATTACCCTTCCTAATATAATTGGGGTGACCAGCATGTTGAATGTAAAACTAAGATGTGTTTTCTGTAAATGTTTAGACATTGAATTTTTATAGTTATAAGAAAAAGTAATTAAGTTCTGCACAGAAACAAAATGTTTTCCCTACTTCTTGCTATTGTTCATAATTGACTTTGTTTACTCTTCTGTCGTCATTTTACAAGCTCCACAACCTCCGTTTTTCTGAGCGTTATTGAAGCTTGACAGTCTTAGTCCAGATGCTTAAGGGTCTGTCCTTTTTACCTGCTTGTGATTTGCATGAATCTTGCAGGGATGTAACTGCGTTAAAGATGTAAGTCTCCCTGGCAAACCTGAAGGAAAATCATCAGTGTGTTAAGAAATCACTGTGGGAAAAACAGGCTAAGAGGCAATTCCTTGGTCCTCTCTTTCCTTCCCTTATGCACAGGTCACAGAAGCCTTGTTTCCACAGGAAGCCAGTCTAGAGTTGAAGGGTACCAGTGCAGCTGGCAGAGGAACGTGCTTTTCCATTGAGGTGTGTGTGCACTTTAATGGCAACATTATTTCATCAATTCCTACTGAGTGACATTCCATTTCAAATGAAACCGCTGCTTTTTACAAATGTGCATCACTCAGTTGCAGATGACAAAGAGCTTGTGGCTTTTTTCTCTCCTTCCACATAGCTTTGTAATACCCTCATTACAGGAAACTTATACTGCCTGAGGCTACAGACAGCAGTCTGTTTGCACTTCCAGAAGTCACATTAGCAACAAGCAGTTCAGTAAAATCAAAACAAATTTGGAAGAGCTGAAGGGTTTCTGTTATCAGATATCTTTCCAGTGGAAGGCAAGGAATAGCTGTGAGCAGCCAGGAGCACTGTTTCCAACCAGGGCCTCATTTCTTAGCAAACTCTTCTGATAGCTCCAGAAACAGTGATGATGTCCTGATGACACTGGCTTCACATGGACATACAAGAGAAGAAATACCTCTGTATTTGCTGGGAAGTTTCAGTGGCTAGATTGTAACTGCCTCTGGCATTTAAGCAGAACATAGAACTGTTGAATATCCTGTTGTTAAATAAAGCCCAGATATCATTAACGTCCATAAAGGTTTGGGCTCTCATTAAAGGTTTATGAAGTCAAAAAAATAACAGCCCACAGTGCTATCTCAGGACTGTGCTTTGAGCAGTGAGGGAAAGATAATTTTCTGAGCAGTACCATTCCTGCAGCACTGAGAATCCCCACTAAACGTAGTCCCAGCTGAAGTGGATTAGTTTTTAGGGCTGTCAGGGAGGTGAGACCTAGGACATGGCTTTGAGTCATAAGGCTTTGATTTGCACCCACTGTTCATTTCACAATATCATTTTGCAATTTACAGAAACCTTAACAAAATCTTTGTCAGTAAAATGAGAAAATCTGAGTAGGACATAGAATTGTAATAAAATAAAAACTATAAAATACAGATTATTTTTTTTTCTGTTAGAAGTTGGCTTTCCAGGGTAGAATATAAAGATTTCAGTGAAATTCAATTGTTCATTTACAAGTGAGTGACTGCCTGATAGCTAGTCTCCTCAGCATATAAAGAATGTTGATCATCACCTGTCCTGGGCATATATAGTTGTTTTTCAAACAGGAAAAAAAGATTATTTTTTTTTTTCCCCTGTTTAGTCTTCTCAGAGTGAATCTATAGTTCTCAGGTTTTAACATTCACTATTCTTCCGGCTATTCCACACTGAATCTTTCTCCCATTCCTGTGAGGGAGTGTAGGTATGGCTTTTGGAAGATCGGTTTGACAATTTCTGCACTAGCCTTTATGGGTGCCAAAGAAATTATACTTGAGCAAAACACCAGTGGGTGTTTTGGAAAGGAGGAAAAGGAAGAAAGCTCCTTTGGAAAGGAATTTGGCTTGCCTCTTGCTTTAAGTCTGTTGCTACATTTACCTGCTCAGTATTAGGAAAACCTGAACTCCCCTAGCCTCTGCAGAGAGACTTTCTTTTTGTTTCAAGAAATGAGGAATCACACAAAACTGTCAGCCTGTCTCTGCTCATAACATGTCGTATTTGTAGAAATCCTGCCCAGCTCTAAGCAATAACTTCAAGCTTGTGTTTGTTGTTTCTGACTTGCAGTCATTTTCAACCATATTTTGGATAAGATGCCAGCTTCAGGATTTCTCTTCGTATGAATCAGACCTGGGAAGGGCAATATCATTACTGTAGGTGGGAACAAAGAATGCAATGGGAATTAGGGCAAGAAGACTGTATTTTCTATTTATCTTAAAATTAAAAAATTATCTTTGGACATCTTTAGAGAGGTCAAGCTGCTGGAGATCATGTCTAGTACTAAGCCTGAACTGGAGAAAGACTTGTTATTTACTGTGAGGAAAATAAGCTAATTTTTAATTGACATTGCATTAATCCTATCCATTTTCATCATTTCTCATGGTTGATTTTGACAAAGGATTACTAAGAAGACAAAGAGTAGTTTCGAAAATTGTTTGGGTCAGTTTCTTAGTAGCTTCTAAAAATCAAAGTATTTGCCTGTGGTTTAGGAAAGCACTAGATAACCGGAATGCTTTGTTGCATATTGTGTAACATTTTTTTACTCAAGTCAGGACAGCTGGGCTTACAAAAGATCTTGTAAAATGTTGAGTGTATCATCCTTCCATTTGTAGCCAAAATACTTTTTCTACTGGTGGTGGCAGTGGTGGGTGAAAAAGTTTAACTGGAGAGGAAGATCAGAAAAACTTACTAATTTATTTTGTAGTTTTAACTGAACCCTCCCTCAAATTGACTCTGTGGGGATCAGTTCTGTCTTCATAATTCAGTTGTAGAAATGTTATAAAAGAAGAAATAAAATCAACAAAAAGTTTAGAAAAAGCACATTTATCTAGGGCCTTTATTCTTTAAGTCTTTTCCTCCCTGGGATAGAGTTTATATTCGACTTGTTTTTTGCCATATTGTGTAAAGGAAGCTTAGAAAACATGGGTCACTTTTTTGTCAATGTCACTTGCACAGAGTTTTAAGCTTTCTGAAGTGTTGAGAAATAGGTCACTTCCCCAGAATTTAGCAATTAGTTTTCATGTTTAGTGGAGCTGAAGGTTAGGAAAAATTTCAAAGCCTCTTTTGTTTTTCTTTTTTAAGCCATTATTCAACCTTGAAATGAAAACTCAGTCACTAAACTATGCTAAATAGCTCGTTTCCCTAGTTTGCTGATTGAGCTAAACGGCCTTTGGAGATATTTATGAAGATGACTTACCCTTCTCTTATACACAACAGTCACGCTTCTTCATCCATGTAATAGAAACGAGAGAAACTCGGGCCTAAGATTTTCACATTCTGAAATGGTTTGGCTATTTTTGCAGTAAATTTAGAGTTTTAATCTGAGACCTGAGTTTTACATTTTAGAATGAAGCATACCATTTTTTCCTCAGAATTTGGCCTATAAAAACAAGATACATACTCGGAGAAAGTTGGATTGCTATGAAGATACACATTTCAGCTGTATGACGTTTATATGAGCTCTGTCAGCCTGGCGGCGGCGGGAGCGGGCAGCAGCAGGGGGCGCTCCCGCCCCGCCTGTCAGCGCCCCCCGGGCCGGCGGGGCCGCGGCGGGCACGGGGCTGCCCGCGGAGCAGGAAGTGACGTCACCCACCCCTGCCGGAAGTGGGACCCCGGAAGTGGGGAACCCTCGGGGGGGTGCGAGGTCATTTGGCGGAGTTTCATCCTGCCTCTCGCTTTGCAAAGTCTGTGGAGATGGCGTGAACGACGCCTTCAAACGCTGGAACTAAGTGTTGAGAGGAAACCCTTAAAGCCTTGCAAAATACGGGCTTTGTTCCGCGGTGTGCTGGGCTGTGTGTTGCTTATACAAGTCCACAACTTGGGCATCTGCCTGATTCACAAACTAAATAATGCATCACTTGTCAGAACATTTAGATAGAAACTCTATAGAAAGGAAGTGGGGAAAACAGCTTTTGCACATTACTATCCTGTTTGTGGGGTTTTGGGGTTTTTTTGTTTGTTTTCTTTGGGTTTGTTTTTTTTTTTTTTTGGCTGCAGAAAGACACTTCCTAATTCCTCCTGTGTGCACAAATTTCATTGCAGCCATATAGAAAGCATCAGGAAACCTTTCTTTAGTTTTGTGATAACGCCTTAACTCATTTAATAATTTGCCTACATTTAATAATTTGCCTAAATCTGGAAACATTTCCAATCTTATGTAAAACTTGGGCATACTTTATTCAAAGGCAATATTCAGCAATAAGATTATTTGAATTTTATTTAAAAATTCAATATAGAATGAGTAAACATAAGGTCTATTTGAAAAGTGAAGGTTTTCTAAGGCATTTCAAAACGTGTTAATCTTTTATGTGCAAATGCACAGAAAGTGACTTGCTGTTTTCAGAAGTCTCTTGGAAAATGGTTTGCAGGCAGGTATTCCTAAAAGAAAGCTCAAATCTGACATGTATGTAGTTATTTAGATTCTAATGTTTCTTCAGCTGTGGAAGAAAACAAGATTCTTTCACTGCAATCTATATGCATTTTTCCTGCTGGCTTTAGTAGGCATTTGGTAAACGCTAAGATGGCAAAGATTGTGATCATCTTGTGGGAGTATGCGTCTTTTCGTTATTCTTCTAAACCTGCTCCTCCCCATCTTTATAGCAGTGTTAACAGGAAAAAAAAGAAAATAAAGACTTCTTGAAGAAAACTAATAAGAAGTAGCCTTAAGCAAAAATCCGAAGGAGAACATCTTCATTGGAGGCTTCAAGTGAATTTGGCAGGAGTGGCTCAGTGTCACAGATGGGGAACTATCCAGCAGAACTCTCCTTGCAGTCCTCAGGAAATCAAATTAGCCTGACAAATGTCTGGCTGCACACTTCAGAACTAAACTCATGAATGTTCTAGCAACATCTGCTGTTACTTATGTGAATGTGACAGAATAAAATTGAACATAACATGTGCTAGTCAGCCAGCAAATCTGACTTTGATCTTTCTCACTTATTCAGGACAAAAGGAGGGAATGGAGTACAAGATGGAAAACAATTTCTAAAATACAATTTTAAAATTTGAGTCATGACTGAAAATATTGAAAGTGTCCTTTTTCAAATCATGCTATCAGTGTACAGCAGGTCATTTTTTCCAGGAACTCCCCTTGTTCAGAACAGTTGGCCATTCAGTGAGCAACAGGATCTGATTTTCTAAGTTGGCATATTGCAATTTGTGAAGAGTGAACTCCAGATATCAGAGGCTTTTCAATGAACCAGAGAGAGACAAATTCTAACATCAAATGTGGTCATGAAAGCAACCTTCTTAGCAAGAATAATTAATAATTAAAGGCATATTTTCACAATTTGAAGGGAAGAAATATGCATAATATAAATTCTTCCTATGAGTCATTTTGATCCTTGTTCATTTTGATCAAGGAAATATAATACTGCATCTTCTAAAGGAAAAAAAAAAAAAAAAAAGTGCTTTGAACCCATAATGTTTGTAAAAGAGTATCTTTGAGAATCCTTTACTTACATTAAGGCTATCCAGGCTGGCATCATGTTTACACACCACTTGGCAGATTGTCACATCCTTATATTCATGTTCAACTTCATTCTTTCCAATGTGTAGAATAATGGTTGTCTCCAATTTTAAAAGCAAGTGTGCAGATGCATACTCATCGGTCATGGATATGCCATCCCTTGCATACTGAGCTCTTTATTGTTTATATTTTTGCTTTTTTCTCTGCTAATGATAACAATTATGGGTAAAAGCATTTTAGTAATGATGAAGTGGTAAGAGCAGGCGTTTCAAATATTTGATTCTAGCTCTGCTATTAAGTTACTATTAATTTAGGTTTTAAACATGTCATAGAGGAACTAAGGAACCGTCTGACTACTGACCTGTATTTTTACATGAGATACAAAGCAGCTCAATTAATTCCTACTTGTGCATGCAAAACAAGCTTGTGTATAGCTATCAGTTATTGCATTTAGGTGCAGAGTCCTATGCCTGTAATGTCATAGGCAGTACAGAAATACAGGGAGGTCTTTTCAATCACAACTCAATATTCTATAGTCTAGCTCTTAACCTGCTGTGCTCCAGAGAATTAGCGTAAATGTCTCACATCGCTGAGTTGTGCCCTCCTCCCTAAACTGACCATATAGCGCTTCTCAGATCTTCACGGCTTTTGAGGGGAGAAGAAGAATCAGTGTGTGTGCAGCTCCCAAATTTTCCCATGAAGCTGGTGGAAAGCACAGGGAATTTTGATGTTAAGTTCAAGAATCAAATCTATTTCTCTTGTGTGCCAGTAATGACATTAGGTTTAAGAACACAGAGCAAGTCAGAAAAGTATCATTCTCTTTATGTACACTTCTGTAACATTCTAGTTTGAGTTTGCTGAAGCCTGGATCATAGTTTGGGTAATGATTATGGTTATGAAGAACTATGAAGAACAAAACTCTTTACTCCCCTTCATACGTTGTTATAATTATTGACAGGTAAGTTTTGAATCCAGTATTTTTAGTAAGATAATGAGGTGGTGAGTGGTATTCTTACTTGTATTTCAGGACTGGGTTGAGCTTGTAGTTTTCTTAGTTGAACAATCTTGTCTTGATTTGTTCACTGAACAAGTTGGGTACGGATGTTTTCGATGAAAGACAGCTGTGAAAGGAGTAGTGATGCATTTCTGTGCAATAATGTACTGGACCACAGCCATACTTAAAACGTTAGCATTTACAGTGTGGCTTTCAAGGAAGCAAATGTAACTCTGTAGCTGGGTAGACTGTGGCTCCCTCCATGTGTGGACCTTTTTTGACAGGCTCTCCACCCCAAAATTTGGAAGACATATCAATGGAGTGTTTGTGCTTGTAGTAGGTTTCTTTTCTGCTGGGTGCGAGCCTTGCAACAGTTCTGAAGGGAGGTTCCCAAAGTCTGCACAATCTTTAGCTTTATGATAGCCGGGAGGAAGCATCCTGGTTGCCACTCATGCTTACAGGAGGAGCAGCAATATGGAATCAGAGAAATTCTTGATGAAAATTTCTAGTGTTTTCTTCAGCCTTTTTTCCTCTGGTGACTCCAGAATGGTTTTCACATTTGGTGATCTTCTTTGTGGTATGCAAGCATTGCTCCTTGCAGGGATGGGTGCTGTGTTCTGAGACTGAATTGAGGAAAACATTGGATTGCAGAATAGTCCTAGGATAACACAGATTTCTGTGAAAGACCAATTAATGTATTATTTCTAATATTATCAGAAAAAGTTAAGAAAAAATAAAAGTTACCTTTAAGTGCTTCTATTTTTTAAAGACTGTTAGAAAGCAGCTTACACCTTAATACTTAGGAAAATTTGCCTCTTAAGGAGAACATTTTTGCATAGTTTCCAATACCCTCTTACATGTGGGCTGCAGTAACCAAGGGCCAGAGTCTCAAAGGTAATTAGGTGTTTCAGTACTCTGTGATGTCTGACACTGAATTAGACAACAAGTCCACTGAATGCACGGGAAAGGCTGTTTGTGCTGTGTGCTATAAACACAGAGCAGCCAAAAGTCGAGAGGGGACCAAATATAAAGTATATGTGAAGAAAGCCAGAGGGAATGTAATGATGTTAATAGACATACATAGATCTTTTGGAAGGCTTTAAGACACCTTGGAAATATTCTGCTTTGTCAGTAAGGTTTTTCACTTAAATAGACCAGAAAGAAATAATAAGAAAAATTAAAGGAAGTGGTCACAGCCAGTAGGTTGGAGCTGACCACCACATAAAAGATCAGGGTAGTTCATGTTAACTTAAATGAGACTAGAGGTGGCGTGTTGGCATGTGGGCCAAGCTTCTGTACAGCTCTAAGGCACCTTTGGGCAGTTTTGTATGCTGATTGGTAGGAGTCTGTGCATGTGGGGGGAAAAAAAAGACCCAACTGAGGTGATTTTTTGAGTATATTGATTGTGCTTTCATGCTGTGCTTTGCATTTAAGCTCTGTTTAAGAGTTGGTCAAGCACAGAACCAGTTGGAGATCTGAAAGGTTCTTGCTGCAGAGAAGTGACGTGATTGGCAGTAATTTCCTAATTTTACTTTGGTCCTGATCAGAAAGGCTTTTAATTTCATAAGCATGGGGTCTTCTGTTGATGGGCAGATGAGTAAGAACTCATTATCTTCTTTAATACGTATCTATAATGCTGTACTAACTGATCAGCATAGTCCTGGTCTGTGTGTACATACAGTGTGTATCTATATACAGTGCTACTAAGCCATACACTGGTTTTGAATACTGATCTCAACAGCCGCTCCCCTTCAGAATATTGTGTTAAAGAAAGAAATCTCTGGAAATCTAGATAAATAAAAGTTTTTCTGGAAAGTGTAACAAAAAGAACAAAAATCTAAATGACAGGCCTAGTATAAGCCTTTCTCAGACATTTATATCTGGGTGCATCAAGGTTTATTGGGTTTTTATGGCTGCCATTGAGCCTGTCTGCTTTGCTTTTTTTTCCAGCCAACAGTGTTCTTCCTCAGAATTTGTTGCTGTTGTCTTCCTAAACTCTTTAAGACTTCTCAACTTAGAAATGTATTATTTTGTCTGGCAATATACAGAGTGCCAGTATTCTCAGGAGGAGAGAGCATTAAGGGAAAGCAGGTATACATCTTGATGTTGCCAGCTGAATAAAAATGATTAAGAGAACAAACTGTTGAATCTGAAGATACATCCCCTGACTGCAATTCATTCTTTCTTGTGGCTTTTCAACATCTTGGTTGTGGCCTTTTTTTATCTGAGATTTACTGTTTTTCTGAATAATATACAAACAAGTTATATAGTTGGCTTGAAATGGCTCAGAAGTTATCAATATAAGTGTTTTCTTCTTTCAAGAAGATTAGCAAAATCCAACACTTTCTGACTTTCTACTTGTCTACAAGTTGGGCTTAGCTACTCATCAGCTCTCGCTGGGCTCTTAATGGAGAGAGTGGTGGAATGAAGTAAGGATGTTAGAAATTTATAATTTATTCTTCCTTGGTTTCAAAGCATTTTAGTGATCTTACAGCTGGTAGGAGAAGTAACACTAGCCATTAATTTTCTCAATTAATGTAAGCACTTTGTTTCAGACTGGTTGATAGGAGAAGAAAGCAACAGTGAAATAAGAAATACAGTCAGGAAAAATTAAGACAGATCAGAATGACTTCATTGACTGGATGACCTGTGATGTAGTGAAATCAAATTTGTCTGTATTGAATAAAAGTAATGCTCTGTGAAGGTACTTCATAGACAGCTCTATCTCAGGAATTTTCTCTGCTCATGTTTCTCACTGTCCTGTTTTTCGCTCTTTTGCATTCACTTTTCATTTGTGCATGTTTTCACTGAACAAGTAGGGAAAAAAATTAATGGGTATCGAAGGCCCAATATGCAGACCAGACCTGCTTCATAGGGAAGTCTGCTGCCTCCCTGGGGCCCAGGTCAAGGACCTCATGGCAAAACTCCCTGCTCTAGTGAGACCCAAGGACTACTACCCTCTCTTGGTTTTTCAGGTAGGTAGCGATGACATTACCAGGAGAAGTCCTAAAGCAATGAAGAGAGATTTCAGGTCCTTGGGGAAAGTGATTAAGGGGTCGGGGGCACAAATTATGTTCTCCTCCATCCCTTCAGTTGTGGGGATGGATGAAGAAGAATACAGGAGAACTCAACAGATGAGCTTGTGGCTCCAAGACTGGTGTTACCGTCAGGGCTTTGGATTTTTCAATCGTGGGTTGGTATACAGGACACCAGACCTTTTGGCATTAGATGGGAAGCACCTGTCCCAGAGGGGGGAAAAGGATCTTGGGGCAGGAGTTAGCTGGGCTCACTGACAGAGCTTTAAACTAGATTTGAAAGGGGAAGGGGGCAAAACATCAGCCCATCTGAAGTGCATGTATACCAATGCACACAGCATGGGTAACAAACAGAAGGAGCTTGAAGCCGTGATGAAACAGGAAAATTATGATGTAGTGGCTATTACAGAAACATGGTGGGATGTCTCCCATGACTGGGTTACTCCAACTGATGGCTACAAGCTCTTTAGGAGAGATAAGACAAGGAAGAAGAAGTGGTGGGGTGGCACTGTATGTTAGGGACTGTTATGATTGCTTTGAGCACAAGTGTAGTGAAGACAGGGTGGAGTGTCTTTGCGTTAGAATCAGGGGGAAGGCCAACAGGGCAGATCTTGTAGTAGGAGTCTATTACAGGCCACCCACCCAGGACAGAGAGGTGGATGAAATATTCTATAGGCATTTAGGAGAAATCTCACGATCGCTTGCCCTTGTTCTTGTGGGAGACTTTAACTTCCCAGACATCTGCTGGGAATACAACACAGCAGAGTGGGACCAGTCCTGGAGATTCCTGGAATGTGTGGCAGATAACTTCCTGACGCAGCTGGTGAGTGAACCGACCAGAGAAGGTGCCCTGCTGGATCTCCTCTTTGTTAACAGAGAAGGACTGGTGGATGATGTGGCGGTCGGAGGACGACTAGGGCACAGCGATCATAAAATAATAGAGTTCTCTATTCTTAGAGAGGCCAGGAGAGGGGGAAGCAGAACTGCCATCCTGGACTTCCAAAGGGCTGACTTTGTCTTGTTTGGGCACCTGCTTGACAGGATCCCTTGGGAGACGATCCTGAAGGGTATAGGGGTCCAGGAAGGCTGGGCACTCTTTAAGAAGGAAGTGTTAATCGCTCAGGAGCAGTGGTCCCCAGGTGCTGTAAGAGAAGCTGGTGACAGAGAAGACCACCCTGGCTGAACAGGGAGCTTTGGCTGGAACTCAGGGAGAAAAGGAGAGTTTACAGCCTTTGGAAGAAGGGGCTAGCCACTCACAGTGATTACAAAGAGGCTGTGAGGCTATGCAGGGCAGAAATCAGGTCTAAAGCCCAGTTGGAAATTAATCTGGCTTCAGCAATCAAGGACAACAAGAAATGTTTCTATAAGTATGTAAGCAGCAAAAGACCGACCAGAGAGAGCCGCCATCCTCTGCTAGACGCGGGAGGAAACATGGTAACAAGTGATGAGGAAAAGGCTGAGGTCCTTAATGCCTTCTTTGCCTCAGTCTTTAATAGCAAGACTAATTGTATTGAGGGAATCCAGCCTCCTCAACCAGAAGACAGAGACTGGGAGAACGACCCCCCCTGCATTCCAGGAGGACATAGTCAGTGACCTACTGCATCACATAGACATACACAAGTTTATGGGACCAGATAGGATACACCCGAGGGTGCTGAAGGAGCTGGCTGGGGTGCTCGCCAAGCCGCTTTCCATCATTTCCCAGCAGTCCTGGCTGACCAGGGAGGTCCCGACAGATTGGAAATTGGCCAATGTAACACCCATCTATAAGAAGGGTCGGAAGGATGATCCGGGAAATTACAGGCCTGTCAGCTTGACTTCGGTGCCCGAGAAGCTGATGGAGCAGATCATCCAGAGTACCATCACACAACACATGTGGGACAACCAGATGATCAGGCCCAGTCAGCATGGGTTTATGAAAGGCAGGTCCTGCCTGACAAACCTGATCTCCTTCTACGACAGGATGACTCACGTATTGGTGAGGGAAAGGCTGTGGATGTAGTTTACCTTGACTTTAGTCACCGTTTCCCACAGCATTCTCCTGGCGAAACTGGCTGCTCACGGCTTGGATGATCACATGCTTTGCTGGGTAAAAAACTGGCTGGATGGCTGGGCCCAAAGAGTTGTGGTGAACGGAGTTAAATCCAGTTGGAGGCCGGTCACGAGTGGTGTCCCCCAGGGCTGGGTTTTGGGGCCACTCCTGTTTAACATCTTTATTGATGATCTCAACGAGGGGATTGAGTGCACCCTCAGTAAGTTTGCAGACGACACCAAGTTGGGTGGGAGTGTTGATCTGCTCGAGGGTAGGGAGGGTCTGCAGAGAGACCTGGACAGGCTGGAGCGATGGGCTGAGGCCAACTGTAGGAGTTTCAATAAGGCCAAATGCCGGGTGCTGCACTTGGGCCACAACAACCCCCAGCAGCGCTATAGGCTTGGGGAGGAGTGGCTGGAGAGCTGCCAGTCAGAGAGGGACCTGGGGGTGTTGATTGACAGCTGGCTGAACAGGAGCCAGCAGTGTGCCCAGGTGGCCAAGAAGGCCAATGGCATCCTGGCTTGTATCAGCAATAGCGTGGCCAGCAGGGACAGGGAAGGGATCTTACCCCTGTACTTGGTACTGGTGAGGCCACACCTCGATGAGTGGGTTCAGTTTTGGGACATTGAATGACTCGAGCATGTCCAGAGAAGGGCAACAAAGCTGGTGAAGGGTCTGGAGCACATGTCGTACGAGGAGCGGCTGAGGGAACTGGGGTTGTTTAGTTTGGAGAAGAGGAGGCTGAGGGGAGACCTCATCGCCCTCTACAGCTACCTGAAAGGAGGTTGCAGAGAACTGGGCATGAGTCTCTTTAACCAAGTAATAAGCGATAGGGCAAGAGGTAATGGCCTCAAGTTGTGCCAGGGAAGGTTTAGACTGGATATTAGGAAGTATTTCTTTACAGAACGGGTAGTCAGGCGTTGGAATGGGCTGCCCAGGGAGGTGGTGGACTCCCCATCCCTGGAGGTGTTTAAGAGTCGGGTCGACATAGCGCTGAGGGATATGGTGTAGTTGGGATCTGTCAATGTGAGGTTAATGGTCAGACTGGATGATCTTCAAGGTCTTTTCCAACCTAGATGATTCTGTGATTCTGTGAAACAAGAATAATTTTTTCTATATGACATAATATCACTAGTTCTTGTTTGTTTCAAAGAAAAAAAAAGGAAATATTCTGCTAAGGGAAATATTCTGCTAAGGGCTAAGATTTTCTACCTCAGTTTCTGGAGCTCCTTGAAATTGCCAAATCCTACCCTTACAAACACACAAAGGATTTTTTTTTTTTAAACTTCCTTATGTTTTTGGTGCGCAGAAGTAGAATTTCTCCATAATAAAGGAAAACTAAGCACAGCAACGGAAACCTAGGGGCAGTAGGTACATTAAAAAAATCCATCAATCCTTGGATTTCTTTGATGTTTAAAGGCCAGTGAGGAAGCCAGATTCCTTTAGCTCTGAGAGCATTGTGAATGCAACCATCACACAGTAGGTCACTTTTTCAGGCGTCCTTATGGCTCAGTAAGAGACTCACTAAATAGAGTACATGCAAGAATAGAAGGGTGTCCTTCATTGGCTACCACCTGCAATGGATAGCTGGGATTAATGTGATAAGTGTTAATATGCTCACAACACGTAGTGAGTTTCCACTGACCAGGCAGCTGTCAGACAGCTGGAGGAGTGTTGGTCTCTGTCACTTCTTCAAATGGGCTGATTCTTGATGTTGCTGAGATGCTGTCTACTATCTCTTTTTCTCTTTTTCTCTTTTTCTCTTTTTCTCTTTTTCTCTTTTTCTCTTTTTCTCTTTTTCTCTTTTTCTCTTTTTCTCTTTTTCTCTTTTTCTCTTTTTCCTCTTTTTCTCTTTTTCTCTTTTTCTCTTTTTCTCTTTTTCTCCCCTTCCCTTCCCTTCCCTTCCCTTCCCTTCCCTTCCCTTCCCTTCCCTTCCCTTCCCTTCCCTTCCCTTCCCTTCCCTTCCCTTCCCTTCCCTTCCCTTCCCTTCCCTTCCCTTCCCTTCCCTTCCCTTCCCTTCCCTTCCCTTCCCTTCCCTTCCCTTCCCTTCCCTTCCCTTCCCTTCCCTTCCCTTCCCTTCCCTTCCCTTCCCTTCCCTTCCCTTCCCTTCCCTTCCCTTCCCTTCCCTTCCCTTCCCTTCCCTTTTCCCTCTCCTCTCCTCTCCTCTCCTCTCCTCTCCTCTCCTCTCCTCTCCTCTCCTCTCCTCTCCTCTCCTCTCCTCTCCTCTCCTCTCCTCTCCTCTCCTCTCCTCTCCTCTCCTCTCCTCTCCTCTCCTCTCCTCTCCTCTCCTCTCCTCTCCTCTCCTCTCCTCTCCTCTCCTCTCCTCTCCTCTCCTCTCCTCTCCTCTCCTCTCCTCTCCTCTCCTCTCCTCTCCTCTCCTCTCCTCTCCTCTCCTCTCCTCTCCTCTCCTCTCCTCTCCCCTCCTCTCCTCTCCCCTCCCCTCCCCTCCCCTCCCCTCCCCTCCCCTCCCCTCCCCTCCCCTCCCCTCCCCTCCCCTCCCCTCCCCTCCCCTCCCCTCCCCTCCCCTCCCCTCTCCTCTCCTCTCCTCTCCTCTCCTCTCCTCTCCTCTCCTCTCCTCTCCTCTCCTCTCCTCTCCTCTCCTCTCCTCTCCTCTCCTCTCCTCTCCTCTCCTCTCCTCTCCTCTCCTCTCCTCTCCTCTCCTCTCCTCTCCTCTCCCCTCCCCTCCCCTCCCCTCCCCTCCCCTCCCCTCCCCTCCCCTCCTTTTCATTTTCTTTCTCCTTTCTCCTTTTCTCCCTTTCTCCTCTTCTCCTCTTCTCCTCTTCTCCTCCTTTTCTCCTTTTCTTTTCCTTTTCTCCTTATTTTCTTTTTTTCTTCTTTTTTTTTTTTTTCTTTTATTTTTGCATACAACTTTGCATCAGGATGTTTTCTCCTTGAATTCTTGATCTGCCAGCTATTACTGTGGCAATTATTGCTCTGCTGTCAGCATCATTACCTTCCGTATCTTGTATTACTTTACCTCATATACTTTCTCATGCCTTAGCAACAATTTTCTTAGGAGAACTGAGCCAAGATTGTAATGTACCTAACCAGACCTTCAGTCACAAACAGTCCCTCATCCAATGGTTACATTAATGTGTTCAAAATAA
Source organism: Strix uralensis (assembly GCF_047716275.1). NCBI lineage: Eukaryota > Metazoa > Chordata > Aves > Strigiformes > Strigidae > Strix > Strix uralensis. The sequence continues at coordinate 3,527,988 of NC_133978.1, read as the reverse complement.
ACTGAAGTGGGGGAAAAAACAGGCTCAGTGCAGCAACAATGGTGCAAGACATACTGGAAAAATATTTCATTATACTCAAATTGTGCTAGGCACTATGGATGTGTAAGGAAGTGCAGCATTCAATTCAGTGAGAACATGGGGAGCAATGATTACCAATATGTTTTGTCTTCGGAAAATACACACAGGTAGTATTCTTCAGTGAAAAATTGGTTTTGAGAGGAAAAAATGCAGATTTATGGCTTGTCAGCATTTAATAATATTTTTTATTTTGTTGTATTTGCTGAGTTGTTCATACTAGAAGAAAATGCCTAAAAACTATGATGCTCAATTATAATACTGTGAGTTGAAATACCTTTTGATCTAATTTTTCATTTAAAATGTTCTTTGCTTTCATTTTATGAAAACATAAAGAAAATTAAAAGCTTGATGTTCAAGTATTTTTTACGACTGCCAGCAACTTCCAAACAGCTCTTACACAGGATCACTTCTGCTTTCTGCCTTAACACTTCATCAGCACCACCACCATCTGAACCCAAGTGCACTACTCAGAAAGCATACACCATTTCCTTCCTATGAGGAAGCCTTTTGTTTCAGACTCTGTGTACTTTTGTATGTATAAAAACATATCATTATCTTTTAGTTTATGTCCCGTAGACACACATACACAACTGGAAACCAAAACTATTTAAATACATCTTCCAGCAGCAATATGTGAAAGATTAGGTCTGGTGAGCAGGAAGCGCTTGAACTACATGCTGTCAAACTGCTAAATATCTCCCCAGCATGTCATTCAGGGTCCTGAACATGGAGGAAGAAAGCCCAGAAGGGCTTGTGGGGCTGCCATCAGCAGGTCTCTGGGAAATGCTACAGGATGCCCAGCCTCATGCACCCTTGTCAGGACTTTGAGGGACCCATTGGCCTCTCTCACCTATGAACTACTCTTAAGGCAGATAGTCTGATTTGTGTATCTCAGCCATACAAGGTTTTTGCTGTTGTGGTTCACAGCATCAAGGAGACTTGGGAACTAGATTGATCTCTAAGGAGCAGTTGTAGCATAAGTGCTAATCTGTTACAGAGCATTTTATAATTAAACACTCTGGAAACTGGTAATTATAAAACAGATGCAGAAAGGTACACTACAGTCCTAGATAGGCTGTGTGTTTTATTTCCTGGTAAGTGGAGTGGGTTTTTTATTTATTCTTGGTAGCTGAAGGTCTGACTTGAGAAAGACTCTTCAAGATACGGGTCAAAATGCATCTTTAAACAATGATAATGAAGAAGGCAAATCTTGTCCAATTAAGGATCTTACATTTAAAAAAAAAAAAAAAAGTTATTATGTCCTCTTCGCAAATATTTTCAATTGGGTTTGGGGATTTGTGTGATTCCTCCCGCCTCTGCCCCTGCTTCCTATTGAAAGATCTGAGAAGCTGGAGTATCAAGGCTGTCCATGGTGGAATTAGAGATGCTTTGATTCTTTATAGCTAGAGCTGCTATCAAACAAACAGTAAAACAGCAATATTAAATCATCAAAGGCATCAAATCTTACCCTTTCAAAATGAATAGTGGTACTTCCACTGAATTCCTAAGACATCAATTAAGGATTCAGGTCAGTGCACGAGCTAAGCTAGCAACTGGAGATAATTTTTTTAGTAGTGTGATAGCAGAGAAGAATATATGGAACAGCCTAACATGAAGGTAAAAGTTTGAAAATTTTCCTTAGCTCTTTTAAGTTCTGCAGTTTGCAATGATTCTGTAGATGATTTTATGCTAAGGGGGTATCTTTTAGCTAACAACAGCCTGTTTCAACCTCCAGCCCAGATGAAACAGGCTAGAACAGGGAACAGGGCATACAGAGCCCAGCAACGTAATTCTAAAAAGTCTTATGTGTAATATTTAGTTGGCATGTGTCAAGAATTTCAGCTGTCTTTTAAAGTGTTAAGAACATTGTTACAGGCAATCTGTGTGGAACCAGTCTGGCTTAGTGTCCTGTCTTTGGCAGTGTCCAACAGGAAGGGGTGTAAGAGTAGAGGAAACATTTCAGGGCACTCCCCTGGAATAGTCTGCCTGTAATGGTTTGTGCCTCAGGGAATTGCTGGGTTTCTCTTGAGAGATTCCCCTTCCATTTGTCCATTTAATTTGTCCAATCTCCCTTTTTACTGCCCTCTGCATCCAGTGGCAAAGAGTTCTGTGGCTTACCCGGACATTGTGTGATGAACCAAGCCCTTTTGGTTCCTCTGAACCTGTTCCTTTGCAGCTTTGCTGAATGACACCTGCTTCTAGTACTGGAAGGTACAGTGAAAAAAAACAAAGCAAACTGAAACAACACCTTCTTCCCCCTTTCCATGCCATTCATGACTGTATAGGATATATATGTCTCTTCCCTAGTCATTTTTCTCAAGCTGAAGAATCCTAATGTATTAGTTGTTGTTTGCACAGAAGCCATTGCAAAACTTGGTCATCTTTTCAGTCTCCAGCTATTGAAACAGTTTTAGTTCATATGTCTCTACCCACTCATGGAGGACTTTGTAGAATTCCAGAAATTCCAGATAGAACTTTTGCATGTCCTGTTCATTTTTCTTTTGGAATTAAGCTCTCATTACTTTTTTTTTTTTTTTTTTAAATATTATTGTAAACATCATTGTACAGTATATCACACTTATATCAAATATGCCTAGCTTCTTCATTTTCTTTCAATTTAATGACTGGTATCTACTGAGATTATTCCATGGATTCATTACACTGGAAGTAAAGTTAAGGCTTGTCTTTCCTTCTGTCTTCTTTACGCTAGTTTAAAATGAATCATCCTGTGCCACAATAGCATATGACAAGTGTAAAGAACCACCGATCTTGCTCTAAGCCAGAATTATTAAAAAAAAAAAAAAAAAGACAAAAACCAACAAAAAACAAACCAACACAATGTTATTTCAGGAGCTTCTTTTGCTGGTCTGTCTTCTCTGTACCCCTATAGACTCTATAGACCTTCTACCTAGAAATATCCACATTGATTTAAGAAGCACTATCTATAGGCCTAACCTGGTTTTGCAAATTCTGTCCTGGGAAAGGTTTATTTAAAATGGAGAGATTTGGGCCCATAAACAGGGAATTACTTAGGTTTAGTTGTGTGATTGTCACATAACTCTAAGTTGAAGTTGTTTCTGTACCCCAAGCTACATACAGACATTAAGGTAAAACAGACAACACCATTTCTTCTACAGACACCCCAGCAGACACCATGGAGAGCCTAATGTGGCGCAAAAATTATAAAAAGTATGATCTGTTAGCTGCAGAAGAGCTGTCTGGCAACTGCATGATTTCAGTATTAGATGATCAAGTTCATTGGAGAAGACAGACATTTGAGCTACTTTTTAAAGTGTCTGAGATCCTCCGAAGTGTGTTTGCTATTACACACTATCACCTATCCAAAATAATAAGATATAAGATACATAAATAGTACAGACTCATTTTAAAGGCTAATTGTCCTGGCTTTTTGCCTTTCCTGTCTAAAAGCCTCTCTTAATACCTGGAGATGGTTGCAAATTCCCCAAATGCTCACAAAAAGCCAATTCTTTGACCTTTGTTTACCTTGATTTACAAGTTTCAAAAAATGTAACCCCTCTTGAGGGATGGGATGGAAAGAGGAAATCATTACAGATTCTTAAGGGTTGGAGAGTTGGAGAAGTTTAACAAGAACTTCAAGCCTTATTGGCTTGAAGCAAATACTGTCCAACATGCAATTCTGTTAGCTCCACTTATTATATATTAGTGATTTGGTAAGAGAATATGTCAAAAGCAATGGAAGGATGTGGGAATGTCAGCTCTGCGCAGCTGTGGGAGATTCAATATGTTAAGAGTCAAATCATGTGTTACTGGTAAATGATTAAGAGGCAAGTCGGCATTGGCCTGTCAGCCCTGCACAGCTGTGGGAGATTCAATACTTAAGAGCCAAATTGACATTGGCTGGTCAGCTCAACTAGAGAGCTCTGGGGGAGCTTTGTGAAGGTGGAGAGCTCCGCTCAGGCGCTCTGTCCTGCGCTGGCTTGGAGAAGCAGAAAGGCTTGGAGGAGAAGCGAGCTTTGGAAGAAAAATAAGTCATCTTGGGGAAAGTATGGAACTGTTTCTGGGAGAGAGGGTTGATGACTGTCTAGTTGCTGATTTGTTTATTATGAAGTAAGAGCTTGAATGAGAGTATGAGTGTGTATTAATGTAAGAAGAGAAAAGAGATATTAAAGAAAATAAACAGCCCCTGCCCTGCAGAAAGAAAGTACACTGTGACTCATATTATTTTGGCTGCTATAACTTGCTACAACTTAATGCAACTTATTAAAATTTGATACAGAAGGAAATGCTAGTGAGCAATAAAAGAGAAGAAATTGCCAGTGACCTCCAGTAATGCATGTACATTTTAGGATTCTGGTGAATGCTGTGGGTCAGCCCTACTGATGTCACCAGCAATTACCATTTTCATAAACAATTATTTTGGGGAAAGAAAAAATAGTATTTCCAGAGTTGTGGTTCCAACATTACACAGCATAAGGACTGGTTGTGCCTGTCAAAGGCACCAAGGCCCTTTGTAGTTAGTCACCATCCCTGAAAGGTGTAGTCTAGTCTTTGGAGATAACATTCCTCTAGAGGATCACCACATCGCTATATGCTCTTCACTGTAAAGCAGACTGATAAAATGTGCTTGCCCAGGACAAAATCCATATCTGTTAAAACAATTCATGCGTGGAGTACCTAAAAATATGAAAAATTGCTCATAGTAAAAGGAAGTGCAGCTTCAGGATGGGAAGCTTCTATTGTTTGTTTGTGTTTATACTTGTAGACACTTGCAGAGTGTTCACTCTTAATCAGCACTTGAAAGAAAAAAAATATTTACAAAACAGAATTTCAGATGAGGTAATTAAACAAACAATAAGCTAAAATAAGAATAAACAAAAGCAGTGGTTCCTTTAAAGCACCAGTAGGATGAACAGGAAAATAAGAGAATACAATTCACTAAAGTACTCATCAGATAAATGTTTGATTCATTTTAGGATCAAAGAATATCTAAGGGGGCTCCATTAAAGCTAAAATACATTGACCTCTTTCTGTGGGATTACTCTACTAATGCAAAAAGAACGAACAGTAATTCTCATGAGATAAACTTAATTTCATCATCTTAAAGTATGTCTTGCTGTAATTGTATGTTTACTTAAGATACATGCCACAAACAGAAATTATTACCTTCAAATGGGGTCAGTCTACATCTGGTGTTTTAACAGAAATGAAGTGATACTTTAAGTTTTTCAGGAGGCACTTGAAACACTGTGAAATGGTTTAGGATGTTTGTTTCTGTAAAAGAAAAAAGAATCTTCTGTGAAATTTATTTTTCTTCATGACATCAATCTACCAAAACCATAGGTAACCGGGAAATTCAACAAGTCTTTAGTATTTTTTAAATGATTAGTATTTGTAAAGATTACAAGGATGTTTTACAACTTAACAGTGATTAGAACTAGTTCATGAAAATCAAAAAAGTTATTTGAACTATCAACAAATATTGAGTTGATACTGATACAGTATATTTCTTCTTGGAGGTGTACTCCTGTTAACTTGCTTACGAACATTGAAATGAGCCTCTAAACACTCATATGCACCCACACAAACTGCCTGCTATGTTGAGCTTCATAGCCTATATAGAGCGGGTACTATATGGTTTCTTTTTCAGTATATATTTCCAGGCCAAGAAAAAAAATCTCTGCTGTTCTCCATTTCCTTAAATCTGTAATTTTTTTTTTAGGTATTCTTGTACTGGGTCAGATTAAATTTGTTCTTCATAAAACCCACAAGGGAAAGGCAGTGTCACTTCATTCTCTGAACCTCTCTGCTGGCTCTCAAGGATGGTATAACCTCCAAGGACTGTGCACACTGATGTCCATCTTAAAGACCCATTTCTGTCATGTTGCCTACAGTGAATTGAATTAACTTACATCCTTCTTCTGTTCTTCCCTTCACTGATATCTCATTCTCTATTGCTTTCAGATTTTTGAGCATCTTGAAATGGGGACTGTCCTTGAGGTTTCTGGAAGGCATGTGGGACAGAGTGTGTGCACAGGAATTAAATGAAAGTGTCTGTGTTTGACCAATTCCTGAACAGGTGTCAAGGATTTAATAAAGTGAGGAGCTCTACTCAGTGTAACAAATCATTTTCTTGGTGTCTCTTGAGGCGCATGGTCTCTGTTCCTTCGCTTCTACCATAGCGTGAATTATCACAAACAAGAAAGAAAACTGTGGCAAGCACTCCAGAACTACTTGTTTTGTTCTTTGTGTGCTCGGTTGTTGAATCACAGGGTTAGTAAGGATCTGAAGAGACAATTTAGATCACTGCTCTTCCTGACAGATGGCTATCTAACCTACCTATATGTTTGTCTGTCTATCTATCTAATGGAGGTTCAGCAGAATATTTGATCAATTTGTTTGGTCTGTACCTATCCAAACCACCGGAAAGATGTCCTAATAACTAACTTAAATCCAAAATAGCTTTTAACTGTTTCTTTTGTCCTGCTCATAAGATTAGAGCAGGGAATTGTGATGCTATAAGAAACAAAGTCTGCACTCCAGAAAGACAGGAGTACTGCCCTGCAGACTCTACTAACTCACCTTCCATGGTGAGGTCAGACAAGCTTATCAGCTGAGAGGGTTTTTTTCCTCCCTCTGATACAGACATAAAAGACACCCCACCCCTCCCAAGTGTGTAGAAACCTATTATTATAGTGTAATACATGATCTGGTTACCAAATTCACACACAGTGTCTTCTGTGCAGGACAAATTTCAGTGTACTCAACATCAAGAGAGGCATTTATGATGAAATTATTATTGTGAAGTGCTTATGAACAGAAAGTGCAGGGCTGGAGGGGTTCATCTGTCCCTACAAGCCTCGTCTTCTGCCAGTTTAAACCCATCTGTCCTTTGCCAGCACTATGCTTGAACTTCTTTCACCTTCCAACTGTGTATGTTGAACACAGCTGTATTTCTTTGCAGCTGGCATTTCGCTGGGCTAAACAAGAAATTATTGTGGTCTTTTTTTCATCTCTTCTTGGGGAGAGCCTCTAACCACCCTCCTGTCTGCTGTGGGTCTGGTCCTGACTGAGATGTGGGAAGCAGCTTTGCAGCTGTGTTCTAGAGAAGGTCTCACTACTGTGCTCTGTTTTCTTGTAATTTCCAGGTGCTAAGCTCCCAGCAATTCACAAGAGTTCCTGTGATTAGTCAATAAATGACTGACTTCGTATTTTATATTATTTTATCTCTTTCTTCTTGGCCAGTTCTTTATGTGTTTTACGGATTTACCTAATCTCCATATTATTTGGTTTAAGTATTTTTTCACAATGGTATTGTTTTGAATGCTTCATAGAAGTCCACATTCACAGAATCACAGAATCGTCTAGGTTGGAAAGGACCTTGAAGATCATCTAGTCCAATAGGCTTTAACCTAGCATTGGCAGTTTCCAACTACACCATATCCCTCAGCGCTCTGTCGACCCGACTCTTAAACCCCTCCAGGGATGGGGACTCCACCACCTCCCTGGGCAGCCCATTCCAATGCCCAACAACCCCTTCTGTAAAGAAATGCTTCCTAATATCCAGTCTAAACCTTCCCTGGCACAACTTGAGGCCATTCCCTCTTGTCTTATCACTCATTACTTGGTTAAAGAGACTCATCCCCAGCTCTCTGCACCCTCCTTTCAGGGAGTTGTAGAGGGTGATGAGTTCTCCCCTCAGCCTCCTCTTCTCCAGACTAAACAACCCCAGTTCCCTCAGCTGCTCCTCATAGACCATTATTATCATATTTATCATTATTATCATAGACCACTGATTAGGTCTATCACGTTTCCTTTGCCTTAATTGCAAGCTGTACCACAGCAAGCTGCCTGTTCAGTTTGGTACAGCCTGTCATGCTGAATCTCACTGTTCTGTTTACCTCCATGTTTTCAAATATGCTTTTCTACAGAATGAGTTCAAGAGCTTTGAGTATCATTGAGATAAAACTAATGGATCTACCGTTGCTCGACTCACCTTTTGCCTTCTCTCTGAAGTATAAATATGATCTCAGCTCCTTTTTGGTCAGGCAGTGCCTCACCTCCATTTGATAGAGGCCTGTCCTATTTCACTTGCACTTCATCTCTGTATGCTTTCATATGCTCTGGAATGGAGACTATCTGGTCCTCACAGTGTAAGCACATTAAATCCTTTGATCTATGTTTCTTTTTTGACAGTGGCAACCTCCATTTCAGTACTTCATTCACATTAGACAGTGTGGGTTTTGCCTTAGATGCATTTTTTTCTGTATTGAAAGCCTTTTTCCTTATTAAAAAGTATTCATACTAAAAAAAATCTCTAGGAGATAATCTTAAATCCATTCTTATAGCATCTTAATGTATTTTCTTCTTTTTAATGTTCTCTGTTATAGGACTGAAAACACTTGTTACTGTGTAGAAAACATTTGATTTAGGGCCATTCTCGAATTATTCTTACACTTTAAGATGTAGCTTTCTCGTGCTGCCTTTTTTGCTTCTAGAGTATATCTAATATCTCTTTAGGGATAATTATCATCCAGTTAGGTCTGGAGGCCTTCTGAAGAAGTTCTTTCCTTTAGAAAAAAGTTTAAGATGATTTTGAATTTCTGAGTTAAAGTCCTGAGGCTCCTTAGTTTGTTTCATATACTAGAGTTCTTAATTTTTCAAGTTTTTTTTTTGTCGTGTTTATTTTATTTTTTAAATTGAAAACCTTTGTTTACAGTCTGTTTTTATTTATCCTTTAACTGACCATAAGTGGAACCAACTCATGATCTCATCAGCTATTTTCCATGGTGAATGATAACATTAATAACTGAAAATTCAAACAAGATAGTATTAATTATTATTGGCTTAATATATATTTCACTGTGTATATAGTGTGTGGTATTTTGTGGTGTCTGTATATTGTGTAATACATATTTTGTTGTGTCAAAGCCTGTGAATTATCTAAGAAAACAGGCCCTACCGCTAACCAAAGAAATAAGCAGACCCTACTGTTATTAAGGACCTATTTCTCCAGTGTAAACCAGGGAAGCTTCTGCCTTCTGTAGCAATGCAAGAGTCCATTGCTGGCTTGCAGTAAGACCTTACAGGAGCAATAGCTGCTCCTTCCCCTGGGAAATATGTCTGCAATATGCTGTATTATCCACTTGGTAAAACAACAGGCACTCAAGAGCAACACAGCAGCAGGGCACTGATCTCTTGTTGCTTTAGACTGTTTTGGAATGTGACTCCTGAGTAACACTAGTGACCTCTACCTGTATCCCATGAGATTTGTAGCTATCTTCTAGGAGAGTGTCTTTTACCAGCCAGTGTTGTTCTGTCTGTTTTCATATTTATTTCTTCACAGTTTACCCAGTAATATACTTAAAATGCTACACCACACTGCCACCTTTATTTCTATTCTTTCCTCCTTTCTGTTCTTTCCTCCTCTTCATGATAGCCATTATCTTTCTGTTTTCTCTTTTCCCATCCTATACATTATTTCTAGTTCCTCTGTTCTGTTCCTGAAGTGCACTGCGTTGGTTTACAAAAATTATAGTTTTCTCCAGCCTTGCCCAGTGCATTAACTAAATTGAGTCTAGACCGTGGAGTAATCTCATTGTCCATTCCCCTTTTACTTTGATCTCTATTAATGCTTTCTCTCTCTTTTCCCTTGTCCTTTGGTGTTCATGTTCTGTATATTCTTGCATTACCTGAGTTTCTTCTTCCTTTAAAAAGAATAAAAAAAATCACTCACATAATTTATAGATTAATGCTTTTCTTTTCCACTCTGCCAGCTTTGATTTTGGAGGGGTCAGAGACTGGCTGTCATGCAGAGTCTTCCAGGCAGAGTCCTCTTTCCTGCATGGACATCTTGGAAGGTTCCTTGAAGAAAGAACTGTGAGCTATCTGTTGATCTGTGATAGCTTGAGGCCAAGTTTGTCCCTCTCTAGGGACCAGAATATTTTCACTGAAAATCATCTGAATCCTTGTTCTGTCCGTGAGATCATTTTTGCCCTCCTCTTTTTCTTGGTCGAAAGGTGTTTCTAATTCTCAAATTACTGCTATCTTCCATGTTCTTTTATAGCTGGCATATTTTGAATAGATCTTTTGCCTCCAGCTGCATCCAAACTCCTCTAATCGTTTCTTCAGTATCACCAGGCTGCATTTCACACAGTGATATATATCCACCTCTCTTGAACTTTCATAAAAAGACAATTTGTTGGGGCAGTATTTAAAAAGCTACTTATTAGTGTGTGTATTTATTTGAAGGAGTTATACCTACATTTATTTGTATTTGCCTATGAAATCCAGAGTTTGTGAGAGTGTCAAAGGAATGAAAAGGTGGAGAACACTTAATTAAAAAAGAAAAAAAAAAAAACCCTCCTAACAACTTGTAGCTATTTGTAAGTGTTGTTTTTTTATAGCTGGGAAGATCATATTTCAACAAAGTACTAACGTAGGGTATTACCGAAGCGTTTCTGTACCCTCTGACTTAGTTTGTTGTTATTAGGTTATGCCATTTTAGATGACAATTCAGCAAAATAGTATTCTACCCTTAAATGTTATGCATGTGCTTAAATACTTTGGTGGGTTGAGTCCTTGAGGGAGAAGTTTCTACTCTTTACTTAGGTAAGGCCCCAAAACTTATTTCTGTGGAGGAGATTATCACTACTGAACACATTGTGGCTTCCCAACTAGCAACAGAAATGAGATTGAAAGATACAAGCCACTATGCAAAACCCCTTGTTGGGTTCCCTTTTACGTGTTACCTCAGGCTCTGCATCAAATGCCAGAAACCTGAAATCATGACACATCCAGAATTTTTGAGATAAGAACATGAAACAGAAATGTCTTTCTGCCACCGTATGTATGAGATTGTTCCTGAATACCAAGAGGATATGGTCCTGATCCCCCAGGTTCCAGCAAGAATGCAGTACACCCAGAAGGGTGTGAGGAGGGAGATGAGGGTGATCAGAGGTCAGAACAGCTTCCAAACAAAAGAGGAACCAACCAGAGTGGGACTCTGCAGTGTTGCAAGGGGACCTTCTCCTGGTTCACATCTTCTCCAGTCCTTCCTCAGGTTCCCATCTTCAGGTGTTGAAAGTCTGAGACTTATATTTGAGTCTGTGGAGCTGTAGCTGACATAAAACACTTGAAAGTTTGACCCAAAATGTTCACATTTATGGGAAAACATTAAAATGAAGATCAATTTAAAGAACTAATTTGAATACCAGAAAAGCTTTAATGATGTAATTTCCTTTCCTCTGATTACAATAGCTGCTGTACTTTTCTCATGAAAAAATACTGTGTAAGCAGGTATACTGCATAAGGCAGAAATGAAACTGCAGGTGAAACATTCACAGTCCAGGAAGTTATCCTACAGTTAGTGGTGCAGTACTCTTTGTTCTTCCTTATTCTGTATTCTGTCTGCACTGTACCTATTTCACACTGATTCTTTCCCTGTGATCATGTTGCCTCCAGTTTGAGATAAGAGAGGAACCACATGGTAGATCAACTGGAGAATTTGTTAAAGAATTTTGCATGTAAGGATAACTGCACTGCACCTTGTTTTTCCCACCGAGAACTTACTGTGTTATTTCATCTTAAATTTGTATTAAAACGCCATTGATGCTCTGCAACATAGTTTCTTACACTACCCCCAGACTCATGTCCCTTCCAGTACTGTATTAAGCAGCTTGACAAACATCTGTCACATGTTGGCTCTTTCATCTTGTCTGCAGGAGGAGTGTTTGCAAAGGAGTAGTTTATCTGGGATTTATCTTGATCCATACCTACACATATCTGCACAGAGACATAAGCATGCATGGCTTGCTAAGTATTTGTTAAAGGACATGGAATCAACTCAGACATGCTTAGTATTTAGGTTGGAAAGTGGTGATGTTTGATATGTTCTGTAGTTTCTGTGGAAGCTTTGTCATGGTTTGAACCCGGCCAGCAGCCAACCACCACGCAGCCGCTCGCTCATTGTCCCCCACCCGGGGGGATGATTTGTCCAATTTGGGTCCAGTGCTCTGGCTCTGCTCCCTCCCAGCTTCTTGTACACCTGTGCACGGGCAGGACATGGCGAGTTGGAGAGTCCTTGATCTCTTAGCAACAACTGAAAACGTCAGTGTATTATCAGCGTTATTCTCATACCCAATCCCATACTGAAACCAAAACACGGCACTATTCTAGCTACTAAGAAGAAAAATTAACTCTATCCCAGCTGAAACCAGGACAAGCTCATTGTGAAGTATTATGTTACTTTGCAAGAAAGCTATGACAAGACTGAGCAAAAATGAAACAAAAATCTTGATGCACTGTCTGCTGTATGAGAGAGTCAGGCTCACTACTTCAACCTCTTAACAATTCTGTATTTTATTTTGTTGGCCATTTCATCACTTTTTCATCAGTGCTGAGAATATAAGAGGAAGGATAAGAAGAACCATTCGGTAAAATTATAGAACATTGAAAAGGTCAAAGGAATATTGTTTATTGTTATCTTTCAGAGAACATATGAGGCTATAAAATTGCAATGCCTCATTCTTGTGACAAAGACTGTAACAAGTACAGAAAGGCCTGCATAAATCCAGTCTTTTGACAATGACTACAGGAGTGGGAAATAGTACAATTTAATCCGTTGTTGTTACAGCTATTAGATTGTAATCAGTTGGTTAACACCCATGAGGTTTTAGATGACTTAGTTTCCTTCAAGTGACCTGATATTTGTTTTGTGACTATTTTGAGGCAAGTTGCAAGTGAGGAAGTAATGTTTTATTTATTTTACTCTAGTCAAGAGTCCAGTGAATTTACTAAGTTTGAACTGAAGGATGTCTGAACTTGTCCAGGTCACTTATTTACTCTTAGCTCACAGAAAAGGCATTTCTCATATTTCATTTCCTATACTGACTGGAGCAGTGATACAGCATGATTATTTCAAGAGCCATCAAGCTCAAGCTGTCTATTTTTATGGCCTCGTCAACAGCCATTTCTGCATTCTTCACATGGTATGCCAGCAGAGCTTTTGGTTATTGTTAGGGATGAGTATTGGACTGCAGAATTTGAAATGAAAGCACAGCTGGGAGGGTGGTTGGGGAAGTGTTGCTTTCTGCTATCCCTGGTTCCCTTCCCAAGGCAACTGCTATTGATGAGTTTAGGGAATAGACATAGAGACTAGGCAGACATTTGCTCTAACTTAGTGAGACTGCTCTTAAGTTTGTATAGGTTGCACCTTTCTCCATCTAACTTAACTGTTTTAAACATATTCTTTTCAGTACCTGTTTGGATTTCTTCTAATGAATTATGAATGCAAACAGGCACCTCCAAAGGGGTATGGCAGATGGTAGGTAGCCCCTGTGATTATACAGGAATCTTAAAAAGTAGATGTTTATCTTTTAGACGGCTACATTAGGTGAGATGAACACTAATACAAATGATATAATACATGTCCTGCTACTTAACTTTGTAAGTACTTTGACTGAATATTGCTTGCTGTAAATTCCAAATTCAGTTTGGACGAAATCCATTTTGTCTGATACCTTTAAGAATGAATTAGAGCACTCTTCTTAGTAAATCTTATTGTCCATAATGAGAAAAATCATCTGTTATTGTAATACTCCATCTATGAATGCTGAACTCTCCAAAATTTTGGTTTGATGTATAAGACTATAGGCCATTGTTCAGTAGTAGAACTAGCACAGTAGGAGCCAGAAGTCTGAGTCTTAGATGAAGATTCTGTTTTAAAAACACTGAATTAAATGTTGCTACTTACCCTAGAGAGTTTCAGAACATGTATAAAATAACAATCAGATACAGACTGGCAGACTGGAGAGTGTAAGAATGAGATAATAACCCAGTCAGCATAACAGGCAACAGTCAAACTGCCTAATAATTGCCCTGTGAGATTTTTGTTTGGTGAGTGCAGAATAAAAAGCAATTTCAAAGACAGACATGGAGGAGAACTTGGCTTTGCAGGAGCTTATATGGGAGCTCTTCTTCTGTACCACAGAGCATGTGGGGAAGTCAAAGCCTTTGCATGAAGTCATGACAAGTGAGCAATGGAAGAACGGTGGACCATCCGGTCCAACCACCGACCTGATACAGAATAAGAGGTGAGAGATGGGGAGCCAGAAGGGGATGGCTGCCCAGCAGGGAGCCAGACAGCAGGGCTTTCGGCAGTGGAGACAGCAGGCTTGTGCTGGCGGTAATGAAGAAAGGGGTCAGGGAAGGGTAAGGATTGTGCTGAGGTTTGACGTGGTCCCAGTGGCAAATGGAGAACGGGTCTTTATAAAGACCTTCTAGACTGACATCAAGACAGCAGGATTACATTTACTAAGGTCTGAGAAAAGCCTGCTGCAGTCACTGAGACACAGAATAATGACAACTTTAGGTGTGTGCACAAACAGGAATGTGGGGTTTCTTGTTCATTCAGTGTTCTTTAGTTTGCCTCTCCTCATCTTTCTGAATTGTTTGATTTGATGTATCATCTAGCTTATTAGTGGGTTTTTTTCCCAGTGGCTTTCTGGAAATAGAATTTTTGAATTAAGAGTAATTTTTTTCCTGCTGCTTTGTTTTTTTAAACTACTTTTAATCATCAGCTGGTCTGAAAAGATATTCACATATCTAAAATGCTGTCATTCATTAAGACAACTGAGCTTTTAATTAAGAAGATTTAAAATAAAGTTGTTTTAGAAGGGGACAGTGAAATGCTCTGAATTTCGTATTTAAATCATGTCTTTCAGATTTTATACATGGTAAATATTATGCATTTGATCAGTATGTACAGATATTAAGAATACTGACAAACCTTTCAAAATAACCGTACATATCTAGTATAGTTCAGTATTTGCTTCAAAAGTGAAATTCTAATAGCTGGCAATATAATAAAAAGGACTATACCATCTGCTAGCTGTATATAATTATATTAAAAACATCAGTCTGTACTTGATTCAACAATTTTCAAGAGCTTGTTAACCTTTCAAATTAGATTTGTACTATCAATTATACTTAACAAGGAACTTTTTATCCATGGCTTTTATATTTCCTTAATTAGTTCCATAACTCATTTTAGGCATTTTTCTAATACAGTAATGTCATACAGTTATACAGCCCCAGCAGGATTTTCAGGGATGTCTTGTTTCATCTTACCCCTTTTCTTTCCCCACCACCACACTGTAACACTTTTGTAATGATGAATGTTATCACCTCCATCTCCACTCCAATCAGCCCACACTTGCTATGTGGCTCACTTGAAATATTCATATTAAATACATAAAGGGCCAGACTTTCTGTGTCTGAGAATACTGGTGTGAATGGGCTCTGCAGTTACCCAGCTTCAGACTATCACCTTGAAAGAATGGATTACATGTATTCCATAATTATCTCTTGGAGTATCCCTGCCATTTTTAAAAAGGGGTGAGTAAGTCTTTTTTGCTTCTGAAACTTTCAGATAATTCTCTTCAGCCAGTTGTTCTCACCTTGACCCTTTAGAGGCTAAATTTAAGCACACAGTGTGTGTAATAACAATTTCAGTGCTACCTTAAAATGGTGTGATCTGTCAGTGGTCTACCTAGCATTCATAGCAAGTCAGAGATGTAATGGGATTGGTGTCCAGAGGGCCTTTTCTATAAAAAAAAAAAAAAAATGAATTGGATATGGAAATGTAGAGAGATTCTGCATCTTACCAACATCTTCAGTTATGAAAGTGGGAAGGATCCTACAGTTGTATAGATGGTGAATGCTGTGTAGAACATTATAGTCTGTTCAATGAAAAAGGAGGATTAATTTTCACCCCAAATAAAGCATTGTTCTTAAATCTCCATAAAGTTTGTCATTTTTAGGAGTGAGGTAAAAGTTTTCCTCTTATGATTTGGAAAAACAGAAAGATGACCTAGTATTAGAAAATGTTTTAAATATCAAAGTGTCAATCTATCAAAACAGAAAACATAAATAAGACATTGTTAATCTGGATCCAAATAGTTGGATGTTGCAGTTTTGTTTCATACTGGGAAAATTCTCATCACTCTTCAGAAAACATCTTTACGTTGTCCCCTGGTTTTTTACACTTTAACTTCTTATCATGATATTTTTCATGATTGTTTCCAAAATACATTTTAGAAAATACACATTATATGGTAGAGTACTATACTGCTACCAGCTAATGTTATTTTTCACTTACATGCCTATCAAATTCACATTAACAGCATTGAGGTAGTTATATCGTTTATCATAGCTTAACCTTGCTCCTTAGCTCAGAGCTGTAGGATGGGAAAGGACAGGGAAGACAAGTTCTTAAAATAGTCTTGACAGTTGTTTCTCTAGCCTGTCATTAAAGGTCTCCCCATGGGACATATGCTCAAGTCCAGCTTGAACCTTCTTTACTGTAATTTCAATGCATGATATCTTGTTGTATCAAATGTAAGTAAGGAAAACAGTTTATTTCTGTCTTCTTTACAGTGGCCTTTCATACATTTGAAAATAGTGTTCCCCTTCCTAGTCTGTAGGCTAGGCAGTCCCATTTCTTTCCACCTTTTTTTGTCTGTCACATTTTCTATGCTTTGGTTAGTCTACATCTTTCTCAAAGGATGGTGCCCCAGCCTGGATGCAGTGCTTCAGCTGAGACCTCCTTGCAGAGTGGAACAGAAAACAATTACATGTGTTTAGCAGTCCCTGCTCTTGTTACACATATAAATCTGCATGGGGTTTTTCTTTTTCAGTAGGGCACTGCTGAGT
The DNA here is from genome assembly GCF_047716275.1 of Strix uralensis. Classification (NCBI taxonomy): domain Eukaryota; kingdom Metazoa; phylum Chordata; class Aves; order Strigiformes; family Strigidae; genus Strix; species Strix uralensis. The sequence goes on along the minus strand of NC_133978.1, from coordinate 3,511,218 downwards.
CTTGCTCATTTTGTGACCCACAGTAATTTCCCAGAATGTGCACCCTCAGCCTGTGACGGTGAAGTCAGGAACAGCTGCCTATCCACAGAGCTATGTAATTCTGCTTTCTTGCACCCTATTTGCTAAAAGCTGTCATCCGAGTTACTAACGTCCACATTGTTAAGTACTAAATAGTGCTGCCACTCTGCTAGGGTCACCTCTCTGCTTTTATAGGGAACCATTGATAATGAACTCCCATGTGCAGGTTTTCATGTAGCTTTCCACTTTTAAAGAGATTTTTGTTCTGTGTGTGCTGTTTTCAGTCTCCTGGCACTCTATTCATCTCCCAGTTCTCTAGAAAGACTGGGTTAGTCTAGTCAGCCTTGTGAGTATGTAGGAGAGCACTTATCAGGCCCTAAGTTTTGAAAACTTAAAACTAGGTATGCTGTAACCCATTTTCTCCTCACAGAGGCTGTGAGGCTGTGAGCTTATCCTTTATTGTGCTCAGCTATGTCTAATGCTTGACAATTCTAACACCACCAACAAAAATTTTAAAAAAGGCTTTAAACGCTTTGGCCTTCAAAATGCTGTGGCCTTCAAACTATTGAAAGATAGGTGATCCTGCCAAAAACCTGTGGCAATTCTGTGCAGTAACTAGACATCATACTGTCCTGCAGAGGTAGGTAGCTTTTAAGCCCACCAGCAGTTCAGGCTAGCTGGGAGCAGGTCATGGAGCGTTGTTCCTGCATTCCTGCTATTCTCCATTCTCCCCCTGCCTACCTGGAAGATGTTGGGAAGGCAGTCCTTGATGCGTCCTTCTGCATCTCTGCCTGAACAACTCTTATTTGGTGGCTGCACATTTAAATGACATCTAGGGGAATATGCTCAAAGGAAGAGACACGTGAAACATTTCTAAGAACCTTTTAGAGGTCTATGGTGAAGTGGAAAAAAAAAAAAGGAAAAAAACCCAACTGTCAATTATTCAGTGAATGTCACCCCTCCCTGTACTCCATTGTTTCTCCTGCTATTTGGCTTTGGTTTTTAAAAAAACAATTAAGTGCCTGAAGATGGAATAATACCAAGTCATCTTTGTTTCACAGCATTGTTCCCTAAAAGCTGCTTCAGTTCTGGATATATCAATAGGCTGCAGTACATTTTAAGTACTGTTTTAAGAGGTTTAAGTTCTGTACCTTGCATATAGTCTTTGATAACCAGCCCACTGTAATAAGGTAATAATTTGAGAGAGCTTATACTCAGCTATTTCCAGGTATGAAACACAAGAAATGGCACCAAACTTGCAACACTGGCTGGTGTGTTGTAAGCCAAACTAGAACAAAAAGAACATAGTTATCCATGGCTGAGGTAGTTTCTGTGCTGTTACTCTGAGCAGTATAGCACAACTGTGGTTTCTTTCTTGCAGGTAAACTAGCCAGCAACAAGAAATAATTTGAAGTAAAGGTATTTTTAGTCAAATGTATTAGAAGGGTTCCAATGTTTGTATTTCTGGGGTCAATATATAGTCTTCAAAGGGAATATGTGAATGTGAAAAATCAGTATCATATGCAAATGCTCTTATTTTGGAAGCTAGGGCGAGCTTTGCATCAAAGTGAAAGGCTATGGAAAGACAAAATGTGTTTTACAAATGTATTGGGATGGATAAATTGGCAAATCCCAAAGTGACAACAAATCAGGATTTTTGCTGTGCTAAAACATAAATATATGGAAAGTTTTACTAATATGCTCTTATGCTGTCTTTTTTTTTTTTTTTTTTTTTCACCCAGGCTGTAAAGAATATGTATAGTAAACTTAAATTGACAGTTTCTAGTCACCCAGACCTTTACTTTCATTGTACCTGTAAGTTTATTCTAGAAGATGGCTTATAGAATCATGTAGGTTGGAAAAGTCCCTTAAGATCATAAAGTCCAACGGTTAACCTAACACTGCCAAGTCCACCACTAAACCATGTCCCTAAGCACCACATTCACACATCCCTTAAATACTTCCAGGGATGGTGATTCAACCACTTCCCTGGGCAGTCTGTTCCAATGCTTGACAACCCTTTCGGTGAGGAAATATTTCCTAATGTCCAGTCTAAACCTCTTGAGTTCTAAACCTTGGCACAGCTTGAGGCTGCTTCCTCTCATCCTATTGCTTCTTACTTGGGGGAAGAGACCAACACCCACCTCGCTACAACCTCCTTTCTGGTAGATGTAGAGAGCCGTAAGGTCTCCTCAGAGCCTCCTTTTCTCCAGACTAAACAACCTCGGTTCCCTCAGCTGCCCCTCATAAGTCTTGTTCTCTAGACCCTATCATCTTGACCCCTGATCATCTATGAATTCATCATTAAAATGGTGGGTAATGTAAGTTAGAATCACATCATATTCAAAAATAAATAGCATACCTAAACTTTTCAGCATTGTCTTAGTCCATACTCACCATATTTTTGGAAAGTTATGTGAAAATCACCATGAAAATGAATCACCTGCATGATACTTGACTTATGGCTAGGATAAATAATGTGTAAAACTAATGGAATTATTAAAAGCAGAAATTAAGACAAGGTTGTTTAGTAGAGCAAGCAGTCTCCAATGAAAAGTCCAAGTTTAGCAATGCTAACAACATATGAAAGTATATGACATTATTATTTCTATTGTGATTATTAATTCCAGTAGTTCTTTATTATTACTTTTTTGTTCCTCATCTAGGTAATTTCACTTGCTTCTGATAATACAATCAATTTCAGAGTAGTATTTTACAGTAGAAGGTAGCTTAAGTGAAACTAAAGGGCAACAGAGCACTGGAGACCTTCCTTAGAGGAGCCATGGGTGACAAAGGGACAAAGGGAGAACATCCCTTAGGACAGTCTCATGGCTGACAGGGCAAAGGTCTCGGCCTGGAGGGCTATGCATCTTCTTTATCTATTGGTACATTTCGTAAGAAGCATATCCCTAAACTGCATTTTTGTTTAACTTTGTCTCCTTCATTTGAATTCTATTGAATCATGTCTATAGCTAAATTAAAGCATTATTTTTTGCATGGCATTTCAGTGCAAATTGATTATATTTGAAATAAATAATACTTTTAACTTTTAGCAGCCTTAGAAATTCCACGATATTTTACTGTTAGAGAAATTAATAATTCACTGCTGCATTATTTAATGAAGTATTTTAGTACATTTAGTGAACAAAAACAGTCCTTGAAAGCTTGTCTGGCTTAACTGCTCTCTTCGTTTTTCTCCTGCGTGACTTACATTTTTGTCATTTATATGGTTTTAGAACACCAGTGCTAGTTTCATAAGTATTAAACACAAATGTATTTAAAATAATTTAATTTAGTTATGCCTTATAGGGAGCATAAAGATATTTAAATGTAATGGAAATATGTAAAAAATATTTAGTAATTTTTAGTCACATAATATTTGTTGTTCTGTGAGAAAGTTGATGCTTCTGATCTAGGTATCTGTTTCTGAAACAGAGAGCTAAGGCACAACTTTTTGAAGCAGGTAGATGCATACATGTCACATTCAAAAAGGAAGTGGGCATCTGTGTTTAAGAACAACTATCCAAATTTATTTCCAATAGTTGATGTTAGCAAATCAGATGTAGACTGTATATGAATTAAATCTAGGGCCTGTATGATAGCTGAATTATTCATAGTCATTAAAATGGCACCAGAATGTAGATAGAATTTTTTGACAATTAAATGATTAGGTAACTTTTCTTCTATTAAAAAATCAACAATATTAAAGAGATATTTGGTTATGAATAGTGGATATAAATTGCATAGAAGTTTTCAGATTGGATGCTTGCAGAAGAGAGTAAATTCCTCCAGAAAATATTGTAAGAGTAAAACCAGCATCTGTGATTCATGTGTATCGCCTTCTGGCCAGTGTTATACTTTAGTTGAAAACCAAAAAAGTTACATGTAGCTACAGTGTGTGACGGGCTACTTGTAACTTTATTGTTGAAACTTCTCCTTTGGTATCTGGTATCCTGGATACAGGTTTCCTTACTGAAATGGCTTAGTGCCAGATCTTAATTAATTTAATTTACGAAGAGTGGAAGTGGTTCTGAGCCTTCAGGAGTCATCACCTGGAGAGTTAGAATTAATTATCCCATTATAGTATAGGGCCCCTTCTCCCAGGGTATGACCTTTAAAGATGCTCACTGGAGTACCGTGCTTCCTTCGGGGAGGGTATAGATGAACAGAGTAAGGTCAGAAGCTAAACTGTACTTGCTTGAGAGAGTCCGTTTGTAGATTCTTACCTGAAGAGGATGGTCTGAGCTCATGTTTTCTTACATGCCCTTCAGATGCCAATGCAAGGTAGTAAATCTGCTGTCTCTGAACCTAAAGAGGAACAAATAAGACGAGTAATAAACTGAGCTAATAATAAATATGAAAAGTAGGACGTAAAAGACACCGTAGAATATTTCTTAAGCTGGATATCTCAACCCATTTCAGTGAGTAACTGCACAAATAAACTGTTATTCATTTTGAAGGTTAAACTGTAATAATACCTTTAAAACACTCATGTAAAGTTTAAATGCAATCTACTCTTTACGATAAAGCATTCCCAGTGTTAGACTCAACTCCTTCCCAAATTGATTATATTGTCTTTTGAGCAGAAGTAAGTTTCAAGCATCTAATTCAAGAAGAGTCATCCATCTTCCTTTCTGCTAGTCAGACAGCTCAATATTCCAGTTTCTTCAGAAAGTCTGACTTGCCAGTGGAATGGATATTTCTTTTTCTTCAGCACTACAGGCTCTTTTTGAGTAGTTCCAAGCCCGCTTAGCATTTGTGTTGTTCGTGACAGGCATTCATTGTGCGAACAAACTCATATATGCATCAGAAATGAGAAAGAAGTACAATTAAAATGAAAAATGCCAAATTATTTATAGGGGCATTTTAAAGATTTTTAAGGACTACTAAAGATTTATTTTTTTTAAGATTGACAGATATTTTACAAGAAGTCTACAGACAAAAAGCAATTACTGTAACCTAGGAATGCATAGTGTGAATTCATATTAATTTATTGTTCGTGGGCTTTTTTTCTTAATCAGTGATAAACAACTAGAGGTTATGGTCATTAATATTGCTGGGAACACATCCAGCTAATTGTTTATAAAATGCTTTTATCTTAATTTTTAAGAAATGTCAGTCTTCTTATGTGACCCTGGAATAATGATACTTCATGCTACAGAGCAAATCCAGTAGAAGAGTGAACAAGAGTTAGCCAAGTAACTTCAAATCGTAAAACTGTTTGGCATTGTGATTGAATCTATCAGTGATGTCAGTCATAAAACTGGTATAACTTGGGTTTTGTAATGAACTTGGCAAGAGTACATCGTTTTCTTTCCAAACACAACGGCCAAGGAAGAAATGCTGTTTTCAGATTCCTAAGTGATCTAACTCTGTACTTTTCACAGCTAAAATTGGACATCTCAGTTGGCATTTAAATTCTTTGCTGTCACTGGGTATGAACCAAATTCATCCTGGCTGAAAAACAAAATATGAAGACTTTCTTTCAATGAGCAATCACCTTTATTGTTACATTTTCATTGATAGAATCAAAAGATAAATGAACTTGTCAACATTAAGTTGCTCCTATTTCGTTCCAGGATGCCCCAAGTCCTAATGTGATCAGTCTTTTTCCAGAGAAGTTGAAAAGATGACCTTTTAATTTTTGTTCAAGTACAGAATGCTAAGCAAAATCATAAAACCTCTGTACACTTCAGGTGTAAAATTGCCGTGTATAACAGTCCGAGTCTAACATTGCTTCTCCCGAGACTTGAAACATGGCTTTGTGACACTACCCAACCAAGTGTAGCATCAAAGTAATAATGTTATAATTAAGGCAGAGGTGGCACTTTAACTTTGAGCATATATTTTTGATTGGTGATACCATTCTTCCAAAAGCTCTCTTCAGGTTTAACACTTCTCATGTTGTTCTGCCACTTCTAAGTGTGAATAAAAAACCATTTCTGACCCATCAGGAATTTGCAGTTATATTTGATTGTGACTTAGATCACAGCCTAAGACCCTGTTGGTGGGGGGAGACTCAGAGATAAAGAGAAACTGAGACAGAATTCAGCACAGATTTGACTTCTGTGTCATAATTTCATGAACGACTGTGATGGGGAGCAAGATTGTGCTGCTAACCTTTTCTGAGAATAGAATTAGTAAAATGGAGTGAGTGCAATAATTGAAATAGGAAGTAGTTCCGTAGTATGCAATTCAAGCTGATTAATTTAGGGAATAAAAATAATTCCAGGTGGAATTTAGAAGTGATGGAGGAGGAGGAACAGAATTCAGATGAACGAGTCCTATTGCATGAAGACTGTGAGTCACTAATGAGATACAAAACTAAAAAGTGTAGATGAATCCTAGGAGCCCTGTCAGACATGACCAAAGATGTGATAATATGCTGTTAGACCTCATTGGCTTAAGAAGTGATGTGATTGCAGGGTGAGAAAAGAGCCTTTTAAACTGAAAGCTAGTGCTGGTGAAAGTAGGAAAGGCTTCAAAACTGGTGTTGACTACATTAAGGCTGGATGTCAGAGTAAGCTTTGTGACCGTTTCTGTACCTTAGAGCACTGGCATCCAGAACAGCCTTCTAACCAGAAAAGGGAGAGCAAAGCGAGTAATTATGCTGCTGGGTGAAGTAGCTTAGTCTGTAGAAGCAAGTACGTGTGATGTGATCTTGCAATAAGATAGCCTAACAAGCCAGGGAGGAGTCCTGCTTAGTTCCAGTTCCCTAATTTCTGGGGAGTTGGGTGTTGTATTGGAGAATCTCCCTATGTCCTTTGAGTGTCCTAAACACTACCTGCCTGGTTGTTCTGCAGGGACACTGTGGCCCTTTCTCCCTTTGTTGTCCAGCCCCTCCAGGACCTAGGACTCCTTCCTGAGCTCTTCAGAAGGTTGCCTTCTAGCACACAAATGTTTCTGCCAGTAAAACCAGGGCTTAGAAGTATGTAACCCAAATAACTCTGTAACTGTGTATAGCAATTTCTGTGCCTTCTGTGTTTAAGAAATGTTATTGTATCAAAGTTTTAAAAAATACTTTATTATTATTTTTAGGAAGGGATTTTTTTAAAGGACTTCAATGATCAAGAGTCCTATCTTCAAAATATTTGTCCTGAGTAACTTTGGTTTTACAAACATCTACCTAGAAGAATTGACCTAAAGACAGTTTGTCTTTCTTGCTGCATTCACTAATAGCAGATGTGCTTTTTCAATGGTGTGGCAGGTGCACCCACCCAATGAAAATAGGGCTTCTTGGTTGCTGAAGTGTAGCAGCTCCTGATTGCCTTTGTTCTTAGGGCTTCATGGTAGTTGGGGCCTTTGGCCAATGGGAGCTGCTATTGACTACAGATCAGATTTGGTCTAAATTGAGTCCCCTGGGGGAGCCATTTTGAGCTAGTTTCTCTGGAGCAGTAACTATGGTTGAGGGCTCTCCCCTTGGGTTGGGACACCGCCCAAGGAAACTCCTTGAGGTTACTTGGGTCGGGACACTGCCCTGAGAAGTTCCTCGAGGTTGAGAGCCTTCACTTGTCAGGTGAGTGATAGAGCATATTGGGTTGTTAAACCCTAGGAAGTGATAGAGCATTTTGGGTTGTTCTTAAACCCTAAGGAATGGTGCTTAGGTCTGCATTTTGGGTTGTTGTTAAACCCCAAGAAGTTGTTTTGTTCTCCTTTCATGGACTATTGAACCTGTAATTGAATAGTTGTGGAGGGCCAGTTAACTCTGTTGATAACAAATTTTTAATTTTTCGTGGTTGTTTGTTTATTTGAGAGCCTTTATAACAAATGGCACCACCTTCATTTGCTTGTGGAGGCTGAAAAATATTAGCATTCCTCAATAAAAAATTTAGGGAAGGATGTAATCCTTATATTTGGCAGTAAAACAATGATGAGGGTGTTCAAAAATATCCGTTTTTATTCCTAGCCAAGACCTGTTACTTGATGATGCGATGTACTTCATGATGCTTGAAACATCAAAATTATCCCACCATCACCCCCACACCCAGAAAGAGAAAATAGACCTATAATCCAGGACAAGATTTTAACAAACAGAATTGTATCATCTACTCCAGCAAATGACATAGACCTTTCATTTAATATAGGAATAATGGTACTGAAAACACAATGAACTATAAAGCTGCTGCATGTTACATATGTTGCACCAAGTACGGTAATCGATGCAGTGACACCCGTGGAGGTGTTTCAGATTTGCAGAAGTGAGAATTTAGACAATATTGCTTGATACAAGTGAATGGCATTATGGGTTGGTAGAGACTCAGAAGGGTTTTGGTTACTCCAGAAGGTCAAGCTGACCTTGTTTGCTGATTAAAAGGTAAGACTAAAGACAGGGTCATTTTGCTGAACTGGAACATTTGGTGCTAATGATGTGGCAGGATAATTTGTACTTATAACCATGGTGATAGAGAATGGAAAGTAGAATCATAGTAGCAAATGAGGTAATGGTTGTAAACTGAATATGCAAATTATATAAATAAGAAGTGAAGAGAACATTTAAAGAAATTATTTGGAACTTGACTTATGGTGATATTTTGGGAAATTGTGGCACACTTTTGGGGGCGTTGGGTTTTTTTTATTGTTATGAACAAAGAACTCTGCTTCTTGATTTCTCTTTCTGTTTACATAAGCTAAGAATGTAACAACTTTGGAATGATTGTTTAGAGTGAAATGGATAGAAGAAAAGGAAGGGCTATCTAGACTGCAACTAATTTGACATGTACCACATCACAGGCTATGAAATAAAATTTTTTATGACTCTTTCTATCTGAGTCCTTTGAAGGAAGTGAATTCTATTTAAAGGCGATTAAAAGCAAACTGATTCTTTTTCCAGTGGGTTTTAAATCGAAGTTGCTTTTTGTATTTATAAAATTAATCTGGAAGAATCGGTTTAGAACACATATGAGACCTTTCCAGAATTGAGCACCAACCTCAATTTTATTTAAACTAAGTTAACAAAATATTAAACTGAATATAAGATGTCTATATCACTGTTTGTGAAATTTTCTTAATGAACCCTGAAATGTGTATTATAATCCCTTTACATTTTGAATTAACTTTTGAAGTCATTCTGTGAAGTTAATAGAAAAGTTGGCATTCACTTCAAATAAACTCTTGTAGGTTCTTGGAGTTATCACTCCTTTCATTTTAGGAATAGAGGAAGGACGTTTCCATTGATGTCTGTGGAGAAACACTGGTCTATAAAAGCTGGCGATGCTGCCCAGTTGAATCAGTCTTTAAAAAATGAAGTCCTAAAATAACATTTCATTACTATTTCTTTCAGTAAAAGCATTTATGGTGCTATAAGATCCATACAGATGGTACTAATTATGTCGTCTTTTTCAGATGTTTTTTCTTCTAGATTTATTTTTTCATCTCTAAGCAAAACACAGAACACTTGTGTATAATGCATGGTCATTTAAGCAGAAAATTGTCTTAGGACAGTTAATTATTTAATTATTGCATACACTATATCCTTGGTAATACAGTTTAGGAAAAAAAATCAGTTAAGCAAGCAGAAGCTTTTTTTCCTTAAACTCTATTCTTAAATAGCATTGCCTAGTGTTTTCAGTGAATTTAGGATAGATGAAAATCCATTCAAATGCAGATAAAATTCTCATTTTAGAACCTGGTATTTGGTTAACTTGGTTATACATAATACATGTAAATAAAAGACTAGAATTGTAGAAAGAGGGACCTCAAGAAAAGATCTGCTCCTGTCTGCAGCGAGTCAAGATCAAATGGAGATGTTTGTTTAACTTTGTCTAATCTGTTCCTTCTGGGGAAGGAGATTCCAAAACCTCCCTTATAACCTCTTCCAGAACTTCATTGTTCTTATATTAATGTTATTATGTGATTTATTTTCCTTCAAGTGAAGCTTATGTCATCACCCCAGAAGGCAAGCAGAACAATGCACTGGTGTTGCCTGTATGAACCACAGCCAGGGTTAGACACCTTGGTGACCAGCTGGGCACTCCCTGCCATCTCCATTGTCTCCTTTCTTCTTGCCACCCTTCTGACCTCTCTCAGACCAAGACAATGGCCAAGTCTTCTACACAACAGCTTCACCTTTTCTAAATGTCCTGGTTTTGGCTGGGATAGAGTTAATTTTCTTGAGCTGGGAGAGAGCTTAGCTGGAGTGCAGGACCCATTTTGTCCAGAATAGAGTTAACTTTCTTTGAGCTGAGAGGAGACACAGCTGGAGTGCCAGCCGGGATTGACCATTGGAGTAATCCATCTCATGTGACATTAAGCTCAGTATATAAAGGAGGCGGGTTCTCTCTTGCTTCAGGTCATTGTGGAGGGATCTTTGTTCTGTCAGTCTCTGGGTGGTGAGCAAGAGCATTGTGTGTTACCCGTTTGGACTGTCCGTTATTGTTTTGTTACATTACAATCACTAAACTGTTTGGGTTTTTTTCTTTTCAACCTACGAGGTTTTTTTTTCTTTTTGTTCCTCCCCTATTTCCCCCATCGGGGAAAAGGGTGAGTGACCGGCTGCGTGGTGTCTGGCTGCCGGCCAAGTTCAAACCACGACACTAGACTAAACCAGCTTGTTTCACCCTTTTCGCAGAGCAATCAGAGTAGTTGCAATTGTAACAGAGTTTCTGCTCACTGTCAGTGGTCCTGCACTGCCTGCCTGCTCTGTCCTCCTCCATATGGTGAGCAGAGAGCAACCATCCCTGGAACTGTGGATGTGCCTTGGCCCTGAAAGCTGTTGTTGTTTGAGAAGATGGCATTGTTTCCCCCTCCCCCCCAATACCTGTTTCTCACAGTGCCTTTAATATAAGCAGAAATATAAGCAGCAGAACAACTCGATGGGAAGCATACTACTGGCCAAAAAGTGGAAGCAGCACCTGCCTGATCACCAGCGAGACTGATGTTCCTTCTTTCTCACGTGGGAGGTGCACTTCAACACCTTGTGTGCCATGTTGCAAATGAGCTACCAAGTTGCTTTTTATGTGTATGACACACAAACACACCACTCAACATCTTGACTGTGCATTTTCTCCCTGTGCATCTTTGACTTATTCTAGCTTACAAATAGAGTTTGAAATAAGATAAAGCTATCTGCAAGCTCAGCTGAACAACATCAGCATCACTCAACACTGGTCAGCCCTGTAGCACCAGCTGATGGCTCCCCTGTTGTCATGTAACTTCTCTGAAGGTCTGTAGATCTTCAGCAGTAAGAAGAGTGCAGTGGATGTTATCTGCTGTATGCAGACTTAGTATCTGCTAATGAAGGCTGTGTTCCTTTAAAAGGTTTTGATAACAGAAAAAGATCTCAGCTGCTTGATGACAGTGCACTGTCCTGCCTGCTGCAGGTGGAGAAGATGGGATGGGATGGGAGTGCTCCTTCCCTGGCAGTGCTTGAGCAGCCTTCCTTGAGGGAGGTTTGCCAGACTCTGGGCAGGATCGTGCATGTAAAGGGCAACCTGCTGTATCAGCCAGAGAGAAGCTGGTGGCACTGTTAGAAAAAGGGTGACTTTGGAGGAAGACAGACCTCAGAAGATAGGAAAATTATTTTGATGGGCCCAGAAGGTCTTAGGGTGGTCTGTTACAGCACAGAAAGGCTCTAGAGGTTGCTGGAATGGGAGCAGGCCTGGAAGAAAGAGCCCATGCAGGAAAGATACAGTGAATAGAAGGGAAATTTCTTAGCAAACTTCTTTTATTTCTGTTCAGTGCTACTCTGAGTTTTCTCTGGTTTTGAAGAAACACAACTTTTTTAGTTTGTAGCCTAATGAAGCATGGCACTAGAGTTAACATAGTTCTAGTAGTATTTTGGGGATCTTGCTTGAAGAATAACACTTAGTTCATGTCAAAGCTTTTGCCAGTTCAGGGTCACATCCTCACCAGTGTGCACCTAAGAACATGTGCCCGGATTACCACCAAAGTGTCTTCTTGTGGCTCTGCTCCTGGAGATGGAAGGCTTTTACGTTCTAATGGATAAAAGATGAATGCTAAATGTGTTCTTCTCTTCAGTTACTTATAAATCAGAGTGTCTTGTGTATGGTCACACTGGAATGGAACAAGTACCCAGTGACACTACTTAAAAAACTGCTTCAGAACACGAACAGCTCATCTTATGAAGGACTGTACACGTGTGCTTTGCTTCAGATCTAATGTGTCTGAAGTTAAGTAAGTGCTTTCATTGATTGAATTGAGACCTGCACACATTTGCTGTTATCAGCAGTGGTAAATCTGGGGATTAAATTTGATCTGACGTAAGAAAGAAATCAATAACTGTCATAATCACTGACAATTACAGGTTAAAAATCTATGGGGGTTTTAAAGTATGTAAATATCTGGGTGAGCAGGAAGGGAAAATACCTTCAAAATTTATGATAGTGTTTTTCCCTAGCCCTGTCAAGTGCTCTTTCTTGCATGGAGAGAAGCTGCCCCAACTGCAAATGGGCTGAAGAGAATTCGAGTTAACCTGGAATAGAAGTGGCTGTCACCAGCTAAGCCTAGAGCACTGATATTCCCTACTACATCAGACTTTTTATTTGCTGTTGGGATTTCTGTGTGTTATGAAGGCAGAGTGGCCTCACTGGTGCCATCCCACAGAGCTTGGAGGTCCTGTGTGGGGGTCTTTGAAAGGGCCTCCACCGCCAGTGCTACCTTTGGGTAGTCATTCAGTGGCTTTACAATTTATCCTGCGACTATATAGCAGTTACCTGGAACAGATTATAGTGCTAATCCAACAAGTAATGTTAAAATCACTAGTGGTTGAAAATAACAAGACTCAAATCATGAGTTTTAAGGCAAATACAGACATCAGCTTTTATGCTTAGAGGCACCTGTGAAATAAATAATGAGGAAGTACATAAAGCTATACAAAAAGCAGCAAGTTGGTTTTGTTTTATTGACAAAAGAGTTCTAGTTAAAAGTAAAAAGCTCTTAAAAATGTATCTGAGGTGTGGTTACTACAGTTTTTTCAAATATAGACTGGCCTTTCTCTTAAGTGCTCCTGGTAATGGCATTTACCATGACAAAGGCATTCAACAGGACTGTAGCTTTCCCTGGCAGCATACCTACAGCCTTTCTCAAATGAATTGTGGATTGTCCTTTAATGCTATTAGTACATTAACTGAGATAAATAGTGGTGTGTTTTCATTTGTCATTTCAGTCTAAGGAAGAACTGAGCAACATTCACTGGCAGGATCTTGATCCTGTACAAGGTTTATGGGAGTTGCTGAGTGCTTCATTGCATCAAACCCCTCCTACTTAAATTTCTTTTGTATCTCCTATTTTAAATGCTTCCTAGATCTGTGTAATATATACAGAACTTTTAAAAATAATTTTAAAAATAATGTAGTACTGGATGCCCATGATGAGGGGCTGGCAGCTGAGACTGAGGGATCTCTGTGAGGAGAGGTGGGGGCTGCTCCAGGCAGCCCCTCAGCCCCACTGGTGGTGCCTCTGAGAAAACAGATTTAAGAAAGGGAAAAAACACTGGAAATAAGAGGAATGATGAAAAAAAGGTGTGAGGAACAGCCCTGCAAGCACCGAGGGGGGGAGGAAGACGTGCTCCAGGCACCCAAGCAGAGACTCCCCTGTGGCCTGTGGGGAGACCCGAGTGGGGCAGAGAGAGGTGTGGGGAGGAAAGAATGGGAGAGCGGGCCTGTTGTGGACTGACCGTAACCCCCATTCCCCATGCCCTGCACCGCTTGGGTGGGGAGAGCCGTCAGGAATGGAGAAGTGAAGTTAAGCCTGGGAAAAGTGGGGGCAGGAGGGGAATAAAGTGGGTTTGTTTCTCAGTTTAGTGGAAATAAATTAATTTCCACCAAGTCAAGTCAGTTTTGCCTGTGATAGGGATTGGTAAGCGATCTGCATGTCTTTAACTTGACCCAGAAGCTAATTTTGTTCCCCTCTCCTGTTGACAGCTGTCCAGCTGGCCAAGGTCAACTCACCACAGTTGCATAGCGCTTGCAGAGCACATCCAGCTTAAAGAATGTGTGCTGTTCAGATGAAGAAAACAAACAACCCCCAGCTTTACAGAAGCAGGACAGATATCATTAATGTATTTTATCAGTGCTTCCAAACACCAGTGACTGCTGATGTTTATGGAGTGAGTGTAAATGGGCTTGGTATCTAATGCTGTGAAATAACCATAGATTTGAGTGATAAGAGTACATCCAGGTTGAATAAAAGTTCTTAAATGTGGATTTTCATCTTGGTTGTTCGCACTGAAATCTAAGGTGGTCCTATAGAATTATGTCACATGATGAGCATTAATTCAGAGAGAGAACAGTCTGAAGAATTGTGAAATATATATCAGTAGCGCTGTGTGCCTTTGCTACCGTACCCTACAGGTTGGGAATCAAAAGATTTGACAGATTATGGGCTAGACTGAATGGGCCAAGAGTTCAAATGTTCTCAGTCTAAAATTGGAGATCCAAACTTATGACTAAGGAGTTAAACCTGAATGCAAATATGTATGACAATCAATTAGTGACGGTAATAAAATTATTTCTTCAATTACAGTGAGAGTGGGTGAAGCAGGCAAAGCAGAAGTGGGAGGCAGATGCGACACTAGAAGAAGAAGGAAACAAAAAGAACTCATTTGCCAAAGGTAGGGAAGACATCCCACAAAATATTTAGAAATTAGGGTGATTTTCCTGTGCTTGATCAAATGTAAAAAGCGATGTTAAAAAACCTAACATGATTTAAAAAATCTTTTTGATGTGAATTTGAATCTGGTTTGATAGCTTCTCCTTAACTGGAAGGATGTAGATTGCTATTTCATAGGAGATGGAGTGCAATTAGTAACTTTCCGTGCTGAAAACAGTAGTCGACAGTAACTTTGAGTCTTTTCTGATCTTAGCTGCATCTGAAACAATATTCTAATGTGTAGTAGCCTTGCTGGTACAAAATTCCCCATAGATCTGTCTCCACCAAGTAACTGTTTTCTTGCACTCACAGCTGTGTTTCTCTCACATCATCTTTGGCAAGGACCACTTGGGGTTTTCCCTTGCTCTGTGTAGTCTGGGGAATGGTCTGTTGCCTAGGAGCATCTGGAAATTTCATCTGAAAAACTCTTGTTATGTCAGGGCCTTGGGACCTGACAATGCCTGTGATCTTGCCTGGTCTCCCAACAGGGATTTGGAGAGCATTTTTTAACCCATTGTGTGTAGGTTAGAGGCACATTCTACAAACTTTTCTGGACTGAGTATCTGTTAAATGGTTTTAAGTGGATCTTACAACCATTTGCAGTCATAACCATTCCATTTATCTTGAGCTGTACTTATATATCACCCTGATGTGATCTATATAAATCAAATAAATATTGATTTATAAAATTTTCAGGGTTGTTCCTTGTATGAAAAATCCATTATGCAGATAATATGTGCTAAAACTGATAATTTGGCTTTATGATTTGCAGATTGCCTTTTGCCTCAGCTATATGCTCAACTCAGAGCAATGTAAGACCCTACTACCCCTCCATTTATTGTTTTCTTTACACATCTCACTAGTATGGTTTGCAGTTTGGGGGACAGGGATATTCCTGGCTTGTCTGATACTATAGAGTATATTGTGGCTGATTCACAGTGTTATACAATGGGAGATACAATGCTTTGTGTTGACCAACTCTCATATAGTTACCTTAATATATTTAGTTCAGACTTACCCATCTACCAGTCTATGCAGAATATGGCATCTGCTCTCATGAATTTAGTTATTCTTTATCTGATTTATGGCACATGCCTATAATAAATTATCTCAGCACAGTTGGAGTGCACTGAACTGCAGATTAAGACCTGGAATGAGTGGGGAAGGCAGGGACTTTGTCAAGCAGATTTAAGGAATCAAAACTCTCTTTTGGTTTTGATTCTATAACAGAAGCTAACAGAAAGTTATCTTAATTGCTAACTTTATAATATACTTTAGGAAATTCTTTTCCAACTCCACTGATTTAATATAATTAATCTAATCTGTGTTCCGTGTTTTAAATAAACATCCTGCAACTACAGCAACTGCTGGTCTATTAACTATCAAGAAGCAGTTATAACTGTCAAAGACTGTTTCATCATGTCTGTCCAGTCCATTGATCTGTTTATTTTATTAATATTTTCTTCACAGAGAGCTTTGTAAAATGCTGATTTCATTTTGATGTAAGTCTCCAGCCTTTGACTTCAGGCAGATAGGCTAGGGCAGAGGCAGTGAATGTACTGCAGCCCCATCCTGCAGTCATCTTCTCTCAGGGAGAATTATTTCAGGCACTAGTGAAGTATTGCTCTTCAGTGTGTGTTTGTTTCATACTTAATCTGGCTTAACAAACTAGACACTGAGCTTCATGTTTTCTCTTAAAGGAAATGCTAATAGGCTGTGCGTAGCCTTGGTGGCACAGCAAGAATAGGGAAATAAATATTTGTAGAGCTAAATGGAGATTAGGGAACACATAGTAATCATGCCAGCACTTAGAACCCCTAACTACATGGCAAGGCTTTGAAGGTTACAAATCCAGGAGGAGGTAAAGATCTACGCAGTAACCTGGAATGACCAAAATTGCCATTCCGTGGGTATGAGCTAAAAGAGCATATGTTGGATAGAGGGGTCGTGAACTTGATAAGAAACATCATTGTGGACTTGCTCAAGGCTTAATTTACAGAAGAATGCTCAGCAGGACAGTTGGATTCCTGCAGGAGACGTAGTGCCATAGATTGATGATGCCTGACTACATTTAATAAAGATCCATTAAAGGCAAAAATAAAAAACCTCTTCTGAGCAAGAGACGTTTGGAATAAAAAAAGGATAGACTTCAGTCAAACAAGGATGATGGGACAAGAGACTCTTTATCATCCATTTTATCTCATAGGTTTCAGTTCAGCAATTTGGCAATTTATTATAATGATACATCTCTCTTGCTAATTCTTCAAATTATTGCCAGAAATACTTTCAATTCTAGGTTCATAAAGAGTCTGGGGTGAGTTCAGGATGCTCAAACTTTGCTGATTCTACCGTACTTTTTTTTATTTAACCCTCAGAGTTGAATTCACGAGTCAGACATTGGATTCTAGAAAGTGCTCATTAAAAGTGAGTCAGAAATAATTTGTTTGTTTTTCTCAGATATACCTTACATACAAGAAATTTAATTTTAGTAAATTTAATAGTGTTTCTTCACAGAAAATCAAATGGGTTGACAGATTATCTAATTTCTTGCAATTTTTTAAAAGGTCATAAACTATAGCACTTAGAGACATACCATTCTATTAGTCTAGAAAGCTTTTATCAACGTTCCCCAAATATGTTTAACTAGTGAAACTAAAAGACTGCGTTTACCAATTTTTTAGAAGTGGCTCAGTGATTTTGACTGAGTGCTATGTAGTATAAGATTGCATGTGCTGTGTTGTAAAAACAGTATTTCCTGTAAATACTTCCAGTAGTTCCTGGTTAAGGGAAGCTGTCGTAATGGCCTTTTGAAGGATGGGTTTTTTTCTGTCATGTTTAACCTAGTCACATCTAAGAGAGCTAAGAAAATAAAAGTCCAGAGAGACTGTACAGTTACGTACAATGTCTCAATGAAGAGAGTGATTCTTATTTAATCCAGATCATTGCATCCATCCTCATGGTCACTAAAGAACCAGAATAAATGGTATTTCTGCTGTCTGGAGTTCTCTTTTTCTAGTGACTTGCTATTGTAGCACTTAGATAAATATACCTGAAGCTTAAAAAACAGAGTAAGAGAATGAGTTTTTATGGGCTCTCACTCCTAAGCTGACAAACGTTTATCATGGACAGGACCCACAGAGGTAATATAGCATAGCCTTAGATAAAGTACCTTATGTTCGTACTGTACAGTGGTAGTACTTCTGTGTTTCCTATAGAAGCACACAAAACCAAGCTAATAAATGCTGTCTTAGGTTTAACAACTGGATATTTGTTTTTTCCTTCATTAAGAAAGTAGTGAACACCCATGTTCTCTTTATCATGTCCATTATGTAGTAGTGGTGTACAACATGAAATGTTTCAGTCGTGTTCTTGGAAGCCTGCAACTCCAAATACATGGTTTTATATCTTCCTTGTTTGTAATACTGTGGAGGTTCTGAAATTATTATATGTTAATGGGCAGTTACTGTATTTCTAAATGTGGACATGGAAGCTGCTAGCTACACTTTTAATTGATACTGCTGTTTTAGCAGCAACTTTTAAGTGAAATTAATAACTAATTACATTTTTTTTTAAAACTAGAAAAGAAAAGCAACTTTTAAAGGTACTTTATTTAATTTGCAAAACAAATATTTGCTTTGAAATAAAAAAAAAAGTCTTGTTTACAGCATAAGGAGTCCACATTCGAGATGTCTTCATCTATTGTTCTTTGAAATATTTACCAAAAAATCTTTCTCAGATAAATAAAAGGCTATGGGGATTTCCCTGACAAATGTTGCACTCCAGCCTGTTTCATGTTTGGTATTCACTGAGGAACGGG
Source organism: Strix uralensis (assembly GCF_047716275.1). NCBI lineage: Eukaryota > Metazoa > Chordata > Aves > Strigiformes > Strigidae > Strix > Strix uralensis. The sequence goes on along the minus strand of NC_133978.1, from coordinate 3,492,776 downwards.
TAGCCTTCAGAAGAATTGCTGTTGTAATGCAAGAAAAAAATTGGGTAGTTTTAACAAATTGAAAATATAGAACAGAGTGGTACAGTAAAAAGGAAAACAACACCCAGAGCTTGTCAAATATTCTGTTTTGGTATCCAGAGTCTCAAATGGAAAAGAGAACACAAGAAAGAGCCAGCCACTGATTAGCAGTGCATGTAGTAAAAATTACAGTGATTTGGGATTTAGCTAAATTTGATTCCAGTTTTCCCTTGTTACTTTATTGAATTCCCAGGCTTGATTATAACTTAATATTACTAGTATTTTTTTCTGCAAGTTTCAATACCTAGTTCAAATATTTTACAGTGTGTATGTGTTGATGTGTTACTCTGTGCTTCATTTTATTTTAAAATGCAAAAAATTACTAACCAGTATTTTCCAATTGAAAATGAGTGGAAAAAAACCCAAAACATTTTGGAACCAGTACTATGACTATAATATTAAAGGACTAAATGGAAACTGCACAAATATGAACTGTTAATATGCAATATGGCATATAATGTGAGAAGTGAAAAAGTAACTGCAGAGAAGTAATGGTATTACAAGAAGCATATATAAATAGCGTGGCCAGCAGGGACAGGGAAAGGATCTTACCCCTGGACTCGGCACTGGTGAGGTCGCACCTCAATGACCGGCTTCAGTTTTGGGCCCCTCACTCCAAAAAGGCCATTGAATGACTCGAGCGTGTCCAGAGAAGGGCAACGGAGCTGGTGCAGGGTCTGGAGCACAGGTCTGATGGGGAGTGGCTGAGGGAACTGGGGGGGTTTAGTCTGGAGAAGAGGAGGCTGAGGGGAGACCTCATGGCCCTCTACAACTCCCTGAAAGGAGGGTGCAGAGAGGGGGGATGAGTCCCTTTAACCAAGGAACAGGCGATAGGACAAGAGGGAATGGCCTCAAGCTGCGCCAGGGCAGGGTCAGACTGGCTCTTAGGAAGTATTTCTTTGCAGAAGGGGTTGTTGGGTGTTGGAATGGGCTGCCCAGGGCAGGGGGGGAGTCCCCATCCCTGGAGGGGTTGAAGAGTCGGGTTGACCCAGCGCTGAGGGATCTGGTGGAGTTGGGATCTGTCAGTGTGAGGTTAATGGTTGGACTGGAGGATCTTCAAGGGCTTTTCCAATCTAGATGATTCTGTGATGTAAGTTGAGCCATGTGAAAGCTAGATAACTTCTTTGTGCACTTAGGGATTCTCTGGGTAGAAAAGCATTCCTGCTACATAACTTTGTTTTACATTAAATTGTGGGTCTGTGTTGTCTGTAGAGCCTCTATAATGTACAGGAGGAGGTGCTTCCAGAGGATGATTTCAAAAAAGCAATTAGGAGCCTAGTGAAAACTTGCTCTGGATCTCTGCATAAGCTCCTGGAGAGGTCTGACTCTCCCCACTGTACAGGGAGACTGGATAGAGCGGGGACCTGACTTCCTTCCACTCTGCTTTCCTGGGTGCCACTGGGTGTAGTTGTATACTGAGATTGCCCCCTTGACTTGACATGAGACCCTCCATGAGGTGAAGCTTCACCCTCACAAGCAAAGCTTTTCCAGTGGGGACAGTCAACAAAACTGGCTATCATAAAGGGGGAAAATCTGCATATTTGTACCTGCTAGTGTGGGGTCTAGCAGCCCACAAAGTACTGTTTGTGTAAATGCTGTGATGTGTCTCTCTTGGCCATGATCACACTCAGGCTTCCTAAGATCTAGCTACTGCTTGTCTACGCTTGTGTGTAACGTCACTCCTAAATGTTTCCACGAGTACAACAGCATTACCTACCACTGACTGAAGTGCTGCTGGTGATAAACTCCTTCAACACAAAGAATAACGTAATTATATGAGTACACTCAAAGAAACTTTTTGTTGTATGCAAAATTGACCTCCCTATATATCATGCTTAATTAGCTCTGTACTACCAGTTGCCTGTCTTTCCCTGATGGCCATGATATGTGGTAATGGAGATAAATGGGGGCTTACCACATGCTGGTAATGCATACGGTGATTGCGAAGAGTGGTTGTAGATGTTTGACTGGATCTGTAGCACATGGTAATCCAGGGGTTTAGCAAAGTGCCTCAGTCCTCCTGAGGGGTTGGCTCCATAATCTCTCAATGAAGTGAGTTTTCTTTCATTAGTGGAAGTAGTTTTCTAGACAGGACTGAAGGACTGAAGGACCTTTCCATTTTCAGTGAAAATACTGCAAGTGCCGCACTATGGCCTGTATCATGGCATAAGGTTGCAGTTCACTCCATTATTTTCAGCTGTATAACTGATTTTCATGCAACTTTATTGCTTATATTGAATGTTTTATAATTATAAAGTGAGTTGAGGCAGTTTTCCCAACTTTCACTGTTTTGCTAAACATATATAGCTCCCTCCAGTCATAGAATAAACTACAGAATTCTGTGCAGAATTCTTAGAAATATTTTCCAGGTTCTCACAGAAAGATGGACACTTTTTACATCTTTCAATTTAATCAGTTTTTTTAAAACTACTTTTATTAAATTGTTTTTCATTTGCACGTCCAAATAACAAAGAGAATGGGGTTTCCTAAAGTAAAGGAGCTAATTTCTTTTTGCCTCTTTAGCTATGAGGAATGAAAGAAATAAAAATTTGAACAGTTTTCTGTAAGGAAAAAAAGAACAGTGGAATGTAGCAGCATGACAGCGGTACTAATTACAGATGGAGTAGAGAAAGGGATCATGTCAAATCAGTCTCAATTGCATGGATTTGAATTTTTCATTTATGCTGAATAACGCACTAGTGGAAGAAGCATCCTGAAAGAATATTTCTTTCAATCTGCCACTTGGAAACAAAGCTGAAGCTCTTCAGAAGTGCTTGGGTTAGGACTTATCTCTCTGAGATACCACGTTATTGCTAGACTTTTTTATGTGTGATTAGCAGAATGGAGTGTTACAGAGACCTGTCTTCCACCATCTTTTTTCCCCTCTGTGCTTTCTTGCAGTAATATATGCGTACATGGATAATGTGCATGTACAACACACAGGTCCTGCAAGACTTTCTAGCAAAATACAATCACGATATATTGTGAATGAAAGGTTTGAACAATGTAATTGTATGGAATATAAAAATAAGTCTGTGCCATACATTACAGTGTAAGACTCAGCTATCCATAGCTGTATAAAATTAAAACGATAGTATATTATTATTATTACTGAGGTAATATTACAGATTTAATTCTGTAATTATTAAGATAGCAGCAACATAGCATTAGATGTCTTGAGGATCTGTAATTAGCTCTTAGGCTTGTTTGTTGGCTTTTTTTTTTATATTCTGCCTATATATAATTTATGAGGGACATAGATTATTCTGATACTCTGGAGATCCTATGATCAATGCAGGTAGAGCTGGTTGGAGCCTCAGGAGGTCAGGTAGTTCAGCCCTCTGCTCCAGCAGGAGCAATTATACCTAAACCATGCCTGACAGTTAATTAGCTAGCCTGTTCTTAAAACCCTCCTGTGATTGAGATTCCACTCTCCCTTGGCAATTGATTTCAGTGCTGAACTATCTTGACAGCTAGAAAGATTTCCCTAAAGTCTAAACTAAATTTCCCTTGCTGCAGTTTAACCCTTCTTGTCCTGTCCTGTGAAGAATAGTTTTGTCCCTTTCCCTTGACAGCAACCTTTTGCATAATTGAAAACTGTTATCATGGAGGGTTCACATCATTCATTTTATTAGGAAGTATTTCTTTGCAGAAGGGGTTGTGGGCATTGGAATGGGCTGCCCAGGGCAGTGGTGGAGTCCCCATCCCTGGAGGGGTCTAAGAGTTGGGTTGACCCAGCGCTGAGGGATCTGGTGGAGTTGGGAACGGTCAGTGTGAGGTTTATGGTTGGACTGGATGATCTTCAAGGTGTTTTCCAGCCTAGACGATTCTGTGATTCATTTTAAATTTAAAAATCCCAGATTCTTTGGTCTTTTCTTCTGGCTCATGTTTCCAAACTCGCTGATTTTTCTTGTCCCTTTTGGTGCTCTCTGAATGACCTGGCCTGCTGTGAAGCCAGGTGCTGTGCATGGGGTGGGGAAGTACCAGGGGGCTTGTGGGAGCCCCCAGTGATGCCTGGGGCTGGAGCAGGGGTGGGACCTGCTGGGTGCTCAGCTCTCAAGGCAGTGCCAGTCTGCTGGGATGGCAGGGCGAGCTGTGACGCACACGGCAGTCCTGTGCCAAGCTGTGACAGCGGCACAGCCTCTGCTGGCTCCTGAACTTCTACCCTTTGCAGAGCTGAAATGCCCACTTACCGACTTCCTTAGAGCACTTTGAGATCTATAGACGAAAGGTACTTTGAGAGGTGTAATTTTTCTCTTACAAAACCAAGGGTCTGTAATTTACATCACTTAATGTGACAAGTACAAATCAATCCACATACTGTATATTTTTAAAATGTTCCACGTTTATTTTTTACATAGTTGGGCATATTTTAAAAACATTTATTAGGACAAAATGTTGGCAGTTAAAAAATGCCAGCCGCAGTCTTTGTTTCATCCACATGAAAAGCAGTGATAGGTCAAGATTTTTTATCTAGGACCTTGATATGATGAGGCTGCTTGGTTTACTTGCACTGTTTGGGTTTGTGGCTTTTCCTCCTGAGCTCTATATTGAGACTTAAGGACCTTTCTTTCACTGTTTACAGATCTAAAGTTTTCTAATGGCCTGCTGCAAGCCCACTGAGGTCGGTGGCAATGAGTTTGAGCCCCATCTATTGCTACTTCAGTAAATCGGCTTTGGTCCATTGGTTTCATTTGGAATTGAACAATCCTTGCACACAGCAGGAACAGAAGCAAATAAGTAGTCTTGACAATCCTTTACTGATGTTTTTAGCTATTTCTTAAGATTAAAAAGTAGATTAAAACCATCTCAATGACCAAAGGGAGGACTATCTTCATTGCAGGATTTATTTACAGTATATATTTTTCCAACTTTGGTAATTATTATGCTAAAAGAAGTTCAGACTGTGACTGTTAGAGCCCAAATTTCTGATTAGTTGTTCTCAAAGGCTTGCTGTAAACAGTCGCAAGCTGCTTGTCTCAGCAAGCAGGCCACAGGAAGGCAGAATTTTGATGAAAGATGTGGGTCGCTACCGGCTGTGGTGTTTGCATTTCAGGAGTGATGCAGCTTTTCAAACAGGTCAGTCAGCATCTGAAGCGTCAGTGTCCACTGGAGTTCCTCTCAACTTCACCAAAGCCTGTGCTGGCAGTTGCACACTTTGTTGTATATATACTCTTCTTGGGGAAATGAATAAAGGGTAGGCAGGGAAGTGGAGAGGGAAGGGAAAATAAGAACAAAGCCTATTCCTCAGTGAAATAATAGGGTTAAGCATTGTCTTACAATCCATGTAATTTAAATATTACAAAAGATAAGTTTTATATTTTTCATTTTAAATAGATCACAGATTATCCTGCTTTATTCATGCATCTGATACATAATAGTAACAAATACATGAATAATCCCTATTTTAACCTCTGGGCTTCCCAGTCTACCCTTGCGTATGTACATTTTTCAACACCTCAGTGTAATTAAGCACCCCAACTGCATAATCTGTTGTGCTGGGTAAGTGTGAGAGAACATATGGTACTTTTCTCCAAGAACTGAGCTCTCCATTGCTTTTATTGTTCTGTGTCACAATCTTAATGCTTTTTTAATGGAGTTTTCAGAGGGTGAACACTGTCAACCCATTGTCTGCTATGCTCAGCATAGAGGAATGAGAAGTATATGCTTTATGGAAGCAGGGTAGAAAATTAAAGAAGGATATCATTAAAGTATGGGAGGAAGTTTGTTGATGAAATGATGATGCTTTCTGTTCTCGGGCATGACTTCTGTCAGTTTAGTGGTGATTTAGACTGAAATTACTTTTCATTATGTTCATACCAGTCAAGTGGCCTGAAGTAAGGACTTGGAACAAAGTAATTCCGGAGAAAACAGTGAAGTAATTTATAAATAACTGAAATCACTGCATAACTCATGAATCATTTGGATGATCCCTCTCATTTCACTGCCTATTTTTTCACTTGGTTTTCATTGATAGGAAAATCAATGCTGACTTCTACGGACTCATGATCTGGAATATTTCACAGGAAGGCCTTATGGAACAAATCTGGTTTTAAATGAAATAATACATCTCGTTTATTTAGTTCCCTGTCCAGCAAATCACTTAAGCTCTTGACTTCTGTTTCACAAGTCACATATTTAAAGTTCTGCTTAAACTGCTGTGTATTGCTGGAGTGCTGCCATATTTGGTTGAATAGATCTTTAATATATGATCAGTTCCTTTGGTTTGCCTTTTTCCTTGCTTTTCTTTCTTTTGTCTCTTATCCAACAAGTCTTTCCGTTTTAGATTTTTGGTTTCCTGAGAGTAATACCTTGGTGCCTATATTTGTAACAGAGTCTAACAAAACTAAAAACATTTTACATTGCTCATATATTAGATACAGGCACGTGGAAGATGAATTTACAGCAACAGGCAAGGGTTAGAATTTGAGGGCACAGCTGTCTGACAAAAAGCAAAAAGTGATTACATTTGGTACAAAGTGAGCACAAGGTAAGAGAGCAGAACAGATTGCTTTTAATGGCTCTGTGTGATATTTCTAGATTATACTTTAGGAAAATTCACTGCACAAGCTAGCCTTCATAGTTGAAAATCACGGGTTAATTAATTAAGCCCAATGAACATATGTATAGACATACCCATAATTCTAATACAAACCTTGACTGGTGAATATAGGAAAACAGCAGGGCTGTTGACTGGGCTTGGTAAGTCTGACACATAGTTCACTTGCTTGGGCAATTGTTTGTAACTAGCAATTACTTCACTCTGAATCAAAAACTGACCATCTCTCAAGTGGCATCAGCTTCCTTGTAAATAATTGCTGGAATGAGGCAGAGATAGAGAGATTAAGAACACATTAGTTAGAATTGGGATTTGAAAATGAAACAATCTAAAAAAGTTACACAGGCCTTCATTAACAGACTGTGCATAGTTAACATCTATCAATTACATAGACAAAACAGGTTTAAGCAATACCAGAGTCATTTTATCTGTACTGCATACCAGCTCTTAAATATGAATTTAGACATTATCTACCCAAGATCTATATTTAAGGATATTGCTTTTTTACTAATGAAGAAATGGAAATTTGCTGGCTAGGCACTTCCCCTCTCCCCCCCCCCCCCCCCCCGAAGGAATGCTGATAGAGGGGAGAAAATAAGTGAAGCAGCGCTGCAGAGGAAAGATAACAAAATATTCTGGATTTTCGCTGCATACAGGATAGGAAGTGTTGGGTTGAAATTGCAACAGAAGAGCTTGGCATTAGGGAAACTGTAATGATAATGGGGATAGTGACCCACAGGAGTGGGTTGGTTAGAGAAGGCAGAGAGTACACCTTCAGGCAGGGACCTAGACAAGGTGACATCTTAAGATCACCTTTCTAACCTTTAGTGGCAATTCTGTGACTGAATTCTGTAGGTTGCAACTGCTGTAGGACCTACGCAGAGAACATGCAAGTATGCGCACACGTGTATGAATGTAAACATAGGTGGAACAGAGTTGAGGTTTAGAAATGAATTGCGTAAGTTCATAGACACAGCAATTTTATGTTTCTGTTGTTTTGTGGGTTTTGTTACTGTAAATAGACAAGTTTACCCTTCTCCCCCAGAAGACCTCTCTCAAGAATGAAAAGCTTCTACCATAACTTAAATACCACTTGAATCTTTAGAAATGCTACTGCATGAATGCTTGGTGACTGATTGCATATGTCCATGACTGAAATGTGTCATAAATTGCTTGTTAAATCTTTAAACCAGTATTATTTCTTTCCCCTTATATCCCCTCTGAATAAATACATTGAAGACTGTTAAGTGCAGATTCTGAAAAAAGGCACAGCAGTGTGGAAGGCTGTGCAAAAGTTTTTCAAAGACATCCTGGAGTCATGTGTTGGTGTATACGCATATTTGTGTTTCTTCTCCCATCAGTCTCGTTTTCTGTATGTTTGAAGAAGTATGTAGGCATGACTTTCTTACGACCTTGTTTCTGCTTTTCTGCAGGGAAAAGGAAAATATGGAAGTTATTTAAGCAAGAAGAAATCTCCATGTGAGATCTTGTTGATACCTCCTACATCTCTGAAAAGGCTATGGGACCAATTCCTAAACTACACAAGTCTCCAGTTTTTCTGTAATTGCTTGTTCAGTCTCACCTAACCTAATTATTATCTAACAGCTGGTCTTGGCAAGTGCTCTGGGCTCGCTCAATAATCAATAGAAAAGAATAGTCACCTCCAGAGGATGGCTTATATTATCATAAGGTAATTATCTAAAATTGGTGGTCTGAATCACCTCTGGTGGTATTTATCTCTTTCCATCAATTAGAGAAGAGTCTGGATGACTGGCTTAAACTGGGTGATTAAAGAGATGAATCCTGCTCTCGGGTAGTGTTACAAGAGATCTGCTTCTTACAGTGTCTAATTTCTCAGCATTGTGGAAAATCACCTTTCCTGTAGCTCAACAATAGGTTACAATGATCTCTTGTATAAGGCTCTTTCAGATGCAGTCTTCCACTCCCAGCTCTGGGTACTGGCGGTTTCTGCTCAGTCCTTCCAGCTCACCGTGGGCATCCACTTGAGCCCTGCAAGCTGTGTCATTGCAGCTGCTCCCCAGATATTCAGGGGTGATGAAAAAGGAGGATGAAGTATTCCAGCTCCAATCCTGAGATACTGAGGTAGAGGGAGAACATAAGCAACACCACAAAGCTCCACAGTTGCATGTGCTTTCCCTTTATCAGTGCCAAATGCTAGAATAGATGTTTCTTTTGCATAGCAACAAGTTACGGTGTAACTTCACATCTTCGCTCAGCTACTCCTGTGCTGCTTCTGGTGATCTGATTTGCTTTTCTCTTCTTCCTTCTGGACTCACTCTCTATCTTCTCATAAGTTGTGTTTACAAGCTACTAGTGCAGCTTTTGGATCAAAGTGACCCCCTTCTCTAATACTGTAGGTGAATTTATGCCACTTAACTGTAGCCATTTAAAAGTTAAGTGCTTGTTCTAAACCAGTGGTCTGCATTCCCTGATAATCAGTAGAAGAGATATCACCAGAGGACATTCAACTTGTCTAAGTCACGATGTGACTTGCTGGGCACGTCACCCTATCAGGTACAGAGCAAACCTGTGGTTTGGCTGAATGCGTCTTATGTGTCTGTGGAGCTGAGAGTGTTGTGCCCTACAGACTGATCCTTCACAATGGAACGGACCATATGGGACCCTTTGTCATCCCTCTGGTAAGGACATACTAAGTGCAGAACAGAGGGTTTTTACCCTTTCTGTCCTAATCACAGAGACACCACAAGTATCTATGGGGAAGCAGCTGAAAGTTGGAGCAGCCACTGATGTTCAGTAACTTACAGCCTGAAATGTACTGGGGGCTCGTAAGGAAGAGGTATGAAAAGGACTTTTGTTCCCTGTATCTTACTCAGATTTTCTGTTCTCCTTCTCTTTGATGCAATTCCTGAAAGATTTGTGAAAGAGCCTTCATGTTTCACTGTTCATGAGAGTTACGTTGGAAGGGTATTTTTCTGCCCACAGCAGGTTGCCCAGTGAAACATCATTAATTGTTTTCAGTGACCTACTGTAAATGTAGTGACCCAAAGCAGTATTGCCAAAGGTAAACATCAGTTGTGCTTCTGCTAGATGATGTTTCAGAAGTGTGTTCAGATAATTTGTTTTCAACCCATATGAGGGACAAAATATTCTCAGTTGAGTTTTTCCTCACTCTGGGTTTTCTTACAGATTTTAAAAACTGGGCATGCCCATAAAAGTCAGCTAGAAGAAGTTACACAGTCCCTGTGGCAGTTTTTTATCATCAAATATTGCCATGTACCACAGCAATCAGTTCTTACTGGTGTGTCTTGACGTTTCTGAATTTACCTGGACTGAAATAATAAAATTGGATTTCTAAATGCATTTTGTTTCCATGTGCATTACATTATAAATCAGTTTCATTTTGTTCTTGATGTTATCCTGCTGCAAAACACAGAGAAAACACTCAATAAATGAAATTGCATCTGTCTGATTCCAAAAATCTGAGTAATATTAAAGGTCTTCAGCTGGAATATATCTATTTCTACTAGAAAGGTTTTCAAACCTCCTTCCCCCAATAAATTCTGACTGTTATTTTAGCACAGATAAGATAATATTCTCAAAATATGATTGCAAGAAAATCCGTAAGACTGGTATGACAAACCCTGTGTACTTCAAGAAATTAATTTTTTCAGCAAAAACAAATATACAGTGTAGTGTATGTCATCCAAATGGCAGGAGGAAGGAATTGTGTTTCATGAAGTAAAAATCTACCATCAGCAAGCTCATATATTTCTTAGTGGCATCGTTGGGCTTTGTAAATTTGGACCTCAGGGATCATAAAATCCCAATCTGTGTACAGTGAATTTTCTACTGAGCAGCACAGCATTCAAATTCTGAATATTTTCACCAGTATGTGTAATAATATATCAGTTTGTAATGTTTAAGTGACTTGGTAAGAAATAAGAGGAGGATGATTAGCTACTAAACTTGTCAGAAATATATTCGAAGTAAATACCAAGAGAGGTGAAAAAAAAAAAAAAAAAAAGATTGAATTTGGTGTTTTTCCAGAGCAACTGCACAGTGAGGTCTACCAGATTTACAACTTTCTTTTCTAATATGGAAGCAAAACTGTTAATCTTACTAAGGTAAGTTTTTAAGTAACTTGCACACAGAAGCATTTTCTGGGCAGCCAGCACTTCGAGTGCATGTTCAGTGGCATACTTCACTGTTCTGTTCTTTTTCAATAAATTTTTCTTTGGAAGTCTTATTTATATTTATTTCATATGTCTCATCATGTATATCTCTGTATATTAAGACTGTAGTAAATTGAGAGTTCTTCCATAATAAAAACTAAAATTGCCTTCTACTGACGTATTCTTCAATGTCTTGGTGGTTTGAAACTGATACTGGTTTTTTTCAAGGGGAAAAAAAAGTATTTCTGTAAGTTCTGAAAATTTGTCAAAAATCTTGCTTTTACAGTCTTAATTTTCTTACATAATTTTGTCTCTGTTTAGGAAGAAAAAAAGTCAGTGTCATATAATTTCCTCAAATGTCATCTAACGAAATCCCCTTGAGAATTGATGTTATTGTTCGGGGAGGCTAAATATGAAAGAAACAAGCAAAAGGGCATAATACTTGTTTGCATATTTCACGTTTCAACAGAAATGACATTTCTGTTGAGAATAAACTCATTTCAGCTAGAATTGAATGTGTGTGTTTTGTTTTTCACTTATGAACTCTCAGAGGAAAATTAGGCTGTGCCAAGGATGAGTAATTTAGCCACGTAACCATCCTAGTTGGAGATTATAAAGGCAAAAGGAGCTCTTGTTATAGTCCTGTTAAATCTTTTATATAACTAGACTGTAGAGCTCATGCAGAACAATAATTGATGGGTAGGAAAAATTCATTACTCGCTGAGTATGTTTTCTGAGAAATTCTCTGTGGTCAGAGGCGGTAAACTGTGCCTGGCTTCCTATTGATTAATATTCTGCATCTTTTGTCAGTCAGTGTCAATCATGGAATATGAGGATCACTTAATTTATAAAATTCTAAATGCACAATTATTGAGTTGAAATCTGAAATTTTGAGGAGAATTGACAGGAGAATTAGCTGTAAAAATATGTGACTGTCAAGTAGAAAATAAGAGGAACATGAGATAATATTGAAGTAATTTTGCTTGAAGTTTACTGATAAAGCATATGGTAAACCTAAAAGTAATGCTCTTTGCCAAAACTCATATTACATCTCTTACACAGTTGGGCCATGGATATGTGGTTGTGGTTATTGTCTCTGAGTAGTGTATCTTCTGTTTAGCTAATGTTCTGGGTAGTATATTGTGATTGTTAGGGTCTTTCTAAAAAGTGTTATTTTCAAAAGTGACCATTTTTCCTCCCTGCAGTTTACTTACGGACTCCTGGGACTGAAAGCCTCCTGCGAAGCCCATTGTGATTTCAGTAGGTTTGGTATTAAAATCACCTGCGTTTTGTGTTCAGGGTTGAGATTCAAATACACAGAGCAAGTAAACCACAAGCAATAGTAACACATGTTATGAAGCTATAAAGAAAATGCAGACTTCAAATGCATTGACATTTGCGTAGATATGGACAGACTCCATCATGTCTCTGATTAATTCTAGCAAAATTACCCATTGTGCCAATTCTTGGCAATATAATAACTATTTTCTCTCAAGATAGGTTTTCTTATCAGCTATTTTGCTGGTTTGAGGAACTGGGAAAGTCATTCAGTAAGTTAGATTCAAACTAGATGGCTTTTATAAGTGTGCTTCTAACATCTTTGCTTTGAGGGAGGAAAAAAACCAAACTCCTCTTGGTCTGTTTTCGTGAACTCTGGCTGTTTCAAGACAAACCGTGTGCTTTGTATATACTGTTTATTATTTTATTTTTAAGATTACAGACAGACCACTATCTGGACTGTAAGCTGTATTTGCTAGCTGTTCTTTACAAACCTTGATTTATACATACTCCTCATTTCTGAGAAAGTTGCTGAAATAGCTTTCCCAGGATGCAGTAGAAGTGCTACACTGACAGAAAATCACAAATCTCACATGGACAATGGACAGAGAATCTTGAAAAATATAAAATCCTTATTGAAATATTATAAGAAAGTTATGCCTGCACAAGAGAAGCACGTGAAAATGAGGCTTTTAGCTCTCAAAAACATCCCCAGATTTTCCTGCAAGTTCTATTTTTCAATTTAATAGCTATGTGACATGTACTTGACACATCTCTCCTGTATAGGATGATTTCCTATCTTTATTTTCTGGGAAATTTGTCTTTCTATTGGAGTTACATTTAAGATAGATGCAACAGAATCTGGATTTAAAAAATTTTGCATGAAGAAGGATTGAAAAAAGCAGCCTGAAATTCCTTCTGCTAAACATCGCTTGGTGTGCATTATTATTCTCTTTAAGCATGAAACAAGTTTCTTTTTCAAAGGTGGATTTTATAGCAGTCTCTCATGCAGAGAGTGTATTGTGTTCTTTGGAGGAAGTTTAGAAGCACTGTCCGAGCACAGTCTGGAGAAGAGATCTTAATGGAGTTGTATTCACACACAGTGTTTCTGAATTTGGCTATTTGTTTCTGTACTTCTAGGTGTCAGTGCTACATTTGGCTAAATCACCTTCAGGTCTAAGGGTTTTTACTGCCTGGAAGTTGACTTGGTTTTCCTGCAATTCTCTTACTTCAACTGAGGTGAATAGGCAAAGCCCAATGATAAATCTGTGAATATACTTAAAGAAATAGGAAGTGTATTTTGGCTGCATTATTATTTTTGGCTCTGTAATATTAACTTAATGTTGCCAACACAGTAATGCTTTTTCACAGCAGAAAATAATACTGAATAGTACAGAATAATTGATGAATCACTGAATAATACCAGTAGCAGTTGTAGCTGTGGGGGACTCACGCCAGAAGTGAGGCCAGTTGTGCAGCAGCAGATCTCATCTGTTATTAGGCCACCTTTGGAGTAATGTGTGGTAGTCAGAGGGTCTAGAGATTGTAGAATCCTTTGAGGAAAATTCCATATTTGTTGCTTAAGCTCAGGAGGATGGTGTCTCATTAAATCTATCTTCTTTTCTTCTGTAGGCTCTGTAGTCTCTATTTCAAATGGTACTTTACAATATCTACTGGGTTAGATTAGTTTTCTTACAGCCATGGCAGCCAATGTAAAATTTCTCATCACACATTACACTCAGTAGAATCAGTGGCATTATCAGAGACAAAACAGTTTTGATGGGAGTTCAGATAATGCCATCTGTTCTAGAAGCTCCTTTATGAAATTGTACCTAGTAAGTGTTTATCAGGTATGTATCGGATCTACTAAGTGTGTTCTCTACCTTTTTTTTTTTTTTAAGTTTCTTGTGATCTTTTATTTGTAGCCTGGGAAAGAAAGAGATTGCAGGTTTTTTTAATAGTCTTCAAAAAAGTTGGGTAAACAACATATGTAATTACTCTGTAGGGAAATACTTCTTAATTAAAACACAAAGCCATTCTATTAGCATACACACCTGCTGCTCATGTGGTTCATTTCTTCCAGAAATAACCGAATTACTGAATAGAGATTGTTCTGTAGTTCAGCTACCTAGAATGTGTTCTTCAGCGTTTTGTCTTGTCCTCCTGCTGGTGATTCATTGTTGGCTTAAAAATAGTCACACTACAGATAGAGATCTGCTGGGACTCAGCTACCAGCTGTGAAAGAATACAGTTTATCTTGACTGTTTAGGGGGAAAAAAAAAAAAGAAAAACAAACCTAAAGCTGATAAAGTTCTCATAGACGTGATCTGTGGGGGAAATGTGCTCTTCAGATTGGACACAAAAGAATATTTAGTTTCCTCATGCACTATGCCATGTGGGAAACACAGTTTGTGGAAAAAGCTTGAAAATGCTTTGAAAGTTGTGGCTGCTGTGTAGGTTTCTTATTATATTCTTATTATCCATGTCTCTAGGATTCAGCTTTCACTACAGCTCAGGCAAAAGCACAGACCTGGACTTTTTAAGAGTGTTCCGAATCCTGATTTTGTTTTCCCCTTAACTTGGTGTTTCAGAGTATATGGAATAAAAGAGGAACACTGGCATTGCAGTTGTTTCTTTGTGGAGCATGCATTTTGTCATTTGGGTTTAAGAAAATGCCAGTGTCTGGAGATGTTTGTAACTTGTGCAGTGTAGATAGAAATATTAAAAAGTCAATCTAAGAGTTTGTGAATTGTGTATTTAATTCAATTGATGTCAAGACATTGCTTAAACTCCCTGAAAAGCTGTTCCAGGTTAAATTTTCTTCATAAGTAGCACACTAATTTCACTGAGCTAGATGTTGTTTGCTTTATCTGCTGGAAATTCAATGTATAAGAGAGGAGGGAACATTAACAATGTCCTTTTATGGAAGAGTTTTAAATTAAAGACTTAATTTTCTAGCACATATATTTAACAGAGCCTTATCTAATTATCAGTCAAAGTATTGTTGACTGTTACAAAAGCAAGATTAAATGACTTGAGTCACGCTTTACATGACTCCATACCACAGAAAGTATGAACACAATCTTCCTTTTGATTTCTCCTCAGAGATTGCATAACCCTCCTCATCTATTTTTAAGAGACTTTTCTTCTCTGCTCTTCATTTCTATAAGAGAGAAAGCAATCAGGATCAGTAGCATGAATTTCAGGTAGCGCTCAGTCCATGACAGCTTCACTTCTCTCCAGTTAGTTAATGCATGCAGTTAAATGTTTCCCATTTCAGGTTATCACTAAACTCCACAGTGCTAGTGAAATATGAGCATATCTCTGGTCCCTCTTCCTCGCTTCCCCTTCAGCGCCTGAGTTGTTGGAGTGATGAAGCCAAAACTGTTAGGAAAGATCCTCTGAAGAGCAGGAGATAGGGCTTCCTTGGGAACAAAGACGAAGTTTTCACATGTGCTACCAAAATGGATTAAAGCCTATGAAAATTTATATAGAAAGTAGTGCCAAATTTACCCTTACACTCCAGGCTGCAGCCTAGTTAAGAGGAAAAAGCAATAGAAAGGTGTGGCAGGTAGTGAGATATGGTAGGGGAAAACCACTTTCTTATTCAGAATACTTGCTGCTAGCAGATGATTCAAATCCCCCACATTACTTCTAGATGCATGTATAAGATGGACAAATAAATAGACAAATATCTTGCTCTGCAGATATCTTCCAGCCTACCCTTTTTCTATCTACATGGTATGATAGTAACTAAGCCTATAGTTACTGGAAAAACATATTTAACAAATGTATCTGCCTCTCACACAGACTACCCCTAAATTCAAGCTTTTAGGTGCACAAGTGACCTAAATTTTGAGTTGTAAAGAATGCTTTAAGTTCACTTTCCAAAGGTTGAGGCATGTCATTGTTTCACTGCTACATGGTATTAGTAAGGGCAGGAAAGTTTCTAGAAAAAGGGTAGGAGTGAGATAAAATTTATTATGCAAATTCGGAGTGTTGTAACACTGAAAAAAGTATCATGAACAAAAATAATTGAGGGAGAAAAGAGGGATGGGGGGAATCTGATTTAGTAGGAAGAAAATAACTAGTAAACTTCTTAATAGTATACTTTACTCATTGACAAACTCCAGCTGAGGATGATGCTATACTGCTGGAGTGAAAGGTGTCAGAAAAAGCTCCAACTTGTGATTAAATACATATGCGTGAGCTTTTCTGTGCTTTGGCTTCTTCTGTACTGGACTTGGTGCCAAATCTGGTGGGTCTGATTAGAGTTTGGAAATCCAGAACAGGTTTGTGTGGTGCTTTCAGGTTATTCATGAGTTCCATCATGATTTCTGAAGCATCCTGTTGTTCAGCGGGATTGATGACCAGATGTATGGGGGGTCTCCCTCCCCAGCTAACATCTCATTGTTGAAGCTGTCACACGTAGATAATGTCAACATTAAGCATCCCAGCATCCTGCCTGCTGCTGACGTCCCACAAAATTTCTGGGTAATAGCCTGACATCTGCACATGTGCGAGCTAGCTAAGTCATCCCTTTATCCAGTGGAAAAAGTGGAATTCTTTAAAATTGCAAGTTATGCTGCACCTTGTAATTTTCTTTCTTGTCTATAACTTTTCACCGTAAGTGCTTTAATGGAAAATTTCATAGGCTGGACTGTGATCAGCAGAGGCCCCCTCCCTTTGAGGTACCTTGCATATGACTGAAGGCTTTCCTGGAGGAAGAAAGAATGATCATGTGCTTCAGACGTGTAAAAGTCTGCTCAGATGTCCTGAAATAGGTGGGGGATTGTAGTCTAAGTATGCAGAAATAAAGCATGAAGCCTAAACTTGCATTTAGGCCTCCTGAGTAATTGTAAGAGGGAGAGACCAATTGACTTCCAGTACATAGTTCATCCTATCTCTATTAGACATCTGGAATGTAATTAAGTGACTTTTGGAAGTGCGTTCCCTTCATTAGCTTTTGAGGGAGCTTTAATGGTTGGCTTGGGGTAGATGCCTCGCTCTTACGTGGTAGTGTTCAGTGAAATTAAATCCACCCTTAAGCTCTCTGTAACTGAGATCTGTATTTGTAAGGTGAAGATTATACTTCAGAGATTAATTTTTTCTGAGGTTCTCAGATGTTATGATCATGGCAGCATATAGAAATACCATCTTTCAGGTCAGGTAGCTTGAAAAATGCCTGGTGAAATTGTTGCTTGTGATGGATACCCTAGTAAGAAAATACAGGGACAAGTATGTTTATTGTGTTCTGAAAGAACATAACACAATTGGGTAAAAGATCATCACATGGTATGTGGTTATCATAAATCACCAAATAGACCCATTTATCACCGTACATGTTAAATTCTTTTAAATGTCTGTATGCTGATTTTGTGGATGCCACCAAGGCCATCTTGTCCTGTTGGTATTACTATGACTACACTAAAAATGACTGTGTGTCAAAAGAGGAAATGTGAAAAAAGATACTAAAATGACAAAAATTTAAAGCATAGATCATTGTTACAAGGTTGTGCCGGAGGGAGAAAGGAGACATTTGCTATGCATTTATACACAGAGTAATCTTCAAGCAGTAACTCTTCCCACACCTTTGGTCTTGGGAGCTGGGATGCTCCAAGACAGCACAAGGTGCCTGTGCCAAGGTGCTGAACCTGCTGAGTCAAGAGAATTATTCTGGCTTGTGTCTGTCTTGTGCCTTCTAAACAAATCTTCTCCTCCCTGAGGAGTAGGCTGAGTCACCAACCTGGAATCTTACCCAAGTTCATCCCCAAAACTCCAGGTATTTTGGATGTATTCAGCATTTATTTCCTGTTGTGAGCACTCTCTGGGGGAATCTTTGCATTCAGTCTTTGGGTCCCCTGCAGACTTGACTTTTCTAAGGTCTTTTGATGGATTTGTTTTTATTCTTTGACATAATGGAATTACAGTATAGATCGGAAATATCTAGGGTGGCATATTTATTCATACATTGAAGACCACATTTCTTAATATATTCCCCCCCACCCCCCCTCATTGTGTGGCTAATTCTTACTTGTGACTTTAGAGAGGACTCATTTGGGGGCACAGACCAATTCTGCACAGCCCTTTTGACCTATTGTATACCTGAACAATGTGAAAATTTGTTCTTTTTCTCCTGCCCTAGTTATTGTTTCATTCCACTAGCTTTAAAAGCCAGTGGCAGATCAGCTTTTTCCTCTCCTCGTGTAAGAGATGCCCAAGGCAACGTTATAGTGCTGAAACTGGCCCGACTGATATACAGGTTTAACGCTTTATAATTTTTGCAAGAATAAAATCTATCATCATCCTCCAAATTGCATTGAATCGGAGCTGTATAATGCTGAAATGTTTTTTTGTTATTCCTCTCAGTGTCAGGCAATGTAAGTTACTGTAGAAGGAAAGTTGCCCTTAGTACCTGTGTTTGTCTTGACAGTGCCTTTCTTTCCAAAGCAGAGATTAGATAGATTGTCCTGGTATTTCCATCTTGTATCTTCTTGTGTGCATGTCTCAGGTTTGGTGGTATAGGTGATGTGCTGAACTAAAAAATGGGATCCAGGCTATTTCCTCCAGTGCTGTGACAGGTTTTCGGAACACCAGAGACAAACTTGGCAATGAATTTTTTTTTTTTTTTTCACATTATGTGTCTGTATTAGTCTGCCATGCAGGAAGCAGGTGGTATTTTATAGTCATTTATATACTGAATTTTCACATGTTGGAGACTTTAGGGAAAAGCTTTGTGAATTTTGCTGTTAAATTGTGTTGAATAGAAGGCTACTGCTGCTATTTGGGAAAGCTTTTTATTCCAACCCACAGTGTTACAAAAGTGCAAGGTTCCCTGTGGCTTTGTCAGTCTATGATCCAAAGACAGTGAGTCCAGCACACCTCTCACTGGTGTCAGAAGAAACTAAGCATAGCATGCAAGCAGTGGTAGAAGTGGCACAACGTTATTCCTGGAGCACAGATCCAAGCTCACCTGTGGTAATTAGTTTAAGTTTCTTCCAGTTATTTCAACTGAGCAAGAGACTGCAGAGGAAAGTGTGTTCCTCAGCATGTAGAGAACTTCAAAACCCGTAACAAGGCTGAGCATTACATCTAGCTTCAAATAATTCAACCAACCTTCTCACCTTTTACTCAAATATAAGTATTTCAAGCCTTCTGTCAATATTAGATGACTGTACAGCATATGATGTCAAATTTTACCTTACTGTAGATATTTGAGGATCCCTGGCATACTTGAAATTATTTTAAATCAACAGATAAGTATGATTCACCCATTAACTCTGTATTTCTCTTAAATTAATTCATAGAAAACCATTATTTTTCTTTGAAAAGGGAAAGCTCTAGTAGTGATTTATAACATGTTGACTTCACAGTTGTGTAGTTGCAGTATTATCCTTTATTGAGGTAAATGTTGGATTAGAGATACATTTCTTCTTAGAGATGGGAATTACTGATTTATTTTATGGTGTGTGGTGTAGTTGCATACAAAGCAGCCTTGAAAGGTTACATGCTCTGTGTAATAATGCTGTGAAACTCCTTCCCCACACCTTATTTTGGCACTCCCTCTGCCTTGCTGGATGTGTGAGGAAGGTGATTTGTTTAAAGGCTGTGTTATGAAATATAAATGACAGGAGATAAACCACCTATCAGCCTGCATGTCAGTTCCAGCAAAAAGATAATCAGTTAGCCAGAACCAAGTTCATGTCTGATGCTGTGTTGCTGGTGTGTCTGCGATGTAGGTTCTCAGGATCTAGGGGTGGACCCTTCATCTCCCACCTATCAGCTAATGAAATCCTTTTCAGTAGCACACAGGCTGCCACAGTACATGCCAGCTGGTTTCACAGCAAGTCTATAATCTTGTCAAAGTTTTGGGAGGTTGATCAGAGTTTTGCTCCAACTTGGGTTGTCAAGCATCATTTCACCTGTTTGATGAAGGCAGTGTCAAGAATGCATGTTTGCCTGCACCCCTGAGCAGAATATCTGCTCCTGCTTCCTTCCTTTTTTTTTTTTTTTTTTTTTTTTGCAAATATTCTGGTGTTTTCTGGCCATTGGTACAGTGGTTTTTTTTCCTTAAGAGTCACAGACAGCATAAGTGTTTTCTATAAGTTATCATTTATTTGATTATTTGCTTTTCTCAAAGCATCTGATGGACAGGTTTTCTTACGTACACATTTCTGATATCTCAGCCGAATGTGGTTGTGTAAACTCAACTGTTTTGAAGGCAAATTCAGAAATTAATTTGATTTGAAATTGGAAAATTCTTCAGTAATCTCTTGGCTGGAGCATGTGTAACCCTCTGATTAAATTAAAGGATTTTTTAAAAGATTATGCTGATTTTCTTACCTTCTGCTTGGCTGGTTTATTTGGGGGCTATAAAGTCTGAAGGGTGCTCTGAAGCCTGTTCAGAGTGGGGAAAAAAGAAAGGCAGTATTGTCTTTTCTCCTGTGCATGTAGGTCTTTTGCTATGGACTCCATTGCAAAAGGGGCCAATTGCCAACTATCAGAGCTAAGCTACCAAGGAGGAAAACATGTAGCTGAATTGAATGATCTCAAATTAATTGGTCCTGATGGCTTTAATCAGAGAGGATTTCTTAAAGTGACTAAACCAATCTCAGATCCATTAGTAAGTTTATTTGAATTCTTAAATAGGATGAGTGGGACCCAGTAAACAAGTAAGTTGGTAGTCTAGTGATCATCATAAAAGGGGGGAATGGATGAGCAGGAGAAAATTCAGGCCACTCTACTTAACTTCAACTCCTGAAAAAATACTGGCATAAATAAACTATTTGTGAGCATTGAGACAATTAACCTCTGATAGGTGATCAATAAGAGGCAGCATAGTTTTGTCAACAGCAAATTAAATCACAGCAGTCTGATTTCTTTCAATGATAACGCAGAAGGCCTTCCTAGATGAAAAGCAAATAAAGGCTTATGCTTAGATTTCAGCAGAGGTGAAGCTTTTGGCAGTGTTGCATATGACATTCTCATAAGGAGAATAAAACATAGATAAATTAATATAAGATGGATGCAGCGTCCATACTTGGAGCAGCTGTCTGTGGTTCTCTTATAAAATGCAAGGCCTCTTATAAGCATGATTCCTCCAAAGTCTAGTCTTGGATCATTTTCATGAATGTCGGGTGTGCTGGAATAGATAGCACATTTACGCAGTTGCAGATAGTACTGGTTTAAAGGGGCTACAAGATTAAAATTCAGAAGGAAGTTGACAAGTTTGAAAAACTGTCTGGCCTTAAATGAAAATAGGATTCAGTAAGAAGTGTAAGCTATTACACTTGGACAGAAATAATCATCTGCTCAAATACAGGTGAGGGGAAAAACAGTAAGCTACAAATATACAGGAAAGAATTTGGAGGGTATAATGAATCATAAACTCGGCAATGTCAGCCTTTTACAGGAGAGGCAAACATCATGATGGAACGCTGAGACAAGACAGCATAATCTGAAGGATGAGTGACGTGATCTTTTCGTGCTACTCACAGCCTCTGTAAAACATCAGCTGGAGTATGGCACTCGGTTTGGGGCACTGCACACCAGGGAAAATGGGGCATTTAGAAAAAATGGAGGAGAATGAGTAGAACGGCAACAAGTTTGGAGGAGTGGTTTGTTTAGTCAGGAGTGGGC
Organism: Strix uralensis; assembly: GCF_047716275.1. NCBI lineage: Eukaryota > Metazoa > Chordata > Aves > Strigiformes > Strigidae > Strix > Strix uralensis. Next base: position 3,471,068 of record NC_133978.1, on the reverse strand, counting down.
TGACAGAAGTCATTATAAGCCATCAAGTACATAAAATCTTAGTCTAAATGATATAATCTGTTCTCAGTGCCCACAGTATGTCAAATTACTAATCAAGGGCTTAAAACGCAGCAAACACGATGCAAGTTTGACATTAGGAAAAAATGTTGAGAGACAAAGAGTAATGTAACACTGGAGTAGGCTTGCAAAGGAGTTGGTGAGATCCTCGTTACATCACTGGGAAGTCTACATCAAGATTTTTTAGGAACAGTGTAGACAAACATTTTCCAGGAGTCATTTTGATTGCAGTCAGTCCGGCCTCAAAGCGGGGGAATAGGCCAAGTGGCTTTTCAGGCATCTCCTGTGTTCCATCCCTTTTAGTTGCAGAGACACACTCATTTTCAAATACGTTATATATACACTGAAATAGCTTATTCTAAAATCCATGTGATTGCATCCTTTCATCTCTCTTTTGTAAAAGTATAAATTTGGCTGTTAAAGTGAACATTTTTGTTTCACTTTTTATGATAGTGCTAGATGAGTTGTTCTTTCTTCTCTTTTATGCTCTTTGAAATGTATTTTGCCAGTTTCTTTTATGCTATATTAAAATTGCTAAGTGTTTCTAAAAGCTGTGAGTTTTTTAAATAATTTTTCTCTGGTAGTTTTATCTGTGCAGGTTTTTTTTTTTTTACTTTATTTTTTTTGTGTCAACATTTCTGTTCTTCTAGTGGATGTGCATACTGTTTTCAGCCCCACTGGATTTCAGAAAAGAGAGGGAGCAGAGGAAAGCCAGCGCATGATGTAGTGTCGCCATTTGCCCTGGCTCTTTTTGACTTTCTTTTAATGATTTCTCTTCCTTCACCTTCCTTCCCTCCATGTACCACTTTTCTAGGATACTGCTTTGATATGTCTCAAGAAGTTTATTAAAAAACAGTGATAACCATCGTTAACTAAAGATCTTAGCACTCTTGGCTTGCCCAAAGGCTTTCTTATACTCTGAATTACAATGGTATATCTGTCATAAAGAACAAACGTTGCAGAAGTTGCTAGTATGAGTGTGAACAGTAAATGTGACAGATCCGTAACACTAGCAGTGCACTGCAGCTGTATTAGTCTTCATACCTGATCAGCACTGAAGGAACCAGGCCTTTGTGAACATAAACCATGAAAGCAGATGTTCAGCTAGAATTGCCAAGTAGGTGCAAAATGCTCATCACATATGTGCGCTCTGAAATACTGTAAATATTATCCTACGAGAAAATGATGACAAATTAGCATTTCTACGGACTTGACCGCTACTGTAATGCTTTAATAACAAAAGACTACAGCGCTCACAGTTTTCTTCCCACTGGAAATGGAATAGACTGCAGCGTATGCTTTCACTGATAGAAATTAAAAATAGTCTGACATTAATTATTAACATTTAAATCACATTTTAAATATTAAATGCAAGAAAAGTCATATTATTTCCCTGGGAAAGCTAACTGCTTTCAGGGTCTAATGACAATAAAATTAGCCTTCAGTCCTGCTAGCCTTTAGGGCTTCTTGCCCTCCCAGGGCCCCAGGGGCCCTCAGTAGCTCATAAGGTGTCCTGCCTGCAGCGGCACTGAATGGGTTTTAGAGCAATTCCGACATCTTCACTTAAAACATTCTAACAGTGGTGATTAGGCAAAGAATACAAAATGTTCTCCTTTTTAGAAAAGTCAGGTTTTAAGATCCCACTCCTGTGATATACAGAAGTATTTTTGGTGGGGGTTATATCTGACTGTGCTCTCCCATCATGTGCTCTGCAGGTCTGCGCGTGACTTTCGTCACACAAGTGGAAAGGCTGCTGGGTAAAGGGCTGCAGGATGGGGAACATGGACAGTATTTGGTTTACATGGCTTTTTAGTTCAAAGAATTATTTTGCTTACTTTAACTTTTTTTTTTTTTTTTTTTTTTTTTTAATGTAGTGAAACAACGCAGTCAGATCCCATTCTGTTTCTTTCTAGATAAATAGAATTAAATAATTCAGATACTGTGGAGGAACACTTCATGATTTCCTGTACGATTAAAAGTCATTAGACCAAACATTTGGCATTTTAGTGCACTTAAATCAGACATATTAGATGAACAGGATTTTAGCTAGTGCCAGGTGGAGGACAGGGACAACCGAGTTTACTGGACCGTGTGGATTCAATGGCCTGGCATGTCTGACCCCCAGCAGTATAAGGCTCTAGTGGACACTGGTGCCCAATGCACCCTAATGCCGTTAAATTTTAAAGGGTCAGAGCCCATTTGTGTTTCAAGAGTGACAGGGGGGTCTCAACATCTGATTGTGTTGGAGGCTGAGGTGAGCCTAAATGGGAATGGGTAGCAAAAGCACCCCACTGTGACTGGCCCAGAAGCCAGGAAATACCCAGGAGAGGGTATTTCAAGGACCCAAGAGCATACTGGTGGGCTTTTGCTATAGCTGCCTTGGAGACAGAGGAAATCAAACAGCTGTCTGCTTTGCTTGGTCTCTCAGAGAACCCTTCTGTTGTTGCTCAGGGTTGAAGAACAGGTGCCGATTGCTACTACAACAGTGCACCGACAGCAATATCGCACCAACCGAGACTCTGTAATTCCTATCCATAAACTGATTCGTCAGCTAGAGAGCCAAGGAGTCATCAGCAAGACGTGCTCCCCCTTTAACAGCCCCATATGGCCAGTGCAAAAGTCTAATGGAGAGTGGAGATTGACAGTGGACTATTGTGGCCTGAATGAAGTCACGCCACCTCTGAGTGCTGCCGTGACATGCTAGAACTTCAGTATGAACTGGAGTCAAAGGCAGCCAAGTGGTACGCCATGACTGATATTGCTCATGTGTTCTTCTCATTCCCTCTGGCAGCAGAGTGCCGGCCACAGTTTGCTTTTACCTGAAGGGGTGTCCAATACGCCTGGAATCGACTGCCCCAGGGGTGGAAACACAGCCCCACCATTTGCCATGGGCTGATCCTGCACCGGAACAGGGTGACTCTTCGGAACACCTGCAGTACATTGTTGACATCATCGTATGGGGTAATACAACAGAAGTTTTTGAGAGAGGGGAGAAAACACTCCAAATCCTTCTGAGAGCCAGTTTTTCCATAAGGTGGGATAAGGTCAAGGGACCTGCACAGGAGATTCAGTTTTTAGGAATAAAATGGCAAGATGGATGTCATCAGCTTCTGATGGATATGATTAATAAAATAACAGCTATGTCCCCACTGACTAGCAAAAAGGAAATATGCAAGCTTTCTTAGGTGTTGTGGGTTTCTGGAGAATGCATATTCCAAATTACAGTCAGATTGTAAGCCCTCTCTATCAAATGACCCAGAAAAAGAATGATTTTACACGGGGCCCTCAGCAATGACAAGCCTTTGAACAAAATAAACAGGAAGTAGTTCATTCAGTAGCCCTTGGGCTGGTTGAGGCAGGACAAGATGTTAAAAATGTGCTGTACACCGCAGCTGGGGAGAATGGCCCTACCTGGAGTCTCTGGCAGAGAGCACCAGGGGAGACCTGGGGTCGACCTCTGGGGTTTTGGAATAGAATCCTAGAGTCATAGCATCATCTAGGTTGGAAAAGACCTTCTAGATCATCCAGTCCAAACATTAACCTCACACTGACCGTTCTCAACTACACCATATCCCTTAGTGCTACGTCAACATGACTCTTAAACCTCTCCAGGGATGGGACTCCACCACTGCCCTGGGCAGCCCATTCCAATGCCCAACAACCCCTTCTGGAAAGAAATACTTCCTAATAGTCAGCCTAAACCTTCCCTGGTGCTACTTGCGGCCATTACTTCTTGTCCTAAAGTCGGAATCGGGGATATAGAGAATCTGAAGACCACTATACTCCAACTGAAAAGGAGACATTGGCAGCATATGAGGGGGTTTGAGCTGCTTCAGAAGTCATTGGGACTGAAGCACAGCTCCTTCTGGCACCCCAACTGCCAGTGCTGGGCTGGATGTTCAAAGAGAGTATCCCCTCTACACACCATGCAACTGATGCTACATGGAGTAAATGGGTTGTATTAATCACATGACGGGCTTGAACAGGGAGCCCCAGCCCTCCAGGAATATTGGAAGTGATCACAAATTGGCCAGAAGGCAAAGATTTTGAAATGTCACCAGAGGAAGAGGTAACATGTGCTGAAGAGCCCTACTATATAATAAACTACTGGATAATGAGAAGCGATGTGCCCTGTTTACCGACAGGTCCTGTCACAGTGTGGGGAAGCATCGAGGGTGGAAGGCAGCTGTGTGGAGCCCCACATGAAGGGTTGCAGAAGCTGCTGAAGGAGAAGGTGAATCGAGTCAGTTCGCAGAGGTGAAAGCCATCCAGCTGGCCTTGAATATTGCTGAGCAAAAAAAGTGGCCGGTGCTCTACCTCTATACTGACTCATGGATGGTGGCAGATGCTCTGTGGGGGTGGTTACAGCAGTGGAAACGGAGCAACTGGCAGCACAGAGGCAAACCCATCTGGGCTGCTGAATTATGGCAAGATATTGCTACTCAGGTAGAGAATCTGGTTGTGAAAGTATGCCATCTAAGTGCTCATGTACCCAAGAGTCGGGCCACTGAAGAAATCAGAACAACCAACAGGCGGATCAGGCTGCCAAGATTAAGGTGTCTCAAGCAGATCTGGACTGGCAACATAAGGGTGAACAATTTATGGCTCGCTGGGCCCATGACTCCTCAGGCCATCAGGGAAGATATGCAACATATAGATGGGCTCATGACCGAGGGGTGGGCTTAAATGTGGACACTATTGCACAGGTAATCCATGAATGTGAGACATGTGCTGTGATCAAGCAAGCCAAATGGTTAAAACCCCTTTGGTATGGAGGGTGATGGTTAAAACAGCAATGTGGAGGCCTGACAAATTGATTATATCACACTCTTACAAACCCAACACGGCAAACGCTATGTGCTCACAATGGTGGAAGCAGCCATCAGATGACTGGAAACATAGGTTGTGCCCCATGCCACTGCCCAGAACACTATCCTAGGCCTTGAAAAGCAATATTGTGGCAACTTGGCACCCCAGAAAGAATTGAGTCAGAGAATGGGACTCACTTCCAAAGTAACGTCATAGACACTTGGGCCAAAGAACATGACATTGAGTGGGTATATCACATCCCTTATCATGCACCAGCCTCTGGGAAAATTGAGTGGTACAACGGGTTGCTAAAAACTACACTGAGAGCAATGGGTGGTAGAACTTTCAAACATTGGGATACACATTTAGCAAAAGTCAACTGATTAGTCAATACTAGAGCATCTGCCAATCAAGCTGGCCCTGCCAGTCAAGCTGGCCCTGCCCAATCAAACTTCTACATACTGTAGATGGGGATAAAGTCTCTGTAGTGCACATTAAAAATATGCTGGGGGTATTCCTGCATTGGGTAAAGGTGAACCTGTGTGTGAGATTACTTTTGCCCAAGGACCTGGGTGCACCTCATGTGTAATGCAGAAGGATGGGGAAGTCCAATGTGTGCCTCAAGGGGATTTGGTTTTAGGTGAAAAAAGCTGATGAATTGAACTGTATGATGTTAATTGCTAAATAACCCTGTTATTGCAGATCATCATCGCTATGGTTGATATATATTATACTAATGGCATCGTATTAAGAATAACACAGGTTAATGAAAAATGAACTTTAATAAAGTCAGGGCTAATTTCAGCAATTGGTGCCCAGTAACTTCCTCGAGATTGACATCTTCGGCCAGCAGACTGTGAGCATGGACTGCGCCAGATACATCAGCTGTGGGCTCCAAACATAGCAGAGACTACACACCATCCTTCTGCCACATCCAAGGTCACCTGCTTCACTGACTGAGCCAATTCCGCTTCATCCGTTAATAGTGCTGTGTTTTGGTTTCAGTATGGGATTTGGTATGAGAAGAATGTTGATAATACACAGATGTTTTCAGTTGTTGCTAAGAGATCAAGGACTTTTCAACTTCTCATGTCCTGCTAGTGTGCAGTCATACCAGAAGCTGTGAGGGAGCAGAGCCAGAGCACTACCCAAACTGGCCAGTGAAATATTCCGTATCATGTAACGTCATACTCAGTATATAGATGAGGCTTGGCTAGGAAGCTGGAGCTCTTGCTTCTGGGATTGCAGTTTTGGGATCTTCTCTCCTCTGGGATCATTAGCCAGGATCACACTTGGCATTGGTCGGCAGGTGGTGAGCAATTGCATTGTGGTTCACCCATTTGTATTTATTTTTTTTTTTTAAATTTCAATTATTAAATTGTTTTTATCTCAACCTACAAGTCTCCTTACCTTTACTCCCCTAGTTCTTTCCCCCATCCCCTGGGCAGGGGAGGGTGAGTGAGCAGCTGCGTGGTGCTTGGCTGCTGGCTGGGTTTAAACCACGATAGTCACTGTGTCAAAAATCATAATTAAGATATGCCCACTCACAACTTGAAAATCAATCAGTCCAAAAAAAGGAAAAAAAAAAAGAAATCTTGATTTTGCAACTACCAGAAGGCAATATATTTAGACATCTGTGAGGATCTGTGAAAAGTGGCTCCAGTTTCCAACAATGCTAGTCGCCTTTTGATTTTTTGAGATAAGTATGAACTGTAGCCATAAAATAAAATGTTTCTGTTGGAATTGCTTTCAGGGTAAGCATTCAGTATTCAAATATTTTGTATTTACATAACAAGTCATTCACTTATTCATTCATTCATTCATTTATGAAAGGGCTTTGCTATTCTATATATATTATGAGCTCCCTTGGCTCACTTTCCAGTTTTATAAAGGACTCTCATGAGAGGTTTCAATGATAGCAAATACTACAGACTGCAAGGGAGCTGTTCCTTGTGTTGCCCTCACTGCAGATGAAAGCCCTTTATAACAGAAAAGGACAGAAGCAGGTAAAGCTTTATTCACATTGGACAAAACACTAAAAAAGTGTTTTCCACATCCTCAGCCAATGAGAATGGAGTTGTCTTTTAGATGCCATTTTATTTTATAAATAAACAAATCAGGGTATTTACTGAGTTTTCAATATCAGCACCTAATTTGACTTCTTTTTTCTCTATACTCAGCTAAACCAATGTTGAGCTTTCCTAGTTTAAAAGAATATTGGGTCTTGCAGCCCAGATTTATATCAGATGTTTCTGTATGTGGCTTTGGATGACTGCCTACACTCCACATTCTTCAAAGTGAACTTCCCTTAACTGTAGACACTGGTATGGCCTGCAGCATTATGGAAATATTTCTCCTTTTTTACATATTAAGGGAGCTTTTAGAGCCAGCATTACTCCCATGGGGTCTTTGCCTGTGCCTCTTTAAAGAGAATGTTTCTTGGACCATTCTGGAGGTCTCCTCCCACCTTAATTGTTATTGTGAAGCCAAGAGAAATGTTACCTCTGATAGTTTCTGTCAGAGAAGCTAATGAGATTGTTTGGACTGAAATTGTAAGAGGTGTTACTGGCCTGTCAAGTGGCATTGCTGGAATTGAAGGGTGCTTGCACAGTCATTTTTGTTGGAGCAGAGCATTTTTCTGCACTTCATCACCATGTTCTCCAAAGGTTACTCTCCAGCCTTAACAGGTACCAATGTTCAGAGAGGGAGGAGTGGAAGAAGTGCAAAACTGCATTTCCAGCTTATACTGATTAACTAAGGGTATATCCAGTATGTGTTACCCTCACACTGCAAATACACTATGCTGCAGCAAGTGGCAAAGAACCTTAAGAAAATCACCATTAACGAGTTTATGGTGTCTGGCATTGGTTTTGTGTTTGGTAGACCAGGTATTAAAACTAGTTCTAAAAAAACCCTCAGAAGAGTCATTGTAGTGGGTGACTCCATTCTGAGGCATACCGAAGGCCCAATATACAGACTGGACCCGTTTCACAGGGAAGTCTGCTGCCTCCCTGGGGCCCATGTCAAGGACCTCAAGGCAAAACTTCCCGCTCTAGTGAGACCCAAGGACTACTACCCTCTCCTGTTTTTTCAGGTAGGTAGCGATGACATTACCAGAAGAAGTCCTAAAGCAATGAAGAGAGATTTCAGGTCCTTGGGGAAAGTGATTAAGGGGTTGGGGGCACAAATTGTGTTCTCCTCCATCCCTTCAGTTGTGGGGATGGATGAAGAAGAATACAGGAGAACTCAACAGATGAACTTGTGGCTCCAAGACTGGTGTTACCGTCAGGGCTTTGGATTTTTCAATCATGGGTTGGTATACAGGGCACCAGACCTTTTGGCATTAGATGGGAAGCACCTGTCCCAGAGGGGGAAGAGGATCTTGCGGCAGGAGTTAGCTGGGCTCACTGACAGAGCTTTAAACTAGATTTGAAGGGGGAAGGGGGCAAAACATCAGCCCATCTGAAGTGCATGTATACCAATGCACACAGCATGGGTAACAAACAGGAGGAGCTTGAAGCCATGATGAAACAGGAAAATTATGATGTAGTGGCTATAACAGAAACATGGTGGGATGTCCCCCATGACTGGAGTGCACCAATTGATGGCTACAAGCTCTTTAGGAGAGATAGACAAGGAAGGAGAGGAGGTGGGGTGGCACTGTATGTTAGGGACTGTTATGATTGCTTTGAGCACAAGTGTAGTGAAGACAGGGTGGAGTGTCTTTGCGTTAGAATGAGGGGGAAGGCCAACAGGGCAGATCTTGTAGTAGGAGTCTATTATAGGCCACCCACCCAGGACAGAGAGGTGGATGAAATATTCTGTAGGCATTTAGGAGAAATCTCATGATCACTTGCCCTTGTTCTTGAGGGAGACTTTAACTTCCCAGACATCTGCTGGAAATACAACACAGCAGAGCGGGACCCGTCCTGGAGATTCCTGGAATGTGTGTGAGACAACTTCCTCATGCAGCTGGTTAGAGAACGAACCAGAGAAGGTGCCCTGCTGGATCTCCTCTTTGTGAACAGAGAAGGACTGGTGGGTGATGTGGCGGTCAGAGGACGACTAGGGCACAGCGATCATGAAATAATAGAGTTCTCCATTCTTAGAGAGGCCAGGAGAGGGGGAAGCAGAACTGACATCCTGGATTTTAAAAGGGCTGACTTTGTCTTGTTTAGGCACCTGCTTGAAAGGATCCCTTGGGAGATGATCCTGAAGGGTATAGGGGTCCAGGAAGGCTGGGCACTCTTTAAGAAGGAAGTGTTAATGGCTCAGGAACAGGCGGTCCCCAGGCGCTGTAAGAGAAGCCGGCGACAGAGAAGACCACCCTGGCTGAACAGGGAGCTTTGGCTGGAACTCAGGGAGAAAAGGAAAGTTTACAGCCTTTGGAAGAAGGGACTAGCCACTCACAGTGATTACAAAGAGGCTGTGAGGCTATGCAGGGCGGAAATCAGGTCTAAAGCCCAGTTGGAAATTAATCTGGCTTCAGCAATCAAGGATAAGAAGAAATGTTTCTATAAGTATGTTAGTAGCAAAAGAAAGACCAGGGAGAGTCTCCATCCCCTGCTAGATGCAGGAGGAAACATGGTAACAAGTGATGAGGAAAAGGCTGAAGTCCTTAATGCCTTCTTTGCCTCAGTCTTTAATAACAAGACTAGTTGTATTGAGGGAATCCAGCCTCCTCAGCCAGAGGACAGAGACTGGGAGAACGACCTCCCCGCATTCCAGGAGACAGTCAGTGACCTACTGCATCACATAGACATACACACAAGTATATGGGACCTGATGGGATACACCCGAGGGTGCTGAAGGAGCTGGCTGGGGTGCTCGCCAAGCCGCTTTCCATCATTTCCCAGCAGTCCTGGCTGACCGGGGAGGTCCCGACAGATTGTAAACTGGCCAATGTGACACCCATATATAAGAAGGGTCGGAGGGATGATCCAGGAAATTACAGGCCTGTCAGCTTGACGTCAGTGCCCGGGAAGCTGATGGAGCAGATCATCCAGAGTACCATCACACAACACATGTGGGACATCCAGATGATCAGGCCCAGATGATCTGGCTGGGTGGCTGGGCCCAGAGAGTTGTGGTGAATGAAGTTAAATCCAGTTGGCGGCCGGTCACGAGTGGTGTCCCCCAGGGCTGGGTTTTGGGGCCACTCCTGTTTAACATCTTTATTGGTGATCTAGACAAGGGGATCGAGTGCACCCTCAGTAAGTTTGCAGACGACACCAGGTTGGGTGGGAGTGTTGTTCTGCTCGAGGGTAGGGAGGGTCTGCAGAGAGACCTGGACAGGCTGGAGCGATGGGCTGAGGCCAGCTGTAGGAGTTTCAATAAGGGCAAATGCCGGGTGCTGCACTTGGGCCACAACAACCCCCAGCAGCGCTACAGGCTTGGGGAGGAGTGGCTGGAGAGCTGCCAGTCAGAGAGGGACCTGGGGGTGTTGATTGACAGCCAGCTGAACATGAGCCAGCAGTGTGCCCAGGTGGCCAAGAAGGCCAATGGCATCCTGGCTTGTATCAGCAATAGTGTGGCCAGCAGGGACAGGGAAGGGATCTTGCCCCTGGACTCGGCACTGATGAGGCCGCACCTCGATGACTGTGTTCAGTTTTGGGCCCCTCACTACAAAAAGGCCATTGAATGACTCGAGCGTGTCCAGAGAAGGGCAACGAAGCTGGTGCAGGGTCTGGAGCACATGTCGTACGAGGAGCGGCTGAGGGAACTGGGGGGGTTTAGTCTGGAGAAGAGGAGGCTGAGGGGAGACCTCATCGCCCTCTACAGCTACCTGAAAGGAGGTTGCAGAAGGCTGAATGAATTCAGCTGATGAACCTCTTTAATCAAGTAATAAGTGATAGGACAAGAGGTAATGGCCTCAAGTTGCACCAGGGAAGGTTTAGACTAGATATTAGGAAGTATTTCTTTACAGAACGGGTAGTCAGGCGTTGGAATGGGCTGCCCAGGGAGGTGGTGGAGTCCCCATCCCTGGAGGTGTTCAAGAGGTGGGTTGACATAGCACTTAGGGATATGGTGTAGTTGGGATCTGTCAGTGCTGGGTTAACGGTTGGACTAGATGATCTTCAAGGTCCTTTCCAACCTAGATGATTCTGTGATTCTGTGGTATATGGAATAATGTCCCAAATGAATCTGTTATCAATCCTATTCTCTCTAATTTTGTTAGCTGTATCAGACTGAGCGATAAATACTCAGAGCAAATTCCTCTACTAGCATGATTTTATTTCTTTCTTTGTTTTCCAATTGCTCTAACTATCTGTAAAGGATTAGGTGGAACAAGGGCTGTAATCAAGGTATCACTGTCCTAATTGGGTGTGCTGACTGTCATACAGTGCAGTCATTACTACAACTCTTTATCCTAGCTTAATCTTGGAGCAACTTCAACAAGACAATTTGTTGACACCTCCTCCAGTGTCAAGTGTAGCCAGGCAGTTTAGGGCAGTTGTCTGGTAAGCAGAAGACCAGTGTTTAAATCCTTGCTCTACAGCCTTAAGAGGGCATTTGAACCAGGGGTTTGTTCATGACCTAGATGTCATTAGTCTTATAGAGAGTGTTGAAGTTTCCATGATCATCAGTCCTTTTCTTTCTAAATTTTTATTGCTGTTATTAAAAGGTATGGAATTGAAATAAAACAGGGCTTGGGGTGGGAAGGAAGAGGCTTGGCCTATCTGCTCTTTCTAATGTGGTTTTTTTTATGTTAACCTGGAATATTCTTAACTACAGATGAACTTTAAAAATCATTTATTCACATAGTTGTATTTTGAAGGAATTCAAAGTGGCTGTTTTCACATTGCTTGAAGGGGAATATTCTATCAGCCTATGTTCACTGCAAATTTGCTGGAGGTTCATCTGAAAGGTTCAAGAACTTTAGCTACTTTGTCAACAAACTTGCCTTAGTTTTCAACCGTGTCACATCATTTGACACCGGCAGACTCTTGTATGTGCTTGAAGCAGATAAAAAAGTTTCACCCCTATACCCTGCTGTATTAACTATATTCATTAGCTTACTCTGTTAACAAAATGTTTGCAGGTGATCTCTAAATAGCCCAGCAGAGAATATTCATTAAGTAAAAAAACGGTAACCTAAAATGTGTGTTTTGAAGGCTTAAACACACACAGATATTTGTATAAAAAACCCTATGCAAATCCTAGCCTGCAGAGTATTATTCTTACATTATTCAAATTATGAATTCACTGTTAGATTTATTTAAGAAATTATCTGCATCATCAAATGCAACAGAGATGACAGCAAGTGCACAGGTGAAGCAAAGTCTCCTAGAGAGGTGCCATGAAGGGGTGAGACTTGTAACAGGGGGATGTCTCAGGGAGCTGCAACACATAAGCAATGAATGTCAAGCAACAGACAACCTGGCTCACCCAGTACCATTCTTTATGAACTCATTCTCAGAATCCAAATTGGACAGAAAAATGGGCACACTTAGAATAAAATGCCAGTCAAGTCAACATTGAACACCACAGTTTTCTGATGTGAACTGTAAACAGCATTACAAGAAACTAGTGAAAGAAAAAGAATTAGAAATCCATAACGTATGAGAGAAAACCATAACCATGACTGTCTTATTCAGGTTTTATGTCCAATTACAAACAACTGATTGCAAGGATTCTTTTTACAGAAAGTTACCTTCTTTGCATGAATAACTTAGGGAAAGATAACCCTTTCACTGCTACCCTTCATCATTCCTTATATTTTGTATTCCTCAATAGTTTGAGAAGCTGGGCCATACTAGGAGCATTTTCTCAAGAAGATGGCAAGGAGGCTAATGAAATTGCTGGATTTAATGATGGAGAGTGAACAGTGTAAATTACATGCTTTGGTGAATGTATTGGAGAAAATAATATTCACCTTGATTCTTCATCTAAAACTGACAGTGTTTCTTGATATTAATGATGTTTTGACTCACTTAAATATTTTGTATTCTTCTAATCTAGAAATTATAACACACCAATTTAAAGGAGAACTGCAACTTTCCCATAGATCATAGAATCATAGACTGGTTTGGGTTGGTTGGAAGGGACCAGTCCCAATCATCCAGTCCCAACCCCCCTGCCATGGGCAGGGACACCTTCCACTGGCCCAGGTTGCTCAAAGCCCCATCCAACCTGGCCTTGAACCCTTCCAGGGAGGGGGCAGCCACAGCTTCTCTGGGCAACCTGTGCCAGGGCCTCACCACCCTCACAGGGAAGAATTTCTTTCTTACAGCTAATCCAAATCTGCCCTCTTTCAGTTTAAAACCGTTATCACTCATCCTATCCCTACACCCCCTGATCAAGAGTCCGTCCCCACCTTTCCTGTAGCCCCTTTAAGTACTGGGAGGCTGCTCTAAGGTCTCCCCGGAGCCTTCTCTTCTCCAGGCTGAACACCCCCAACTCTCTCAGCCTGTCCTCACAGGGGAGGTGCTCCAGCCCCCCGATCAACTTTGTGGCCTTCTCTGGGCCAGCTTGAGCAGGTCCATGTCCTTCTGATGTTGGAGATCCCAGACCCATGTTGGCTGTCACCAGTCACCTCCTTATTTGCCATGTGCCCTAGCATAGTTACCAGACAGATCCACTTCCATGATCTTGCTGGGCACAAAGGTGAGACTGACTGGCCTGTAGTTCCCCTGGTCTTCCTTTTTTCCCTTTTTAAAAATGGGGGTTATGTTTCCACTTTTCCAGTCAGTGGGAACTTCACCAGACTGCCACGACTTCCCAAATATGATGGATAGTGGCTGAGTCACTTCATCCACCAGTTCCCTCAGGATCCACAGATGCATCTCATCAGGTCCCATGGACTTGTGCACCTTCAGGTTCCTTAGATGGTCTCGAACCTGATCTTCTCCTACAGTGGGTGGTTCTTCATTCTCCCAGTCCCCATTTTTGCCTCCTGCGTCTTAGGCAGTGTGGCTGGTGAACTTACCAGGGAAGACTGAGGCAAAATGTCATTGAGTACCTCAGGCTTCTCCATATCCCAGGTAACCAGGTCTCCCGTTTCCTCCCAGAGAGAGCCCATATTGTCCCTAGTCTTCCTTTTATGACTGATGTACCTGTAAAAGCTTTTCTTCTTGCCCCTGATGTTCCTGGCCAGATTTAGTTCTATCAGGGCTTTGGCCTTCCTAACCTGATCCCTGGCTGCTCGGACAGTTTCTCTGTATTCCTCCCAGGGTACCTGTCCTTGCTTCCACCCTCTGTAAGCTTCCTTTTTTATGTTTGAGCTTCTCCAGGAGCTTCTTGTTCATCCCTGCAGGCCTCCTGGTGTTCTTACCTGACTTCCTCTTTGTCAGGATGCACTGCTCCTGAGCCTGGAGGAGGCAATCATTGAATACTAACCAACTTTCTTGGTTTCCTCTTCCCTCCAGGGCTTTATCCCATGATACTCTTCCAAGCAGATCCCTGAAGAGGCCGAAGGCTGCTCTCCTGAAGTCTAAGGTAGCGAGCTTGCTGTGCACCCTCCTTGCTGCCCTAAGTATCTTGAACTCCACCATTTTGTGGTCACTGCAGCCAAGGCTGCCCTTGAGCTTCACGCTCCCCACCAGCCCCTCCTTGTTGGTGAGAACAAGGTCTAGCACAGCACCTCTCCTCGTTGGCTCCTCTGTCACTTTTGGAGAAGGAAGTTATCATCCACACATTCCAGGAAGCTGCTGGATTGCTTATGCCCAGCTGTGTTGTCCCTCAAACAGATACAGGGGTGGTTGAAGTTCCCCATAAGGACCAGGGATTGTGAAAGACATAAAAAGTCATAAATGTATATAAAGAATAGACTTTTACCTTTGTTTAGGAGAATGCTCATATCCCTAAAATGTATCAAGAGATAAGAGCTTCAACATTTTCATAAATGTCAAAATACATTCTTTTGAGTCACTGTTAAATTCTAGTTTCAGTCTTAAAAGAATTTCTGAAGGAATTATTTGGATAATAGGAATCATAGGAAAATTTATTTCTTTTTTCAAAGAAGGTTATATCAAATAGGAGTATTTTTTTAACTTAATTTTTAACTTAATTTTTTAACTTAATTTTTTTTTTAAAAAAGAGTTCTTGTGCAGATGCTAACTGTAGCAGATTTGAACAGAAGAGGGACCAGTTCCTGGACCAGGGGCTGTCATGCACGAACAGGTTTGCATCTATGCTGTGTAGGGGAAGAAGCCTCTGGAGCAAACTCTCCGCATCCACGCTGCACAGAATTTCACTGTGGCTCTCCCCATGTGGTTCCAAGGTAATAATAATTATTATTTTATGTGTTTCAGTTTAGCGTCTGTAACACTGCAAGATATATGTTGTAGTCTGCCAGGCATTCTTTCGGCACAATGCCAAGAGCACTTGGTGTCTGTGCTGCGGTGTGGCCTGAAGACTTGCAGGAGTTTTAGGGTGTGCAGATCATATCGGAGAACTGTGCAGGGCAGAGGGACTTGAACCTCATGCATTCCTGTCCATGCCATCTTTTTGGAGTGACCCACAAGTAAACTAACAGCTAAATTTTCCCAGGCATTATGGAAAGGTGGTTGGAACAGTCTAGAGTAGGGACAGGGACAAATCCATCAATTGCATAGTCGAAGGGTGTGGTGTTGCATTCATTCCTTTGCCCTCTCATTGAGCAGTATGGATGCATCCATTAAGATTGAGAAAACAAAAGCTTTCAAAAAAAAATTTTGTTCAAACAAGAAGTGAGGCAGCCTGATAATATCAATGAAAAAAACTGCTTTAATGTTGTTATCCCTTCCTGAACTATGTGGGCTACTTCTGCTTTGGAGAGTGATAACATGTTTGAGGATGGATTATAGTTTGCCAGTGTTTAAGCTCCTTGGCTCAGTTAAAGCTCCATGACTTCTCATGGTTATCACACACAAAGGAAGGTGGGCACGCTGCTTTTGAAACAAAATGTTTGGTATCTGCAGATGCTTTTTGCATGTGCCAAAGCAGAAAACAAATCCAGAGGCATTTCTCAACAGTTTGTCCCATAAACTTTTCAGTTTGTGAAAACCATAGGGGATTGTGAGAGACTCTAGATTAATTTTAAAAACTTGGCATATGAGATTCAGCTCGCATAAATTTAAAGGTAATGTGCGCTGGCAAAAAACAATCTAAACCTCTCGTGCTACCATGCTTTAAAGTTTCCCATTCCTCTGAGAAAAAGAAATTCTCATTGTCACTGGTAAGCTAGCAAAGTAAAAATCTCTCCAGAATACGTCAACAGCAAGAAAAAGCAAAAATTAGATCTTCAATTCATTAGGGAAATGGAAAGAAATGCAGAGAAAGTTAAGACTTTATTGTCAGTGACAGTCATGAGCCTTTGTTTGGAACATGAATTCCACATTAAAAAAATGCAGCAATAATTCTGAAAAGATCCAGAGCACAGCAAAGCTGATGTTATGTTTTGAATTGCTTGTAAGCACTCCTTGCAAGCCTTGTCTTAAAATGGCATGAAAGATAAAAACCCTGTATTAGAAGAATCAGTCATAATTCAGTGTAATTAATGGCAGGTAAAGTAAGATATGTTGAAGAAGTATTTCATTAGAGTTTGTATAGTCAACTTGTGAAATTTGCAGCCAGATAGGGTGAGAGCTGAATATTATAGCTGAATATTATTGCTGTTCTTAGGATAAGGCTAATGTAATTTTTATGGCCAGTAATAATAGTCATAGTCATGTCTATTAAGACATGTAGAGAATCAAATTGAATGTAGTAGACTGTAAGTTGCTTGCCACGAGAACCAGCAAATACTTTTTTTCCATCTCTCTGTATAGGAAGCACAATACAAGTTGTCATTACCACTGAACTATTTCCTTTTTTCCCGTTCTCATCATTTTTTCCACATCTCTGTACCCTCCAAACAGGAGACTGTTTCTCAAAGAACCTGCAAGATTTTCCTGTGTCACATGATTGCAAGTGTTTTCTCCTGTGAAAAATGCAGTTGTTCCTTACCAGTTGTGAAGTGTGCATTCAGTCGTTCAATTAAGGACAGTTTTGTTCATGTGACAGAAGAATTGCCCTTCATTAGGCAAAGCTGCCTAAATCTCCTTTTGCATCCGGTTGTGTCATGAAACACAGAAGGTGCCCCAGTGATGAACTAGATGTGCATGGGTGCGCTTCGTTATATGACAAGGGAGCATTTGCATTTTATTACCAGATGTGCTTTCTTGGTCACGCAGAAGGGAAGAGGTACAGAGCACTTGAGAAAGGATCCAAAAGGATCTGTCCAACCTATTTTCTATTCTTCATTTATGCCAGAGCCACCCATTATGAAAAGGACAGCAAAGAACGAGTTACAGGCCAGCAGACCTGGTCTGCTGTGTTGGATCCAGCCCACATGATTTCATTGTAACTGCTATAATGAATGCTCAGACCAGTAATATACTACCCTACTGACACATTTTTCTGGGCCATGAGGAAACAATGACAAAGATAAGTTCATGTTCATATGTGTTTTTTTATTTTGTTTCACATTAAAAATATCTAAAGGCAAAAAGCAAAATCATCTTCCTGAATATGTTTATAGAGGTTGGGCTTTTGCTCCGGTAATATTTATCTGCCTGTTGGATTTTACCATTGCTGTTCTCATAAGTGCTGTAAGTTACTGGAGTATAGATTAACTTTTTACCTCCTCAAGGAATACTTTGTTCAGCAGTGAAACATGTATGTTCAGTTATTAAACTTGATGATTCTAAACTGCTGAACTTTGGGCTTACTGGGGTTTAAAATGGATGAAGATCAAGTGGGTTTTATACATAACCCCTTCCTATCCCCCCCATGTCTGTAGACCTGCAGCTCCTAATCTTGTACTTGTTTGCTCTTCCCATGCAGTGTGGAGCCCTGTACAGGTTTGCTTGGAGATCCAGGGGGCTATACCTGGTTTTAGTATACTGTTGACTTCTAAATAATCCTTGTAGTATGAAATGAAGAACCAGTGGTATTAGCTGTCATTCAACATGGCCATATATAGGAATAGTTCATGTGGAGAGATGATTTCTCTCTACTTCAGCTTGCTTCATATTTTCAGAGCAGTTAGGAATAATGAGCAGTGAATTCATTAGCAAACTTCCCACTGCCTCTGTATTACGTATCAATAGTAAACTGAGGTGAAATCAGACTGTCTGATCTAGGTGAGTGGTAAACTTGGTTACTCTTTCAGACAATCAGTAAACTCAGAAAGATGTTCTGATACCAGGCTATATGAGGCTTGGAGGGATTAACTTGCACTCATCAAAACAGTGTGTGCTAACCCTAAATCTCTACAATTGTAATCAACGCTGCTCCACATCCCATACCAGCATTCAAACTCTTACCAGATTCCCCTACCTAGTCAATCACCCTGTCCCTCTTCCCAAAATTATAGGACCTAACAGAATAAAACATTCAACTGAATAAAGGGATGGTGAACAGTTAGTAACATGCTGAATGGGTAAGTCTAGTATCTCAGTTGGTCAATGACCAATGACCTTCCTTCCAAAGGGAAATAGGAGCGTTTGTGGTACGCAGTACAGCTTAATTGAGAAAGAATCAGAGTTCTTATTTTGCAGTAATGAATTATTATATAAACGTTGAAAGTCATCTGCTTATGTTGTGATTTCCCCAAAGGTTTCTCCAGCTAAACCCATAGCTTAAGTAAACATTTCCACAAAAACTGGGTTTTTCAACCCTAGGACTCTGCATGCCTCCCTGAATGACTTTAATTCACTAAAATAAATCAAACATAACAAAATATTTAAGTAAAAAATACCACTATGTTTACATTATAACATTAAGATATCATTAAGCTCAATAAGCATAATCATAGGATAGAATGACGTGAAAAAAAGCTGAAGAATTCTGTGGACTGCTGCTATAGTTAACATCATGGATTGGTAACTATTCTAAAACATGCTTAGATTTGGGTCTACAGAACTAAATGTACAGAAAATAAACATTTCAAGTATAGCGGTGTGAAATATAATTAAACTGAGCTTGTGACCTCACACTGAAACATGGAAAATAACATGAAACAAAATGAAATTTACCGTGTTTTAGCATTTAGTACCACCCATTAATATTTTTGTGTATTTCACTAGAGTTTAAGTTGCACTAAGCCATAATTACTGTGTAAATACATATTTAAACTGAATTAACTTTGGGACAAGCTTTGGCTAAGAAATCTTGAAGCTTGAGATAAATTGAACATATGAGCGCTTACTGCAGTGCGAAGAAATTCATCATTTTGCTTGACTAAATGTCAATTCTTTTTGAAGGATTGGAATGGTTTTAAGTTGAAGTCGTAAAATTATGAGAGAGTGATTAAGAGATTTCCTGTCATCAAATCAAAATTTAGAGAAATACTTTAAGCTGAGGAATATATTTTCAGGTCAACAAACAGGGGAATGGTTGGATACTTCTCCATTCAAGTATAATTAGTATTTATGAATTATTAATTCAATCAATTTGTTTATTGTGTATTAATTTGAAGAATTATGTGGAAACACACACATTTCCTACTTCACATGATGTGAAAGCCACTGAAAAATCGGTACCTGTCCAGGAAGATACTTCAGCAAAAAACAAAGCCCATGGAAACTTTTAGAGTCCAACACCAAAAACAAAGACATGGAGGGGCTGTAAGAACTCCCTAGTAAGTACCTATCCCCTTGAATAATGTTAAGCCTTTATTTTACCATTTTTTTTCCCCCTTCGGCAGAGGAATTCTAGCCTCAGGTTCTGTCATTTTTCTCTATTCTTGTGGCCCAGGTCATTGGGAAGATGTACCAGGCAACACCGAAAAAGGGGTAATGGCGGCAATCGCTGTACCTTCAAGTGCACAGGAACCCCACTGTTCTGCAATTCAGATAGTTAAAGCAGTCTTTTTCTTACAGAAATATCAAGTTAGCTATTTTTGTTTTGTGATCTTTAATTTGGAATAGAGCCTCATTGTCTTATTCTCTTTGGTAGGAAATTATTCGCTGTCTTATGTATTGCGTGGAGCAGGAAACCCTCCACCTGATCCTGTAGCCAAAAGGCTGCAAACGAATGAGCACCAGGAGTCCATGACGCTGGAAATGAGGGAGGGCAGTCCCCGTGCTTGACCAGTCACATCAGCATCTTTTCCAAGCTGAGATCAGGACTTTTTCCTCCCGCACTGAGAGTTGTCAGCCTGTTTCTATGGTGATCTCCAAGACACTGATGGATTTGCTGCAGTTATATAACATGTTCCAAAAAAAAATCAACTTAACTACTAGGATCTTTGAACACCGTCAGTATTTCTGAGTGTGGTCTGGACATTATGACAGTCAATGGGTTTCATCTGCTTGACTGTGAGTGGGTATTTAAATAGAGAGAGGGGAAGGCGATCTGTCTGAGGTAAGCTTGCACCAGGCGTACATGTCATCTGGTGACTGCTGCCTCTGTGCTTATCAACTGTAACTTGTCCTGCTGAAGGCTTTGCTGCAAATCTGCGTGGAAATTTTCTGGAGAGCGAAGCTCATGCACGTTTTCTCTGATGGATATGAACCACAAAGTGCATAATCCCTGGGTACTCCATTTGACCTGGCTCTCTGATTCTTTTTTGCTTGCTGGATGCACAGTTACACTCTGGTCGCACTTATTACACTCAGCATTTTCCCTATACATTTGTCAGAGGATTGTTTCCTTCCCTTCACCAATACTTGCAATTTGATTGTAGTTTTCACTGTATTTGGGGCAGGTACTTTTTTTAAACCACGCTCTCCTTCCCCCACCTCCCTTCCTGCACACACACCATCTGCCATTCCTGGGTTTATTTGGTTTCATGAAAATGTCATCTTTCATTTTAAGCAGACGGACCTCTCTGATTCAGGTGGATACTGCTCTGAATTAAATGCCAGGGAGGGAAAGCATGCTGTGCAGCCATGGGGATGTGGCAGCGTCCTGACATGTGGCAATACATGCCACACTGATCAATGCTACTGAAGGGGACACTTTGCAAGGTCTCCTTGTGTTCTGTTGATATCTCCCTCTTTCCCTGGTCCTAGCAGTGACAGAGGAAAAGCTCAGAGAATTCAAAACTTCAGTAGTTGTTGTCATGATCTAAACTGTTGGCTAAATGCTTGGATTTTGGCTGTCTTTGAGGCCTTTTGCCTCCAAAATGCTTGCTTTCTCTGCGTGTTGCCCTGAGAAGGTCTGCCCACACGTGTGAAACAAAGGGTTTGTTTTATATTAAAAATGCAAACTCCTCAGTGTTCATCGTGGCATATACTTGACACAGTAAATGAACATGTGGCATATTACTATTTTTAGCTGTAGTTAGAACTTCTTAACTTGGATCTACCTCTAATTAACTATTAATGGGTGTTCCTAAATTGAATGACCAGTCCTTTGAAAGAGAATGAACCAAGATCTGGGAGGAAATACAGATGGACAGACAAGACAGGCATATGTTTTCTTAAAATCTAGAGACCTCCCAAGGTCTCTATGAATGTGCTGGTGGGTTAGATGGCCCATACCCTCACTAAATAGAGCTGCTCTTGTGTTCTTACTTTCTTAGCAGATGCTGTATTCAGAATAGTAATTGTATTTCTGCCTCTTCTTCCTTACATCTACATTTAAGCACAGCTCCTGTACTTTTTTAACCAAAACTCAGGACCGTTGTTTCCAATAGCACTGTGTGGCTGTCATGGTGTGCCATTGTAATTTAACTTCCTAAATTACGCAGTTTTGTACATTTAATTGAGTAATCTTTTCCCTAGTTGCCTAAGAATAAATATGCTGAACCTCTGACACAAAACAACAGTAAATACATGGCCAGGAAATGGTTTTGTATTCCACATCACCTGCATTAAACATGAAGTCTTAAATTAATCTCTGGGCAGTCTCCCTAGGCAGTGAAAGGATAACTTCTCTAAAGGACAATTTATCCCAATTAAAATTGTTCTGTCTAAGTCAGGTGAGTTGAGTTGCCCTTTCCATTCAGCAGTGAGCAAGTCTGAGTGAGTAGTTTTGACTGAATGTTTAATCTATAGATGCCTAAAGTAAGGCAGAATGGATCTGCTTATGAAAAGGAGTGAAATTCACATGAATATGCAATTGAATCCTGAATATGCAATCGAATCCTCGTACATCTCTTTCTGGGTAAGTGTTGACCCTTGATAGTGACTGGGGAACTGCTAAAAAAAGGAAAGTCAGGCTGGCATCACTACAGCATGGAAAGAGAATCTCCTCCTCCGCTGCTGGAAACAGGGGGTGTAGGGAAGCGGTAGGAGCTGTGGGCTGCAAGAAGCTCATCCGAGGTGAGGGAGAGCTGGGTGACAGACAGTGTAGAAATGCAGATGAAGCAGGAAGCCTGAGAGAGGTTTTCCACTCCTCGCAGGCATGTGTCAGGGCAGGGGATGTCTGCAGCCAAATGTCTTTACCCCCCAGCCTGGTCTGTCAAACTTACTGTTGCCTTTTTTTTCCATACCCACCACACTTTGCTTTTTGTACCCAGAAACATGACAGTTGCCTAAACCTTCTTGTGTTTTTCACTGAGCTTGCCTGTCTTACCAAAATGAGCACCATTATCAGAGGGAGATGCTAATTTTCCATGGAAACCACTGAAAAAGGAAGTTAGTTTCAAAATAATCTCTCCACATACTCTTAAAGCATCCTGTTGTGTTTGTTTTAGAGATGGGAAACCAGGCACAGCATGCTCAAATGACATGCTTGGTGTCATGCAGTATTGAGAGCAGGAAGCTGAGGGCTTGAATCTATGCCTGTTGTCTTAGTCACGGCTTCTTCTGAGTATTTTTGTGGGTTTTGGTTGAATTTTTTAAACATTTGTGGGTTTTTTCCTTGCAGTATATGCTTCAGCCTGTGTTGTGGTTTTTCGTGTGAATGATATGCACACATCCATTAATAATAAAATTACTCATTGTTTCATAAGTAACTAGATCATGTATTGAAATGGGGGGATGGACTAGAATTTAGGGAAATCAGGAAATTGTCAGTTACTGATTTTTATCGTAAAGCAGAAAATGAAGTTCAGTCAAAACTAAGGTCCTTTCCTACTGGAAAATATTTCTTTGGGTACACCCAAACTGGGTGTGTTTTGCCCATAAAGGCAAAATCTCCAGGTATAAATACCTCACCTGGTTAAAGAGTACTTTGCTAACACAGAGTACATGCGCTAGCTGGGCAGGTTCATGCCAAGTGAATGTTGCTGTGTTGGTGTCAAAAGGTGCGTACTCGTGTTCAGGCAGTGAAAAAGTCATCCCTCTTAACTCATATTCTGTGTTGGAAAATGTACCTGTCCCACACAGACCAGGCCTTAGCTTTACTCAGAGACTGCATTTTGGAACAGCTTTCCCCAAATACTACTTGCTCTGATGCTGCAGTCGCTCTTCTAATTGTTTGCAGCTTTTTTACTGATGATAATCATGAAAGAAATAGGTAGTTCCTCCTGCAAACTGATGTTGAACTTTAAATTGGCCCCAGGTAATTATTTATATAACAGATTTCTTTTTCATATGGAATACTTTAACAAAGTGCAGAACAGTGATACAGAGGAAAAGAAGATGGTATTTCATTTATGTTGTATATTTGTCATTACATTGGAGGATAAAAGCAATTATGCTGTATGTCCAACACTGTAAACAACTTTCACAGCTTGTTAAATGCTGAAAAGAAGCTTGAGAGTTTAATCATTTACAAAAGCTGTTGGTTTTATAGCAGATAAAATATTTCCTGCTACAGAACACATTGAAAATGCTCATTTTCATATTATGCTAGTTCAGAACCAGGAAGCTGCAGCTCCGTCATTTGATGTTATTACAGTGATGCTGAACTTTCACTGCTAACACAAACCTTTGTCACTAACCCAACTCCAGAGCATTGGCCTTGCTTTTTGTGCAATGACATTGCCTATGCATGTCATAGCAATAAGGTCTGTGTGTGCACAATAACTAGTGGAGGAAGATGCAGGCTTTGACCAAATTTTTTTTTACCCCCAAACAGGGAAATGAATACCAATTAAACATATAAAAGCTTAATTTCAGCAGTATAGATTACTTAAGTGCAAAGACAAAGTGAGTTGTAATTAGTCACTTGAAAATAAGCACAATGTTTATGCCAGGGCCATTAACTCAAAGGTACTAGGTAACAGTTGCAATAATTGGAGAAAAAAATCCATGATTATGTGCATTGAGAAATCTCAACTGACCAGATTCTGAAGTGGCGTTTGCTTTTATTCTTATTGGTGATAATCATCTGCTAAAAAGGACTTGTTTTCATTTTGTGTGTGGTCAAAACTCATTACCTTTTGACACTTCTGCTGGCTTTTCTTAAGAGCTGGAGTATCTGGAAGAGTCTCTGTGTTTGAGCTGTTTCCCTCTGATTTAGACTGTGCAGACCTTTGATCGAGTTGGTGCAGGATTAGGGTTCAGGCCACTTTCTATTTCTCCTCCAGTTACATTGATTTCTTTATTTTCTTGCTCACTTAAGACTGATTTATTTTATCTCCTGCCATTATCACAGAACATCTTTTTCTGTGTCTGAATCTTGTTATTGATCCAACTTGAAAGAATAATTTTGATAGTCTCATCTAAATTTTTTGTATAATCTTTCTTTTACTGTAGTTAGGAATGTTAATCCATCTGTCATTTCAAGATTGCATTGAAAATGTTTCTCTCCACCTATATCCTTATCCCTATGTAAGCTTAATGATGTGTAGATATTACATTGCAGTAACCCTCTCTCCTACTTTTCCAGTTGACTAATAGGGCTGTGCCCTGAAATGCATATGTCCCTAGGTCTCAGGGAGGTCAGCAAAAATGCCTGGGCACACAGCATAGGATAGGAAATCCTGTGTTCAAAGGGAGTAACAGCTCTGGGAGCAATGCAGGACACTTTGTTTCCTATGGATTTGTATTTTCAGGCCAAGCTTCTGTATCAATGAAGAGGGTTAATGTCAGTTTTTTCTTCTACCTGACTCCCTACTTGCATAGAATTTGTACAAAACTTAATGTCTTTTGAGTCTAAACTTCTCTTTCAGTTTGGTTGAAATCAGATGACAGATTTTAAAATAATCAGGTAGGAAATGCCGGCGCATGCACCATATGCCATGATCACACAAGCTTTGCTTCCAAACTGAGCTAAAAATGACTGCTGAAGGATAATAAGACATAATTACAAATCTGAGTGAGATCTGTCTGCATTGTTTCACTATGAATGTGGTTACTGCTAATGCGTGTCTGTTTGTCTCTAATGTGGATACTATTACCAGGAAACTTCCTGTAGCTAACTACAGCTAAACTATGCGTTCACTGAGAATTGCGACGAGTGTGGTTTTTTTATTGTTCAATATAATCCACCATCAAGGTAATTTGGCTTTTTTTTCTGCAAGTCATTAGCATAATAAATTGCCTAATATGCATCTTTTATTGAGAACTAATTCATCCTTTGAGGGAAAAAAAAAGGCAATCACTAGTGTCAAATCCTAAATTAAAATAAGCTTGGGAACATATTTGGCAAGATAATGCTGATGAAAGTGAGAATTTGAACTCCAGCTAAAACAGAAATCATTAACTTAGCTGCAGCATTTACAATAAATAAGCATACTGGTTATAAACTGCCTTGTTACGCTGTTCAAGTAACGAAGAGATTCATTTTTCAGCGTCGGTACCATGATCTCTTCGCACTTGTTGAACTGTTTTTCTCATATGTCTTTGTCTTGTCAGTCTGCACAAATCTGATCTTAAATGAGGTGAGCAGTGAGGCTGTGACTTTGCGTACAGCCTCTGCTCTGCTGGGCAGTTCCGTCATCTTTATCAAATATACTCATACCTATTAAAAGTAAGCAACAGTGGTAAGACTGAACCAATATTTGATCGCCCTTACAATTAGCAGTGCATCACTTTAATTAATAAGAAGGCCTTCCTCCTCTGTTAATCATACCTTCCACCTTCAAAAGCTCAGCTGAGCAGCACTATCTAATGGAATACATTATAACTCAATCACAGGGAGAGAGCTATCTCCTCGGCTGCTTCGCAGCATCTGTCACTACGTTTGCTTGATATTTGAAAATGTAAGAATACATTATAAGTGGTTGAGATGTCTCATGAAAGAAATCATCATGTACGAAGCTATTAGAGCTTGTAAATAGAAGTTTCTTCTAAAGTGCTCCCCGTTCTGCGTTCCCTCTCGAAGAGGGAATTAACGTGCATGGAAAGGCTATTTTAGCTCATCAATTGAATGCTTCTTCCTGGGGGATTGTTCATAATTCCACACCTAAAGAGACTCTTCTAGAAGAGAAAAAATATATTTTGATAACACTAGAGAAAACTGGAAACTGTTCTTCATCCATTCTTATTTTTAAAAAATTCTACACAAAATCTTGCTTTTTACTTAACTCTTAAGCAATAATTCCTGTCACATAATAACCATCTCATTACTGCATCACATACCCTAAAAGCCCAGGAAACCCTGGCGCTTCAGGTTCAAGTTCATGCCACTGTTTTAAGTATAAAAAGGTACGTGCTTCCTGCTGTGTCTCCTTTTGAAAATATATCAAAACGCAGGTCATATGCCCAGGACAATTAGCTGTTTCTCATCCTGCTGGGCCCAATACTGTATAAAGAAATGCTGCACACAGCCAACTGCATCAGGTACGTTTAACGCTGTATATATTCCTCTCCAGATGTCTGGGGGCTATGAAATAATAATCCTTTTATTTCTCTTGTCTTCCCAGAGGAGGAAAAAAATTCTTGATTAATAGGTTTCTTTTGAACAAAAAGTTCTTTAAATATGTTACCTGCATAGATAACAATCTCTCATTTAAAATACAAAAAAAAAAAAAAAAAAAATAGGCCTACTTTTACTTCTAATACTCCCAAATTACCACAAAAAGGCTTTCAATGGAATATTACCTTTTTTACTGGTACATCCAACCTTTGGAGGATTTGGGGGTGGGAGGGTGGGGTGCGGTTTCCACTATTCTGACCTGATGGTTTAGCAGTTAAATTAAGCATTTTTTAAGGAACTAACAGCTGATACCTGATGGTTACTCTACAACAGCAATACTCTTTCAATGCACTTAAGTGGAGCTTTGCATTTTGGAGGAGAAAAGATCACTCTTCTCATCCATTTCCACTTAGTGAGTCACCCAACTGTTACACTTCTGTACACAAAACGAGAAGATGGGAAAGAAAAGCAAAAGCAAAATCTGCATGCAAAATCTGTTTGCAAGTTACACTGTTTAACAAAATGACCTTCTCACAGAGAGAAGAAAAACAATGTAGAGATTGTCATTAAAAAGCTTCATTAATAGAACCGACCATGCCTGCAAAATGCTTTTAGGAAGGTGTTCAGATGAGTTCCTGCAACTCACACTGCACCACTGCTTTTTGCCCTCACTTACCTATTTCCTACATGTAATTTTTCAAGGCATCTGTTCATCCAGCCTGTCTGGCTTCGGCCTCCTCTGGGTCCTCTTGGCTTATTATTCCAGCTGGGTGGGCTTTGATTTTTCTCAGTATTTTTGTCAATGAAGCTGAAGGCTTTCAGGGCAGGTATTTTGTTTAACAAGACAGTTTAACAGTGATGTCTTTCTTAAACCTGTCTCCGTGACTCTTTTGTTGGTCCTTATTTATCCAGAGTAAACCTTACAGGCAGTCACTTCAAGATTGTTATGCAAATAAGTTCTTCAGCTGCTTTTACAAACTCTTTACAATAACAAAATTTATTTTTTGTTGTATTTTGTTTTCTTCCCTGAATTTCAGATTTTTCCCCAAGTGACTATTCTTCATCTCTCATTCCATGCAAGATTTGTCACTATACATATATATAACTGCATACACACTAGTGTGTGCGTATATGTGTATACTATATATACACGTCTGCTAGTCAGCAGCCTGCCAGACTATGACGACTAGAGTGCATAATATAAGTACTCTGGTCCCTGAATTTAAAGGAAATACAAGCAAATTAAACAGAGCCCAAAGGAAAATTTAATTTAAAAAAAAGGAAGTAAACCCTGTAGTACTCTAAATTATTTCATTCATCCAGTTTCCATTCCCTGAAATGCAATTCATGTTGACAAATTGCCCTGTACATAAAAAAATAATTTTGTCAATTAAGTAATGGTCACTCACCCCCTTAATCACAGTTGGTTTTCTCCATGAGAAAAATTGGATGCATCAGAAAATGTAATGAGCTTTAACTCTTTTTTTTTTTTTTTTAAAAAAAAAGCATCGTCCAACTACAGAAAGTCAGGTATTTAAGCATTGATATAAGTGTACTCTTCCTTTCAAAAAAAATCTACTCTTTACTATATATGACCTTCTAATTAATTATGCTGCTCTTATACTCAGTAACTGTTTCCCAAATTTCAGTGAAGAGCTGATGTGATTATGTGAGGAGACTGGCTGAATTACCCATACAGCGGAGAGAAGTCCTTCCCTGTTTTGCTGGGAGAAGAGCATGATCCAGGTGGGAGTGTGTTGCTGTTGGGAGGAGTGAAATTGGATTTGTCCCTGAAAGAGATGGAGGAAAGCATGGGATGCTGTGACTGCTTGCTCTTTCTTTAATATCTTTCCTTCTGCATGTATTCAGTCTGTTGACTTGCATAAGGAAGCAGAGCCTAAATCCATCCTGTTCAAACCTGTCAGATCCCAAATACAGTGGACTACTGACCGTTAAACTTCTCTATCCCAGGATGGGAGGCTTTCAGTTCTGCAGCAGTGACTGAAATCTTCCTTTGTTTCTTTAAAACATGGGGGTCTTGTAACAGGGCGGGGGGGGGGGGGGGGGGGGGCAGGTATTTCAGCATGTTCATGGAGAATGGTGAGGTGCTTTTGTCACCAAAACGGGATAAAAAAACTTATCGACACCAATGTGATGTAGATAAGCAGACACTCCTTTATATTAACGGCCGGGCGCGTAGGGGAGTCGTCTCACCAACAACGCACACCTAGCTCATGTAACATGCTGATTATAAAGGATACAGTGGTACATATTAATCAAGTTCTCATACATAAACATGTTAACTCCCATAACTCATTTTCTTATTCCCACCCCTTTCCGGTCATGTGCACTTGAGTCCTGAAATGAGTTGGGGGGCTGCTTTTGCTACCACCACAGACTACTGACCTAAAAGAAAGACCCTCCAATGCCCTTGACCCAAGGATTTTTGGCTCACATTGCAATTTTAACATGCTTTGAGGCCCTTTCACAATGGAACTTTTACAACACCTGGTCCACTGGGCAATAAATCGTCCCTACTGAACAGTCTAACAATGGTACCTCATCACGAGTCTTATTCTTTGTATTTGGTTAATGATTATCACTAGTCTACAGGGCCTTAGCCTGGGACTTTAAAAAGGACTTTGTAGCAGCATAACTGGTTGTATAGTTACTCTAAATCATTCCTTAGTTAAATCCAAATCATCAAAAATCATTAAAATCAGCTCAAATTAATAAGAAATCAGTAACACTTTTGTAGTTTGTGTCTTGGCAAGGGAATGGGATCTTCCACCCATGGGAGATGTCAAAGGTGACTGAGGTACTACTGACCTGTACAAATTAATTGATATAATTATGTCCGCATAATTACTGAAGCAATGCTAAATTTATATTTTTAACAAGAATGTAAGCGAACTAAGGTATTTATCACTGTGCTGTGGAAAATGATGACAGTGAGCTCAGATTAAAAAAACATTTCACTGTTAGGAAAGGCTTTTATTGAGAGGACACAGGAGGGAGAAGTCTCTATCCAACATTTTAACTTAATTTAAAGGAAAGCTAATTCAATGTTAGTTTTACTAGCAGTAATCTAAGGTGACAGTTATTCCATTGTAGCAATCTAGGACAAACATTCTTGGTGACAGTGACCAGTGTCATATTCCAGTTTCTAGTACCTGATGCTTTAGGCATGGCTGCTGCTGTTTGGCAGGACCCTGCCTCATTTGCACCTGAAGTTTCCAGGGTTGCACTTTTCTGGTGCGGGACCTGGAGGTGATACAGCAGGTGTTGGGCACCTGCTAGAGGGCTGTCTCATGTTTAAGGCCATTGAATGCTCTCCGTGGAGGGGGTTTCCAGCCTTTGCCAGAGAAGTGAGTAAGTAAGATGAGAAATCTGAGAGAGGGTTGCTAATCACTTGTCCCCGGTCACTTGGTGCCTGCCTTGAACCCCTGGGGCCAGATTGGCAACATCACCACACTCTCACAGTTAAAAATGAGCTGTTTAGGTGTGTTCTGCTTTAAGCTCAGAGGACAACTGAGCACCACTCAGCCACTCGGTCACTCCTTCCCCCTCAGGGATGGGGAAGAGAAAATAAAACAAAAGGCTTGGGAATCGAGATAAGGACACAGAGAAATGACTGATCCATTATGGTCACAGGCAAAAGACAGACTCGATTGGGGAAGAAAAAGAACACCACTTTAATTTGAACACCACCACCATTTAATTTATCAATCAAACAGAATAGAACAGTGAGAAATACAACATCTTAAGAACACCTTCCCTCCTCCCCTCCCTTCTTCCCTGGCTCAGCTTTGCTCCTGATTTCTCTCCCTTCTCCCTGCCAGCGGTGCAGGGGGCAGGGGATGGGACTAGTGGTCAGTTCATCACCCATTGTCTCTGCTGCTCTTTCCTCCTCAGGGGGAGGACTCCTCACACTCTTTCCCTGCTCCAGCATGGGTTTCCTCCCATGGGAGACAGTCCTCCACAAACTTTCTCCAACGTGAGTTCTCCCCACAGGCTGCAGCTCTTCACAAACTGCTCCAGTGTGGGTCCTGGCCATGGCTGCAGTCCTCTCAACAACAGAGTGCTCCAGCACGGGCTTCCCTCAGAGTCCCGGCACAGCCCCCTGCTCCAGCGTAGCGTCCTGCACGGGCTGCAGGTGGCATCTGCTCCCCCGGTGACCTCCACAGGTGCAGAGGCACAGCCTGCCCTCTCACCACAGGCTGCGAGGGAGTTTCTGCTCTGGCGCACCGCCACCACCCCCCACCCCCTCCTCCTCCTACTCTTCTTCCTTTTCTTTTTCCACTGACTTTGGTGTCTGCAGAGGTACTTCCCTCACTCCTCCTCTGCTGCAGGTTCCTCTTTTTAAATACGTTACCGCAGAGGTGCAGCCGCCATTGCTAATTGGCTCACCCTTGGCCAGAGGAGGGTCCAACTTGGAGCTGGAAGTGCTTCTAACAACTCCTCACATGAGCCCCCTCTGTAGCCCCCTCCACTGCTTCCAAAACCCCACCACACACAAACAGGGTGTTATAATTTGAATCTTATAATGGTTTATGAAGCAGCAGGTGTTCCCCAAAATCAAGACCCGAGTGCCAAATTAAGTATTCTGCACCGGTGGCTACTATCTGTCCTTATTTCAGTGTGTTTCAGTTTCCATATGTAAAACATGAGGTGACAGTGCTCTGTAACAACCTGTCTACTTTCTTATAAAGCAAGCTGGATTGCTTTTCAGCTCAGGGTAGGATTCACACTCTGCTTTCTTTTGGATGAGCGTTAATTTTTCACAAAAGTCAAGACAGTCTCAAGCCAAACAGCCTCCTTATCACAGGCCCACACCCTTAGTGCAGATGCTTCTTCCCTCATTCTCCCAGCTGAAGGCTCTCGTCTCCTCTATCTGTCATACTCTCAGCCCTTTACAGAGAGCACCTCATGGTTTCCTGGCTGGAGCTGGTAAGGTTGTTAAAAGACTGACTGCTGCCCAGTCCAGAACAAGCTCCCTTCTTACCCATCGTATCATCTCACAGGTGTGTTGTGCAAACAGATGTCATTAATATTTGAGAAGCTCTCAGATACTACATTCTGAGTGCCAGAGAAAACCCTTTGAAAAAATGAATAACTGTCTTCAGAGCAGCACGCAGTAAATAAGACATAGAGCAGCATACTGGATCTCTAGGAGAAGGCAAAAATATGGTATTGCTACTTCTTCAGAGAGCATTGTCCATTTGGAGAGACGGAGAGATCCTTTAGGACAAAGTGAATATTCATGTCATGAAGACTCTTCTGGAATGCATATACACAGGAGGCAGGGGCAAATTGTCATCACACAACCAAGCTGAATTCTGGAACTTCCTAACTTTTCCAGAACTTGGATTCACTGCCTTAATAATGATATTTTATTACTGTTCATTTGTAGGCCTTGGTGCATTTGGTTTCCTTTGTGCTCTTCTGTTTTCATAATGTAGTTTTGATGGAACCGTATGAGAGCGCCATTGTCTCTCTTGTGAGCGCTGGTGGAGCCACGCTTATTATAAATGAATTTACGTAATGAATAAAGTTACTTTGGTTTGGATTAAAAATGTTTTCCATATCCTCAAACCATTCTAGGCAGATGCCGTGGTACAGCTGAGGAGCAGTTTCACGGTACAAAGCACCGTTCACATGCAAAGTTATAATTGGGCCTGTTCTGTCAGTCCTGCAGTCACATCGTGTGATCGTATTTCAGGGCTTTATAACTGTCGTAGTTTTACATCTAATTGCTCATCTCTCCATAGACTTAAGTGTCGCAACATAATTAAGGGATGAACGCAACCCTTAGAGCAAACTCCCTTTGCAGCGTGCTAGCCAGCTGTACCACGGGTGTGGGAAGTCTCCTGCCAGCGCAGGGCAGCTGCGGAGCAAGGAGCTCTTCTGCTGGCTAACTGCCTCTGCTAACTTTTGCTCTCACTCAAAACAGGCATGCTAACAGGCTGATGAGCAAACTCGCTGCACTTCCAGCGCTCCGAACCCCCAGGAGAAAGTTGATATGTATCCTGCAGATGTAGCTTTGCACTGCGCCAAGTGCACTCTGGAGATGGAGCTGTTCTGCGAAGTTGCTTGTGTGGAAAGCCAAGGCACTTTGTGCTCTCTCTGCCCCCGTTGCAGCAGTACTGCGACAGTGTGCTTCACCAAAAGTTCAGCTATGTTTTTATCTTTTTCAGGGCCTTTCAGTAGCCTTGCCCTGGCTATGTGTCTTACATTTTGAATCCCATCAGTAATTGTGCTTTACTTTCCATTTTAACAAATTCATCCTGATCTTCCCTGTCAAAAGCCATCTGTATCTGCTCCGTAACATTTGAAGCTGAAGAGTTTCTGCCTGGTGAGACTGGCCCAGGCTAATCACATTCCACATAGGGGAATTTGGATTTGCATTAGAAAGCAGCAGTGGTGTATCTGTTTCAAACACTAGGCCCAGAAGAAGAGGTTGAGATGTCTCTTCCAGAGAAGCAGATTCTGAAATACCTACTTGTAAAGTTTAGCTTCACTGAACAAGTGCACGGGTAAAGGAGAGGCAGGCGAGTGAAATGTCAGTGGGGTACAAGGTCTGTAAGAGTACTGAGCACTCAAGCTAACGTGGAGTTAGAGAAATACCTAGTGCTTTGGGCATGTTTTAATAACTTAAGAACCATGTGATGTTTACTGCATTAAGGTAAATTTTAAAATTGATTGTCCTTCACAGTAAATAGCAGCCTGAAGTTTGCCTCAGTGATTTGGCTTACACATATTGATGTTCACCAAACCGAGAAGTCAGTACATGTATTTTAGAAATATCTCACAGTGTTAAGTCACAAGCATGTAACTATTCTGCTACAGGATTTAAGTAGTATAACGGATTTTACCTAGTCTGAGATCCAGGAGAAAATTGCTATTCGCCTTCTCAGATGCGATTTATATCTTTCCCTTGATTTAGCTGCAAGAGCTGTCACGTATTTTTCCTTTTCTGTGACCAGACTAATTAAACCTGTGGTTCCTTCTCTAATACTGTATGCTGGTTTTGGCGGGGGTAGAGTTAATTTTCTTCACAGTAGCTAGGATGGGACTGTGTTTTGGATTTGTGCTGAGACTGTGTTTTGGATTTGTGCTGGAAACAGTGTTGATAATTCAAGGATGTTTTCATTACTGCTGAGCTCCTCACCCCACCCCACCAGTGAGGAGGCTGGAGGTGCACAAGGAGTTAGGAGGGGGCACAGCCGGGACAGCTGAGCCCAGGTGACCCCAGGGATATCCCAGACCATATGGCATCATGCCCGGTATATAAGCTAGGAGAAAAGTTGGCCAGGAGCTGCTGCTCAGGGACTGTCTGGGCATCAGTTGTTTGGTGGCAAGCAATTGTTTTTCATCTGCATATCTTGCCTTTCTTGGGTTTTATGGTTTTATTTTTGTCTTTTTTTTTTTTTTTTTGCTATTTTCCTTTTCATTACTGTTATTATTGTTATTATTGTCATTATTGTTATTATTATAGTATTTCAATTATTAAACAGTTCTTATCTCAACCCACGAGTTTTCTCACTTTTGTCCTTCCAATTCTCTTCCCCCCCCCCCCCCCATCCCGCAGGGCAGGAAGGAGCAAGTGGCTGTATGGTGCTTAGTTGTTGGCTGGGGTTAAATCACAACATACTGCTAATCTCTTTGGAGATGAAAAGGAGACTGAATAATATCACTTGATTATTTTTGGCCATTGGTGTGGCAGGATTTTACTGCAGAAAGAAACCACCCCCATTTCTTCACAGTTGTATTTATTAACTTGAGAAGGAGAGCAAGAACAGTATGGTCACATCTCTCACAAATCTGGCACACTCAACATACAAAAATGTTATATCAACGCAGACTGATCATGAGAAGAAGTAATACTGTAATTTGCTTTGTCTCCGAAATTACCTTAACAATATTAATTGCTGTCTGTAGTAATTTAGACTTGCAGTATTACAATTAATACGATGTAATTTGAGTAGTATCTGTGACACTTCAGTACCAGATTCATGGACCTGTAAAATAAAGAAAATCTATGTTATAAAAAGTCATTAATATACTACACGTCCTTAGGTACATAAGGCTAAATTTCCATGGGCTTGCATAGCCATTTCTCACCTCTACCAAGTGAGGATAAAACATTAGCCTATCAGGCCTTATATGTGAACTTTTGGTTTTACTTGGTGAACATTACTTTTGCAGTTTAATAAGACAAGTGAGTGAGGCTAATGCTAAGCAGGTGAATAAGACTGTGGGGAGAGGAGAGTGGCCGTGGTTGTGGTCTGCGAGGACTGCTTAAAGAGCTAGTGAGTGGCTAGAGAGAGCAGGAGACACTGGAGCAGTACATACCTTGCTCGTGGCAGTATTGCTTGGGCTAATAACTTGGAGTAGGTTTTTTACCTTTATTGTGAAATTGCTCAAAGACTGTGCATGAGTGGATGTGTACACTGCTCTGGTGCCTGCGAATGCTATATGAAAGCTGGGGTTTAATACTGTCTGTTCTTTCTAATAGCTACTTCTTAGGTTTTTAGTATTCTGTAAGAAAGACTTGAAAAGAGAGATCAGGAGGAAGGACTTTGTCAGAGAAGGCTCCTCAGAAGGTTAGTTCAGCATGCAGGAGTATGTGTTGCTGCTCATATGATTAAAGAATTCATTTAAAGCTAGCAGAAAAAAAAGAAGGCAGCTTTCCCAGTTTAAAAACATCAAAAATAGAAAGAACAAAAGAGGATTAGGAAATAAAGCTGGAAGGCTGTAATAAACAGTTTAAAAAAACATAAACTTTTAGTGAACAGAAAATTGCCAAGGAAATAAACAGAAACAATAAGATTATTTTAAGTGATCTGTGTGAAAACAGAGTGGCCAGCAGAGAAGAGTGCGTGTGTGTGTGTGTGTGTGTGTGTGTGTGGCAGGGGGTAAGTGAAGAGGAGAATGGAGAGAGAAATTAGAAATTAAAATCAACTTCTCTGTGTAAGTCTTGTTGCCTTTAATCTTTAACACCCAGCTTTTCAATAATGTATGAGAAGCCACTGGATACTTTTAAAATAAACCATATTATCTCCCTATTAGAAAAAGGATAAAACTGTAATATAAATCCACAAAAATAAATTTAAAAAAAAATAAGAAGGAGCAGCTACTACCTTACACAATCTTCTGTCTCATTCCAGTGACCAGCATTGGATAATGCTGCCAAAGACAGTGCCATATGTGATTTTAAATTCTCCTCATTGTGTTGTCCTAGCTCAAAAATAAGGTAGATAAATGTTAATGAAGGGCATGTTCTGTGCTAGAAAGATATTATTCTCCTAAATTAGGAATCTTGTAACAAGAGAGAATTAATAGAAACATATCTTTGTTTATCTTAATACAAGATTGGTACAGGGCTTCTGCATATGGCAGAGCGCTCAGAGTTGATAGGTATAAACGGGTAAGTATCATTTAATGATTTCTTTCTCCTTGGAGTAGGCCTGTCACGGATGAAATATGTGACACAGTTACTATTTAGCACTAATTCAAGATTTATTAATGGTGTGAGGTGGATAAAAAGGTTGAATTTTAGCACCATTTAATGATTGACCAATTTAAAGATTGACAATTTAAAGATTTGGTAGAATGTTATAATTAAAACAGTGACTTAATTACAGATTCAAGAATGACAAGATTCATGCTAACTTACTACAAGGTACCCTAAATCAAAGTGTATATATATATATATGTACATATGTATAAACACAAAACATACACACACAGAAACAGTGAAGAAATATTCAGATATCCAGTAAAATATATAAACATCCACACTCGTGAAAGTAAATGTGCATATTTAAGCCCATAGATAGGGAAAGAGGTGGATGGAAGAGGCTAGCCTAGAGTTAAAATTTCCCTCAAGTTTGAAGCAAATACTCGCAAGGCATCGGCATTCCTCAACGGGCAGTAATTGAACCTCGAGAAGTCTGACTTCACACGGGCCTTCTGTCAGCTTTGTGGGCAGATGATCTTCAAACTTTGAGAAGTCCAAGCCTGAGAGGCATCCCAGCTCAGGGGAGATGCTGGACACAGAGCACTGCAATCCAGGAGAGCTCAAAGGGTGTCACCTAGGGTCACTACTTAGAGGGTCTGAGATAATTGACTTTCATCAAGTACTTTTCCACTTCAGTCCAACTCGAATGACAAAATACTCTGGTACTTTCCACCAGTTGTGCAGGCCCAGAACTTGCTAGATCTTGGAGTTCTGGTGTCAGCCCCTTTGGGCCACGACACGGGTACAGATGTACTGGGGGGTCAGGAGGTGATTGATTGTCATTCCCATTCCCAAGTAGTAGGGGAGGCAGGAGCCAGGTGCGCTAAGGGGGTGCCTTAGAACTCTGGTCCATTGCCTTTCCCAATCCACCTTGGGTTGGTATGTTGCTCAGGGTAGGGGAATAACACCGAGCACCAAGCGGTGCAAGGATGGGGGGTGGGTGGGGGTGATGGTGTTGGGTGGGGGGGTTGGGAGTTATCTCAAAAGCCTGGTGACTGCTCATCTCTTCTGGAAGCTCACTAAGCCCTGTGCTTACTTTAATTGAGCTTTAATGTGGTGCCTAAAAAAAGCTCAGCTTGTGTGCCAGGGCACAGAGACAATTACTAACAAGATGCGTGCTTTGCTTTGCAGCTCAAGCTTTGTTTTTTTCTACTTTGAGTACTTTGTCGCCACAATAAGTCTAAATAGCACAGGCACAGATCTTGTTGCCCCTGTAAATACAACCTCACACAATTTCCTGTATATACAGAGTTTCCTTCCGACTCATATACCTTCTTCAAGAGTGTGGGGAAAAAATGGGGTAGTAACTAGAGAAATGGTGCCGGTAGGTTTTTGTGTAGAAATTCTGTGGACGGTCATGCTCTCACTTGCTCTGTGCAGTAGAGGTAGCCCAGCACATGATAGGGTTTTTTTGGGTGGGTTCCACAAGGAGTCTCAGGTTTGGAGTATGTGCCCCTGGATCTGTTCTCTAATTGTTAATGAGTCTAGTGAGTTAAAGCACAAGAAGTGTGAAATTGTACAGGGTTCCACCTACTGTTGTGTGTCCCTCTGTTGTTGTAAGGTCAGAGTTTGGTGAAATAGGCATCATCAATTTTCTAAAAGTTGGCAGAAAGGAAAATGGTGCAAAAGCTAGTTTTCCACCAAAGACATAGTGCCTGTAAGAGGACAGGTCATCACCAAGGTACCTCTCATTCTTTTTCCTCAGTTGTCTTA
The DNA here is from genome assembly GCF_047716275.1 of Strix uralensis. Taxonomy (NCBI): domain Eukaryota; kingdom Metazoa; phylum Chordata; class Aves; order Strigiformes; family Strigidae; genus Strix; species Strix uralensis. The sequence continues at coordinate 3,433,306 of NC_133978.1, read as the reverse complement.
ACCACATTGGAGATGGGCTTCTTCAGTGTGACAAATTCCTGAATCTTTATTGTCAACAGAGTTGCTTTTCCTTGTAGGAATTACGATGATAACAATGATATCCCCGTTTTTCTTTTCCTCCTCCTCCTCCCTTTACATCTTTTTGCCAAGACATTTCACGTGAAACAAACATTTAGCCATACAACATGCTCTCCTGCCCTTCCAGCTTGACACTAGCAATGCTTTGGCTAAAACATCATTTAGCCCATGATGACTGCTGCTGAAGCTACAGCTGGAATTAGGTCTTTCACAGGTTTCTTTAGTAACCCTCACTGAATGTTGCGGAAAGTGGCAGAGTGAAATTTTGCAAGTTTAGAAGAGCTCCTTCAGTCCATATTACATCTTTGTCCTTATGAAATAGCTATTAGAGATGGTATGTTGCCATCTGTTGAACTGAACTTCCTAGTAATTAGACATCTCTGCACTAGTGGTGTCCCCCAAAAGCACACAAGGAGCTTCATTCCTTTTAGAAAATTATAGAAAAGTCAGCTTTCAATGATCATCAATTACACTAGACTCTTTAAAGTGTAATTATATGACATTTCTGACTCATTATCAGATAGATATAGTGCAGATCACACATAAAAAAGAGGAAGGAGAGAAAGTGCTTAATACAGAGTGGTGGTAGCACAAGGTCATCTTAAATTTTCACCTCTCAGGCTATTGTTTGAGGGTCTAATACAGCTATTTTCCCCCTTGAAGACTATCACTGTCTTTCTTATCTGCAGTCCCAGTTCATTGATTTGAATGGTGTCCTGATTAACACCCTTGTGACCGTATTGACTTCAGTCCCCCCCCATCAGAACTGTCTGAATCCACTTTCTGGAAGGATTGAAATGTGGTTTTTCTTACTTTAGACACCAGGTAACTTTTTTTTTTTTTTTTTTTTCAAACATTACACCACCTTACACAGTCAGCATGTTTCACTCCTAAACGAATTAACTTCCAGCCATTCTTGTACTCATGTTTGCTCAGGAAAGCCAGCAGGCTTTTCTGCCTCACTCATCCAGTTTTCCAATGTAAGGAGTGTCCTTTGTTGTGGCCTTTCTCTGATGTTTTATACCTGTGAGGTATATAATTTTATTCCTATTCAAATTCATATTTCTGAATTTAGTGACTGGCAATTGTCTGTAAAGGTTTTTACCACATTAGTCATCCAGATTACAGTCAAGATTACTAATCTAAACAGAGACCAAACCAATGTCAAGAAAGTGGCAAACCTGCTTTAAGTGATTTAGTAGATTATTTGAAATCAGTTCTTGGCCCACATCCTGGTAGTCTGGTATCCAAATAATAAAGCAGAACAAAATATATTATATTTGGTGATAAATACAACTCATCCTATGGGAGTCTAAAACTGTCTCTGGAAAAAGTTGTCTTGTACTTGTGAGACTTAAACCAGTCCAGCATAGCTGTTTGTGAGAGCATTCAGCTCTTATGGAGGAATGTCATTTTCTGTACCACTCTGAAGAGGTGCAGCAAAGTATTTACTTTCATGATAACAGCAAGACTCCTTGCTTAGGTGCTGATGATTGAAAGATTAAACTGGACAGTAGTGGCATTACTAGGACTGCTAAGCAGAGTTTCTCTAATACAGCTCCTTGCTGCCATAGCCATTAATTGAGGAATGGTAAAAAAGTAAGAGATTTTAGGACCACAGCAGAAAATCTCCTTTTTTTCACTGAGATTATAATGTTGGTACCAAATTATTCTCTTTCATTTTGACACAGTGCAGTCTAAGGGAAGATTTTGGAATGGGCAAACAGGCAGAGAATGCAGAGGAAACAACCCATAGAGAAAGTATTTTCTGTTCAGGCAGTGTCTATGTCATTGCATAATTAGCTAGATTACTCTCCCAGGTTTGTTTTATTTTTCTTATAGGAAGATAAATTGTCTACTTATGCCATGAGGAGCCCCCTCATAACTCACATTAGCCTAGAAAGGCTTTAATTTCCCTTCTGGCTCACTTAATGTTCTCTGTCCTGTTCCTTTCCCATGTTACAGCCCAGTCATTAGTTTCCATACCTCTCCTTAGACCAGCATCTTCACCCCTTCCCTTTGCTCTTTGCTTATTTTCTGTGACAGTACGTTTTGCAAAAGCTCAGCAAACCTCCTTCAGGAGCCAGGCAGCCCAGAGATCTACCCAGTGCTGCACATGACTGATTTCCCACATTTGCAAGTCTCTGGGCTGATCTATCAGAGTCAAGAGCTACAGCAAGATTAAGTGCTTTGTGCAAATACCTGAGCTGGGATTACCCTAGCTCTATGGTGCTCATTAAATATTATAGGAAACAGATGTTGTTTAAATTATTTCACAGAGAGTAACAAAGGAGAGAGCTGTAATATTCTTGTGGATTTTCAAACCATTTTGCCTTCCATTAATTCTTCCGTCTTCTTTTTTGCTTTTGTTAGTATTAACAATTAATTCAAACCAACTAGATAACTCCTCTTTTACGTTCTTTTTCTCAGCACTTTCTAAATACCTGATTGTTTAGAAATTAGATATTTGCTTTTCTGGGGAGGTTACAAACTTTTGAACAGTTTCCAAAACTGATTACCATTTTTCTTCCTTAACATGACTTAAAATATTGAAGACCATGGCCTTCAGCTGTCAAGTTTATCAATCCTCTACCTTCAAAATAGCATCTAAGATACTGGCTTTTTCATTCAAGTTTGAAGAGCCAGCATTTAAAAAATGCTTCTTTGGATAATAGAGTAAGTAACTGACACAGGAACTGAGTTACTTGGTGATGAGCCAGAATAAAATCTGGATTTACAAATTGCCAGTTCTAGAATGGAAAGAGATGTGATATTTACCATTTTCCTAATTGCTGTCTTTTAGTGTTGAACCACATTCACTCGCAACACAGCATGCTTCAGTTTGTTACTGAGGAAAGCGTAATGACAAACTAGCTGTTATTAGATTCTTCCTGATGATACTCTGTTGAAATCAGTATAGTAGCAACAGGGACAAATATGGCTCAGTGGGAGGGAGAAGGAAAATTGCTTTTACCAAGAACATGTCTGTGCTAATAGAAAATTCTAAACTCTGGAGAAGTGTCTCTTCCTCTCTTTTTGTCAAGTTAAAAATTGTTCTCCTTCTTATTTGTGATGCTTCAGTTAAATTGTGCGCGCATTAACATTCATTTCTCTTCCTCATTTATTTACTCAAAACAGGCTTCAACTCACCGTTTAATATATTCAGTGGCATTCTTTTTTGTGTTGCACCTTGAGTTCTTGCTGGGCTTTTGTGAGCAAGACATTTTACAGCACATAACAAAAAGACAATCCCTACCACAGCCAGACTTTTTTGTATCATTTAAATTGGCCAGAATTTTTAATGTACTTTCTTTGTGTGTCTGATGTATTTGCCTTTCAGCAGTTAATGGCTTTGCATGAGTGTTACAGCATTGCCTCTGGACTCTGGCTCAGACTGAGGCCCTGCTGAGCTAGGTAGGCGGTGTCAGCACCTAGGAAAGGCGAGTGGTTTGCAAAGGAAGGCTGCTGTACAGTCAGTATCTCTGCTCTGCCCTGACAGCTGTATCAGGGCGAAACACAAAGGAGGGAGGTTTATGGATGAAAAGTGGAACCATTGAACTTCACTCCTTTTCCACTTTTGGTTTTTTTTTCTGTTAAACCAGATACCAGATTTCCAGCATGATCTATTAACTGACTTTTTTTGCTCTGGCATCTCTTGTGCAAGACAACATTGCCTTGGTCACCTAGTTCTCAGGATTTAAATGGCAGTCTTTGTCATCATGGAGATTGCACGCTTATGGGGGATTTCCTGTGATTTCTCCTTTTCAATTCATTTTATCAGACATCGCAGAAGAGGCTGTTGCTCCCTTAATCTCACTCAATATCTGTTATATCTCACTGCTGTTAAGTGCAAAAAGTTCCAAAGTCTTGAACCTGGGACCAGAGCTTCTTAGAAATTTTTTATAAACTATATTCAGACACCTCACTACTGCATAATAATGCCAGAAGAATCTTTTTTCACTTCTTAAACACGGTGACTGTTGGTTTTATCCAGCAAATGAAAAGTAAAATTGACATTATATGAGAGACAGCCTTGTGTATGCATATCCAGTGTATGACAGCTCATCTATCCAACCTCAAATTAGATTGCTGTTCAGATTATTTTCAACGAAGACAAAATGTAGAGCAACTTTGCTGGTTAGCATATAGTATAGCTTTTGAAAACACCAGTTTAACTATATTTTAATGCTTGGAATAGCTGAAAATACTTTCACTTCTTACGACATTCAGAGTTTATTTCATGTAATTTTTCTCATGCGAATGATTAAGAATGCATCATAGATCTTGATCATCATCAAAAGGTAGGCCTCTGCAAACCTCATGAAGTTCAACAAGGCCAAGTGCAAGGTCCCGCACATGGGTCGGGGCAATCCCAAACACAAACACAGGCTGGGTGATGAGCGGATTGAGAGCAGCCCTGTGGAGAAGGACTTGTGGCTATTAGTGGATGGAAAACTGACTGTGAGCCAGCAACATGCACTCACAGCCCAGAAAGCCAACCGTGTCCTGGGCTGCATCAAGAGAAGTGTGGCCAGCAGGGTGAGGGAGGTGATTCTCCCCCTCGGCTCTGCTCTTATTACACCCTCCCCTGCAGTGGTGTGTCCAGCTCTGGGGCCCCCAACATAAGAAGGACATGGACCTGCTCAAGTGGGTCCAGAGGAGGCCACAAAGATGAGCTGGAGCACCTCCCCTGTGAGGACAGGCTGAGAGAATTGGGGGAGACCTTATAGCAGCCTTCCAGTACTTAAGGGGCTACAGGAAAGCTGGGGAGGGACTCTTGATCAGGGGGTGTAGGGATAGGATGAGGGTGGTGAGACACTGGCACAGGTTGCCCAGAGAAGCTGTGGCTGCCCCCTCCCTGGAAGAGTTCAAGGTGAGGTTGGATGGGGCTTTGAGCAACCTGGGCTAGTGGAAGGTGTCCCTGCCCATGGCAGGGGCATTGGAACTAAGGTTTAATCTTTAAGGTCCCTTCCAACCCAAACCATTCTATGATTTTATGATTCTATAGGATTTTTTAATGTATATAAAATTATTTTGAAATGATGCACAGGCAGTCATTGCTGCTATTTCACATGCAGTAGCAGTGTACAGTAAAGATGAGCATCTGAGTTAAACCAGCAGGTAGTCAAAAAGAGGAGACTCCGGTGGAAGTGAGTTTAGGTCATACAGAAGGAAGCAACTGGTGTCATGTTCTACCCAGAACACAGTCACTACAGACAGGTTCAGGAAAGCAGTTTCCCCTCTTCATGTAGGAAGGCGTTTGTTACTGTTGTGGTCTCTGATAATATCAGAGAGAAGGAAAAAGGTCAGTAACCAAGGAGAGGGAAGAGACAGTAGATAGGGATGAGAAAAAATACTGAGATAATAAACTCCAGTCATGTAGGGCATAGGTTGTTTAGGATCAGAAGAGAGGCTGCAGCATAGCTGGGAGCAGGCATTTGTTTTCATATTGACTGTTCAGATGAACAGCCCCAGCACCCCAACTTCAGTAACCTGCACTGAGCAAATGATTTTACATCGATAACTCCAAGGGCTTTAGTAAAGCAGTTCATCTGAAGAAGTAGTACAGTACAAAAGCTACCGAACCAGATCCAAGGTTAGCTGTGGAGTGGCATGAATTGCACCTTTCAAGCTGATAATGTAATACATGTTTGATTTACCCTAACTGAGGGCTTTCCCTGTCAGGCATAACATTATCTGACCTTGAGCTGGCTGTTACAGGAGTCCTGGGTGGCTCTGCACCAAGGAGAGGCAGGTAGCAGATCCACATCCCATCCCCATAGGGTGTGCAGGTGGGTGCAGGAGGAGTCACAGCTGGCTCGAGTGAGGGGTTTCAGGATTAACAATTCTCCAAGGCCTAAGGCAATACACCCAGATGCTTTGAGCAACCAACAAAGGGTATTTTTTTATTCTCTTTGTCATTTTCTGTAAGAAGAGAGATATTTTTGCAAAGGGAATGAGAAAGACCACTCTGGAGGCAATTTTTTTTTTTTTTTTTTAAAATGTTGTGGCATCATTTTAAAAAACAATGTGTTCTCACGGTTTGTTTTTTACAAAAACAAAAAATAGCAAGTCACAGCAATTGGCAGATCCCTGCTGTCAGTATTTGGTGACGCCAGCACTAGCTGCAGCAGATGGAGAGATGCAAACATTCTGGAAACTTGGACCAACTGATTTTCTTGAGCTTGAGAAAGCAGTGCTGTAAAATGCTTCTTCCTCAAGAGCAAGGTTTCTTAATAAATAACACTTTCTGAGGAAAGGAAGTTCGTATGTGACAGTGCTTTTGGGACCAAGCCAGATTTCTATCCAGCAAGCTGCTTTTTCTGTTGATGGTGGCTATTTATGAAGCATATGCCAGGAACATTGCAAAGGCAGCAGCAAAAATCAGTAAAGGGAAGGAGTGTGTTTGCTTATTCCTCTTGCTCTAGTAATCACAATCACTGAGGAATCTTAACAACATGGAGTCTGAAGCTGGATAAGCATCAGGAATTACAAACCTAAGGATATACAAGCACAGTAGCTGGATGAGAGGCCCCTAAAACATCAAGAAATCGCTGATGTTCATGTTTTCTACTTTAATACCACTGACATTTGCTGGTGAATTTAGGGGTGTCACCAGGTCTCACTGTACCAGCAAATGTCAGCGATGTAACCACAGACCTCTGGTGACTCAAACTGATACCACTTAAGGGTGGAATGAATGTTGATGAACTACCACATATAAGACAGCCTGAGAAGTCTCTAAAAAATATTTGCTCTTAAGGTGTTTCTCTAGTCCTGACTTAGCTGGGAAGTTGGCTGTCATTGCTGTAAGATAACAAGTACAGTGAGGGTATCACAGAGGGCAGAATGAGGAGGTTATTGTTACTTTACCAAAAGCACCAAAAATATGCAGGGTTTATAGACAATTCTGTTTGGAAACTCCTTCGCAGAGGTTGTGGCATTACTTTGCTTGCTCTGTAGACCCCCAAAGAGCTAACGCCAAAAACCCAGGTGATTTTGGGGTTGCTGAGGGTGACTTGTTGGTCTGGAATGGGACATGATACAGGACTAAAGGAGCTTGACAGGCCAGACCACTGGTTACAGGATCTGCAACGTTACGTGGAGAGTCCCCTATCGCAAGGAAGCACATAGGTCCTCTAATCCTAAAGTTTAGAAATAGGAGTAACAAGCTGAAGGCGCTCAGGTCAAACTAAGCTGGAAATACATGAGATCCTACTCACTGGACTAATTGCAAGTGGCTAAAGGCACTAGTAAAAGAATATCAGCAACCTCTGTAATATATGTATGCATAGGGTACTAGACTGGTTGTCTTATTCTGTGCCATGCAGTCTCCTAGCTCATCTTTCTTAGGAACATAAATAAGTAATTGAAAACAGTAAAAAATCAGGGGAAAGTAAATCAGAGCTGAGAAATACGTAACTTTTCAGTAATGCCCTAACAGAAGTGATGGAAGCCCTTAAAACTCTATCACTAATAAAGCTTTTCTCCCATATCCAGGCTGTTCGTTTCTGTGTGTCTGGAGAAGGTGGTTTTAAAATGCAGCGAAATTTGTCTCCCTCTTTCCTCTGTATCTTAATTTCCTCACCCAGCAGGGTTCTGACTCCACGAGGAAAATGAAATTCCTTGCATTGGTTAAACAGCCCGCAGCCACAGAGGATATATGGAAGATGCACAGACATATAGTCATTGCTTTCTCTTTCAGGGACCAGTCATGGTCATTTTTTTTTTTCATGTATAATTTTAATATTATTGCCTAAAACTTGATTTGCAGTTGGAATACAGAGTGAATAAAAGAAATATTTACATCATCATTATTAAAGAAGATTATTGCTGCTTGTGCAAAGTTGTTATTGCTTTCTGTTATAGAATTTATTCATGTAATGGCTCTTGTCATAAACTAAGCCATGATCCCGCATGTGTTTCAGTTCCCACGGACACCAGTGGCAACAGGGCAAGCTCTTCTGGTTGTCTGCTTCTGTCCCTGCAGCCACTCCTGAAAGTTCACCAGAACAGCTGTTTGCAGGGCAACCCAAGGAACCAGACCCAGGACCTGGGGCGAACCAGGAATAATCCCTCTTTTATAAGGTGAGTTTTAACAATGACCACTGATGGCCAGCACTGCTGCTGGAAGAATATCTAAGTCCAGTGGGATGGAATGTGAAGCTTTTAGTGAGCACAATACACACTTTTTAAAATTCTCTCTAGTCATATTGATGGGATTCTCATTACTGAACTCTCTGTTATGTGATTCTGTATTGCAGAGAAGATGAAAAAATTGCACATTTTAATGAAACCTACATATAGAAATAATATATATCTATGTATGTAACATATATATGATGCCTTTTCATTAATTTTTAAAAGATTATTCTCTTCTTTGTTGGAGGAAATAAAGGTTTAGGCATGATCTGCCATGAACTGCTCTATGTGAATAAGATTGCTGTGGAGGAGCAGTGAAAGGCTTGACAGCTAATTATTATAGACTTGCTGAATACTGGCCAAGGTGAATATAGCTTGATTGGATCTTGAAGCAAAAAAGGATGTAGGTGAGCTGGCTTGATGTGTCAGGGCAGAACAGGCGAAGCCACAATCCTGGGACACTGTCAGTGAATTATGCTGCCAGTACTTCTGTCTGCTTTGGGCTTTTCTATCCTGTTCTAACCTAATGTTTTAATTTAATGGGTGCCAGTGACAAGTAGAGTACTGAGGGAGGTCTATGCTGCCACTCGCTCTGTTTAACGTTTTTATCAGTGACCTGGAGGAGGTGAAGGAGTGCATTCTCATCATAATTGTGAATGACAACAAATTGGGGAGTGGAGAGTTTTTACATCCTTGAGGGTTCTCAGGATTCGAGTGAATAAAGCCCTGAGCAGCCTGGTCTGACCCCAGAGCTGACCCTGCCTCAAGCAGGAGATTGGACTAGAGGCCTCCTCAGGTCCCTTCCAACCTAAATTATCCTATGAGCCTGTGTCTCTAGGTGCAGTGCTCCTGCCTTTTTAAAAAGGCTGTTCTGTGCCACTACACATTTCCTCTGTTTTCCCATGTCTTGGTGCTCTTGTAAGACACTGAACTGCAGCAATGTGACCTGTGGTGCTGAAGTCAAGAGTAAGTTGTAAAGTAGGAGTACTGAAAGGCTTTGCTTGTCTGATATGGAAAGCCAAAGCACAGCATTCAGAAAGGTATGTTCCCCAGGAGACAGCCTGAACCTGAAATATCCATCCCAGGTCCTTGACAAGAAGGTGTCACAGTCTCATCTGAAGCTTGCATGGTTAAAACTGCATTTTTTATCTTCTCCAGGGTTATGTTCTCACAGTCAGAAGTTCTCCTTAGAGAAGTTTCTGCCTCCTGTCCTCTGGGGTCTGCAGCTGCATTTCTGATGCACAATAGTGTCCCCAAACACTGGAGCTGTCATGGTACAAGAATGTGAAGAGGTTTAGGGAAAATTATCGCAGCCTTGCTCTTGAGGATTTCAAAAACAGGGTCTGAGAAGAGGCAGGATGAAGATAGCAGGAGTAGTGAGAACCAGCTTCAGCACACCAACACTTGATAGATAAAAATATATTTATGGTTTATTTTACCTAAGAGTTGGGACACCATAGAATATGAATCTTGTAACATTTTTGTGATTCTATTCTCTAGTTTAATAGCTTATTTGGCTTTTTCTAATGAGCCTTTCTGATTAGGATCCAGACTTAGGCTATTTTAACTTATCTTGTAGTCTCTTGTAATATCAGGTGTTGGATTTGTTTGATGTTTTCTGGTATGGTGAAGGTGATGTCTGGTTGTAGCAGTGGGATAAAACAGTATCAAGGTCTCAATTGTTAGTTTCTTTTTAAAATACTTTGCGAATAAAAATTCTTCAAGGACAGAGATGTACTGTGTCACTTTTGAGCAATGAACATAAACTGTTTCATCTTCAGAACTTCACCTGATGTGAACCCCTGATGTTTATCAGGTGTTTATGTTATTGCTCTCCAATGGGTTCTTCCCAAGACACAGGAATTGCAAACTGGACAAGGTCAGAGTTCCTCTAACCTGTCTCAAAAGGCAGCTGATAGCAGACTCTGCAAAGGGATACTGGGAAAATCTTTTATGAACAGTTCTGGGAAAACATCTACTTGGAGGCTGTTTACTTCTGGTCTGAAATAGGGGGTGAATTATTAGACAGACTAAAATGAGGAGAACTTATGGATAGTTGATGGTAAGTGTGCCTGTAGAAATGTGGTGAAGAGAAGGAAAAGATGAGAAGTACAATTTTGTGTTATGTGGGGAACAGAGCAACATATTTCAGTGAAGAACGACAATATTAAAAAATAAGCTACTCATATAATTCAGCATCTCTAAGGAAAATATAGAGCATAAAAACTTCTCAAGACTTGGGCACTTTTTCAGCATTGTCTTGAGTCACCATAAATACTTCAAGTTCATCTATATGAATTTAAAAATATTCTTTTTCATATTCTTGGAGAATTTGCATTGAATGGACTCCTTTGACATACGTGGTCATCTTTTCTGTTTGCATGGCTTTTGGTGCATGCAGTCAAGTTGTCCCCTATGACTGTATAGATTTTTATATGATATGGAGGACTTGCTCTCCATGAGCTCTTCTGTACTGCTTTGTGCTGTGCCGTTACCTGTCTGCAGGGTCCCCAGGGTGAGGGAACAGAGCATGTGTTTGTATAAAGGAGCTCCCTGTCTCTGTAGAGCTTTCAGCTGCATCTTCAAAGAGCTGTGAAGTGTGTTGGCATTGTGTGTTCATACATGGATGAAATAGCCAGGCCTAGTGAACTTTTGGAAGACACCTCCTTTATTTATTTTGTTAGCTGTAATGAGCAATTACCTGATTCTTCTCCTTTTAATCACTTTATCTGTTTCATGTTGATGATAATCGCTGATTTTAAAACATTACAGGTTCACAAGCGATTAGGGCAAAGACTTATCAACAAAAGCAACTTTTGTGTGTGTTAAAAATTAGTTGCAATTCAAACCAAAATCCACCAGAGAGAATGGAAAGTGTTGGGAAGATGACTTGTGGTTGCTCTTCTTCGAAACTATTATAAAGTCTGATTTATTTCAACTGTTGAGTGTGGTAGGGCTGTCTACAAGTGTCACAATCACAAGCAAAATGAGCTTCTAAAAATGCTGGTTTTAGTTGCAGACAGTAATTAAGAGACAGTGAACTCTTGGGCAGATAACAAATCGTGACACATCCATCATTTCACACCTATTTGGTGAGGTACCAATGAGATTTGAACATTACACCAGTCTGTTTGTGGCCTTTGCAGTGAGTCAGATGAACACTTCAGAAACATTTATACAGTAGCTATTTTAATTCTCTGTGATATCAGTTACTCCTTTAATAATGCATCTTTATGTTTATTGTACTGGATAGCAGACCTGCTTCTGTATGCAGAATCTTTTCTCTTGCCATTTTTTCTGTTGGCAGGCCAACTTATCTGGTGCTAGTACACCACCAACCACCTGCTGTGGGCTATGTATCTGTTTTCTTAATTGCAATAAAATCATTTATGCCAAATAATGCCACATTACAACAGCATAATTTAATTTTGAGCTGTTCATTATAGTTCTATTACCCTTCAACTTTGGCACCCTCCCAGAAAAGGACCCATGAGTAGCAGGTTAGACAGTTTACTGAAGTGATAAAAATGCACCCCACACAGCTCACTGCCAGGTCTTTTCTGCTGCAGAATTCTGTCATAATTACATTTATTGGGTTCTGCTTGTGTCATGCTAAATAATAATAATAATAATAATAGTGGGGTTTTTTTCTTAGACTTTCAAGTCTAGATTACAATCTTTTGCTATTCTAACTTAATCGTGCTGTACTATAAAAAATAAGGGGTTTTAAGATGCATAACAAACGTTGCTTAGATTTGAACAGTGGAGCTTTTAACTTAAAACCTGTACAGAATTATGCACTACATTAATAGATGCCAAGGCTAGAAGAAATTCAGGGTGCCTCACAATTATTCCCTAATGAGAGTAGTAATAAAAGTTGAACTGGTGAGCATTTGGCTTTTTGTAGTACTTTGAATTTAATGTACATGTTTTAAGGCATTTACTCCATTATAATTTAAGGTATTACGATGCAGAATGTATTTTATTAACCATTCCACTGTTTCTCTAAAGGTATTTATAGAAAACTTTTTACAATTAATCAAAAGCAGACATTGTAAAAACAAAAATCAGATTTATTGCCAAGATCATAAATGTCAAGTATACTGTTATGCAGGCTTTGTATTACTTCACTTGCAACTTTAAAGAACATTTTAAGTGATTGGAAAAAGGAAGTTTATTAAAGGCTCAGCAGGTCTTCTCTGCACTCTACTGTTATTAATGTAAATCACTGCATCATGTGATAGAGGAGCAGGCAACATGGTAGGAGCAGTTTTTTAATCAGGTTTTCTCTGTGACTGCCAATGCCTTCAGGAAGAGCTTAAAACATAGACCATCCTGTTTCCTCTGACAAACAAATGCAATGAGATTTCAGAAGAAAGAAAGGATTGTACAAACTATCCAGGGGAGTTAATTGTTGAACTTGTCTTTAAATATATCCCCATATCTTCAAGTAGCAGCTGGATGGTTTAAATATACAGACAGGTTTCCCATTCACAGGCAAAATACAGCAATGTATTTCTTCCCTATAGCTAGTGTCTTGGGATGGGGAAATCTCTGCAAGAGATCTTATCAGAGATTTTGTGCATTGTTCTTTTAATAGTAGAGTTTTGCTCTGTCTGTGGAGAAAACATTGGCTCATACTGAGAGTTGCTATTGCAGCAGTTCCTCAGAGCTGCTGAGGAGCACTTGTGAAAAGGCGAAGCTTCACATGCAGAAAATGTGTGATGCCCACAGACCTGAACGAACAGCTATATTTCTTCCCCCTGCCCCATACTTTAAGGATTGCAGTTTGATACCGTTGAGTGCCGTGAAGTGCAGTTATGAATAGACCACACAGATCAAAACACAGCACAGTGAACTGGAGAGCAGTTCTTCGCAAGGACTACAGGACCAGAGAAGATGTCTGAGCATGAGAGAGGGAGCACTGACTGTCTATCAAAAGAACAGTTTATGACATAACTTGGTCATAAGCCTTGTGATCTGCATGGGGATTAAAGGCCGTGGAAAAGAACTGTGACCCTGTACAGCAGCAGATAAAAAAAAAAAAAAAAAAAAAAGAAAAAACTTTGGGAGATTATCTATCTGTATGGTTACTCCATGTAACACGATCTGAAGCACATATACACACCAAGCAGAGATAAAAAAAGAAGCTATAACTTTCTTACCTCCCGCTATGCTCTTAAACATTGGGTCACAACTTAGCAGACAGACACTGCGATGTTTGTAAGGAAATTCAACACTCACAACTTTTTTCCAGCGGGTAGCTGGCTTTATCTTCATTCCAAGATACTTTGTAATGCTTGAGGCAAAGGTAGTTTATTTGCTTTTCTTAGACAACACTAATATATTCCCTTAGCTACTAAGCTAGGGAAAAATCTACTGAGAAAGTTAAATAATTTTGGCTCATGATCTAAACTTGCATTCTGGTTGGTAGATTTTGGTTACTTCTGGCATGATGGAGATGTGATGGGGACTCAAACATGACCATAACACAAAAGGCTCTGGGCTGGGATTCTGGCTCTGACCTCAGCTTCTCCATGTTTCATTTTACATGTCTGTGAAATGTGGATAAGAGCTGGCATCTGCTTTGCAAAGACACTAGTAAATTAAAAATGTCACTGAAGAAAAGGATATTGTTTTACTGTTAATATGCACTTAATGAAGTTATATAGAAGACAGAAGAAAGAAGTGAAGAGGTCTTCCTCCATTTTTGTTGTTGTGACTTTTAAACAGGGAAGACTTGGGATAGATGGAAGTACTGTAATAGCTCTCCTGTAGACATTTTGAAATCTTCGACTTTGAAGCTCTCTATAACTGTCTGAGAGATGAGTATAGGGGATCCTGTTTTAGAGTCACGTATGGATGGATGAATTCCTGAAATTAGTTTTAGTCCAGCTGTTACATGAAATACAAAGTAAGGTAAGAAGGTAAGCTAAGGAAGATAGGTAAGGTAGGGAAGAAAGAAGAAATATTTAGATTAAAGGCAAAGCTATAATTTCAAAAGTTTGATTCCTATATTACTGTGTGTTTTCAAAATATTGTAGTCCATAAGATGATTTTAAGTGCCTTTCTGCTTTGGAAAGCTACTGATCATTTGCATTGAAGCATTGAAGACAATTATTTTCATTATCTGAGAAGCTTCATCACTGAGAGTTGTTAGCTGACACTAAGAAGTGTTTTCTTGCTGGCAGTGCAGGGAAATCAGCTTAAATCTGGAGTGAGCAGGACACAGAGTATTCAGAGCACTCTTACCATTGATTAAGCTTCTAGAAAAAAGCTGCTAATAGGTAAGGGAAATGAAATGGATATTTTACAGATATTTTGCCTGTTACAGAAAAAATTCTGGCAAATGATACACGAAGTAGTTTATGACACTGTCATGAGAAGTCCTTGTGTGCAAGTGATGGCTGACTTCTGCATGCCTGTGAACTCTTCCTACTCCCAGAAGCGCCAAGGCCTCACCAAACCTGTGTCTGACTCAAGACCTGCTAAGTCAGCTGTTCACCCCTTTCTCCAACACACAGAGAGCACTGCTTACAAACTAGCATTACCAGGGACTTAAATAAAACCAGCCCTGTGGAACAGATCCATTCCTGGGACACCGCTTGGTTGATTTTGTAATTGGTGAATACCCATATCAGCATTTGACTTGACTTGGAGTGATGCTTAATCAACAAGTAGGGATTTGGTTGTGGCTTCCCACAATGCCAGCTCACACCCAACTAATTCACCTGTACAGTCACTTTTTTAATCTCCAAATGGGAAGATATTAACAGGTTAGGTTTTAGTCTGAAAAACTAATTTCTTCGTAATTCTACCTCTTTAAAATGATATTTAGAAGATTTGATTGCTACTCTGAAATGGAAAGTATCAACCTTTTCAGAATTGCCCTGGAATAGAACTACAGCCCTGCAGCAAGGCCTTAGCTCCAGCCCTTCCCTCTTCTACTTCTGTTCCTACAAGGAAATGTACTTCATTTGAATTCTCCTTGATACTTCTTTTGCAGTGAGAAGCTTTTAAATGGCTTCTTACTGGATTCCAGTTGAGACAAAATGGGACAATTTGGACTTTCAGTCCTTCAAGAGGTCTGCAGCATTTCAGCACCTCCTTTCACGTAAATTGACCTCAACTTCTGTGTGTGGTGGGGCAGTTGATGTCACAGCTAACTCAAGCTGACTTCCAGTTTTCTCCTGGCTTTTCCCTGTAGGTCTGCTGATTACAGTCAAATTACCTACAAAGCGAGGTGTCAGCTGAGATAAGTAGAACTGGAAGAAAATGGCTCTGGTTGTCTAAGGTACTCTGCCATATTTGTAATCTGTGGATAAGCAGCAATCAGCAAAACTCACAATAAGCAGTAAGTGCTCTAAATGTCATAATGAGCTCAGTCATTGAAATCTGAATGCCATTTATGTTGCCCTTTGGTAATAATTTGTGATTGCCACTCAAGAAGGCAATCATGTATCCAGTACAGCTAAAAATCAGATGCATAACCCAGGCTTTCCATTACAGTCTGAACTGCTGTGTAGTATACTAAAAAGATCCTTGACTGCATTCATGTTTACATGGCTTACATCCATGTCGTGTTAAAAGAGAAGGGAATCTTAAATAACAGAATTTATTTGAGGAAAATGCATGTAGATTGCAGGTATTCTTTGGAGAACTCGACAGATAATGTTCTAGCTCATAAAATACATGTTATGATGCTAACAACATCTGGTCTCTTTCATGCCCACATTCTTATGTTTTGAAGATCTTGCTAATCCAGATCTGTCATACTAAGTACCTCATTTTGGGCGTTGATTTTTTCTTCTTCTTTTTTTTTTTTTTTTTTTCTCCTTCCTCCTTTCCTTTTTAGCTATTTATTGCTGGCTGCTGAGGTGTTTTGGCTTGATTTTCAGACTGCAACAACTTTTGTTTCTTCTCTGCCCCTAGACAGAATATTTTTTTAATATTTTCTTCTCTATAAAATTTCTTGAAAGGATGTAATACTATGAGACACTTTTTGGCTGTTTTTTATCCTTGTGTGTAAATGCCAATTTAATCACAAATGTAATAGAAAACCAAGTTTGATACTGATGGGCAGGTAAAAACATGGCATTGTTTGCAGAGAGGAGAGTACATACTTTCTTCTTCAATGCAAAGGAGAAAGACAGGAAGAAGAGACTGGATGTAGCTCATTCAGTACTCGTTGCAGTGTTGACATGAATTATTCCACTGAATATCGGTAGGTAGCACACCCTGTGTGTGACACACTAAGTTGATCACATGCCACTTTATCTGGTGGTGATGATAACCAATTGGCAATTAAGTTTAGCATTTGGGGGACTTTAGTAGGCTTATGACAGAGCAAATCCTCTAGAGAGGTATGCAGAACCAAATTACTGCACTGATTGCTCAACAGATGCAAAGAGAGGATGCGAGCCTAAAGTTCATGTTGCAGAACTACCCCAGTCCCCCACTGTAAATGGCTAAATAGTTTTTCCAGGGCTAAATTTAAGCCTTCCCCAAAGAGTGTGCAGACAGTTTGCTCAAGTGGCTCTTCTCTAGCAAGCTCATTCTCTGTTTTTTGTATCATGCTGCACTAGGATCTTGGCAAGAGCTATCCATCCGGCCTTGGCTCCTTTTATCCTGCAAGAGCACCGCCACATTGACAAAGAACTTTCTGAACTGCAGAACTTTCACACTTCAATGTTGCGATACTGTGTATCCAATTCTTAGATCCATTGTATTAAATATACTCATAGGGACATAAAGACATACAATTCATACCAACAAGATACTCAGCACAGTAACCTGTGCCTAAAAATAGCAGTGATTCAACAGACGCAGGATACCTGGAGTGCCTTCCTAACTGTTAAGTACTTTTCACTCTTCTAGAATCCTTTAGGGATCTCTTCTAGGGTCCTCTAACCAGTGGCGCCTTGAAAGAGCCAGTGACAGAATGAGAAAATTTCATGTTTCTTAGCGTAACAGTTTACCAGGGCCTTTGGAAGTCTCTCAGCAGCACTGTATGTCCTGTCCTGCTGCTTCTCTCCTTCCAACAGCTCTTCATCATCAGGTAGTGGAGTTTGGCCTCTGTACAAATTCTTTGGGGACTTCCTGCCATTAGTTATCCAAGAAGAAAACTTCCCAAGGTCTTGGAGAAAGATTGACCAGGTGATTGTCAGCCTTGCACTATTTGGGAGTCTTCAGTACCATGTTTAGTAGTACTTCAGTACTTCAGTACCTACTTTTAGGTATCTGGTGCTATCTAAGACTATGTTAAAAGTTACAGAATGCAGAGGTAATGAACAAGAAGGGGATACCAAAGCAGAAAAAAGAAAACTGTTGGCAAGGCTAAATCATCTCCATAGGAAACAACTTGTAGCGGGTGTGAGATTTTCCCATTAATGGTCTGTTGCTTCTCTGAGAGCTAATTGGGGGCATCTGTCACTCCAGGGGTCAGAGGGAAACTCTTCAGTGCAGAAATCGGGAGTTCTTTCTTTGTGATACAGGAAACATTTCCATCTTAGTCACTGGTGGGCCAGATGCTGTACATAGCCTTCTGTGCCCTGGTTCATCTTGAGGATATAAGGATGCATCAGTAGTTGGATAAATTTCATATGAGGCTGAAATGCTCCCAAGGAGTGATAAAGGTCATTGTGAATTCCTGAGTTTGATGGAGTTTATCTACAGGAATGAGTGCAGACAGATGAGCATTTCATCTGTTTGTAGCCGTACTGTGCTGTATTCAGCTGATCAGTCCCCCACACCTTGACATGTTTCAGAAAAAAAACATCAAAAATAAGATTTGGAGAGCCTGGAAACAACATGAACTGTACTCCAGAGGAGTAACACATGTACACTGTTTGCATCCGAATAAGAAGACTGAGAGCTCATTCAAATGATTTCAAAAAGCCTACTCCTATCTTTGAAGTAACACATTTGCTTACCATATTTGCCAGTTGTTCATTCCTAGCATGACTGGGTTTAGATTTTTTTATCTTTGCATAAAAAGCAGTCACTACACCACATACACAGCAAAAAGAAATTGTGTGTGAAAATACGGCGCCAATCTTAGAGACAGAAATTTCTTCCCAGGCCGCAGGGCTCCTGTATGGAATAAACCTTATTTCATACTTTCTGGACTTTATAAGCAGCCTTAGAAAAAAATCTGTATTCAGTAAGGATGTATAAAGTGTGCATCAAATCAGATAATCATAAACCACCTACATCAGAGCAGCTTTCTAGCATGCCTTTGCTGTGGTGGCTCTTACATATATGGTACATATTATCTAAACAATTAGATCAACAAGTGAGGTAAATGTTGAAAATACAATTTGGGTAGTAAATATGGCCATTTGCTAATGAACTTTGTGGACTTTTCATCCAAATTATCGAAGCAAGCCTCAAAAGAGACTGAATAAAATAATTCCATTTATACTGAAAGAGAAGTATGCTGCAGTAAGGAGCTATTGAAAGTGAGCTTGTAATTGTGTTTGTCCAGAGGTCTGAAAGATGCAAGATTTATAGGAAGAGATACTGAGTATCTTTTATTAGACCAGCTGATTATATCTGGAAAAAGCAAATGAGCTTTGGGTCGCGCTGTCTCCTCATCACACAAAACAGCAGCAAACTTCAAGCCAAGTGCTGACTGAGGCAGAATTGATAGGAAAAAGATAGCTGGCTCTTGCAATAGAAAGAAACTGTTAACAGTGGAAGAGGTGATGAGTTGTCTCTCTAATTAGAATATGTGGAATAGAAAGGTGTTATTAGGGGCTAAAGAATGGATTTTGTAGTATTGTAAAACTCATATTACTGTTGATTCTTGTGATTGATTTATTTTTTTAACCCAGCTGTAATTCCTAGGCTTCTGAAGGTGTTTCACTGGTCTCCTTTAAAGGTAAGATCTGAGAGGGCAGACAGAAAAGTGAAAACTTTGTGAAAACATTCTCCAGCTGGTATGTGGGAGTTTCTGTTTTTAGACAATACATGTTCCCTCTGGTTCTGCCTAGCTGTTTGTTTTCACCTATGTGCTTTCCAGGGAGGTGAGGTAAAAAAGTTAGACAAGAAAATGTACTGAGATGAAGACTTTGGAAATCTACAGGTAGCAAACCAGGGCCTGTCTGCTTCTAAGATGTGGCAGTAGATGCCCACAGAGAACAGGAGGAGCAATGCCTGCCATGCAAATTGTCAGCAAAATGGATACTGATACTCAGATTTGTGGCTTAAAATCTGGGTTTTATTGGAATAGTTTTGGTTGTGTGGGGCCAAGTAAATAAGTCTGATGAGTTGTCTTCTTTTTTTAATCAATCAGATTTTCCAGATTTGTTTCTTTATGGAAAAAAAACCCCTTTGAAACAGTTTCTAAGAATGAAGAATCCAAGCATGAGAGAAATAGCCCCTGGCCCACTCGGTAGGGCATATACTTGGGGTGTGAAATATTGAAGGGGGTAGAGCAGGAACTCAAATATTTGTCTTTCATATACCAGACAAACATACCTTTTATGTACTCAACAGTAGTTACTAACTTAATGTATCCTTTGAGAGAAAACATGGTGTGAAGACTCAGAATTATAGGTAGCATGTGTCCCACAAGAAAAAATCGCTAAGGGAAGAAAAACTTTTTTTTTTTTTTTTTATTGGTAATTAAAGCAATGAATTTGCTCTTTTTTTTTTTCCAATACTAACATGGTAGATGATAATACTAGAGGGACTTTCCCAGCTACAGTGCTCCCAGGAAGGAGATTGGTAGCACAGCAGTGGTGTATAATGAGATGCCTCTCCAGTGGTGTGTCTTGCCTTCTGACAGTCCAGACAGGTTTTAAAGAAGCTATTAGAAGACAAATAATTATTAGAAAGTAAAGACTTATTTATTATTTGATAGTGTGTTTCAGAGTTTATTGGTTTTGAATAGTTTCTGTTTCTGTCTGCTGAGCACATATGTATTTGCAAAAGCCCGAATTTGGAACTTTCTGTCTTTTTCCTGTCTAGTGTCCAGCCCCACAAGTGTCTGTTCTCACTTTGCTGCCAGTTTTGACATATCAGTTGCATTTGGAATTGTTGCATTCTGGGCTCAGTTTTGGATCAGGCTTGCAAGACACTAACTGTGGAGCTGCTGCAGAGCTGCTCTTATCAGCCTCTACGTACCTTAATGCAACTTGATAGAGCTTGTAGGGTTGGTTTTTTTACAAAAAATGCCTTACTTCTTTCATCACAATATGCAGTACATAGCTGTCAACTAAGAATTATGTTTTACACTGCACTGCCCAATACTGTCAAGCATAATAAAAGCCCACTAAGTAACCTGACGTATCAAGTTGCAGAATACTTCAGAAGCCAAGTTCATGTGGTTCTATAAACTTTTTTGATTTAACTGAATTAATAACTAACCTTTCATAATTAATTAATAATTAACCTTTCATAAATGTAGTAGAAATTGATATGCAGAATGGAAACAGTTGTTATAATCACTCTAGGATAAAAATTAACTAGTATGTTGGTTAGTCATGAATACTTGGACTACTATGGGACAGTTTAATTTTCAGGGTGAATATTATTCATTGAAATATTTAATCCAGATAGTTTGAATACCGTAACTCACATAGTATTAAATATCTACCTTTGGGGATTTCACAATATATGTATTTTCAAGTGTAGTGCATGAAAGCCTTTGCCTTCAGTGAAAAAGATTGAATGTTCAATGCCAAGGGACTCAGACAGGCAGCAGAAATTTCAGAAGCTTTGCTGAGACTCTCTCACCTATTATACAAGACAAGAGAGGCATTGTGGTCTTTAAAGTCAGATCATATATTTTCATTTTTTCCAAGCCCTTAACCACAAGGTTCCAGAATTGTCAGTTAATTTTGAGTTCATTTAAATTATTTATTTGATAGTCTAAGAGAGGAAAGGTTTGAAAACATCTAAAGGACCCCTAGGAAATTTAAAATATTTTTTTCTCCCAGAGTAATTTCCAACCACTTTAATCTGCTGTAGGTGTTTGTTGTTAAATGTCTCATAGTCACACAGAGAAAATGACCAGATCAGGGAATTTTCCCAACATGGCAAGGGATACTACCTTAAAAATTGATCTCCTGAGCCTGTTTCAGATCAACTAGTAAAAAGCAGAAAAACAAAACAAAACAAAGAAACACCGAGCCAAAAATCTTTCTTAATTGTTTAATTTTTCCCTTTGAAATCCTTTAAATTAATTTGTCTCTACACAGAGTAGCCATTTTTTATATTTTTTTTTAAGATTAATACATCAGTCATGTGGAATTCTCTTTTAATGTGTTTGATATAATTGTCCTAGAGACTGGAGTTATGAGTTGTCAAGTACTAAGTCTAAATCAACAGGTGAATAATACTGAAATATATTGGGAAGAGCTAAGTGTGTTTTCACCGTTGGTATGTCAAGCTGATACTGTGGCTTATCTCTCCGAAGTGATCAGTTGTACAGATTCTCTTGGGCAGATTGGTGGTCTGAAAGTCAAGACTGCTGTCTGGTGACAGCCTGGGAAATATCCCACTAACAGTAGCTGTATATCATAGATGCCCTAAATGTTTTGCTTTAATTTTCTCCTTCATTCCAGTCTGGATTTGAATATAAGGGGAACACTGTAATGGTCTAATTGATATAAATTATTAAAATGTCACTATGTCTCATGTTTATGGAAACTTTCACTTGTCTCTAAAATGGTGAATTGCATTTTGGCACTGAGTTATAAGATACACAGTTTATCTTTGTGAATCTTCATCATCCTAGAAATCTATGTAAATCTTTAAAATCTTGAATTTTTTGTGTAAGGTCTGTGTCCAATAAATTCTTCAGTAATGAAAGCATCTAAGGACTGGAATATATAAACTGAAAATTCTTCTGGACTTTAAGATCTTTTGATTAAAAATACATATCAGAATGAAATATTAATAAATCTGTAGAGTGCTGGGTACACTGTGTATGTCCTGGTGTTCAGATGGACTGAGTATCTAGAGAACCTCTCGGATTCAGCCTGTGTGGTAGATGCTCGTCAAATCTGAAACTTAAGCCCCGTCCTCAGCTGCTCACAGGAGGGCAGTTTCCTTTCTCCACTCGGCTGCCTGCATCCTCACGGTGTACACAGCTGTGCGTGGCCCCGTTACATTCTGTCCCCTTCCTTCTGGCTGTGGCGCTACCATCTTGGGTATCCCCACAAAAGCCACAGCCCCTAGTGAGATGCAGAAGTTACAGATCTTCCTTTGAGTACTATATTCAATGCTTACCTGCGGTAAGTTCCAGTCCCTTATGTAGTCCAAGACTACAGCTTGGACTGATTCCTACCATTCTAACTTCAGGTCTGTATGCTGACAGAGTTGGGTCTTTCCAAGCAGACTTTGGTAGCTTTTAGTAGAGCCATACATGAGTATTTAATAGTGTTGTTAAGGCATTAAATAAATAGACAAGAATGATAATAGGATGGGAGAGTTTGCAGTATTATGTTGTGTATTTATATGAAAAAATAAACTAACCTTATTCCCTGGATATTCTTTTCACGTTCTTCCTCAAATGTTCTCATTACTTGGTTTTGCTTATTTTATTGTCGTTCTGGTGGCAAAGGAACACGTAACAGTGCTATTGAGTGTACTGACCTGGGTGGTCCCTCATGCTGAGAACCTGTTGTTGAGTGTCGGGCTGATTTTTGTTTGTAGGAAGATCAAAACTAGTGGAGAACAAAACCCCTGTGCTGGAAGGCTTACAGGTGAAACAGAAGAAACTTGTGAGCCTGCTGTAGTTATTTGATAGTAATGAAGCTTGGCAGAGGAGGAGAAAGGGATGAGGGGAGAAAGGTAAAGTAGTAGGGTACTGTAGATCCAGATATATTGGTCCATGTTATACTTATCTGTGTCCATAACGTGCATTTTTTGCTGGTTTTCCTCCTCAACTTGTTTGTAGCTATACTCAATGTAGAATGAATTCTATTTTAAACTGGGAAGATGTGATTTTCTACGACGGCAGTTAATAACACAGAGTAACTTCCCCCTTTTCTCCTCCAAGATGTTTCATTGGTATTAGCCAACCATGTTGCCTGCAGAGACTGTGGATCTTTCTTCATTCATTATTTAAGTGCTTCTCTTCCTGGCTTGTGTATTCATGACTGTACTGGTTCAGCCTGTCCTGTTTCATACATTTCAGATTTTCTTTAAGTTGTATTAGAGCAGTATATGCATGAGGTAATAAAGCTAAATTTACATTCACTCCTCCATGTCCTCTGGCCACCATCTTTGCTCTCTCTCTACACAACCAAGCTCTGGGTTTTTTTAAAATTTCTTTTCTCCTTCTTCTTCTGTCTCCAAACAGTTCCTCACACAAAGTGCTGATGTGAAACAGAACTGAGAGATGTCCACAGCTGCCAGGATGTGAAAGCTTGCAGATATCTGTGTGCCTATTCACTGCTGGGATTCCTGACTTAAGTCCAAAGACTTGGGAGGTAATAGAGCTTGAGACTTATTTCTGATCCAGCTCACAGACCAAACAGCAGAGCCTTTTCCTTCCCACTTTCTTAGTGTGCAACCACCTGCTCAGAGATTAGATCCGTTCTGCTCACCAAAGACAGAAGGAGTAAGTAGTCTTTGGGTTAAAGCACGGAGGTGGGAGGCAGGCATGTTGGATTCAGGTCCTTCTCCTCACACAATGAAAATGACGTTATATCAAGTGAGGTTGCAGTTGGTAGATGTTAGTGTAGTTACAAATAAAGACACTTAAATGCCATTTTCCTGGTTCTAACTTGGGCAGTATGGTAGCATTAATTCCAGCGTGGAAAAATGTTATTTTATATATCATGATGAGAGATGCAGGCATTCCTATGAATGAGCAGAGGTGATACCATGACTCACTTGGGAATACCCCGGGAGTTGCTTTCCAAGATGAATATGAATTTGAGCCTCAGGATGGAATAACATGAAGGTTGATGGTAAAAAATTATAAGGACTTCAAAGGTGGTAAACTGTAAGTCTGTTAAAACTTCATTCAATGAAGAAGTAAAGCTCACTACCCTGGAATTCAGGAGAGCAACTTTTGGCCTCTTCAGGAATCTGCTTGGAAGAGTATCATGGGATAAAGCCCTGGAGGGAAGAGGAAACCAAGAAAGTTGGTTAGTATTCAATGATCGCCTCCTCCAGGCTCAGGAGCAGTGCATCCTGACAAAGAGGAAGTCAGGTAAGAACACCAGGAGGCCTGCAGGGATGAACAAGCAGCTCCTGGAGAAGCTCAAACATAAAAAAGGAAGCTTACAGAGGGTGGAAGCAAGGACAGGTACCCTGGGAGGAATACAGAGAAACTGTCCGAGCAGCCAGGGATCAGGTTAGGAAGGCCAAAGCCCTGATAGAACTAAATCTGGCCAGGAACATCAGGGGCAAGAAGAAAAGCTTTTACAGGTACATCAGTCATAAAAGGAAGACTAGGGACAATATGGGCTCTCTCTGGGAGGAAACGGGAGACCTGGTTACCTGGGATATGGAGAAGCCTGAGGTACTCAACAACTTTTTGCCTCAGTCTTCCCTGGTAAGTTCACCAGCCACACTGCCTAAGACGCAGGAGGCAAAGGCAGGGACTGGGAGAATGAAGAACCACCCACTGTAGGAGAAGATCAGGTTCGAGACCATTTAAAGAACCTGAAGGTGAACAAGTCCACGGGACCTGATGAGGTGGATCTGTGGATTCTGAAGGAACTGGTGGATGAAGTGGTTCATCCACTATCCATCATATTTGGGAAGTTGTGGCAGTCTGGTGAAGTTCCCACTGCCTGGAAAAGGGGAAACATAACCCCCATCTTTAAAAAGGGAAAAAAGGAAGACCAGGGGAACTACAGGCCAGTCAGTCTCACCTTTGTGCCTGGCAAGATCATGGAAGTGGATCTGTCTGGTAACTATGCTAGGGCACATGGCAAATAAGGAAGTGATTGGTAACAGCCGACATAGCTTCACTACGGGCAAATTGTGCCTGTAACGATGGGGTGACAATGTTGATGGATGAGGGAAGAGCAATTAACATCATCTACCTGGACGTGTGCAAAGCATTTGACACTGTCCTGCATGACATCCTTGTCTCTACGTTGGAGAGATGTGGATTAAACAGATGGACCACTCAGTGGATAAGGAATTGGCTGGATGATCGCACTCAAATAGTTTTGGTCAACATCTCAATGTCCAAGTGGAGAGCAGTGACGAGTGCTGTTCCTCAGGGGTGGGTGTTGGGACTGGCGCTGTTTTAACATCTTTGTCGGTGACATGGACAGTGGGATCGAGGCACCCTCAGCAGGTTTGCCAATGACACCAAGTTGTGTGGTGCGGCTGACATGCTGGAGGGAAGGGACCTGGACAGGCTGAAGAGGTGGGTCTGTGCAAATCTCATGAAGTTCAACAAGGCCAAGGGCAAGGTCCTGCCCATGGGTCAGGGCAATCCCAAGCACAAATACAGGCTGGGTGAGCAGTGGATGGGGGGCTACCCTGCGGAGAAGGAGTTAGGAGTAGTAGTGGATGAAAACTGACTATGAGCCAACGATGTGACCTCAAGGCCCAGAAGACCAACCGTGTCCTGGGCTGCATCCAGAGCAGTGTGGCCAGCAGGTTGAGGGAGGGGATTCTTCCACTCTACTCTGCTCTTGTGAGACCCCCCCTGCAGTGCTGTGTCCAGCTCTGGGGGCACCAACATCAGAAGGACATGGACCTGCTCGAGCGGGGCCAGAGGAGGCCACGAAGATGATCAGGGGGCTGGAGCACGTCCTCTGTGAGGACAGGCTGAGAGAGTTGGGGGTGTTCAGCCCATAGAAGAGAAGGCTGCAGGGAGCCTTGCAGTACTTAAAGGGGCTACAGGAAAGGTGGGGAGGGACTCTTGATCAGGGGGTGTAGGGATAGGATGAAGGGTAGCAGTTTTAAACTGAAAGAGGGCAGATTTAGATTCGATATGAGGAAGAAATTCTTTCCTGTGAGGGTGGTGAGGCCCTGGCACAGGTTGCCCAGAGAAGCTGTGGCTGCCCCCTCCCTGGAAGGGTTCAAGGCCAGGTTGGATGGGTCTTGGAGCAACCTGGTCTAGTGGAAGGTGTCCCTGCCCATGGCAGGGGGATTGGGACTAGATGATCTTTAAAGTCCCTTCCAGCCCAAACCATTCTATCATTCCGTGATTCTATTCCTTTGTATCCTAAACTCAACAAGTTAGCAGATCTTGAAAAAGATTCATAAGAACACACAGTGCTTCCTTATATATTGAATTTCCACTGCCTTTTAACTTTGGGTAGTTGAGCATCACTTGCTTTATTGGGAGGGGATATGCCATGGTCTTTTTAAATATTTTGGTGGCAATTTAGTCTTACAGAAAATCTTACTTCAGAAGCAGCAGGAAGCAATTAAATGGGTTAAAGGGAAGTGTCAAGATTTACATGGTCTGAAGACTGGCCTGTATTGCAGTGTGGAAATAAAAGCCCAGAAATCGCTGGCCACCTTCTCTCTCTTCCCTTTTGTTTGTGTAGAAAACAAAGTTAGAATTCTCCTTATTTGTCTGAAATGGAGGCAAATTAATTTTCTTTTATGCCTGAATATCACATTGGTTGTGCTATATATGTTTACAATACATATTGCAGTTTTCCTTTAAAATAAAAGAAAAAAGGAACTACTTTATTTCTGTTTGATCTTGAGCACAGGAGTTCTGTTTGTAACAATGCTGTCTTGGTGATCTTATTCTGTAACAACATTAAACAAAACTAAGTCCAGATAATGAGTAGCCATAAAATTAATGCATAAAATGTATGAAAACTGTTTCAGTTGTGAAGTCCTTAACCCAATCCAAATTTGCATGCAGTGATTTGTATTTACAGTAAGATCTTTGCTCACATAGTCTGGGTAAGTAGCTATCCATGGTCATCATTTATCTATTAAGCACAAATTGTACATTTGTCTGAGAAGCAATGAGGTGAAGCCTTCAGCTCAAAAGGTAGACTAGGATTAGAGAGAACCTACAAAGAAATGCAAAAATAGTGTCATTAAGGAAGAGTGAAAGAATTTAACAAACACAGATGATAGCCTTGTAAGAGGACTTCCAAGGCCGAGATAAAACTAATCTGAAATACCGGCAAGAGGTGACGTCATGACCAATCTTACACAGCTTAGATGCATGTTTTTGTCTACATACAGAAGTACATCATGAGTTTCAGAAGGGCAGACTCCAGAGCTAAATAATGCAGACCCTTTCTTGATAATCTGTGATTCTGAGAAGCAAGAGCCAGGACAGAGTCTTTGTCCTTTAGAGTACACAGAATTCTGAACTTGGTTACACTGGCATCCTGAAGAACCCATTGAAAACTTGTTTTTTCCTCTGTATTTGTTTTTGTGAATTTTTAAAATACCCAAAAATACCCCAAAAATCTTCCCCCGTGGAAAGTTTGCTAACTAATTAGATGTATATGCTTAAATGATTGCTCAGTTTTCCTTCTGACAGTAAATTATGAAGCTTGACACTCTGCCAGTGTTAGACTGATAGGATGCTTGTTTGTATCATGAGTAAGTATCTTTGGAGCTCCTTGCAAAGCTCTGATTCCGGGAACTAAAATGTTCTAAAAATGCACAAATGCGAGCTTTCTTTTACTTCTTTTATTTAGTTGTCAGAACTTGAAAGAGCAAATGTAAATATTTATGGACATGTTTTGAAGTTATGGACTTGAACTCCATCTTAATCCCTGTTTTTGCAGGTTTTGTCTGGCTGAAACCTGCTCAACACCTTACACAGGCCCTCTTTTAGAGGTGCATTGCTGTGCCTGTTAGTAACATGCACAGATCTGCAGGAACATACGGACAAACGGTCGTGCTTTCTGTATGCTGTACGACAATTTGGTCTCAAACGTTCAGCAATACAGATATAATCTGCTTATAGAAAATTAGAGGCTAAATAAACATGTTATTCTTAAAATTACAAATACAGAAATACCTGCGTTCACACTCATGGTCTTTTTATGGGGCATTGCTTCCCGTGATGGCTGATAGATGATGACACAGAGAGTGAGGGGAGTCGCCCCTGACTAGCTGCATGGTCCATACCATGGGAGAACTGCTTTTCCATGTCTGTTTGCATTCAGCTCTAGTACTGAGCACAGGACTAAGGAAGCTTCTTTAACTGCAGACACTCTTTCATTTCTCAAATATTTTAGTTCACCATGATAGTTATTTTTGTCAGGTGAACTACACGTGTTCTTTGAAAAGTCTGTATTTCAAGCTGTTATGACAGTTTTAATAGTGCTGTTTTGTTGTTAAATGTTGCCCTATTGTTCACAATTCAGCCCAGAGATACAAATTTCTCAGAGAACTTGAGGCTACTGTGGATATAGAACTTTTCTTCTACCGAAGAGAAAAGAAAAAAGGAAGAGCATATTTCATAGTAAAACGTATTTTCTTATTCCTCTTTCTTTCTTTTTTTGTCATTCTCATCTTTATTCTAGTATTCAAAAATCACAGAGTCTTTATAAGGGTGGCTATTTCTATGTACATATATGTATATGTTCTTGGTAATATACTGTGTTAGCACAGTAATGTATGCTAGCATCACTACTTTGAGAATACAACATTCCTGGCTTGAATTGTAGGCTGGGGAAAAGAAAGAAAGAACACATACATTTTGAATTATTGTGCGGGAAAATGAAATGAGGTTACTTGTTGCCAGAGTGCTGCCCAAAAAATCAGTGAGATAATTAAAAATTGTTACATTTTCCTGGAGATTGAGTGATATTTAAGATCTTTTGTAGACTTCTGTGTACTGCTACTTCCTTTTGCTTTAGAAAGTAAGCTGAATATTTCAGTGAGATGGATTTTAGTAAGACATATCTCTTCTCTTGGTAAGAGTTTGACATTTCTAGTTCTAGTCCTGGAAGAGGAGTGAAACATGTATATATAAATACATGTTAAAAAAAGCAAGCAAACCTAAATCTTTTGAGAAAAGGCTGCTGTGACACATTTGGTAGTAGCATTTAAATGAAATGGACACTTTCCAGCTCCTGGAAACCTCAGGGAGGGCTATAAATGAAGTTGGCAAGGTGGTGGGAGGAGAAAGGTGACTCCTCAAGGAGAAATTTATACCTGAGGGAGCAGGGATATCTCCAAGAAGGGAGCTGAGGAAACATGACTTGCATCTTGCTGCAGCCTGAAGAACAGATACAGTCAAGAGAAATAGAGAGTCTTAGATGAGAGTGCCAGAACTGGGGTATTTGCTCTTGATTCGGCCAATAAAATTGGGAAGGGTGTGTTGCCTTAACAAGAATCTGTCATGAAGGGTCTTCCTGTGTTTCCATCAAGCCTTCTAGTGGAGGAATAACAGAGGTTCAGTATCAATGAAAGCATGACATGGTTTGTTTGGGTAGGTGTGACAGACTGCCTTGTCCATGTCCTGTTCATCAAGGAGAATGTGGAGCTGGACCTACTTTTTGGTAGTTGGCTATGTATGCTGAGCAGAGGATGGTCCTGTTAGTGATTGGTTAACCTATCCTAGTTTCTTTTGCATCTCTGGCAACTACTGTTGCCCAGTGGAAACCAGTTACACAAGAAAGATTTCTAAGTTGCTCAACAAGGTCATAAAACAGTGAAATCCTTCAAATACAAAGGCACTGATAAACAGCCAAAAAAGTGAGAAAAGGAAAATTACTACTGATTAAGATGTAGTCTACAAAAAGAAATTTCACGCAGAGCTTTTTCCAGTTTGTAAACAATTTCCGTTCTCACCACCTACGCATTCAGCAGAACATTGTCTCTAACTGACAGAACTTTTCACACATGGAAAAACAGTATTTGAGAAGGCAAAAAGATAGACGCTGTTCTGGGTGAGGAGGGAATGAGGAGAAGATGGTATTTCAGCATAACTGGAATCACGCAAAAAATCCTCTGAAAGAGAACTGCTCCTTCTCACATGAGTGAGAGGAAGATTTCATTTGGAGCATTGCCTGGTTGTTGCAGATCCATTGATTCCTGTTTTACGGACACTTGGTTGGTTAGGTTTTGTTTCGTTTCCTTAATTAATTTCTCAATGGCATAGTTTTCAACTCAAGTTTTCTGTAAACATGGCAAATGCAGCCGGTATTTTCAAGTGATTCTGCGTCTC
The DNA here is from genome assembly GCF_047716275.1 of Strix uralensis. NCBI lineage: Eukaryota > Metazoa > Chordata > Aves > Strigiformes > Strigidae > Strix > Strix uralensis. The sequence goes on along the minus strand of NC_133978.1, from coordinate 3,402,999 downwards.
AGAGTTCACTTTTTTGCAAAATAAAACTTGATAAAACATGATAAAATTTCATGCTTTGCTTTTTGTGCTTGTCATAGCAGCTGTGCCTTCTCTGTTCATCCTGGTGACTAATGGCAGAGTTTAAAACTCTTGCTAATATAATTCTCTGTAGATTATGGTCATATATCATAATTCTATCTAGCAAAAGCTGTTCTTTGATGAAAGGGAATGTAGTATCATTTGTATTTACGGTCTTGTTCAAAGGAGTGATGTGAGGTTAATTGGAAGGTTAATTAGGAGAGGTTTAATCTAAAGGCAACAAGTCTAATCTCCACTCTCAGATTCATGAGAGAGCTCTTTTTGCTCAGCTCTTTCAATAAAAGCAACATTCCTTAGAGATAAAGATCTCTGACACAGCAGGCAATTCCATTTATTTCAAGGTAGTATAAATTCACTGGAATTCTCACCTGGAAATACAGCAAGGGGATTGTAGCTGCTCGGGCTGTGCTGTGCCAGCCACACAAATTCTTATTCCATGTCATCATGGAAAATAAAAATCTTGAAAGGAAACATGGAAGTCAAGTTAGGCTTTCTGACAAAACAGCTGTAGGCGAATGTGACTTATTTTGCCTTTCTGTCAACCACAACAGAATTCCCAAGGTCAATAACAATGTCACTGTCTGGTACTCTACATTTTTTTAATCAATAAGCATAAGAAAGATTAATTGCTTTTAAGATTAATAGCCAATCCACACTATAAGCGTAACAGTCAAAGCCTGAAAAAATTACATGCCCTTCTACTGAGTTGACCTTCATACAGCCCAGCTTTGCCCTGAACACCTGTGGATATTTCTGCAGTCAGGGATTAGATAGTGTAATGGTTCCTTTTATGCTAGAGTAATAAATAATGTTCTAAACAGACAGTGTTTAGAACAGACAGCTACTGCTGTGCTCTCTTCTGCAAAGCTGAGAGCCTTGAAGCGGTGTGATAGAAGTGAGTCTGGGAAGTGTTATTCTAAATTTGCTTTTTGTCCTGTTACTTCATCAAGGCAGAACTAATCAGGTACTTTTCTTCCACTCATCATTTGGGCACCTGTCTCTGCCTCTTCTTCCCATCTCACTATTTTTCCTTCCCTGTTCTTTGTGAGCTCTTACGCACAGCAACAGTGAGGAAGGGAAAGGAGTGGAGAGGTAAGTAAGTTCCAGAAGTGGCTGAAAGGAGTGAGAAGAAACTGTCAATGGCACAGATGGAAGAGACAGAGAAAAGGGCACAGCAATGGGAGAAGATGCATGTGGGATGTAAATCAGAGAGCAGGCAGCTGACCCATGTGCTTGGCCATACCACCATTTCTGGGATGTTATGGCTTAATGTTCCAAGCTTTGAGGTCACCCACCAGGAGTTTCAGGCTAGGTAGCTACAGCTACTGATGTTTCACATGTCATTTATGATCTTAATTCCCATCTTGGTTTATTTGTTTGTTGGATTACATAATAGTAGAATTAAAAAAAAAAAAAAAAAAGCACACTTCAGATTCTAAATCACAAAAGTCTAAGTGATGTACTGCATGAGAAATGAGTAGACATCTGAATGCCGAGAAAGGTAAAGCCTGCAAAGCAAGAGGACAGAGAGATGGCATTTTAATTCAAGCATGTGACTCTGCTGCAGATGCCTAAAACCAGGCATCAGGGTAAGAAGATGAAAAGATGGTACTGAGGGCTCTTAAGTCTTCAATGGGATTCTCTAAGAGTACACTTAAAGACAAATGGAGCACTCCAGGAAGTCAGCTGATGTAGGCAATGGGAAGAAGAAGCTGTTTTTGAAGTGTACCTTGTATCTTTCACAATAGTGTAGTAATTATCTTTTAGGCTTTTAAGAATTTTCAGAAAATAATTCTAAAAGTATCTCACTGTGGACACATTGTTTTACAGGCAAGAGTTTCCATTGCATTCTGGAAAATTTCCTTCATCTGCCATCATATGTACGGTATTAAGATTGTTTGAAATATCCTTGCTGTGTGATATGCTTCAGGATACAAGAATCACACTTGCCAGCTCTGCTCTGTATTTAAATATTTCCTTCCCATCATCACAATTTTCATGTTTGCCTTTATTTATGCCAGCATTAAGGTTTTTCACACTTTCCCTTTTGTGTTTGTAATTATTGGCTGTGTATATAGCTTTAATTTATATCTGTTCTTAAAAATTCAATGAGATACATTTTTTAGAAGCTTGTTTCTCATTGAGGCCAGAAATTAGGATGTTCTGTTTAGTATTGGTGCATAACAGCTCTTGGTAGGTGATAATCTGTATTGATGTTTGCTCTGCAAAACCACAGTAAGCCTGTGGCCTGTCAGCATGAAGTACCATGGGAAGTGTCAAGCGTAGAGGCAAAGTGTTAGAAGATGTCTCTCTGCGTTACAGCACTAAGGCTGGCATTTGTCTTGTCTAATTAATCAGCAGTTCACTTGTGAGGGGTGTCCTTTCTCCTCCTCCAGGTAATACTGAAAACCCCCCAAAATCCATAAGCAGGACTTTGTCAAGCAAGTTCTTTCTCTTTAACCTCTTGTATTTCAGTCCAGCTCAAGTGTTCAGGCAAGCTCACGACTGTCACTCTAACCCCCTCACACCTCATCCCACAGCTGTTCATTTCAGTGTTGGCTGCTGTTACTCCCTCCTGTTAAGACCTTTGCCCTTCTGCAGGCTTGCCCCTGAAAAGGCACATGCAACAGCCCAGTTATAGCACATATGGTAAGGAATATCCCATGCCTTCCCATGCTGAAGACAGAAGCACAGTCCACTTTCTGCCAAGAGGTAAAACCAGTGCCTTCATCATTCTCCACACTTTGCTTGACTGAGACACTGCCCTGGGGGAGATAAGCAGCCCACTACAGATGCTGAAAGGTGAATGTCACCCTATGCCTGTAATGTCATAAGCACCTTTCAGATGCCTTGGCAGAAATTAAAGAGGACTTCAGGGCAGGAGCAACAGCTCCACAGGTTCTGGAATAGCAGTTGTCTCAGTTTCACATCAGATGTGTACAGTCCTGTGGCCTTTCTCATGTATGTCTGAAAACAGGACCCTAGACAACTTGAAAAAACAGCCTAAAATCTCATTCTGACTGCTCTAGGTACAAGAGCATGGTCTTTCCCAGCTCACAGGTAAGACTGCTCATTTCAACACGCCATTTGTTTCCCCTTCCCCCAGAGTCTAGATCCTGACCACCCTGGTAGCCCAACATTAGTACTGCTCTGGCAGTCAGAGCTTGTCATCAGTGTCAAGTCAGGTGTGGTCTGGCCCTTTCATCCATGAAAAATCTACTGTTATGGCTAGGTTTGGTCACCTACTAACTTCTTTAATCCCCATCCTTGCTTAGAGGAGTTGCCTTCACAGTACGTCTATGAATGACATTTTGATGATGGGCAAAGACACCTTTTCCAGATTAAGCAGAAATTTCTCCACACACACTTTCTTTCCCAATGGCATAGACACCCAGGCAAAAAAAGACAGCTGTTTAATCAGCTCAAGGTTTCCTCCATGTAGTAATTTACACAGGAATCTCTCGCCCTTTCTCTGTAACTCTTTTCATTCTTTTCTGGTCTCTTCTTTCCCTTATTTTTCCCAGACCCAGGTGTTTCTCACATGGGAGAGGTCTTCCCTCATTTCCTCTTAGCCTGTCCTATCAATAAATAGGGCAGTGAACTGCACAACAGTCTCAGAGGGAATATTAAGTCCACTCAAATTGTTGATGCTTTGCCAAAATGTATGAACAGGCAGTTCACTGCTATGCCAAGTGCCAGCCAGGCTGCCGGTTGCTGAGGTTACCACAGCCATGTTCACGTGTGCTGTGACACTGTAAAAGGCCCCACATGGGACTTCTCCTGGGGATTAAGAAAAGAAGGAAACACCTTGATTATTAAAAACAAAAAGTCCGAGTATGAGCAGAATTGCTTCCAGCAGGGAGGTGGCCACAAAAAACAGTAGTTGTGAATGCTGTTCAGGCACTGCCATCACCAACAAAAGAGTGTATCAAGGCTTTGAATGTGCAGGTGTGTAGTTTGGAGCATCAATGCTATAGCAGGAAAATAATGGAGAACAAAGCATGACTTCAGGGGGAAGGAGGCCCATGGAGAAGTGGGGCAGAGTGTACTGAGCAGCCAGAGCAGGTTGGAGCCCTGCCCCAGGGGTTGATGGTGGACTCCTAGTAAAGAAGCACTTTGCTATGTGGTACAGCAGTTAATGTTTTTGCTTTCATCTTAGTTCTAATACTTGAAGTCTTGGAGCAGTACTTTAAGATTGTTTTTGTTTTGAAGGTGAGAGTTTTGAGAAGTACTTGATTCTGAATATCCATGTCTGTCCCCTCTCTTCTCTCAACCAAGACATCATAGGGCATTGAAATTCCTAACTGACATTTTTTCTTCTACATTTAACTTCAGGCATATGTTTTGTATATGAGCAATAGTGAAAAATGACCCCACACTCAGAAGTCATTCTGGTAACTCTGATAACAGTGAAACAACAAATTTCAAGGATCATCGGCCTCTCCAAACATTCATTTTGTTAACAGACATAACAGCAAAGTAATCATCATTAGAATAGTAATTTTGTTTCGGCAACCCTTAAACTCCTGCTGTGCCACTGTATTGCCAGTCTCTGTGCTGAGTTGATGGAAGGGGAGGGTGATTCTATTAACTAAGTTTCAGAATAATTGAAGAAGGTCTTTTAACATACAAACTTTGCTTTGATATAGGAGTTTCAAAGGTGAATGGAAGCTTCAAAGGAGGCACTGGGAATGCAAGGATAGCAGGATTGAGTTCTCAGTAGTGGGTAGCTCCTGACTTCAAATTATTTCCTGTAAAGATACTGTTTCCTTCTTTTCATACCAAAAATATGTCAAAACAAGAAACTTAATTTATTCAGTTGTCTTGGATGCCATATGTAGCTGTCGTTTTCATGATTTAATGTATAAACATGAGAATGCATCTTTGCCATTAAATCATATTAGAAAATACTGTCTTTTTTTTTAAGTACTCTGAAAATTTGCTACCTCTTTGGAAATCAGAACTAGAGACTGTGTTAAAACAGTATAGACACTAATGAGAAATGCCTTTGGTCTTGCGTAATTTCTAGACTGAGCTGTAAAGAGTTGCCTGTAAAGGCAGAAAACTGAGGAAAAGTGAAAAAGAAACTAAAAAAATGAAAAACTCTTACATTGCTATGGATTCTCGGAGATTAGATATTTGGCAGATTTCTTGTCCTGCAAGCACCTTTCCTTTGCACCTCTTTTGATGTAGAGATTTATACAGTTGTAAAAAAGCAGTACCCAAAAATAAGAGGTTTTCTACGTCACCTCCATGCCAGATCTACTCACCCTATGGCATTCGTGAGAGAACGATAGAAATCTCACAGTCTCCCCAGCACATCTATTCTAGTACTTTGCTATCTTTGTGGTTAAAAATATAATTCCACTATCTAACCAGAGAATTCCTTTCTGTCTTTGATGTTAGCCTGTTATTGTTCTAAGCTCCTGGATGTGGAGATAAGATTATTCGTCTTTGCTGTTTCCTCTTTGCAGTTGGTATGTACACAGTTAACATTTGCCCATGATTTTTTTCTTCTTCAGAGTCAGTGACTCTAGTTCTTTTAGTCTTTCCACAATAGGTCACGATGTCTAGATTTTTGTTCATATTCACTGGTTTGCTTGGGCTCTGGTCAGTTGGTTCACATTTTTGGACATGCAGCACATAAATTAAGCACAACATACTAGCCGTGTATTTATCAATCCTAACTGCAGTGGAAGGATTAGCTAACAGGTAGTGTACGTTATATTCCTTTGAATGTATCTTCCTTTTTTGCAAAGGAATGAAACTGTTGACTCCTGTTCAATTCAATGTTAAGACTAGTGACAAGTTCTTTTCTGCAAAAATTCTTCCTTGCCAGTTGTTCCTCAGTGCGTATATCTTCAGATGATTATTCTTTTTCAGGTGTAGAATTTTGCAGTTCTTTTTTAACCTACTTTCCAGACTATTTCTCAATATTTTGAATTCTAATCCTTATTGTAGTGAAATCTGCTGGTCTTTCTGGTTATTAAAACTATGTAGTTTTCATTATGACATGAATCATTGGTAACTGACTGTAGTTATGGCTATTCCACTGGTGTTGCCCTCACCCTGTAATTGATTCATCCAGCTAATGTTTGCCAGACTTGTTGGGAAGAATGTCGCTGGAGATGTTTTTCTTAATTTTGATTGGTTGAATCTAATACAATCCAAAGACCCCTACACTCAAGACAAGTTATTGGTGTGACTTGTATGCACCTGGCCATTTGTATCATATGTATGTTGGAAACAGAGTTGGAAACTATAACAAGAACTCTAACAAAGATTCTAGTCTCTGCTACAGAAAAGTGTTTAACATCTGCATTTTAACAAAGTAGCTGTAGGAATCTTGTATTTTATTAAATATCAACTGCATGGCCTCACATGAATATTGGGTAAATCCAATCTTTTTTTCTCTAATTTGTATGGGTGAATTGAAAAATATACACTGACATTTTTAGTATTCTACAGAAAGCTTTTCCACCATTAGTATTGATTCTAGATTTTTTACTTGTCTAGGGATTGGTAAGATTAATGAATAAACTTTGGTCTTTTGGGTTACAGTTCAGTCTAATTGGATGATGGGATTAACTAAAGCCAAGCAGCCACTGACCACTGTGATGGTGTGTCTTTGACAAGGGTATTAAAAAAAAAAAAAAAAAAAAGAGTTTTTCAGCATGTTCTGGAAGAGAAGGGATAGTATGTACGAATGTGCTTTGCTGAGGACAAGAAGAAAATGATGGTGACTGTGGAAAGAATAGCAGGGATGTGATGAATGTGAGAGGAGTATGACTGAAGGAAGAGGCAGTTGGACACATGCCACTATAAAGCAACTGACTTTTTCTTCAAGAAACCATGGGGAAGAGACCGGAAGTTTTTAGAAGCTCAGTAGCAATCATAAAAGTTATTCAGTCAAGAGAATAATGATGCTTTTAGCGATCAGGAATGCAAGATGCTTTTCCGCATACTTCAAGTATTGCAAAACTCTCAAATTCATAAACATAATAAAAAGCTTTTCCTAAAAGCAAAAGGAGACAACAGTATAAAAAATAAAAGATACTAAGTATTTTCTTTGGAAAGACAGTCATTTTTTCCCTTCCAGGACATTTCCTTTTCTGAATGTAAGCCTGTATGCAGTACTCGGCGTACTAGCCTACAGTTCATCTTTTTTTCTCTTGCGCTTTTCTTGTTTTAATAGATGCCACCAGGGTTTAATTGTGCATTCAGACAGACTCTTTACTTTTTATTTCTCTTTTTTTTTTTTTTTTTTCCTTAGAGTTTCTTTTGATACATTTGAGGCCTGATCCAAATTTCCTTCTGGGCAGCCTCAGGGACCTTTGTTCTTCCATACGTAGGGGGCAGTTTGCTGGCCAGTGTGTTGGGAACGTAGGCTGTGTTCCTGGTGGGGTGGGAACTGTGTGGCCTGGCTGTTCTGAGCTCTGCAGCTGGGTGTGCACCGTGCTGCACCAGCAGTGATCATGGAAGAGCTACTACTCCCCAGGCTGTGTTCCTCCTCCACTGTTCCTTCACCCTTCATCCACTACCCTGACCGCAGCAAATCCACACTTGGACTTGTGTCAGGGTAAAGTAATGTAGAATTATATCAAAGTTGGAGAACTTGAACCATTTTTAAAAGATCCTTCAGATTGTCTTTAGTACCTTAAGTAACTTGGTAAGTGTTACCTGATGTTTTCTTTTTGAGGAAAAGCCATCGTTATCAGAGCCTGCCCCAGGCCAATGTCAGACAGATGAAAGCTGAATCAGTGCCTCACAGCATTTCCAAGTGTCTGAAGCAGCTGTGTTGTAAAGTAAATGGACTTGTGATAGTTAATGGCAAAATGTTGCACTATAGAGATGTTACAGCAGCAATACCTGCCAGAGACCTCTTCTCTAGTCATTACAATTCACTTCATAGAGGAACAATAAAGGCAAATTCCTTACGCTTTGCCTGCAGAAGAGTTGGTGTGGCAGGGAATTTAACAGCATCTTTTTGTCAAATAGGTATATTTTAAAAAATTTTTGTGCATTTGTTGGGGAAACCTGCAAGAATGGATCTACGGAATGTGTTTAGATAACATGTCATTATGATCACTCATTCCCTACTCAGTGGATATTGCCATTTGTACATAATGAACTTAGGTTTTGCATCCAGAGCTTCATTGGTGTAGTAGGGCTTCAGATCACTGCTGTGAAACTGGCTTAAACAGATATCCAAAATACAAAGTACCAATATTTTAATGTTGAAATACTCCTTTGAAACAGCAGGAGAACATGATTAATGCCAATCAAAAGTTTTATGGAAAAAAATATTATCTCATAAATCTGGCGTAAGTTTTGAAATGATTACAAGTTTAGATGATAAAAGTAATGGCACTGGCACAGTATATTTAGACTGTTAAAAAGTCTATGACTGAGTGATCCATGACATCCCTTTAAGAGATCTGTTCTTAGTGCTGTATAGAATCTGTATTAATTTTTGTGAATAAAGTATGATGGCATTGCTAATAAATATGCAGATGACAAAAGCTGGTCAACTTTCAGATAACTTTATGCAGCCAGATCTAGTTCATGTAGTTAGATCTAGATGATATTGTATCTGTATACCATAGAAGTTAGTTTTCTTTGGGGATATCATGTCCAGTTCTTGTACCTAAGGCTGTACCTTCTGGCTGAGCAGGAGAAAAATTGCAAGACTGAACTATGCCGTACAGTAAAAAGGAAGGCACTATGCCTTTGTAGTTAACTTTAAAATAACAGATCACAGGCTGTGTCAAGTCTCTGGCAATAGGAAGGAAACTTAATGGTAGCTAGTTCTCTATTTCAGCTGGGAAAAAACCCCAAACCAGAAAGCCTTTCTGCCTAGAGATCGAAGCCCTGAAACAAGTGCAGTATTTTAATGGTGAGGAAAATTAAATACTGCATTTGATTTGAAATTAATTTATCTAGGGGTTGATCCTCCAGGGATGCTGCTGATCCTTCAGAACACCAGTCAGAAAAGGTGCAGGATAGCTGATCCTGGGTGGAAACATTAGTTAGACGGTGTAGCAAAGTCACTCCTAAACTTAAAACTCTGTGATGCCACAGATTCTCCAACATTAAAGTGTTGATGATGGCTTTTTTTAATGGCAAACGCACCTAATTTGATATTCTATAATGTTTCAGATCAGAGCGCTTTCAGTGTAGTGATCAGTAAGTCAAACCTTCAAGGGAGCATTTCAAACACATTTGTGACGTGCATAAAATGTCCAAAACTTTTCTTGCAGATTTTGTATTGACTGTCTTTCATTGGACATCTTGTGCTATCGGCAGGATTTTCAAATGACAATAGCACATTTTTGTCCCAGAACTGTGTGTCAGCAGTGGGCAAATCATAACAGTTTGAAGAGATTTGAGACAAACTGCTAAATGAATTGAAAAATGGATACTTTCCAGCTGTGAATTCTTATTACCTGCAGATCTGGCTTCTCTGTTTTTCTTGTAATTAAAAATTTAAAGCATAATTCTGAATTCCTAAAGAAATCATTAAAAAAGCCTATTGAGCTGAACTACCATTTCCCATGAGAAGTTGAGGTGCCCTTTAGTTGATTTTTCCAATTTAATAGTTTTGTGTCCTTTTTAGATTTGCTGCTTTTAAGCTAGGAGGTTTTTTCTGTTGGCGTCTCTCTCTGTAGGAGGGGGGGTTAATACCACAGCTGAACTTTGGGTTTCCAAACGTGACCAAGTAGTTAACATTGAAAATAGCCCGGTGTGAGCAGATAGCTTTGAAGTCTCTTTGTATGGTTCTACCAACATCTCACAAACCAGATTCAGTTGTTTTCAACTATGTGCAAACATGCAGTTGTGAAATGTGGAGTCTTAATTAAAAGGTTTTGTCTGTCTGTCCTGTGATTTCTACTCTGCAACCAATGAAGCTGCCACAGGGTTCATATTATCTTTGTTCCCAGCCATTTGATTGTTTCAGCTCTTTAAGTGCTATGGGTTAGACAACCTCTGTGTGTTTGCACATACCTAATGCAGATATATTCCACCTCAATTAAAGACTCTGGACACAAAACCAGGGTGGGTAAGCAGAAACAAGTTGAAACTGCTTATTTTGATATAGATTGTGATGTTTATGGCTTGTGACAACAATGTTTTATTTGCCGTAGGTGTGACAACATGATGCCTCTGAACCTTTTTTCTGCAGCAGAGTTGGAATGGAGAACAAATAGAAAGGATTTTCCTATCCCACCTACTGCTTCTAAATTGCTGTACATTCTCTAGATTTCAAAATTCAGCTTTTTTCTCTTGTTCTTCTGTAATTCCGCTCTATGGTTGGAATGTAGCTTGCTTAAATTGTTTTGGCTTCTATGAGTCTTGCCTTAGTCTGACTCATGTCTTCTCTAGCAAGTCCTCCATGACATCTTTACTGTTCAAAATACCACCTTGCTTTTACTTTGTCTTTGGGAACGCCTAGCCCAGTGACAATAATTTTGATTGAAAGATATGAAGGGAACTGAAGGAGGCTCTTGTGAAAACACGTTGTGTCTGCTGACTCAGGTAAAGTGGCTGTGAAGAAGGAATTGGCTTCCTTGTCTGCAAGGATTGTGTCCTTTACTCCTGTTTTGCTGGTAACCCCAAAGTAAGAAGTTGGGACTTATTTTTTCCTAGATAATATATTTCTCTTGCCATGAACAAGAGCCAGTTCATAAATGTGTGAGAAAAAAGCATATTACTACAGCTGTATTTCATACACCAGTAATTGTGTTTCACTCATAAAAATAAATCATAATTTTCTTCCTCTTTTCTGTTCTTATATCATCAAGAAATTGAGTGCTTGTTTAGCAGAATGAAAGGGCTCTCATCATCCCCAAAACTCAAATCTCAGGTCTATCAAAATGCTCCCTCAACTACAAAGGCACTCAGAATTCATTGTCAGTTTTGCTCTTTCACTCTCTGGGGAGCACATAGTAATAAGTGAAGATGGAGTATGGCTGGAAGCAACTAAAGGGCAGGCAAGCCAGAAGAAGAGATAAAAAGGAAGACCCTAGTTCGATCTGGGTACCAGGGTCAATCCTTCCTACGAAGAGCAGGAGCCCTTAGAAATGAAGGAGTGATGAGCAGCGAAGAAGAACAAAAGTAGAATGAAGTGGTTTTGGGAAGGAAGAGAGAAGGAAATTAACTTTACAAGAAAGGAGGAGCAGTTTGGAGGATCCTAAGGAAAGAGCTACATACTAGGAATACAAGAAACTGTTACATGAAGAACAGAAAGTATAATAATCCAATAATAGACTCAGTAGTGTATGAAAGCAATAAGGAATGAGAAGAAAAGAATGCTTCTGTTCGTATAGGAAATGGGACACAGAAAAATAGAAGAGCAAAGCAAAGAGCAAAACAAAGGAACAAGCAGAGCGAGAACTCAAGTCACCGACAGCTTTTGTGTTGGTGAATTCAAGTACAAGTGAAGTGATTGCTGTGTGTTCTTAAACAGATGTGTGCTGTGGAGGAAAGAAAGCCATTCTCAGCAATTCTATTACATTAATGTTGTTGTCTGCTCTTATCTGACATTTTTATGAGAGTGCATCAGCTGCTCCTCTAGACTGAAGAGCCAATTCTCAAGGCTCTTTTCCTCATCTTAGACCTATATTTTGGTCCCCATATGCTCACCTTCTCTTCGATAAACTAAGTGAATGAATAGTACACAGTAGTATTTTCTATCTGATATTAATTGAATGGAGAAATTTTAGGGCACTAAAGCTATTTGCAAATCCAGGATAAATTTAGTGAATAGTTCAGATGAAAAAGAAATGATAGGATGAGGTGTAAGGGTGGGGATTTTTTCAAAAGGTCATTTGCATTTTGAAATTGACTTTATATTAGAAAAGGGATAAAACAAACACAAAATAACGAGGAATCTAAACGTAGACTGTTTGGGTTTAAGCTAATATGATGAGTACAGCTGAGCAAAATTTCTTTTAATTTTTGGACTATCATCTAAAAATAAATACAGAAATCCTGTGCTCTCTCAACACTTTAGTCAAGCTGTTTTCAAAGCTATTGCTTCTCCAGATAGAATCCTCCATTTTGGAAGTCGGGCATCCTTTTTTTTGATCTGTGTTTGACTTAAATATGCCTATATTATAAAGCATGCTGTCTCCTTGTCCTCAGCTTATGAAGCTATCCAGGATACTCTCTACCAGTGATTCATACGCTGCTATTTGCTGTTCCACCACTGCTTGTGTCACCCTCAAACTTTCTCACTAGTTGTTTTTCACCCCCCAAGTCACTGATAATAACACAGAGACAACATCCAAGCTATGTAAAGTCTTACGGTGATCCCCATTGATGATAATGGCCCAATGGTTGTCAAAACCATCTGTGTGATGTGGGTGATGATAATTTATTTTCTAATGAGTCCCAGCCACTCAGCCTGAAAGAGGTGTTCTCACTGCATGTCGTTGCCCATTTGGGGTGGGACTCTGCATTGTGTTTCACTAGAGATCTTTAAAATGCTGTACGAACATTCTCTATCTATATTCTTCACAGAATCACAGAATCATCTAGGTTGGAAAGGACCTTGAAGATCATCTAGTCCAACCGTTAACCTAGCATTGGCAGTTTCCAACTACACCATATCCCTCAGCGCTCTGTCGACCCGACTCTTAAACACCTCCAGGGATGGGGACTCCATCACCTCCCTGCGCAGCCCATTCCAACACCTAACAACCCGTTCTGGAAAGAAATACTTCCTAATATCCAGTCTAAACCGTCCCTGGCACAACTTGAGGCCATTCCCTCTTGTCTTATCACTCATTACTTGGTTAAAGAGGTTCATCCCCAGCTCTCTGCACCCTCCTTTCAGGTAGTTGTAGAGGGCAATGAGGTCTCCCCTCAGCCTCCTCTTCTCCAGACTAAACAACCCCAGTTCCCTCAGCCGCTCCTCGTACGACATGTGCTCCAGACCCTGCACCAGCTCCGTTGCCCTTCTCTGGACACGCTCGAGTCATTCAATGTCCTTTTTGTAGTGAGGGGCCCAAAACTGAACACAGTAATCAAGGTGCGGCCTCACCAGTGCCGAGTCCAGGGGCAAGATCCCTTCCCTGTCCCTGCTGGCCACACTATTGCTGATACAAGCCAGGATGCCATTGGCCTTCTTGGCCACCTAGGCACACTGCTGGCTCCTGTTCAGCTGGCTGTCAATCAACACCCCCAGGTCCCTCTCTGACTGGCAGCTCTCCAGCCACTCCTCCCCAAGCCTGTAGCGCTGCTGGGGGTTGTTGTGGCCCAAGTGCAGCACCCGGCATTTGGCCTTAGTGAAGCTCCTACAGTTGGCCTCAGCCCATCGCTCCAGCCTGTCCAGATCTCTCTGCAGAGCCTCCCTACCCTCGAGCAGATCAACACTCCCACCCAACTTGGTGTTGTCTGCAAACTTCATTACTCACTTCAGAAAAAAATAGACCATGTCTAAAGATTGAAGAGGACCTTTTTTTTTTTGTCATTTCTTGTCTCTGTGCAATTAAATAAACCTCACAGATAACTGCTTGCTGGATGTTACTAACCATTTACTCTCTCAGCACTTGCATAATAGTGAAAAATATTAAATGTGAAGCTTCTTTTCCCCTTTCCATTTATTTTTGTCTTTTTTCTCCTCCAGTTTGTACATACTGTGTTCTTATAACATGGATCCTTAATTTGTTGCTGCAATGAATAACATGGAAATAATACGTAGTTTATGAAAACTGTTTACAGGATTTGTTCCCGTTTCCTGACAGGTTGTTCTGAATTATAATGACAATGAATGATACACTAGATTAATGATGTAGGGGGAAGCTTTGTTACTACTGAAGCCAAGGGAAGTTGTTCCATTGGTGTTTCAGTGCCAGGATTTCACTCTAAGTATTAAACTGAAACTGAATATGTATGTAGAAACTTGGGCAACGGCTTTTAGGATTATTTCTATCAAAATCCTGTGTGTCTAGAATCTCTCCTCAGTGCTAATAGCTAGAGCAAACAATGTGCTTTGTGCCAGCAGTATTTTTCAGTGCATTGTCTCTAGTTTTTAGTGCTTTGTGCTCTAGGATAAGTGTTTTTATGTGTCCTATCATTTATTAAAAAACTATATATCTCATAGAAGTGCTCTTCATGTGTGTGCACATACAAGTTAGCAAATACTTAACTTTTGCGGCTCTCGGTATGCCACCAAAGCTATTTGTCTGTTTTGTAAGTTTGTTGTTGGAAGTAGGAGTTGCTGATGTGCTACTTAAAATATATTTAAACTTTTACAAAGAAAATTATATAAAAGGTACTGCTGGAGATTAGAAGAAATTCTTTCTGAAGTCATATTGAGCCAGTAATTGACAGTGAGCTTGCTTCAATAGCACTCTTGTGTTTTAGAGTTCAAAAGGATATTGTGTCATTTCTTTAGCAGATGTTGCAAGCAACTAAATAGTTTGTTTAAATATTTTGTGTAGTTAAGCAAATAAATTTTGAACAGATATCTTCCATTAACAAACTGATTAGAATATCAAACATGCATCCTATTTCCAGGAGTTCCAACTGTTAGAAATATGCATAACCTAAATTTTAATGATACCAGTTTTATTTTATTATACATGAAACTTCTTTAAATAACTATGGTAAGCCTGCAGGATCTGGTGCTGAGCTGGTAATCTGTCCTTGAAAAAAGTGTGATTTATTTGTGATAATGCTAAAAGAAAAATGAGAAGATTGCCTCTCTTTTTCCTTTGTTACATGTGGTAATTTCTGTTTTATTGCAGCTGTGCACATCACAATCGTGGTACTCCAAGACATTCCAAGTCATATTTTAGACTGCGAAGATAAAAATGAAATCTTAACTTTGAGTGACATCCTGTTGTGGCCCTGCTGGCTAGTCAGGCAAAGCAGGCCCTAAAAGGTGTGACCAGAAGGCACGGCTTACATGAGGAGATCACCCACAATTGCACCGTGGTGCCATCATGTAAAAGACTGATGAACCAACGGAAATAGCAGATCACATGGTAGCCACTTTGCTGTGTTTGCCCTGCTTTTTGTGGTTACTTTAAATGGCAAAATGACTTTCTGGCTCATAGAGACTTATTGCAAATTTAATTTAGGATTATTTAGTGGGTTGAAAAATTAATGTCTTCATCTATGAAATCTAGCCACTGGTTTTTATCATAAAATTGAGACATCAAGAAGAGTGCTCACTTAATGCAATGCATTATAAAGCAATGTCTGGACTAGTCTAAGAAGTGAAAAAGAACTGTATACAACCTCCTGAAAAACAAAGGTCTAAGCAAGATTTCCTTCCAAGTTTAATATGAATACTCTGCAAAGTTGGTTTACTGAATATTTGGCTTGTCTTGAGATACACAAAAATGTCATGGCTTAGCACAAGGGAGGGAAAGAGAGGAGACATTCATTTTCTTGACCATTGCCTCAGACTTTACAGATGAGGTGTCTTAGTCTTAGCGTTGGCAAGCTGAAGAAATTTGGAAAGAAAAAAGAGTGAGGGAGAATGCTGAATACATTAATATAAAGTATAAGGAAAACGTACTGACAACATTAGCAAATAAATCAAACACAGATGTAGAAGTCAAGTTGCTAAACCTGCTCATTAAATATTTACAAATTACACTCTCAAAATTGGAAAATATGTTGACATCTCAATTTATCTTTTTGAACAAACTGTCATACCTGACATGGTATAAAATTGATAACAAAGAGTAAACTGGTTTGGAAAAGTCAATTATGCTTCTTGAATTAGTGAAAATGACACTTACTGAAAAAATGTAATGTGTCTTTAGAGTCTCTCTTTGTTTATCTTTATACCTTGACCATTTTCTTTATATAGGATGACGACAATTGCATGCGCTAGGGTATCAAAAGCTCCCTGGATGTGACTTCTTGAAAAGTTCTTCATTAGCATTTTCTCCTTTTGCTTCAGTGGGGCAAAGGATAAATATGATGAACATTAGCCATGAAAGCATGAAGTCTTGTGTTGTTTCTGTCTGCATGAAGAAGTGAACTGCAGGAGGCTGCAGTGGTCTCGGTTTGTTAGTAATTTTTGGAATTAGAATATTTATTTATTTTTTTTAACAGTAAAAGACAACTGTTCAGATAATTAAATGCACCTTAAGATAGAATTAATAAATTTATTTATATTTGAGAAGGGGAAAAAAAAGTTATTTGGACTGTCTGTTTTTCTTCTTTCTAAGATCAATCCCCTTTGAAACTCGCATGTTTACATGAACCAGATCTCTTCTTCAGCCAGGATCACTGTATCTGCCGTGGGACTTCCTTTCCAAATGTTATGAAAAATTAAAAATAGTCAATGTAGAAAAAATATATAGTCACTATCAGTTGAAATTTTGGTCTTAGGTGAAAGTTGAGGGAATTATGTTTTCAAGAGGTGGGAATGTATAGAAAATGTGTTGGTTGTGTTTGTAAAGGAAGTGGGAGATAGGCATCCAGGAACTGATAAATTTTCCAAATACCTGTTTAACCACTTTAGCTTGAGCTGTCCTTTTTCTACCACAGAAGAGAGCCCCAAAGAGGTCCCTTCCAGGTCTTTTTCACATGGGATGCATTGCAGGCAAAACAGACCACAGAGGTGCGTCCTTGAGAGCAGCACACCTCCCTCCGAGAGTAACCACCAGCAATGTCCCCTTCCACACATCTCCTCACGTTCTCCACTCGCCCCGGTGGCTCCCGCCATCTCTTACCTCAGCCACAGCACTACAAGCTCCTCTGATTGGCCAGAGCACAGAGGTGCCCTTCTCTGATTGGCCGGAGCACAGAGGTGCCCTTCTCTGACTGGCTGGAGTGCCGCAGGCTGGTAGATCACGGTTGCCTCCCTCACAACTCACGCTGTCTTCAAAGTCTCTCCATTTATGCCCAGCACAGGACAAGATTTACTTTGAAATATGCTCTTCCCTCTTCATTTTCCCTCAGCAGGGCCCCCCTTGCTGTGGGGAAGCAGGTAGATGTCTGCTCGTAGAAATGGCTGTGGAAACGGGGCGGCACATGTGGGCCACGGTCACTTGGTACATCAAAAGGCAGATCTTGTGCCTCGTTACTCTTCTCTTACCTGAGGTTGGAAGGCGGTTTTGTTTTTATCACATGGATTTTGGCATATGGAAAGTGCATTTCTTCCAGCAGAATGATGTTTCTAATCAGACCAGTTCTGTATTAACAGCTTCTAAATTGAATTTCCTTTTCTTTTATTTAGTGGGCTGGAGCCACAAAGTTTATGTGGATTGGCATGAAACATAAGGAGGTATCAAAATACTTTGCCATTTATAATTCTGTGATGTTATATTCATTACAGGTTTTATAAATCACTGAGTTCAGGAATGAGACAAATCTGATATTCAGTCCATTTTCACATGGCATTTGGCTCTTTCTGCCATAGTGTCACATTTGTATTGATTTTAGTATTGACTGACTGAAAAACAGGACAATCTGAGTTGCATCATCCTCATACAGGCAATGTGATGATAACAGAGCAAGATATTTTTTAAGAACAAAAATATTCACAGGGAAAATGTATGCTGTGAAATAGAGCATCTTTTTGGCCACTTACCAATGCATATATGCACTAATGACTTGGTGATGGTCACAGACTGTGCAAATAAGTGAGAAAAAGCAGATAATTAAAATTACTACCTCAGCAGGAAAAAGTCACAGGCCCAGCTGAAAAGAACTTAATCCATAAGCAGGGGCTCAGCTGGGTGTTTTAAAGAGAAAGGACTACAAAGAGACAAGAAGAGAGAGGAGAGCAATTGGAACTTTCTCTTTCAGAGAGCAAGAAGAGGGATGAGGATCCTGTGGTGAGGGCTGTGTGGTTGGTGGGGTTTTTTTCACTTTCTATTCTGATTTGCTGTAGTTAGGGCTTTTCATTAGGACATACATCTCTTGCTATTGCAAATGTCTGAGTAGAAAGAAACCGAAGTACTTTAGATTTCTGAAACTATAGTTTAAGAGTATTGTTTGTCAAGCTATGGAGGTTAAGAGAGCATAAAATAAAAGCAAGATGGACAGTTACATTAAACCGCAGGAAGGCTGGAAAAAAAATAAAGACTGCTGTGGAGGTTATTTAAACCTTTTGTAACAGAAATTGGCTGCAGTCAAGATGTAAATAGGCATGATCATTGTTAACAAAGAGGAAAAATGTCCCTGAAAGAGATTTTGAAGGGGAGGGTGAAAATGGCAGTATTTTATAAAGGAGGCTTTAGAAAGGAGTGAATTAAATGTTGAGAACAGGACATCTCAAGTAGAAGGGGGTGAATGTTTTGGACAGTTTGTCAATTTGTGATTAGACATGGTACCCAGCTTACACTGAAGCCTAGATTTTAAATATTAAAAATAATAAATCATGAAGCCATATAATGAAATACAACTCTTTTCAGAACAATGTTAAGAGCGTGTTGTGGATGTGATTCATTGGGATGAGCTGAATAGTTTGGCTCTTCTGCTGAGTTTGGCTGGTATGAGGTGCAGCAGCAAAGACAGGGAGCTCCCAGAAGGTGCATGAATAATGATCTGAATCACTAATTTACTTATGTCAGGCCTAGATATGGAAGCGTGCCTACAAAAAAACATAGTGAGTATGTTCCAGAAGGTGTTAGTGAGAGGTTAGCTAATTTTCTAATAAACCTCAGAGAATCATGACCTGAAACTCTTTCTCTCCCTTTGTACTAAGGAATATTTTGTTCTCTGTCTGCGAGAATGGAGGAGATGGTGGAGGGGGAAGTGTTTTTTGCTTTCTGTTATTGATAAAATACTAATTGGACCTTTGCCTTTAAATGTAACAGGTGACAAGGGCATCTGAACGGCCTGGCAGGATTGCCTCCTGCAGTTAGTTTCCACACCTCTGTGCATTGGAAAGGGCACAGTGACAGCGCCTGTCCCTGCCTCAGAGGAGGCACGTGTCTTCCATGTCCACCTCAAGTACATCCTGTTTCTTCCCCCTTCACCCAAAAAAAAACCCAATGAAGAATTGTTTCGGTGAGGTTTCTTTTAATTGGTTTAGCCTTCAAAAATTAAATAAACTTCAATTTCAACATTTCTAAATGAAACTAGTTTTTGAGATAAGATGCTTGAAATTGAAAAACTGAGATGGTTTTGCTTATTTCAGATTTTTTTCAAGAACTGTTTTCTAAATGTAAAATATTCACAAATATTTTGATCCACCTGAAACTGTTTTTTTGGTGCTTGAGAGGCTGGTTCTGGACTGTAGCTTGCCTTGATCCTGGCCTATAAGGCATGATATTAACAAAGCTTACTCAGGTATGTTGCTGTGCTGATGCTGGACATGTGCATCAGCTATATATTGTGTCCAGGTAGCCATGGGAACATGAAATATGAACTGCTTACAGCAGGATGGGGAAGAAACCTCAGTGACATGTTCAGTCTCACTAAAACAGTTTCTCATGCTCCAATTTATCCTAGTTATTGTTTTTTGTGAGTCTGTAACAATCACTTTTCTGGTTGATCAGTACTTTAATAAAAAAAACCAAACCCAAACTATCATGTCTGACTTTGTCAATGCAAGCTTAATTAAAACTTTTCACCAAGTGGATTTTTGTTCGGCCAAGTAACCCTTTTCCATTCATCTGAGCTGCTCAAATAAATACAAAGTGGGATTAAATTATCGTGGGTTTTATGTTACAGTATTGACTGCTGAATGTTTTCTCTTCAGCCAAGTGTTTATTTTGCAGTCCCAGCTGGGTCTGTTTGGGGCAATAGTCAGTGTTGTCTGAGGCAGCTAGCTTAGCCACCTTCAGCATCCCCCCAACAAACAGAGAAAGGCAGCATCTTGCACGCAGTGTGCTCCGACCCACCGAGTTAGGTGACATGAGCATGCTTAGAGCTGCGATCTGTGCTAGGCATTCAGAGAAATTACAGGGAGGTATCAAAAAAATCTTAGCTGTCGGCAATCTTGCACAGAAACCTCACGCACGCTGAGCTCCAGTACGCACTGTCTGAGCAGTGGTCTGCAAGTAGTTGCCGTTGTAGCAGGCTGATGGCTGGGTCCACGTGAGAGTTAATGCACAGGTACTTGGTACTTTTATCCCTCACTCTGCATTAATGGTGTGACTGAATTCACAGGGTCTGCAGTGGAGGCACAACTGGCAAGGTTTTTCTATCAAGCTTTCTTAACGACTGAAGTGTTAATTTTCACTTGAGTGTTTTGCAGAGCTGTTGTTGGGTGCATTATGGCTAATTTGCAACTATCTCGTATGCTTATTTTAAGGCTCTAAGAGACTGGGCTTTATATTAGTGTTTGCAATTGACAGCTTGTGAAGTTGGAGAGCAGAATGAGTTGCTGTTTAGGATAAATAGGAAGCATTATTTATAAATAAGAAGGAAGAAAATTGACAGCTGGAGCAGCATGATGAAACCCAAGAAAGGTACTTTTAATAAACTAGCATTAGACTAACCCGTTCCAAGAGAATAAAGCAGGAAACAACTTGCCAAGAGGTGCCGCCTTTCTGTGGAAGCAGCAGCTTTTGAAATTCAAAGACAGGAGATCCTGCACCTCCTCCTATACCTGAACTCTTAAAATGCAACCAGCTTAGGCCTTAAATCCCTGTATTTAGGTATGCTACACTGTGCAACCGTGCTAGCCAAAGGCTTTCTAAACATGTTTCCACCAATCAGGACTTTGCAGAGAGCAGGGAGTCCTGGTGTTCATTGCTTGTGCCTTGAGAAGGAATGGTTGAGTGCCATAACTCTGCTGTCATGGAATGATGAGAGAGAGCTTGAACGTGCTTTTGTCATCCCACACCAGGCTAAGCAGTCCCAGTCCTGCTCCTGACCACACGTTTTGGACACCCCATATGCCAGATCTGGTGCTTCTCTAACCTTGTGCCTACCCCATCTAGTGCATTAAGCCTGCAGATTGCTGAACTGGCCCGTCTTACAGCTCTGACTCCTACCAGCTGCTGGGAAAATCCCAGCCTGAGGGAGAGGAGGCTTGCTTTCACCTTGTGTAAATATAAGTAGAGATTGTTTTCACACAACCAGTCAGTGAGCAAAAGAGAAATAACTTTAATTGGGAAAAGGGACAATTTGAATGGATTTTTACTTCTGCCTGCATAACAAAATACTTACTGTCAGATCTCAAAGTGATAGCTGCATTAGGAATGTCTGTAAAGGGAGCTAAAATAAATGTATTGATCTGAGGCTCATAACGAAGCCTCTTACCCATGCAGCATCTTTTCAATTAACAGAGTGTATAGTATTTTAAGCTCACCAAAGTTTAAATTATATCAGACATTCAGTACACATCTTTTAATTGGCTGTCTTGATTTATGATCCAGGTAAAGAATCCTGAGTTCCATTTCATAGTACAATAATGAGACCTGTCCTAAAATGCTGCCATTAAATTACCTTTCAGCTACTTACTGAAACTTGTCTGACTTAGGCATTAACTTTATAACAATGCATGGCATAGATTAAATATTTTAACAGTGAAAATTTTTAAGTAGCTGTAATTGCAAGTTTTTCTTATTGTATTGCAAAGTTATCTGTTCTATGCTATTAACAACTTATTTCTATTGTGAAAATTATATTTTTAGTGAAGATTCTTAAATATTTTTGTGGCAAGGTTAAGATTTTGTAAGTAATTTAATTGATTTTGATTGATTTGCCAGTATAAAGAGGAGCATAACTAAGAGAGGCTGGTGAGTATGCCTGAGAGTACAGAAACTAAGAGGATGTTATGTGAAACTGTTTAATCTGAGACGTCATTCACCTTTTCTTCTTTGAAAACAATCCCAGGATGGGGTACATGTGAATAATTTTAGAGGATATGTGTTAATTAGAAATAAGACATCTGTTTGTGTCTTTAATGAATGGCACACTATATTTATTCTGCTTCTGGAACATTTTGTTCTCTTAGAAAGAAATTACCTCAGAAATGTAAATTGTAGATAGTAGATTATCAGTCATATTCCAATAAGACTTACTAGCATCACCTATCATTTTCTTCACCACCACCCACTCCACCCTACTCCCTCCCCCCGTTTAAATATCTCCTCTGGCTCCATTCCCATGTAAAAATACAGTTTTTTGTCTTCATCTTTGTTAGCATGAATGAGGAATTCTGTAATGTCCTGTCCTGAGATCATTGTCCTGACTATTGCTGTGCCCACACCGCTTGTCTTAATCATCTGATCCCTCCCCACACTTCTCACACCATCACATCTATGGGTTTTTTTATATGTAGCTGCTTTGGGAGTGCAAATTTTTGTCCTACATGATCCTTGTTCCATGTCATTCCCTCTCTGTTTTGTAGTCCCCCTTTAAAACCTCTCTGTGTCAGATTTCTGCAACTTATTGTTATCCAGCCTTGATATTGAGCTGGTAGCAAGCTGGGGCCAGTTTGAGCATAGTGAGCACTAAAAATATTCATACTTATTGCTTCTTTGCTACATACCTCTCTCTCCTCCGTGAATTTGTTTACATACTTGTCATAACTATGGATTTTGATTCCAAAAGCTCCCAGTCTATTTCTTTTTTTTTTTTTTTTTTTAATTTGTTTTTACAGCACCTTCTGTTGCATTCTTTTGTGGTTATTAATGGAAACTGTGAATCTGATTTTATAACTGTTGGGATGCTCAGTCTTGAACTGTAAAACAGGTAGATTAACTTCTGCTGGGAGAAAGACCTTGCAAGGAAAACAAAGATGCTGGGGCTTTTATGTGGCTCAGACATGCTCCAGACTTGAACGTTCCCTCCAACCAACTAGTCCTTGCCAGGATGCTTGAGGGACTGTATCATTTCAAATTATTCAAGGGTCAATTACCCTTACATCTGCTAGCTTGATGCCCTCACATGTGTTGTAGTTTCTAGCAGTGTGTGAAATTACCCTTCAGCAATACAAGTAATCTTTGTGATACTAAACCAAAAGTTTGGTATCAAAGAAATGTGAGGTGTTCCCTGGTCCAGGTGGACCAGCTAGCCAGCCAGACCTCTGTGTGCCTCTACTCCACCGTATCTTTATCATAAATTACACAGACTGATGTGCTCTTACTGCCTTTGCTGAGTAAATTTAAAGGAGCTCACGACGGTTCCTGAGCACATGGAGAATCCCTACTAAAAAAGAAAAATAAAAAAAAAACATGCATATTTTGGAACAAGAAGAAACTATGCTAAAGTGTCATTTATTAGGGAAGCAACATGAAAATATGATCTGACACAGAGAAGCAGGAAGTTGCCAAGCTGAAACAGTTACAGGGAAGGAATTAAAATTGGGATACTGTAGATGAAGCAGTGAAAATGCTACAGATTGACAGAAAAAAGAAGACTGGATAGCAAAGGAACAGATGTCCCACTTTGTCATTCAAGAAGTTCACTTTTTCGGCATTTAATCACTACCTCTCAAATTCTCAAACACTAATTCATTACATGTACCACCAGAATTCTCAAGTCTTCCTATATTATAAGTGTGTTATAGGTAACACCCATGTAGATGTACACTACGCTGTGGAAAAAGCTCGAAAGAAATGTAGAAGTACCATTGTTTATATTTTTTTAAAATTTCTTTGAACACGGAATATGTGCTTGCAAAAGCGTGAAGCTATATGATCTTTTTGGTTATTCTAATATGACTTCAAATTCTCAAGTTTCAATTCTCTTTTTCATCTGGAGAACAAACCAAAAGAGTTTCCATTGCTTGAACCCATTTCATTTATATTGCTTCAATAGTTAAAAAAATTAACATTTACACAAGTCGTCATTAATGATGGGCTAGAGAATAAAGGAACACAAAATAAATGTGTATATTTTCTTGTTTGAAATACAAAATTGCACGTGAATAAATGGCTGTATTTGCAGGGAGTATTTGCATACAGACATGGGGACCCCTGTAACTTGCATATAATAACTGTGTTTAACTGTAAGAGAGAGAGAAAGCATTGCATCCTGAATGCAGTGCAGGTAGCATTGGCTGAACTTTAGGGCCAGATCAATAGAAACAAAAAATGTAATTGCGTGGCCTGAAATGCGAGGTTATGGATGATGCATACCAGAACGAGACATACCCTGGGAACTGTTAGTATTTTCAGGGTCTCCAATTCAGGGTAGTTTCTGAAGGGAAGACACTTTTAATGCCCAAACTGCAGGCAACTACTAGGACCTCTTCCTAAATGGTCCTTTGCAGAAGCCAAATTGCATCCACTTTGCAGTGTGGTGGTGTACGTTACAAATTTTTCTTTTCTTCTGTGTTTTTTTCAGCCTTTCCTCAATCCCAAATGACTCCTGCGCCTTCCCTTTTTAAAACTAATTAAGCACAGTGATTTTGGTTTCACTTATGCTATTTATAAATTTGCTCGTGCGGTACATTTTGTACAGCAAGATATATACAAACTTATTTCTACATAGTCATATCTTTTGGCCACTGCCTGTTGATGAACTGGTCTTTCCATCAGGTGTTAGCCCATGCTGACAGAATAACGCGTCATATGTATTGTGAGACTAGATATTAGGAAGTAATCTAGTATTCTAGTATTCTAGTAATCTAGTATTAGACTAGATATTAGGAAGTATTTCTTTCCAGAAGGGGTTGTTAGGTGTTGGAATGGGCTGCCCAGGGCAGTGGTGGAGTCCCCATCCCTGGAGCTATTTAAGAGTAGGGTTGACATAGCGCTTAGGGATATGGTGTAGTTGGGAACTGTCAGTGCTAGGTTAATGGTTGGACTAGATGATCTTCAAGGTCCTTTCCAACCTAGATGATTCTGTGATTCTGAGACAGCCAGTAAGGTAAGAGGATCTTCCTGTAAGAATGGAATCATTATAGCAGTTATAAAGCTTCATGACCACATGAAAGCAGTAGGCACAGAGCCTTCATTAGCTAAGCAAAGCCTTGATTATGGGCTACTGATCACTTTGGGTAATGGTATTTTAACTTGGGTAGCTGGATTTTTCTTATGTAATCAAAAAAGTATCTAAAATCTCTTTTTCTGAAAACATATTCCTTGTGGTAACACAGAGGGAAGGTAGTGTAGAACTTTTTAGCAGAACCTGTCAATAGTAAATTCATTGAGGTGATCAGTCCTGGGCTTGTGAATATGAGAGGCTTTCATTCCACTATTTTGCTTTGGAAAGGTTAAGATGTCTAAATGTCTTAGCTAGAGATCGTTGACTGGTTACTCATGCCTTTGAACACATGCTGATTGCTCATCCGTTTTCATAGGTTTTGTGCTCTGGCTGGAGCCCTGCTCCTGGTCTTTTCTGAGCTAGGCCATATTGAAAGCTTTTGTCTGGTTTCCTCATGAGTCACAGTATTTTGGTGAGATCAAAACTAGATCAACAGAAACACAAGATGATCAAGTGTAAGTGTTATGTCATGGGAACAGTTGAGAAGCCATATTTAAACTGTGAAGCAGAAGGATATTTTCAGTTTTGGAGGTGACCAGGGAGTTTCAACTAGCTTGTTTATACAGAAAAACTACACAAAACTCTGTGTCATCCACTCATCTTTTGATAAATATAGGTTTGACACACTTCTCCCTAGGAGTGCCTTAGCAATGGCAAAGTTTTTGTTCCACCTCTCCCTATTGACTTGGTGCACTGAGGAGAAGTTACTACTTTCATTAGAACTTACTTCCCATACTGTGATTGTGGGTTAGAGATCACTATGTCTGAAATGGCAGTTTCCCATGCTTTTAGTTGAGACTGTTTTGGCACTAATAATGAAAAGTTTTTAAAGTTCACTGTATCTTTTTGTTTGCTCACTAATGCAGTTCTCTTTAAATTTTATGTGTGACCTTAGTCTCCATGAAGAGATTCACAAACAATTTTCAATGTTGCTTACGTGTTTCTCACTGCATCCAGCTCAGTGAAGCACCAATAAACTTCAGAAAACTTCCAGACTGGTTCTTGAAATCTCTGTAGTACAGAATTTCTCTTCTCAAAATTGCCTGCATTCAGATTTTAAGAGAAATATAACATCAGTTTAGGCTGTTGCACATCATAAATTTCATATTTGATGTATTTTCTCTACAGCCTAGTGAATTAGAGGACGTTAACGTTACCATCTGGGGGTGCAGCTGATAATTTTATCAACTGCTGCTCAGGTTGTAGTACAGGAGGGCTGAAGTCTTGACATTCACAAGCTCAAAATGATTTACACATTTAACAAAAGTTTTAGCAGTATAAAAAGTGCTTGGCAACAGTATACAAACTAACCTGTGCCCTTTAATGTTATTACCTTCCAGAAGCTGCCAGTGCTAAATGATTAAACGATAAATCATAACACACTGAGACAACAGCAATCACTGGAGCCATCTGTAAAAGACAGACTTCTTGAAAGTTTTTTTTTATTTCCTGGACATAGCTAGCTCTTTAGAATGGTTTACCAACAAGGGCAGTTGAATTAGAGGTTTTCTGCTGTTCCTAGTAAAATATTTTACCTCTAGTGTGGGAGGGTTTGTTTGGGGTTTTTTGGGGGATGGTTGTGATTTTGAAGTTCATATTCCCACATTACTAGAAGAGCTGTAACTTGAATTACCTCATCTGAAGTAGATAACACCGTTATGGACAGACAGTCAAACTAAAAGAGAGAAACTGTTCCGAATTCAGGAACATGCTTCTCATTGACATAAATGAGCTTTCCATTCTGATAATGTTACATTTTCTTATAACTTTTATATAATATGAGCATGTGTTGATTACCTCCAGAAGAAGTATGTTTAAGTTTCTGCTTGTGTATATTTTTGTGGATTTTCAGTCAGAACTATAAAACTCTGTAAAAATAAACTTTGAAAATTCTTTTAGGCATTAGGATGTTAGGATGCTTGTAGGTTTTCATAGGAAGGTATTCACTTGTATTAGGTTGAAAAAATAAATCAAATCACATTAGCTGAGTTTGTTGAATGAAATGTCCGGTATTTGACTTTGTTTCTCCACCTGTTAAATCTTCTGCTTTCTTAAAGGCAGTGCCTGTATTACAAGTGCTGTCTCTGAAAGTGAGATAGTGGTCACGGCAAGGAGCAATTTTCAGTACTTATGCTGCCGTCTGCATGTTGTGGCATAGTGTAATTAGAGAAACTTGTGTATTTTCTGCATGTACATACACACTAAAGTGCAACCAAATAAATTCAGAATTTTACTGGGTGTGTACCTATGAGTGCCCACAGACAAATAGTAGGGAATTAATTTATACACATACAGACTAAGAAGAAGAAGCATAAGGAGCATAATAATAGTGTCTTGTCTGCAGAAAATTCATATATGGCTGTTGGGGGTTGAATGTGTGTAATAGCATTTTAATCATAGAATCATAAAATGGTTTGGGTTAGAAAGGACCTTGAAGATCATCTAGTCCCAACCCCCTGTCATGGGCAAGGACA
Source organism: Strix uralensis (assembly GCF_047716275.1). NCBI lineage: Eukaryota > Metazoa > Chordata > Aves > Strigiformes > Strigidae > Strix > Strix uralensis. The sequence goes on along the minus strand of NC_133978.1, from coordinate 3,375,586 downwards.
CCTTCCACTAGCCCAGGTTGCCCAAAGCCCCGTCCAACCTGGCCTTGAACCCTGCCAGGGAGGGGGCAGCCACAGCTTCTCTGGGCAACCTGTGCCAGGGCCTCACCACCCTCACAGGGAAGAATTTCTTTCTTACAGCTAATCCAAATCTACCCCCTTTCAATTTAAAACCGTTACCTCTCATCCTATCTCTACACCCCCTGATCAAGAGTCCCTCCCCACCTTTCCTGTAGCCCCTTTAAGTACTGGAAGGCCGCTCTAAGGTCTCCCCAGAGCCTTCTTTTCTCCAGCTGAACACCCCCAACTCTCTCAGCCTGTCCTCACAGGGGAGGTGCTCCAGCCACCCAAGCATCTTCATGGCCTCCTCTGGCCCCGCTTGAGCAGGTCCATGTCCTTCTGATGTTGGTCCCCCCAGAGCTGGACACAGCACTGCAGGGGGGGTCTCTCAAGAACAGAGTAGAGGGGGAGAATCCCCTCCCTCACCCTGCTGTCCACACTGCTCTTGATACAGCCCAGGACACGGTTGGTCTTCTGGGCCTTGAGGTCACATCACTGTCTCATAGTCAGTTTTCCATCCACTACTGCTCCCAAGTCCTTCTCCTCAGGGCTACTCTCCATCCACTCCTCACCCAGCCTGTATTTGTGCTTGGGATTTCCCCGACCCATGGGCAGGACCTTGCCCTTAGCCTTGTTGAGCTCCATGAGGTTTGCACGTCCCACGTCTCCAGCCTGTCCAGGTCCCTCTGGATGGCACATCCCTTCCCTCCAGCGCGTTGACTGCACCACACAGCTGGGTGTCGTTGGCAAACCTGCTGAGGGTGCCTCAATCCCACTGTCCATGTCACCAACAAAAATGTTAAACAGCGCTGGTCCCAACACCCAACACCCTGAGGAAGAGCACTCATCACTGTTCTCCACTTGGACATCGAGCCAAACATTAATGCTTTTCTGGAATTTGTTTCTGGATAACATACTGGACTCTGAAGCATTGAATGTACTTCAGCCACTGAAACGCTGTGAACCCTATCCCCTTTGCTGTTGCAGTGCAGCCTGGCTCTGGCTTTCAGTGCTCTCTCTGAGCCATTCCTCCCAAGTTGCCACAACATCCCCTCTTTCTAGTTCCTCCCTGACACCTTTCCATCCCAGGAAGCCACTGGTGCAGGAGTGTCCTTTGTTATTTCTCTGTCCAGTCAGGCCTTTCCAGGTGACTTGTGCTGGAAATACGAGTAGAAATTGCATGTGGCTATCTGTACGGCACCACCTCTGCAGGCTTCTGCTGTTTATAGTGAAGTATGTGGGTGAGTGACAGGCAAAAGGAACATGCAGGAAAATAATGAAAAAACCTCCCTTTCTGTGCCAGTGTTGCTAAGCTTATCTGTTGAAGTACTCTTCATTGAAACACTGAATGTTTAACATCACAAGAAAGTACCAAAATTCCACCCGTGGGAGATGTTATAATCCCATCTGCCAAAATGTATGTTTGTTCATTATAATTTCTCAAAGGAGGGTTTTGACTGCCAAAAATGCATTTGATCTAAGTTTTCTAATACTGTTTGACATTATGGTAATAAAAAGTAACTTTGTCTAATTCCACTGCTTGTGAAAAAAATTGCCAAACTGACCTCAGATAAGCAAGTGTATATTTAGTAAATGTTCTTAAAATAATTAATTTTTATTGGAAATGACTTATTTCTGATGCTGAAAAAGACTTTATTGAACTAGTTTGGGTTTATATTTTCTTAGAATCAATACTTGCTTGTTCATAGTAATGGTACATGTGTATAGTCCTTTAGAATTGCAGTCATAAGCCCAGTACTACAGTGTTCTATTAAAGCAAATTGAACAAATTTTCTTTAGGAAGGAAAAAGTATAAATATAAAGACTTAGTAAAATGTTATATGGACAGATTAACATTTTTTTCTTTTCCTTGCAAAACCTTCATCACAAAAGAGTAGAGTTCTATTAAAAATAAAAGTACAGGGAGCTTATGATTAATACTGATTTCAGTAAATTCATTTCACTTCATACATCACTATAGTCTAAGAATTCAATCTGAAATGAAGGAAGGGTTTTCTTTCATCCAGTTTCAGAACATTAATTCCTTTATATTTTGTGAGGTAATGCAGGTAGTGAGTGACAGAGAATGTTCCCATAATGTAGAATAGGCCAGATTCAGTTCCACAGGTGAGGAAGGGAGTCTGAACTTCCACAGTCAGAAGAATGTTGTATCTGTGACAGACTGAGACAGGCTATAGTGATGCTGATTCACAGAGTCCTCTGTCCTGTAATAGAAATTTTGTCTCCTTCCTGCTTCTATTCCGTAGTAAGATCTCAAGGCTAATGAAAGTCTCTACATTAAAGGCAAGGTTTAAATTTCTACCACAGTGCTGTATTCTCTTTAAGCGTGAAGTGAAAAGCAATCCACATGGTACTAATAGTATTGCACTGGCTATGGCTCTGGGAGGTGTCCTGCACTGGGGTTCTGGATGGCACCTACAAAAGCAGTGCTAAGCTGGTTGAGGGGCAAAAAGCTCTTTCCTCTGTTTTGCTCAAAAATTACTTCAGTGCACAGGAGAGCTGTGATGGAAGTGGTGATGATAGTGTTAAAACACTACTGACGACAGACTAGATTTCTGGCAAACAGATAAATTTAAAAATAATTTTATTTCGAGAGCAAAGTCAGCATTTTCCCAAAGGCTGTTTTATTAGACAAAATATTGCTTATTACATGCCAACAAATCTGGCTCAATCTCTCTGCCTCTCCTTGAAGTGCAATGGAAGAACTCCCCCAAAATGGGCAGCAAATAAGCATTTTATTCAGACAGCTATTTGACTTTTTCTTTTGTACAGTGATGCAGCTTCAGTAGACCTGCAGTGGCTGTCCATTTTGATTACACTTATCCTCTGAAGTGATACTGTAACAGGTCCTCAGCTGAAAGCAGAGAGGTGATCAGAATTTTCCCTAGCCAGAGAAGCTTCAACCTTTGTATTCTATGGTGAGCGATTAATTTCTACACTGTTCTATAATTTAACAAGAGTGGGGCCAGTGCTTGAAAATTGTCATGGAATGTCTCTCTTGGATTTAGTCAGATTTCCTGTATTTTATAGGTTACCAAGCCTACCAGACTTGATCCTCACAAGATGTAGCTGTAGGAGTGCCTAGGCTGTGCGTTGCAAGACATCTTCACTGAGACATTTGCATCAGCTAAGCTGGGGTTATGGCAGTTCTGGATATGAGCAACTATTTCTTAGGCATACAGGGAACTTCAGTGGCTAAAAGCTAAGAAGTTAGATTACAAAATGAAGAGACATGGACTCCTTTTGTAGGTCTGGACATTTAAATACAGACCTTTGCTGTTTTCCTCCTCTTTGTTGCTGTGCTGTAAAGCATGATTTGTTCTCCCCTATGCCCAATGGACATGTTTTCTTGCTTACATTTTTCATCTAGGCATGTGATCTCTGAATTAAATGGGCATATCCAAGTTCACAGCTGTATGACTGACCAGCTCAAAAACTTGAAAGGCCAGGTCTTTACCTGATGCAGATCAGCTGTGCATCTCAATACTTTTTTCATCTTTCTAAAGTTAAAACAGAGTTATGTAGAAAGAAAATGTAGGAGATGCAGAACTGTTTTAAAATGCAGTACATATGTGGCAGACACTTTTTACTGTATTATTTCCAATACACTGCTTTTTAATTATAAGGGCAACCCTGGCTGCAGTAACCATGAAATGCTGGAGTTTAAGGTCATTAGGGCATAGAGGAGGGCACATAAAAAGCTCCCTACCCTGGACTTCAAGAGAGCAACTTTTGGCCTCTTCAGGCATCTGCTTGGAAGAGTAGCGTGGGATGAAGCCCTGGAGGGAAGAGGGGACTGAGAAAGCTGGTTGATATTCAAGGATCACCTCCGCCAAGCTCAGGAGCATTCCAAAAAAGAGGAAGTCAGGTAAGAAAACCAGGAGGCCTGCAGGGATGAAAAAAAGAGCTCTTGGAGAAGTTCAAACACAAAAAAGAACGCTTACAGAGTGTGGAAGCAAGGACAGGTACCCTGGGAGGAATACAGAGAAACTGTCCGAGCAGCCAGGGATCAGGCTAGGAAGGCCAAAGCCCTGATAGAACTAAATCTGGCCAGAGACATCAAGGGCAAGAAGAAAAGCTTTTACAGGTACATCAGTCATAAAAGGAAGACTAGGGACAATATGGGCTCTCTCTGGGAGGAAACGGGAGACCTGGTTACCTGGGATATGGAGAAGCCTGAGGTACTCAATGACATTTTGCCTCAGTCTTCCCTGGTAAGTTCACCAGCCACACTGCCTAAGACGCAGGAGGCAAAGGCAGGGACTGGGAGAATGAAGAACCACCCACTGTAGGAGAAGATCAGGTTCGAGACCATCTAAGGAACCTGAAGGTGCACAAGTCCACGGGACCTGGTGAGGTGGATCCGCGGATTCTGAAGGAACTGGTGGGTGAAGTGGTTCATCCACTATCCATCATATTTGGGAAGTTGTGGCAGTCTGGTGAAGTTCCCACTGACTGGAAAAGAGGAAACATAACCCCCATTTTTAAAAAGGGAAAAAAGGAAGACCAGGGGAACTACAGGCCAGTTGGTGTCACCTCTGTGCCCAGCAAGATCATGGAAGTGGATCCATCTGGAAACTCTGCTGGGGCACATGGCAAATAAGGAGGTGATTGGTGACGGCCCACATGGCTTCACTAAGGGCAAATCGTGCCTGTAACAATGGGGTTACAACGTTGGTGGATGAGGGAAGAGCAATTGATATCATCTATCTGGAAGTGTGCAAAGTACTTGACACTGTCCTGCATGACACCCTTGTCTCTATGTTGGAGAGATGTGGATTAGACAGATGGACCACTCAGTGGATAAGGAATTTGCTTGACTCAGAGAGCTGCGGTCAATGGTTCAGTGTCTAAGTGGAGAGCAGTGACAAGTGGTGTTCCTCAGGGGTGGGTATTTGGACCAGTGTTGTAAAATCTTTGTCAGTGACATGGACAGTGGGATCAAGTGCACCTTGCAAGTTCACCGCCGTCACCGAGCTGTGTGGTGCAGTCAACGCGCTGGAGGGAAGGGATGTGCCATCCAGAGGGACTTGGACAGGCTGGAGAGGTGGGTCTGTGCAAACGTCATGGAGTTCAACAAGGCTAAGGGCAAGGTCCTGCCCATGGGTCGGGGAAATCCCAAGCACAAATACAGGCTAGGTGAGCAGTGGATGAAGAGCAGCCCTGCGGAGAAGGACTTGGGAGCAGTAGTGGATGGAAAACTGACTGTGAGCCAGCAATGTGCGTTCACAGCCCAGAAAGCCAACTGTGTCCTGGGTTGCATCAAGAGCAGTGTGGCCAGCAGGGCGAGGGAGGAGATTCTCCACCTCTACTCTGCTCTTGTGAGACTCCCCTGCAGTGGTGTGTCCAGCTCTGGACACACATCAGAAGGACATGCACCTGCTTGAGTGGGTCCAGAGGAGGCCACGAAGATGCTCGGGGGGCTGGAGCACCTCCCCTGTGAGGACAGGCTGAGAGAGTTGGGGGTGTTCAGCTGGAGAAAAGAAGGCTCTGGGGAGACCTTAGAGCAGCCTCCCAGGACTTAAAGGGGCTACAGGAAAGGTGGGGAGGGACTCTTGATCAGGGGGTGTAGGGATAAGATTAGGGGTAAGGGTATTAAATTGAAAGAAGGTAGATTTAGATTAGATCTAAGAAAGAAATTCTTCCCTGTGAGGGTGGTGAGGCCCTGGCACAGGTTGCCCAGAGAAGCTGTGGCTGCCCCCTCCCTGGAAGGGTTCAAGGCCAGGTTGGACAGGGCTTTGGGCAACCTGGGCTAGTGGAAGGTGTCCCTGCCCATGGCAGGGGGGTTGGAACTGGATGATCTTTAAGGTCCTTTCTAACCCAAACCAGCCTGTGATTCTGATTATAAACAACCCAAAGGATGTGAAAAGACTTCCTAGTAGATATTTCAATAATATCACTATTGCACTAAGGGGAGCAAAGATAATTTTTCAAGCAAATATCAGCAAAATATCTAGCAAATATCAGCAAAGCTTTCATTAGACTAACGTAATATTTGAATTTTGTATATTTTTTCACATTTAATATCAGATTGCAAAATAAGCTCTACATATTAAACCATTATCAGCTGTTTTGTGCTAGCAAAACCCACTAGGGAAAAAATAATAAAATTTTGATTTGTTCATTTTAAAAGCGTTGTTAAAATGAGCTTTCTAAAAAACATGAAAGAACATCTGAACGACCTCTGGGAGATGGAAAAAAAGTAAAGTACTATTTCAAATTTTGTACATTTTAAACTCGCATTCAAAATAAAGATTCCCAAGAAACTGTGTACACAGAAGAAATACAGACCATGTTACATTTGAAGAAAAAAATTATTTCAGTGGGACCAATTTTTTAAAAAAGACTTGCTTTAAAATACTACATATCTGCAAAACCTATCTTCAATTAAGCTGAACAGCAAATAAAAGAACCTGAACATCTTTGATATTTTTCTGTTCAGTCCTGCTCTTTCTGCTGCAGTTTATTTGATTTGGGTACTTAGTACCCAGTTCGGCTATCCACATAGCTAAAGTAGGGAAAGTCAGAGGAATAGCCGGATATCCAACGGGCTTTCACGTGATGGTTGTTGCCAGGGAAACCACTCCCCTGGTACCCATGCAGCCAGCACGTCCGCCTCTTCAGACGCACAGACACAGAAGCATCAGTCTATCAGTTGATGGAAAGAAAGCAAAACAGCTGTGGAGGAAACTTAATATGGAGAAGTAATTAAACCATTTAGATACTTCAAATTTAAAAGTTACAATGTTTTTCTTAAGGACCCCTCCCAAGAGGACTGCACTAATGTGCTGGGAAGGGAGCTCTCACCATCATGATGAAGGCCTTGGAGGAAGTTACACTTCTGCTCTCCTATGTGGGGATAGTTGTCAGCTCAGCCAGTACTAGTCAGTCACTCTGTTGATTTAAATTGTATGTGTGTGGTGCAGGCTCCAACGGGAAATGGAAATCACAAGGCTGTAGCTGTGTGAAAACTTGCCTAAATGCCTGCATCTTTGGAGGGCATTATCCCTACACTAAATACAAGCAGACTTCTGAGTCACAGGTGTCCCTTAAAATGTGTTCCACTGGATGGTATGACCTCCTTGTCCATAAACTATTGGAAAAGGAACATTTTTCCTTCTCAGTGAGGGTGCAATTAAAAGCAATGTATTGCCAGGAATATGCTTGAAAACTCCCAGAAACAACTGATCGCCAGGACTACCAGCCACAGAAGATCTAGGTACCATCAGCTGAGCCTTTGAGGGACATCTTTTCCTCTGGTGAGTTGGTGGTTTCAGAGGTCTACAGGGAGGGGTGTCCTTCACTGGAAGTAAAATGTCACAAGGGATATGAGTCTGAAAGAAATAGTCTTCTCTACGTATTATTTAAACTCAAGAGAACTGAGAAACTGAGTTCTGTTACTTGGTTAAATATTTCAGTAGAAATGCCCATTAAAAATATCAATGAATTTCTTAATCACTGGAGAGCTCATGAGCATATTTCCCCTTCTCTGAAAGCACTTGCCTAACAGCTGATCTGAGGCCAAGATATAGGTATTTCTTAGTTCTCTAGCATCAAAGGAGCTGTTAATATTTCATATTTTGTAATGTGTTGTCTCAGATGATTCATATCTTACTTTTTTTTGTATTATATGGAATACTAAATGCCTGTTTTTAGCAAATTTTCTAGAAAACATGACAGAAACAGTAAGAAGGCTCTTTTGTCAGACTCAAAGCTTTACTTTTGACCAGATTATCTCACCAAACTCTTCAATGGAAGAGAAGTCTCCCTGTGTCCACCTATGAAGACTTCTTGCTGTAGAAATTTTTATAAAAGGAAGAAAAGGATCTCCATTAAGCACTTCCCTGCCCACATCCTCTGAGTGAGTGACGAATTAGAATTACAAGGAAACTTGGAATAGTAGTTTGGAGACCAATATGGCCATTTCTGTCTTGTTTTCCATAAATTGTTCCTCTGCTTCACATGCTTCTTGTTTTTTCACTTGTGCATATTGCATATAAAAGATGGGAAAAAGATATATTTGGTTTTGCTGTATTGGCGTTACACAAACTAAGTAATTGAAGAACATTAACTTCATTATTTTGGTCCAATTCTGGTTTTGATAGTTATGCTGTACACTTAAAACTCTCTTGGCACAATTCCAAATGGTTCATCTTTCTCTCACTTCTTACTAATTTTTGCATATCACTTTTGTGTATAGTAAACTTTAGCTATCTTTCTCCCATGAGGGGCTGAAAATTATTCCTGCAAGGCATATACTTAGCAAATCCATTTGTAAAGTGCATTTGGAAACTCATGAATGTGTTGGGGGTACCGTATAAATGGAAGATTATTCATTCAGTGTGAATTTAGTTACACATTTTCTATGCAGTATAGATTTCCCTCCTGGAAATAACCCATAAAGTTTCTACTGGGGGGAGGGGAACCCACCTAAACTGGTGTCTTTTTTTTTTTTTTATATAATGTATTCATAGAAATATAGATTACTGAATGGATTATCATGATTTTCTCACAGCATGCCATTTCTTGAATGATGCTAATTGATAGTCAATGTAGATGGGAAAGCATTAAAGGTAAATACAATCTTTTATTTCCCTGTCTATACATATATATTGTATTTTGCCAGAAACACACATTCCTATAGCCTTGCTGTTTTTAACTACTACCACACTATAGTGCATGTCTTGAATAATTTTTTTAGAAATATAATTTGAGCTAAGTCATTTATAAATTAAAAAATACCTATATTATGGCCTAATAAAATTTGCTAAATTTGTTTTAGGCTTGAATAATAAATTTTATGAGTAATCATATAAGTAGGTGCATACATTATATTTTGAAATGGCAGTAGTTTACTGAAATACCTGTTTACATAGACAAATATTAAAATGTGCTAAATAATTGCCTTTGGACCTTCAGTCTTAAAAAATAACATCCTAAATTAATAAAAGATAGGTCTTATTAATTCTTATTTTTCATGTTCACAGGCTGTGTTAGTCCTTTTTTCCATTTTTCTTTCTTTTCCTCTTACAAATTTCCCTTCTTCAGCCTATTTTCTGTTGCGTATGTCTTCCATACGAGTGTGAAACGTTAAAAATAAACAATGACGTGCTTTTAATTTATAAATTAAATTGCCCCTTTAGCATATAACTGTTCATTAGCCAGTGTGTAATTAGTTCTGCAAGAGTTGATCTAAAACCTGCATACCTTGATGCACAGTTTATTTTGTTCTTCTCGATTAATGTGTTCATAGAGAAACTACTGCAGACCACTGCTGGCTTATAGTGAGCCTAAACATAAAGTAACCTCCAGTGTGGATACCCAGGGAAAGGACACTGAGCCTTACAGGACTGGCATTTCCTCTCTTTCTTCGGATCTCTGTACTACCACTAAACTTTGTGGAGCTTGAAATCCTCGGTGGCCTTCTTAGCAGATCTAGGACTTACCTTGCTTTATACTTACATGAGAGTCAATATGTTGAAATAAATATTGCTCAGCCCACCTGGTCTCTGCATTGCAAACATCTTCAGATCACCTTGAATTACTCCCACTGAAATTATCCGTAAGGTTACCCACATGAACAATGTACAGGAACTAGCTTGATTTTTTAAGTAGGCATTTGCTATTTCAATGTTTTATTAGTGACAGATGGAAGTTACTCTTAAGGATTGGTGATGGTACTTGTGTTATTTAAGAAAACTCCTTTACTGTCTGTAGTTGTCTCTATAGGTATCAAGCTGCGGAGCAGAGATATGACTGTACAACTCAGCATGGATCCCAATTCTGTTCTAAATTAAAACTATTTGAGTTTAGTATTTCTAGACCACAGTATTTCCAACAGTACCTTTCAATACATAAGTAAGTACAGATGGCAACCTGTCTGAGTGTCCAAAAGGATGTGCCAAATTGCTCTTTAATGTCATTGCTAAATATTGGGTTGATTATTGTGCTGGCTAATTTGAAAATACAGACTTCATTCAGAACATGTTATAGCTTCATTTATTTAGGGGAAAAGGAAAATTTCCCCTAATTTTACCTTCAGGGAAGTTTCCACACTGAATGAGTACTACCCTTAATTTCCCTCCTGCCAAACCCAGAAATTGCTGGAAGACTTTGAAGCTGGAAGCAAAAGGAGATCACGGGATGCCACTGCATTAATGAAAATGGAAGGTCTATTGTAATCTTATCTGTAATAAGCCCAAGCAGTGTGAAGTGAAGTAGGAGCTCTTCTGTACTGATGATGACAGCATCTTCTCAAACCGGGATATTTTGCCTCTTAGGGCAGCTATGGGACTGTCAGAGCTCAGGGTTCCTTTTTATTTTTTAATGGGAATTTCTGTTTCTGTCTGTCTACTCTAAACTCATTGATGGCTCCTTCATCTTTTCTTTCTACAGTGAGTATGTACTGCACCTGGTGTACCATGAAGCACCCGGGGCATGAAGAGGTACATGGCAGAATTTGATCACTGAAGAGCTCAGCATGACCAGAGAAATAGCTTCCTCGAGGCCCCTGGCCGTGCCCTGAGCTGTCCTGACCCACAGCAGCTGAGCCACGCTGATGCTGGCAGAGGCTCTCCCGCTTAACTGCACTTGAATGTCCTTTTTGGATGGTCTGCTGCAGCGCTCGGGATGTATGCAGGTTAATTCTAACTTCTCACAGCCCAGATGACAGCCCCATGAAGGCAGAGAAGCATTTAGGATTATGAGGACTAAAATTAACCTCTGCACCCAGCCGGCAGGCTGTCTGTCAGAAAGCCCTGCGGAACAGGAATATCACTTGTTCTCCTACCGGTTGGAGGACGTGAACACGATTTAGTGAACAGCTGCAATGAAGAGAACAAATAAGTCTGGTAGAAAAGATTTCTGTTCAGGTTACAGAAAAATAGAAATTATTACAAAGTGGTTTAATTGCTTACAGATTCGATTCAGCGAGTCAGTTCTTTTGCTAACATTCAACCCTACTTTACCCACTGAGGTTCAATAAAGGTAACGGACAATGATGTTTGGCCATTGATACTCATTCAGTCCAGTGAGTTTCACTTGATGTATTTGAATCTGATCATTCAGTTGGCATTCTTTGTTGGGCAGTAAGCAAAAATTTATTTTGCTCAACACAGAGAGGCCTCAGGAAAAATTTATCATTGAGGTGTGTTAGCCTTCAGACTGAGAAGAATGTAAATGGTTATTAAAAGCTTTATGTGGTCAAATGGAGAGGGAGGTATTCAGAGCAATGGAAGGTGGCCCGGAGTACTGGGAAGTACTGTCTCCTGTCTAAATGGCTGTGTCTGTTGCTATACAAAAAAGGATTTTATTTTTTTAATGAAGATATTTCAAAAGGTCTTATGCTCAAAACAATTGTTAATTTTACCTTAGCAGGCTGACTGTGTCAGGCAACAGCTTAGGTATGCTATAAACAAACAGTTGGCGCTATTGATACTAGTGCTCGATGGACCAAACCTGTGATGGAAGCTTTAAAATGGGATAAATAAAAAGGACTTGGCAATTTCCTGCCCGTCTGTTTTATTTCTATCTCCATGGACTTTGGAGCACTGCTGATTATTTTACACCTTTTTATATATTAATTTTTACTCATATTTTTCTACACATGCTTTTAGTGGGTAATAAATGCTTCTATTGATTTACCAAACTCAATAAACTAGCTTTTGATCGACATACCTGATTGAACTTACAGATGCTGTCAGGGAAAAAAATGTTAAGCTCTTCCCAAGAAGAGCAAGACAAATGAACAGGACTGCCTTGCAAGAAGTCTCCAAGAGTGCAGAGATTACTGAAAGCTTCCTCTGAAGCTGGGTCAGTTGCCTCAGAATTAGAAATGATCATTAAATAAATGAACACTGTGAAGAGGTAGGATGCATTGTGGATATTGTTGCGAGGAAAGAGAGCTGTGTAAACACTTCCCTGTTGTGAGATAGTACTGAAGGACTGGGGGAAGCACTGGACTCCTCCCTCTGTATAAACTACTGTACTCATGCTTATGTGTACTAAACAGAAAGCCAGGTTCCTGGTGAAGCATCTTCAAACTAATATAGCTATCAGTAATCAAATAAGCAAAGGCAACTTTTTTGGAGTATATGGGAGAGGAAGGATTTTTTTATATATATACATCTTATTGAAAATATCCTGATAGTGGCTCTTTTTGTTGAGTTTTATATTCTTCATATAGTATAATGCTACCCTTATTTTCTGTGTGGCATTATTAGTATTTATTTAATGCTTACACACGTAGAAAAATTACTTACCATATACTTCCTTACAATATTTACATGCCTAATTTCACTGAATCTTATGAGAGTATTTTCTCATAAATCAACAGGGTTTTTTCCTCCTCTGTAATAAAACATCACATTTCTAAATAGATAAGAACTTCACATTTTCACACAGTCTGAAACATACTGAGTCCTAAAAAGTATTTGATGTTCTAGAGACATAACTACTTGAAGAAAACATGAAAAAATACAATGTTAAATTACAAGAATGTAAGTTAAAGGCTCAAAATAGATACACTGTATCTGCAATCTGTGCAGACCCTGCATGGTACAGGAAAGTAGTATGGTTATTTCCAATGTGTATAGTATGACCATGGTTTTTAGTGATTAATACAGCTGAAGTAATAAAACCAAACATAAATGATGACTATAAGCAATACATACCATTTCAAGCATCACAGGCTGTAAAGAAGCTATGCATTCTGGGCTGAAACGTCCTCCTCTTCAGAAGCAAACCTAACTCTTTCTCACTGTCCGACCAGATTTATTGGCTACAACACAAGTCTTTAATGAACCTTAACAAAACAGTCAATTAACAAAAAGCTTACCACTATATTAGAGCAGCTTTTATGAAAACGTGTTGCTCTAAATTTTGAGTCCCTATTATGTTTTGGGTTTTTTTTTTTAAATTGACTTTTAAGTTCGATTTCCTGATTTTGAGCAGTTTTTCCCAATTACCCAACTTCTAGGCCTCATCACATACCCTACTTAGTTGCGGGCTACTGCTGCACTCATCATTCAGCAAGTTAGCATTGCAGTAACAACTATTTCATTGGCATAGTGTAAATGTCTTGCTTAATTTAAAAAATAAATAGAGTAGCATGCTTTACCCATCAAGTATAATAACATGGAGGAAAATGTTTCCGAGTGAATATGCTTGTTTGTATTTCACAGTTAAGGTACTTACTTTGAGCTTAAATTATCAAAAGCAAGGATCCAGGAATTGTGATATTACACCAGACTAATGGTTCGTCTAGTCCAGAATCCTGTCTCAGGCAGTTTGCTGAATGAGATGTAATTTGTCCGTTCTTCCAACTTCTACTTGGTGGTAGTCGGTTTGCTTCCTGGAGCATGAAGATTTGTGTCCTCATGTTTGTAATTTTATTATGATCTGATATAACTTCATTTTCATGTAAATGTAATTTAAACAAAAGGATTGGCTAACGTGTTTTCAATAATGTCTTTCAGCTGTGAAATTTTCAGACTAACGTTTTGTTCTATAAAATTATATTCTCTTATACCACTTTCAAATCTCTTCCAGTGATCCCTTGCCTCCTGTCATGAGAATTGTATCTTGCTATCACCAATGTTGGTTTTGTATCTTTCATTAACTTATGTATCTTTGTTTCCCCTGTATTTGTCTCTTCTTTTAGCTAAATATTTCTAATCTGTCATTCTTCCTTCGTCTGTGATAAGTTTTACTGCTGTACCATTTCCCACTATTTCTTTTTTAATAGGGAATGACCAGTATTTATGACAATAATTAAACTATCTTGATGACTTTAATCAGTGATGTAGTGTCTCACCAAGTCTGGAATTCTTGGAGGTGCTCAACTTTATTTCATTTCAAACACACAAGTGAGCCAAAGCCCTTGGAGGACACACTTGTAGAGGAAACAACTATAGGAGGAGAGCATTGTGAATTAGTCTTTCTAGACTGCTGTTCTATGGACCTATTTTTAGCACTTCACATTGAATACGAATTGTAATAGCTGTTCCTGGGTCAGGGACTACAATGCATGTAAACATCCATTCCCTAACAATTTCTGCCAGTCTAAACTTACCTGAGACAGGATGAGCTGATTATTTGAATTGAGCTTGTCCAAATACCTTACTGCATTGGTGGGACACTGGATACTTCAGTTAGTCAAGATTTAGTCAGTTCTTGCCATGTAGCTTTGTAACTCATCAATACGTAACACAAGTCTTCAAAGGCCGATCTCATAACATTGAAAATCTGTGTTCTCATGTTGCAAATGCACAAGTGACACAAATACACATTCCAGCCTAGTAGGCATTAGGGACAATGGCACAGTTAGTTTACAAAGATTCTTGAATAAGGGTTCTTCAGGGATGTAGTCAGTTGTCAGTGGTAGTGATAAAAGATTCTTAAAGGCTGCAAAAAGTAGTTTCAAAATGAAATCATTTAAAAAATTGTTTTACCCACCTAAAATCCTGTGTTTCTCCTCATTAAGAATATAAATGACCTGTTTAGATTTTTGGTTTGGGCTCTTATCTCTGTTGTGCCCATATAAATCAAGGGTAACTTCAGTGCGACTCTTACGGATTTATACTGATGTAAACAAAGATTAGTATCAATCTGGCCATCAATCTATAAAGGGAAAATGCCATGGATTGTGTTTCAAATGTTTATATCAAGGGTGTTCAGCATTTAATAGCAGAGAATAGACAATAAGTAAGTGCTTTTAAAGAATGGCTGGAGTAGACCAGAGCTAGCATTGTGATATGATAAATACCAAAGATTGCTCTTCTCCCTCAGGCTAATGTGAAGAAGTCACTAGAGGAACAACACTCACCTTTTTGGCCATTAAATGTTACACTTTTCTCAGAGTAAAGGTTATTAGCTTCATGGTCCTGGCAGAATTCCTTTTTGCATAATTGTATTCTAGCTCCTCGGTTGCTTCTGTTAGTGTCTAAGGGAGTCTCCACTTCCTGTCCTAAACGACTAGGTAGAAACTATTGTGTGACATTTACTGCTAGTGAATAATTGGCTTTGACAAGGTCTTCAATGGAATATTTTTGGAATCCATTTCGGCTTTAATGAGATGCCCATTCATCCATCTAAAAGATTTGTCCTGTATCTGTTAGACCTTTTATAGCTCTGCAACATGTGTTTCTTGTCTGTGAAAGTCACCTACCTGACTTTCACCCCTCTGTTAGACCAAAACATTCCAGTAGAGTAAAAACTTGATTTTATTCCCATCTGTGCTTTCTCCCTTGTTTGGTGCTGAGGTCTCTGTGCCAGACTGCGCCAGCTGTGTCCTCCACAACAGGGAGCTGTAGAACATTGGATTTTCTTCTCACAGCTTGCTGGGCAGCTTGAAGGAAGCAGAGATTTCAAAGTTACAATCCTTTTAGGGCAGATGGAGGATCTGATATTCCTTCAGGTTTCTCCAGTGCAAGGCATTGCACCTTGTGCAATTATTACCTAAGTAATAAGGGAATGAAGATTGCAACCATCCTGATGATATGATTTTATTATGATGTATGATTTTATTATTTTATATGTATGATTTTATTAGCTATTTCATAACTTACTTGGTACTGAATATAGACTTCATACAGAACTGGGCAATAGTGAGTCAATCCTTTTGTGCATTAGTCCAGCACTGCACCATCGCTATATAAAGATCATAAACCAATGTGATCTCCTTTATAGCTTAATACTGATACATCAAAATATCGAGAAACTGAGAGTCTGCTATATCTTTTGGGAAGCCCTGGACATGATTTGGTGCTATCACAACCATGTCATAGTTTATTTTTAGTGCTTCTTTTTCGAGCTTCCACCAACGGCACAGAAGAGCAGCCCTGTCCACCCAGAGGGTATGCTTTTGAACCAATCACGTATTTTGATTCTGGGAGGAAATGGTAGACTCCCTACCCTAACAACTTCCCATACATGACAGAATGGCCTTGTCTAATGAATCCTGTATTAGACTGCCTGTGGTTTTCCATAAAGCAGTGCAGCAATGAGATTGCACTTGCTTAAGCCAGGAGAAGGTTATTACCAGACCTCCAAGTGCCTCATCTCTTGCATAACTGTAAAGCCCCAGTTGTCTATGTGTGTCTTGTTAGGAGTGAGGGAGTAGGGCCACAAAACACGTCTAGTCTGTCCATTTATGGTTGTGTCTTTTCTCTTACAAAGTGCCTGCCTCAGTTTTTTCTCAAGATTATCAGGCTTTATTTCAATTCCTGGAAAAATCCTGGAGCAAGTCATCCATTCTTGTAAACTCCTAGCATTACAACATCCAGAAGGAATTTGTCTCGAGGAAAAAAATCACATCCAACTATCTAATTTTTTCCTCAAACGGGGAAACAGTTCTTGTGGATAGGGCAAACACAGTGTGTGTTCTCTTCTGTCTCATGGGGAAGTATCCTCTAAATGAAACTACCAAACAATAGACACAAACCTGGTTAGACAGCTGTACATGAGAGGAGTTATCCCCAGTTCACTATCGAAAGAGAAAGGTGCTGTGCATGAGATCTGGAGAGCTTCGTGCAGGAGCCAGTTCTGTTCAGTGTTTTCATTATAGACCTGGATGATGGCATAAACAGCACACTTATTTGCTAGGAGGAACTGCAAGTATGTTGCAAGACTAGGTGATAATAAGAGATTTATGTATAAAATGAGTGGTTTAATGAAAAATAAGATGAAATGAAACAGGGCATAATGGAACACTCAGGTAGAAATAACTAACTATGCACAAAGATGTTGGAGGACAGCTGGCCAAATAACAGGTCTGTAGAAAAAGATTTGAGGGAAAGAATCAACAACCAGCTGAACAGGAACCAACGATATTGTGCTGTTCCACAAAAGGAAATTACACTGGGGTATATAAAAAGACGTACACTTTGCAAGATGTGTAAAGCTATCCTCCCAAATTACTCAGCATTGGTAGTATTGTGTCTGGTTTAGAGCAAACAAAAAGAAAGAAAACAGGAGGACTAAAAGTGGAATTTGAGGTGCAAATACTTACAAGACTACAATGAAAAAGAATGAGACATGTAAAGGTGACAAATACTTGATGACATTGTTGAGCAGCTAAGTGGTTTGGATCATTACTCTCTTCTACTGGTAAGAGTAGGCAGGTCCTACTCAAGACTGGCTCTTTTCCAGAAACCGAGGTGCAAGATAAGGAGATACTAGAAAAAGATGCTGATTTGAAAATACAGTAAATTACTCTAGTTCCAGGAGCTGAATTATGAAGCAGATGGGATAATTAAAAAAAAAAAAAAAAAAAAAAAAAAAAAGTTGATGGGGGGAGGTGTCCATTAAAAACTGCAACTGCACACTTTTTTAAAAAACAAAAAAGTTGTAAAAATGATTTGGGGAATTAAAAACCTGTGAGACTTACACCTGGACCTGGCAAGCAGGACAAAACGTTAACTCAGAATAGTTTAATAGTCCTAAGAAAGGTCTAACCAGGATGAATTCAACAAAGACATAACTGTGCCACCCCTCTCTCCAGCCATGTCAGTGAAGTAGGGGATGTAGAATCAACACCTGACTTAATTTAACTAAGTAGTCAAGATGCCCTTCATGTGGCCTCCAGAAGGCTATTAGAGAGACACAAAATACTTTTTTGGGCCAGAAACTGAGTAGGAGATGAAAGGTAAGAAGGTACGTTTTAGGTTAGGTTTCAGTAGGGAAAACAATGAGACCAGGTGTTCTCTTGTTTGATGTATTTATTAACCCCAAAATATAGACCAAACAACAACTAAAATGCTTATATACTCTTCAAAGTCAATAGAAGTTTAGTGCTTACATCATTTTACCATCAGTTGGGAACTTTTCTGTATCTGTGGTTCATAAACACCTTTGTATAGCTTTTTAAATTACCTCCTTGCAAATAAAATATAAGAACTTTGAAAACTATCACTCCTTGATTATTTAATATTTTGAAATTTTGAAGATTGAAGCATAAAATTTGTACAAGTTAGTCAGCTCTTGCCCTGATTTGAGCCAGAGTGAGGAATTAAAAAACCTAAACAAAAAGCTGAATAAACAATGTCCAATGTTGACAAATGCATTAGAAAAGGTTCAAAAGGGCGACCATACCTAGTTACGCCTTTCGGTTACTATGGTTAAGAGATGTCAGTTCTTACAATTGACAGCACAGGAGAAGAGTGCCCATGTCCTAGCACCTCTGAGGCCCCAACCTGAATAACTGTGGCCTTTGAGACAGATTACAGTCTTCAGCAGAGAAAAACAGAGATTTCTCTGGGCCCCTAGTGAGATGGCTTCGGTGTGCTGCCTCAACACCGGTGATGCTGCTAATGCTTTGCTACAGGTATTGGTAGGTTGAAAGATGCCCTCCTGGGATCCAAGTGAGTGCTCCCAGAAAGGACATTCTTTCTGTTCAGAAAGGATTCCTCCTACACATAATCTGGAAATGAGAAGAGGTGTATACAGGACATGTGCGACTGGGCATCCATCTCTTCCAGGTGTCTCAAGGGCTTACTTAGGCCTGTGTGGGAAAAGACCAGTCGTGTTACAAGAAATTCTGTGTGAAAAACAATCATGTCATATTGCTGCTGTTAAATGGTTCCCATGATTATAAACATGCCCCCGACATGGGGGCAGTGTCTGGCACCTTCTCACAGAGGCCACCCCCTATCGAAACCTTGCCACATAGACCCAGTACAGTAGCCTTTTCAATCTTCTGTATTATAGTAAAGTTTTTACTTCTCCTGCTTTCCTTAGCTGAAGATAGTGGCATTCTGGTGATAGCTGATCACCCTCAAATACTGTGCTGGACCTCACATTGAGATTTCTGAGTGTTTTGGAGTAAACTATAATGAGCTAAACTCTTTCTTTCCCATTTGTAAAGGTCAGGACGTACTGTTCAGATTACAAGGAATGATATTTGGGTTACACTGGAGTAAATTCCTTGAGTAAGTGAAAATGGGCTTTTTAAATTTGCATCAACTATTGTTCACATGTCACAATTCAGAGGAGTTTTGCTGCATTTAAAGGTGAAGGAGACATGCATTCAACCAGAATCTGCCTACCTTTGGATTTGCTAACAGAGAAATCAACAGAAATACAAAAATGCTATGCTGAAATTTCAGCTGTGGCTGTGCTTGTGTTTCCTCCTAGGACTGTTCATTTCCCATCTGCTTAACTCAAGGGGTTAGTCCATATGCCTCAGACAGTGGAAGCTAAATGTATCTTTCCTAGCCAGCCACTGAAACAATACGCTATCCCAGGCGTGCCCTGGCAGCCTGACAAGCCTGGTATGGAAGACAGGAAAAAATAAAATTCAACCTATTTTGTAAAAAGTATTGTGTGGAACATTTAACAAGACAGCAAGTCTAGATATACCATATGCAGGGAGCTGCAAAGGTCAAACACCAAACAGATTTATAAAAAGGGCTTCTGAAAGATAAGAGAAAAATTTACATTTCCTGTAAATAATCCTGAAATATTTTAAACCCACTCTGAAATGTAAGAACAACCTGGAAGGCAGGTGAGGGTCATCATATTGAAATACTTAATGAAACACAGTTCTCTGAATGACCGGACAGACCCGTTCTGGTGGCGAGCAAGGGGAAGGCACCACATTCAGAGTGCGATGGATAGGAACATATTTACTCCTCTGTCATTAGATCTGTAGGGGGAAAGTTAACTCTGTGTCTCTGGGCTTTCCAGAAGGTTTGGCAGAACTGATTAAACGATTAGATAATGTTGGTAATTATTACTGCAGTAGGTGATCATGAGTGTTTCTAGGCATTGTTTTAAGATACTGAAGACAAATTTCAAAATATTGAATAATCAAGGAGTGATATTTTTCAAAGTTCTTATATTTTATTTGCAAGGAGGTAATTTAAAAAGCTATACAAAGGTGTTTATGAACCACAGATACAGAAAAGTTCCCAACTGATGGTAAAATGATGTAAGCACTAAACTTCTATTGACTTTGAAGAGTATATAAGCATTTTAGTTGTTGTTACTCTATGCATCCTGCATTTGTGTTTTAACATTGTAATTTAGTTACCGGTAAGGTGTAATCACTCTTGATGGATGTGTTAACAACTAAGCCCTAAAAAAACTGCTGAGTGTGTTCTGGAAGCTGCTAATTATTCGTAGCTGTTATTAGTTTTAGTACCAGTCAGATATTCAATTCGATTCCAGTATTTTCTGTGCGTAAGAACAGAAACCTTACTACTGTCAATTGTCAAAAAAAAAAAAATACACCTGATTTTGACAGCTGTCCCTAGGCACTACAGAAAAGTAGGGAAGTAATGGTTACTGATGCAAATCAACTCTTTTCCTGGGAGAGGGATCAGTAGCTCTGAGTGAAGTGCATCCCATGTGAGATGAGCTTTCCAAAGCATCCCTCTGTGCAGTCACATTTTGAAAAAGTGGGACTACATACTATACTTGTGAAGAATCATAAATATGTTCTTTCTTGTACAAAAGTCTTTTTATTTGCTATTATCCAGTCTTATTTTCTGGTTCAAACTATCATGCTTTCTAAGCACAGCATATTTATTTCAGATGATTAGAATTTACCATTGTAAGAGACTCTGACAAGGTTTTTTTTGGAGACTGAAGCATTTGTGTTGTTTTCCATGATCCTCTGGAACTTGTCAGGGAAGAAAATCTCCAGAACCAGAAAAACACATTTATTACTTTATGAAATTCTGTTCAGTTCTGGCTGAGATCTAAACTTGGTAATTTCCCTTTTTAGCACATGATTTCTTAGCAAAATGCTGGCAGTTTGTCAAAACATAAACAGTGTAACCTGGCACACTGTACTGCTAGGAATAATGGCATCTCTCACTGGCAGGGATACAGTCTCGACAGGGAACACAGAGGAAGAGTATTGGGTAGACTGGACTTCTAATGAAATATTGTCTTACCTATTCCAGTGATTGAACCAACAAATAAGCTCAATACCCCACTTTCCAGTTTGGACAAAAATCTCTTCTCTCTGGCAACTGATGTAGTTACTCTTGTTGTGTGGGGTTTGTACACAGCTGGTGACAGGTAACTTGGAACTGTTGTGATTTCTCTTTCCCCTTGTTCTCAGTTGAAGAAAATACAGGGGAAACAGCAGCCCTCTCTTCTCTACATCAGTTTTCTTCCATTAAAAGCCACTGCACCTGCAGAGTCAGGCACTCAAATTTTATGAAAACACAGAATGACAGTCATTGGTGTAACCTTTTAATTCAACCTCTATGCACCCTGGTGAGGCCGCACCTTGAATACTGTGTTCAGTTTTGGGCCCCTCACTACAAAAAGGACATTGAATGACTCGAGCGTGTCCAGAGAAGGGCAACGGAGCTGGTGCAGGGTCTGGAGCACAAGACTTATGAGGAGCGGCTGAGGGAACTGGGGGGGGCTAGTCTGGAGAAAAGGAGGCTCAGGGGAGACCTTATCACTCTCTACAACTACCAGAAAGGAGGTTGTAGCAAGGTGGGTGTCTGTCTCTTCTCCCAAGTAACAAGCAATAAGGCAAGAGGAAATGGCCTCAAGTTGCACCAGGGAAGGTTTAGACTGGATATTAGGAAATTAGGAAAAATTTCTTCACTGAAAGAGTTGTTAAACATCGGAACAGGCTGTCCTGGGAAGTGGTTGAGTCACCATCTCTGTAGGGACATGGTTTAGTCGTGGATTTGGCAGTGCTAGGTTTACAGTTGGACTTGATGATCTTAAAGGTCTTTTCCAACCCAAAAGGTTCTATGATCCTATGATTATGTTGTAATCTTTAATTACGGCACTTAACTCTCTTGCCAGCTCTCTCACATATTAGTATTTAGATGTAAGTATATCTGTGTGCATGTCGGGAAGATTCTCAGTTCATGTGTAGAAATCTGAAAGTGCATGGAGAAGAGAACAATGAAGGGCATTGTTGAAAGAGAAAGGATCATCCTGTGATTAAAGCAGGTGAATGAGAAGAATTCTTTTATCCCTGTTTCTGCTGCAGTCTTTGTGTGTGTTGCTGAGCAAGCTACTCCAACCAAAATACCTTCTGTGGCTACCCTCTGTTTGTCTCATCTCCTAGACGCCTCAGGCCTAATGTGCAGAAGTGCTGAGCACTCACAGCTGCAAATGAAATCAATGGGAAGCATGGTCACTCAGCATTTTTGGAATTAAGGCAGAGTGGATTGGATATGTGGACACGGGAAGGACGGTAAGTTCTGGGTGCCAGCCTCTCCTCTGCTGCAGGTGGTTTGTAGCATGGCTTCTGACATGGGTTGTTTGGGGTTTTTTTGTCTTAGTGTCACTGTCATGGACACAGTGCTTCTTGCAGTAAATGTAAACTAATTCATGTCTGTGAGGCATTCCTGGCTAAAAATTCCCCAGATAATACAGGTGAAATTAATATCTTTTCTATGCATAGCAGATTTTGGATGGCATTGAGGATACAGATGTATACTGTACACAGTACACACGTCACTCACATATATGTACATAGACACACATGCACAGACATCCCTAAATGAATATATATAGTGTACTTTTTAAAAAAAAAGACATGTAAAAATATCTTTCTGTTGGCAATAGAACAGTTCAGAATAGCAACTACTTGGATTGCCTTTACAAACTTCCAGTTATGAGGTGTTACTAATGTTTTTTTACAAGACCTCTTCTAACTCAGCACATTTCATGGCTTCTGGTCATCAACTGAATACGCAGCTTCATGCTTTTATTTTTACATATTTTTAAATGTATTTGAAAATGTACTCTTAAACTTGATTCCCAGATAGGATAATATCTCTTTTCCCTGAATAGCTGTCATTCTTAATTCAAGGGTTAAGGTGGAGAATGTTTATTAGCGAACAGGTAGAGTCACTGCTCTTTGTCCGGCTCTGTGTGAAGCTGCCAGACTAACTAGTGGAGGCTTCTTCAGCCACTCCTCGCATTACATCTGGGAGTATTTTCAAATGGTTTTAATTAACTTCAGGAAGGCAGGATGGTACTCAGATGGTTTTAAAGAAGAATAAATAGGAATCCATAATTAAGGGTGAGAGTTGGAGTCTTAGAAGATAATGTATCTTTCTAGTGGACGATGGAATTGTGTCAGTAGTTGCTCTGGATTTATACCTGTAAATATCAGACAAGAATACGGCCTGAAATGGACTAGCACGTAAAGGAGCTGCACCTGCTTTCACTGAAATCAATATTGAAATTTCCATTCATTTCAATAGCGCTAGGAGATGATGGATTAGGAGAACTTAATTTGGGGCTTTGGGGAATTATATTCACAACTTTAATTGTATTTAGATAAAATGCACGTTGATCCTTGAACAAATTCTCTGTAGAGCTGGCCACTGAAAAAAAAAAATCAGAAATGTTGCAAATGCCTCTGCACATTCTTCCTATGATTAACTGTTCTTTGAAAGAGAAAATGTACGGCTGTAATAGTAGGTATTGCCCTGTTTGCAATTATTTTGAGTAGTAAAACAGATTAAGCAGAGGCTTAAGACATGAGCTTAGTGAATGTAGCCATATCTAAACAAACAGTAGTGAATCTGCTCTTTCACTCTGAATTTTAAGATTAAATAAATGGCAGAGTCATTTAAATTATATGTAAGCACATACAAATATTTAATTAATGGGGTCTTGACACTTTAGCTTGTAATTCCTTCTCTCTTATTAAAATCATCCACCAAATTCTGAAGTAGAAATTAAATCTTTCTCTAATTAAAAACATCACTTTTCAAATAAGATTGTGTACTGTGACACATACTTCTGAATTCTGCATTAGTACAAAAGCTCCTGAGCTCTCAAATTTGTAGGTCTTCTATATAAGCAAACAAGATTCTCTGCTAAAATCTCTGTGACTCATCTAATAACGGTGGCGAGAAATACCTGACTGGTGCAACAGCCAGCTCGAATGTTGCTATATATTTTCCTCACACTCAAAGTCCCTGTGCTTCCTTTTCTTCCTCCAGTAGTTAATTTGTAGAATTTGGATGGTTAAGAAGGGCATGCTGGGAGAGAGAATAAAAATCATTACACAGGTTTTCATTCACCTGCTTACGAACAATGCTGAGGCATGAGCTGTGAGTTTATTTGCCATGTAAATATTTGTAGGATCCCTGTAAAGCACCAGCACATAACAGGGGTTAAAATTCATGCTCTTACCACTTTTGCAGGGGAGAGGAACATAAGAAGGCCCCATCTAAATCAATATGAGTTTTGATTTTGGCTTCGGAGAACACATGGGATGAAATTCTGGACTCAACAGTAGCTGGAGGATTTAATCTGGATTTACACAGGTGAAATTGAGAAGAAGGGGTTATGGGGTGGCTGAGCAAATTTGACTACTCCTGGCAGCTGAAGGGGTTGGTCCTGCACTACCTGCATGGTCTGCTCGTTCCCAACCTGCTCAGCAATGGCTTTGCTGCTTATCTGACTCCTCAGCGATCCCACTTGGCTTGTTAAAGATGAAGGAAACTCTGCTTTTCTCTGCCAGGTTAGTTTTTTGCTGATTTAATGAGTTGAACTGGCATGCCACAGGGTCAAGCAAAGTTGCTGCAAGGAAAAGAGCAGAAACATGTGGCTTGAAAGATTGAGGGACTTTTCTTTTGGTAGCAGAGCCACTTTAAATAGCTGCTATCCCATATTCCCACCTGTGTCACTTGCTCTTGATCTCTAGAGTTGCACCATTGCAATGGTCTGTCCGTGGGGCCACTGCAGGAAATGAGAGCAGGGAATTGATCCATGCTAAACTCAATGTGGGAAAAAAACCTGGATATTTTTAACCTCAGTTGGTTCCCCATGGTAGCACGGGAGACTGACTTTTTAAGCCAGTCTTGAAAAAAGCCAACTGGACAGAACTTGTGTTTTGAGCAATGTTTTCATGTGAGCAAGTGTGGTGGGAATAGAAACAGCACTGGGGTTGCTGGAGTCTCTGGCCAACTCAAGTCTTCTTGGGATTTTATTGTTAAATAATTATTCTTTGCATCCCATACTGGAGTGAAATGGGCCTAGCCTACTTCATTGATCATGGGCTCTAGCTAATATTCACTCCCCTAAAAGACAGGGGAGAAATTTCGGTGTGTGTGGTTTAGGTCATAAATCTTGAAGTAAATAATTAATAATGGCTGAACCCCTGATTCCACAGGCATGGTTGAGATTTTTCTTAAGCTAGTTCACTAGAAAGCTCTTATTTAAGACTGCAAAGCTCACATGTTAAGGAAATGCCCATATTTAAAGCAAATAAACTACTACAGGAAAGCATGCATTCTGTTATAAGCAATATTAATTTTTACTTCATTAAAAGGTCCCCCTCATTAACTTCCCAGCCCATGCCAGCAGTCCCAAACTAATCCCGCTCGTAGAGTTAGTCCCTGTGGCAGTTCACTGCTATTTCTATTTCAATTAAGCTTGGGTCTGGTTTTTTCCTCCCCTAACAAGGCGGACTAAAGTAAGTGTATAGTCTTCGTGCGCTCCCGTAAGAGGATCCGCTTCTGGGTTTAGGAAGCGTTTGCAAGGCTCACGAAGCGTGTCGCTTACTTAAAAGGCGGCCACGGTGGGTGTTTAAAGCCACGACCGGGGGTGCCGGGGCAGCGGGGTTCGGCCGGTTGGAGGGGACGCGGCGGCAGCAGCGAGAGCTCCCGGGCTGCGGCTGCAATTCACCGGCCCTCCGAGCCGAGAGGGGGGCACAATCCGCCCGCGTTTGGCAGCGCTGCCGCCTCGGCTGGGCTCGGCTCGGCTAAGCTCAGCTCCCACCCGCCCGGCTTGCCCAGGCCCAGCGGGGAGAGCGGCTGCGGTCGGAGAGGCACCGAGGCGCAGGTGAGGGGCGCGGGGGGGTGGGGGAGCCCCGCGGAGCTTCATCCTGGGGCCGCCCGACTGGGGCAGCTGGAGCCCCCCCCCCGCCGTGAGGAAGCTCCGGGCAGGGGGAAAGTCGTTTGTCCGAGTAGCTCCCGGCTCCAGTTTAGGGGTGAGAGGCTCCGAGGGGTGAATGCTGCTGAAATGGCGCCGTCCAGGGGAGAAACGCTTGAATATAATCAGAGTCGGCGGCATCCCGTTCGCGGGAGGCGACCTCACGTTAAAACTCCCCGCTCCTTTCCTAATATCCAGCGGTTTTAAGCTACTGAGTACTCTAGAACTACAGTCTGAGTACTTCTGAGGGCTGGGTTGAGTTGTTAGGATTCCAGACGAATTAACAGGCTCATCTGAAAATCCTTGGGGGAACTCAGATTTTATTCAGGTTCTGTGCAAGAAACTTGTGGTTCATAAATCTGCTTTAACGTTTGGATCTGAGATGATATTGAGATGGTAAAGATTTACGTGGTCATCTTCACTTGAAAGGTCAGGAGTTATTATTTTCCTTTTTAAAAGGTTTTAGAGAAAGCTGTCGGCGGTTTAGCTGATGGAGTTGCCTGCAGCAGTTTAACGAGGGAGGAGCACAGCTGAACCCGATAAAGGGATTTGAAGGCGAGAGGGGAGGAGAGTTTGGTGTGATTAAAGAGGCGAACTCAGGCGTGGTGTTAGCGCTGCTCAGGGAAGCTCTTCCCGGAGCGAGGGGGCACAGGAGTGTCTGTCCCGTCCCA
The DNA here is from genome assembly GCF_047716275.1 of Strix uralensis. NCBI lineage: Eukaryota > Metazoa > Chordata > Aves > Strigiformes > Strigidae > Strix > Strix uralensis. Next base: position 3,348,965 of record NC_133978.1, on the reverse strand, counting down.
TCTCAGAGATGTGTAGAGGGGGGGTAGGGTAAAAAAAGTGAATATTTGCCTTTGAAACCAGCTGCTGCTCACCTGTGAGGGGTCTTTCCCTCGCATTGGTGCGAAACAGCTGAGCGAATTTGGAGTTTGTTTGCTCAGGAATTAAGGTATATGCTTCTTTAAGGTAACACCCAGAGGTTTGCCACTGCAGGGCCTGGTGTGCTGCTGCAGCAGCAGGTACAGCTCGCCACAGGTTTGTGGGGGACCTTCACGGGGAGGAGCGGGAGCCCCACCACGCCGAGAGCAAGCCGGACAGCCAGCACCTCCCCACGGCGCTGCTTCACCACCTGAAACTTTTTTACGCTGAATTCAGACGGGTGGTAGCCGAGACGCTCATCCTCACAGGAAAAAAAGGCCTACAGGTGGCATTTGGGGATAAGGCACCAGCAGCAAATACCCAGACTTGGCAGCCGATGCGCGGCAGTCCGGAGTTGGGATCAGTAAGTGCCGAGAGGGGTTTTGAGGGAGGTTTGGGTTTGTTTTTTTTTTTTTTTTTTTTTTTCCTCCGGTGCGGCGGAGCATCTCCCGGGGAGGGGAGCGCAGGGCAGGCGGGCGCGGTGTGCCGCTCCCCGGCTGCGGCGGGAGGCAGCGAGCCCGGGGGGGGGGGGGGGGGCAGCGCCGTGGCCCCCTCTCCTGGGCGCTGCCCTCCCTTCCCTGGAGGAGCGGGGCTGCGAGGGAGTTGGCTGCTCCATCCCGGAGGAGGAGGCTGCAGAGGGCTGGCTGCCGAGGCGGGGATGCCCGGAGCCCTCGCCAATGCTTGCGTTCCCCCCCCCTGCCGCCCCCAACCCTTCATCCTCCCATTTTTTTTTTTTTTTAATTATTTTGGCCGATTCATGAGGTAGGCATGAGCCCCTCAGCCGCGGCGTAGCGCTTTCACCGGCCGCCTGGGAGACCCGCGCCGCTCCTCGGCCCCCTCCGCCGGGAGTAGGGGTGCGTGGAGGGGAAGTGGGGGGGACAGCGGCGACGCCGCTTCCCCCTGCAAGCCTCAAAGTTTTCCTCCCGCCCCTGCGCGGCCCCAGCGCAGCCGCCGCGCAGGCAGCCGCAGCCGGCGTTAGCGGCAGCGCGGACCCCCGCGGGCCTTGCTGCGGCTCCCGGCCCCGTCCCGCTCCCCGCCGCGGCGGAAAGTTTTCCAGTGCCTGGGGGTAAGTCGGAAGGACGGGGAGGGGGGGTGGGGGGGCGCAGGTGAAATTACGGCGGGGAGGGCTGGAACTGCGCCGCCGCGGCTCGTCGGGCTGCCCCAGCCCGGTGACTCCCCACCCTTCTGGGGCAGGGGCAGGGCTCCGGAGCCGGGAGAGCCTCCGCCGGCGAGGACAAACGCCCATTTATCTCCTCCCCTCCTTCCCCATCGGTCCCTACCGCCAGGCAGAGGAGAAACGGTGACCTCGAGTATTGTCGCATCGCTTTAAAACGTAGGGTTAATTTGAAAGGGCTAGTGGAAGAAATGCAACGTTTAGACTTTAAGATCTGCATATGGTAATCGGGAAAATAAATGAACCGGTTAGTATTCCGCTCCTGTAAGACTTGGTGCAGGAGAGAGGCTGCTGTTACATCTCATTTCCGAGCTCATCTGGGGGAAGCGGAGCGATGCTGGGTGCCGTCTCTGCTGCCTTTTCCCGAGCGCCTCAGCCCTTCAGGCACCGGGGAGCCCTGCGGAGGGGAGCGGGGAAGCTTCTTGCCTGGTAACGGTAAAGCTGCGGGGAGACACCTTCTCGGGCTCAGAAAGCCCCGGGAATGCGTTAGGAGCGGGATTGCAGCAGTGGACTGAGAGCGGCATCGGCAGGGTGACCCCGATCCCCCGACTCCCGGTAGGTGACGGGATTTTCTCTTTCCCTGTGGCTGACCGGAGCTCTGTGTTTGAAATGTTGCGCTAACTTGAGAGATGCGCGGTGAAGTCAGCCCTGGGGGCTGGAGCCTGAGGAATACAAGCTTACCTTTGGAAGAACCAGAGAGGCGTGGGGGTGGTGTCGTCTGGGGGCACATGCGGGAGAGGCAGGCGCTGGCTTTCCAGCCCCTTCGTGTGTCTCAGCAGTGGCCGTTAACGACAGCTGCGTGGATGTCAATTTAGAGTGAGGTGTGTGGCGGTTGGAGGGGTGCTTAGATGCAAATCAAGTCGCGTTGACTCATTTAGACTCCCCCGAGGTGGTGGTGGGGGGGGGGGGGGGAACCCCCCCGTGTTTGCAAGGCAGGTTGCTCTCACCTCCCATCATTAAAAGTTAAGGAGGAGACATTTCCTTGTTTGTTCCCACCCGCCCCCCCGATGGGAGGAGGTTTGTGACATGTAGAATTGTCGGACTGCTCTTTGGGAATATATTTTTTCGCTTTAAGATCTGTTTTGCTTTCTGATGGTTGGAAACTGGGGAAAAAGATTCAAAAAATAAAATCAGACTGTATAGTTGAAGTGGCAAAGGAAATGTTCTCACGATCCCACATAGCAAGCTGGGAAGGAATGCAAACTGTTCCTGCTCTGTACCTCTTCCAAATTCAGTTCTTTCTGAAAGATGCTATCTCCTCCTGCTTCCCAGCAAAGCCAATCTGCATGGCTAGTCAATCACGTAATGTAAATGAGGTGCTTTTTCTCAGCCTCCTGAAGAGGCGATGGGAACGTGTTGGTACTGCAGCAGGAGTGACAGTCTTGTCGCATGCATAACCCAGCGTGTACAGTAACGGTGTGGAAATCCATCCGGCTTTAAACTTTTCAGTGCGTTACAAAGCTTCACAAATTTAAGTCGGGTTACTTCGAATCGGGGACTACTGCCTCTACCCTCTTGCTTCAGCTGCTGTTGATCTGGCCAGCCCCCTTATGCCACCCTCTGGAAGGCACAGTGACTGTAGTTGACACATAATTTTCAAGAGAAAGCCTGTAGACTGGTAAAGGGGTATTTAAAGTCAGATCAGGCTTGCTTAAAATACTCAGAGTTTAATAGTGAAGCTTTTTACATCCGGCTACGATAAGTACTTTTTTTTTCCTGTAACTTTCAAATGACAATATGTACATGTATTTGGAAAAGTGTAAGAGTGTCTAATTCCTTTGTTAAAATGGGAGTAGTTACTAGAGCAACCTCCTAAACGTCTTCAAAGGCGAGTACTAATCCAATGTGCATTTTGCAGATAAAGAGTTTCAATCGGCTTTTCAAGAACATTACTATTGTTTATTGGTCCACCATCCACCAACTAAGCATCATAGCAGTTGTGTAAATGTGTGCGTGGGTTTCTTAAATCTGCTCTTTAGGTACTGATTTTTCTATACCTTAGTGAAGTCTGAGCACGAAGTCTGTTGAGTTACTACCTTGTGTATCCGTGATATATACGCATTTGTTACTTTGTAGGATAGCCTGGGGTTGTCAAGCACATTGGTGTCTGTTTGCAGGGACAGCTATGCTGCAGTGCTGGGTGAGTGCATGGGAACCGTACCGTGGAGTTCAGAAGCAGATTCAGGACTGAATTAAGGGATGTAGAACTTTACCAGGGTTGATTTAAGAGCATGGCTATCAGCCAGGAGTTGGAAGTTGGCCTGAGTTCTTTTTCCTCAATTTAAAAAATCTTCCATAAGTTCCTTATGTATTGCTACTGGGACCTGTACACTTCAGCAGCTATGTTTGTACTTGCTGGGGCACATTCTTAAAAAGTAGGATCCTTCTGGTGTCCCTCACTTATTGCCCCTTTCCTTCTTCCCATGCTTTAGCAGCCTGATACACATGGAGATTTACCACTGTGATTTATACCATTTGTGAACAACTTCAAACACGGGGCATAATTTGCTGTTAAAACTCTTCTGCTTGTTGTTAGCAAGCAGGTGAAGGAAACAAAACCAGTAGCTTTACGCTTTTCCTTTCATGGATTTAGTAAACTTTTGGAAACAATTTGGCCTTAGTTAAAATGTTCTTAAACAGGAAAATAGTACTAATGTTAGCTTTCCTTTTTTATCTTGTTTTTATGTTTGTGGTTGCATCAGAGACTCTATCCAGCTAAGCATCAAAATCTGAAAATAGGAAAGTAATTGTCTTAGTTCAGCTGAAACAGTAAGTCTGATATAAAACCCATTGGTTTGGCAAACCAAACCCTTTTACCCTACGAAGGTGGCTTTTGGATCTTCATCAGAACTTCAAGTAAACTTAACAGACCTCCGGCAAAATGAGGCATCGCTTTGGCATGAACCAGCTAGTTTTCTCCTAAACTTAGAGTGCGTAGCTGAAAACTGAACTAAAAGCCAACTAAAAGGTACTTCTCAGTATTTAAAGCATGCAGATGGGTAACTCTGACTAGTTCAAGCTTGAGATCTGGATCTAGCCAAAAGGCTGCTTGAAATTTGAAACCAGGTTTGCTAGTTCTGTCTTATTAATAGTTTATGAATTCAGTATGTGAACCACAGAAAACAGTAAAGTGGAAAGGATTATTGCTCAAAATCCTGCAATCAGAGCTTCCTCTTTTAATTAAAAATAACTAATCAACTGATTGATGAAGGGGAAAAAAGCACCTTGCCAGGTATATACTGTTCATTTTGTTGCTGTTAGAGCATTCTGTGTTTGTTGGTATGGAATCTTCAGGAGAAGGATGCATTGAGTGCCTAAAAAAAACTTGTAAGAGTACAACAGAGCAGGCTTCTGGGACAGAAGATGCTCCTGCAACTTTGGATGCTTGGGGGTTTATTATAAGACTTTACAATAAATACTAACTCAGCAGTAATTGGAATTGATTTGTCCTTTGGCAGTTGAGGCAGTTGGTATAATCCTGTCGGCAGTGGTTTTGCGTGTCTTCTAGCTGTTAGGATTACATGCTGTTCTTTGCATACCTGGCTGAATTTTTTTCAAGCTAACGCAAAAGTTAGAACAAGTACTTTAAATCTCTGGTGACGAACTGGATATTTTACAAAGAGCTATTTAAAATTAATCATTTAAATGATTAAAATTTAATAATTTAAAATAGTGTCTATAGAAAATCTATCTATCTGACCTTTGTATGACACCTATAGATACACAAAACATATAGCTTTGGGTGTGGGAGAGAGCTGAGAGCCTTTGAGGAGGGTGACCTATAGCTGTAGAGTGGCTGCATTTGCCCTGGACCCCCATAGATGCCCCTCTTGCCAGAGACTCGACCTGGTCAGCGTGACTGCCTGCAGTCTTTGGCTGATGTTGATGAGCTTCACTGGAGGGTCCAGACTGCAGCAAACCCCAGCACTGTGAAGAGAGGGATGAGCAAGGGAGCCAGCCCTCCGCCAGCGCTATCTAGTCTGTATTGAAAATGCAGATGATGGTTGTAATTGGGGTGTTTTGTTTTGGGGGTTCTGGAGGAACTTTGTCACTGCTGGGTAACTCTTTAGAGGGGTTTTTGAAGGCAATTGTTGACCAAGCAGACTAGTGGTGCATCTCAATTAGGATGCTGCTGCTGTGGTGACAGCAAAGAGCAGTGAGGAGCCAGGTGCCAGATGTGCTGGCTCATACTAGGAATAAATACTCTGAAATAATGCTGTTATCGGGAGTTTACGTTAGTATCACCAAGATTGGAATCTTGGCCTCAAGACGAACGGAAGAATCTTGGGCTTTTTCCTAATTTCACTTGGAGCTTCAAACAAGCAAACCTTGCTGTAGTGGATGTTTGCCTGAGGAAGGGCCATGGACTGCTGTCGTTCTCCAGCCTATTTTGTCTGTCAGCAAGAGAATGCCCTGAAACATAGGAAGACACATTCTTGGTTCAAATGAATTCCCTGAAATAGTGCAGTCTGAAGGGCAAAGAAAAAAGAGAAATGGGGGAAAGTTCAAAGTAAACCGCCACAAAGACTGCGGTTATCTTCTGTCACCAGTGAGCAACTAGATTATTTTTTATTTACTTCATATGTTTCATTTCTGTTTTGTTCTCTAACCTGAACTATTTGAGGTATTGGGAGATGAAGCTATGTAAAAAGACAATACTGACTAATAGAAGCTGGTAGAAAGATTTTTGGAAGGCGTTTGGGAAGGATATAAATATTCCTGATAGAACAGTTTCAGGGGGAGTCATCTTAGCAAAAGAGTAGAGTCTGTCCTAATGTGAAGATTGTGTTTGAGCACTAAAATGCTGCTCTTGCTGAAGTGATTTAATTAGTGGGAGACAATCATACAGCCCACTACTTTTATCAGTGGTTTTATTTGTTATTTTGGTTGTTAGGCAGTTAGATTTGGTTAAGAATTTGTGGTTAAAATAGCTTTGTTTTTCCAGAAATACATATTAACACACATTTCTATTTAAAAAAAACCCAAAACAAACCAAAAAACCCCCAAAAAAGGCATCCAAGCATTTTCTGTAGAAGTGGCTTAAGACCCGGCTTGTAAGACTGAACATGTACATAGCACTGCTTGGAATCTGGGAGGGCTGTGTGAGCAGTGTTGTTAACATGTCCATTTTACAGATTTCTCATTGTGGTAACTCGGGAGCCTTCCTGCAAAGCCATGTTGGCTGTCTCATTTACTTCATTCATGTGGTTGCTTGTCACAGATTTTAGACAGAACAAAGATAACCCTTCTTGGTTTCCATTCAAATTATGGTTCAGAGCACAACCATTGGAGAGTTTTAGTCGTTTATTCTTTTGGATGAGATGTAGAACTGCAGTCTTTTATCACTCTATCATTAAATTTTGTGTGGTGCTTTGTACAAAAATATGAATATTAATTGCAGCATGCCAGTGTAATTTGAATAGTTGATTACAGCATTTTCTGTTTGCCTACTGTTTCCCCCCTCATTGTATCTTGAGAAACAGTGCTTCTGACAGCTTCTGGTTGCTGTCTTCCATCTGGCACTTGGTTGCATTTGGTAGGAGGGAGATACTCCTGTAGAAAGTCTGGGAGTCTTGGGAGCTATCCTATGGGAAGGCACCATGAGTACTGCTGAGCTGCTGGCCAGTTCCCAGCCTCGCCTGCAGCAGCTCAGGGACAGTGCATGTAGGTATTGTTAGCTCTCTGCCATCTTGCACCACTTGCATGCCACCAGGTGATCATACAAATCCAGATTTCTCGGATATCCATCCTGTATCTTGGGAATGGGGGAGCCACCCTATTTCAAAGGTAATTGTTCTATTTAAATATAAGGATATTACTTGAACCAGCAACTCCAAATTTTGCTGGCTGATGAGCAGCAACATAGGGATGGTAACGGGCAGTGTTGTGCTCTCTTCTTGCAGATCACAGCATTACCTTTTCTTGTTTGTAGGAGCATTACCCCAGTCAAGCAAATGTAATGATAGCAGGTCACTGTAGCTTACTTGCTACAAGAACTGTTAAAATTTCACAGTGATGTATCTTAGAGTAATGGGCAGAATGTTTCTGTGAAGGATGTTCTTCATGACTCTTTTGCAGTAAATAAATCTAAACAGAGAAATGGGTTATGCCCTGCCTGAAGTAGGTGAAAGATGTATTAAAAAAACCCCCGAAACCACTTGAGTATTCTGATGATCTGGTTTCGGTGGGTCTGATTGAGCTTTTTCTTAACTACATTTTGTGCATTTTCTGTACACGAGCATATATGTGACTATGTAACCTTAGAGTGTGGCCATTCTGGTACATAATGGTGATGAACACGTTAAACCTCATAGACACTCCTTGGTCTGTCAGGGACAGCTAGGGAGAGACTGTTCCTCTGGGTTACCACTAGCTCGGATCCTCCGGAGTAGCTGTTTAAGCTGATCTGATTTTGTTTTCTTGAAATGAGGTAGCAGTAAGGCTGACTGGGAAACAGATCTTTGGGAGAGGTGAGTGATGAGAGTATGGGGACAAGCTGAGGAATTTTTCAGCCGAAGCTGGAAAAGGTCTTGCAAGTGCTGGGCCAGCAGTTTCTTTCTGTGTAGCAATAAAGTCGCTGCGTTTCAGCTCTATGCTAATCCACACTTCACTTGGCAATGTCCAAGTTACGTAGCTGAGCATATGTAGATAGGTACTGGTTAACTGGTGGTGCTTGAGTTCCTGAGTATTATGGCAGATACTTATTACCAAGAGTCTCCACTGAACAGAACCGTGCTTCATCTAGCAAACTGAATTTATAGCTTATGAAGAGTTTCTCTTTTTTTCAGTTTTTACACTTGGGTAATATCAAAGCTTGAAATAACCTGGAAATCTTTGGTGGTGTATCTAACAACACAAAATAACTCACGTCTTTATTCTTTGCTGTTGTCTGCAAGCAGAGACTGCAAGTTTGAGGAAAGAAAATATTTGTGAGACAGCTCAATGAAAGTAATTAGAACATGGTATATTTTATTTTTATTGTTATATCTAAAATGAGTGTAAACACAAGCTAAAAACGAAACCCGCACTCTAATGGAATTATGCATTGACAACTTAAGTGCCATGTGTATGACAAGAAAAAACTAACAACTTGAAGCAGAAATACAATGTTGCCTTTGAATTTTGTTTAGTGGGTTTTTTTTAGCCTTTGTCAAAGAAAAATGGTAGATGGGTGAGCAGAAGTTAAAGGCATTAAATGAAAAACTATATAGTCTTAAAGTACTAATAATCTCTGTCCATGGCAGGGGGGCTGGAACTACATGATCTTTAAGGTCCTTTCCAACCCAAGCCAGTCTATGATTCTATGACAAAGAAATGTTTTTTGATTGCTATGTTGTGGAAACATGGAAGTCTGGATTTAGTCTCTGCACTGTAAAGGTTTGGTTTATGTAGTACTTCAATATTCACGTGTTCTTGCAATTGTTGAATGTCACTTTGTGCAATCTATTAAGGAAAATTTTTTTTTCTTCCTTTCTTGCATCAGAACAGTCCTTTGGGCCTGTGGTTTCTTGGGGGCAGGGGGGAAGCTCTGCTAAGAGAACTCCCAAACTGAATAGGAGGTGCTGTGAAAGGGTCATGGTGAACCGCAAACGAGTTCTGTGATTTGGTGTGGATTTAACTGAAGCTTGCCTGCATGATATGAGTGGAGGTCTTTGTCTTCGATTAAGTAAATGCAATCTGTGATACAAGCCTACAAATGGGATCCAGCAAATAATCACGTGGCCTCTTCCTAAAATACCTGACAGTAAAATTCAAAACATCTGAGTTGTTTTGAAATAAACTAACTCGATTTTAAGGCTTTAAATTTGTGATATTGAGAGTATCTTGGACTACTTCAGTTGTATGGGTCACACATGCACACCCTCTTCAGCTTTCTGTTGTCTGCTAGTGAAGGTCTCTGCATAGAGCTTGATGCCTTCGAAGAAGCACCGACTGGTTTCTGAATCCATTTAGCTTATGAGAGCTTTGTTATTTAACATTCACAAATAGGATCTTTAAATCTCTCAAGAACAGTCTGAGCTCTGTTACTTATGTCCACTAGCATAAATTTGTTCATAATTAAAAAATTGCTGTAGTTCTGATAGTCAAGGAACTTTTCAGTACTCATTTTACTTGTTGGAGGTTTTTTTTTCCCCTGTAGGTGCCCAAATCAACCATAGGGCAGTAGATAATCTTAATCAGCAGCCTTCCTTTACTTCTCTTTTTTTTAATTTTTAAAAAAAATTTTTATTTTTCTGTTCCAGGATGTGAGAGCAATGCATTTCATAAGAAAAAAATGTACTGTTTAATGTGAAACAAGGTTATTTACACAAGTACTTGTAAGATCTGGATAAATGCACTTGGTGAATTTCAGATGATGGCTGTTTAAGGGTTTTGATTTTTTTAAACTGTAGACTCTTCAATAAAATGGGTTTTATGACTGGTAAACCATGGGGCATAACTTGAGCTCATAAAAAAAACTCTTTGTATTTTGAAACACTTCAGAGAATGAGATACTGCGAAGTCCTGTTGAAAACCTAGTCGCCACTACGCTTGGGAGTAAAAGCAGAGCGTACAGCCTCCAGGAATTCTGCAGCAGCCTGTCACAATATGGAATCTTTCTGTTTGGCAGCCAACTCAGGAAATGAAGTAGAGGGAGGTAAAAGGCTGGTGGCGAGTGCCATTTCTTCTTTTCTTAGCAGTTCATCTATATTTATCTAGGGGCTTATCTGGATAAGGGATGTTTAATAATATAGCAGCTACAGGAGGATCAGAAAAGCTGACCTACTGTTGCGGTGTGGTCTCTTCTTTCATTTAGGAAGGTGGTCTGAAGTACACTGGTGGGACTGAAACTACTGAACAGGTGAATCAGACTCTTCATGAAATTTATAATGGATTGAAGCTTTGTCCACTGGCACTGCAAGCTGCTTCCCTTTTTGCTTTATGTCTTCCTGATTATAACCTCAAAGAGCAATGAAGCAGTGGAAGACAGTGCCTAGGTTTGCTTCATTGAAGGTAAAGGATGAAGGATTATTGAAATCCCTTAACTCTCTTTTTTGGGGTACAATGATCTGCCTTTGAGTCTTTGATAATGTTCTTGTTCTAATATCTTTGAAGGCAGATTAAAAAAAATAATCTTCCAGCTATAAAAGGAGTCTCAAACTAAAGGGAGCCATCCATCAGAGATATGGATGTTATGTCCTCTTGCCCTCTCACCAATTATCAGGATAGTGACAAGTTTATGACTTGGACTGTCAACCACAGAGGATGTCATCGAGGGCATGAAATCCCAAGTTCTTTTTGAAGATGTCTTTGTATAACTTCAGTGGAAGAAACTGGCAAACTATTTTAATGGCAAAATAGGTAACTAAAATGTCAAGGCTAGTGCAAAATGCAGCTGATCCTCTGTGGGGCACACACCTAAGGCAAGTTGAGGCTAAAAATTTGCATTTTGTTCAGGGCAATTGCTGGACTGTTTTGAGATTCGTTCTGAACTGAATTGAGGCTGGCATTGGTTGTGCCAGAGTTATTCCCTATATGCTGTTTAGTGGAGGCATGTAGAGCTGATGGAAGAAGTGTCATGTTGCTGGAAAATTATTTTCATTCTAACTTTGTGTTTGCTAATATGAACGCTACAGTAGAATTTTTCTATGTCCATATTTTACAGTGAAGTGAGTATTTAGGTTGTGGTTAAAACCAATAGCTCCAGTTCATCTAACAACTCTCTCCTGCCTCTGTACACAAGTATGTCTCTGTTCCTGTGTCAGTAACATCTTCACGTTACTGGGTCTGTTGAAATACTCGAGCTGGTCTAGATGTCCAGCCTCCTGAAATGACCAGAACTGAGGTTACTCAGTAGGAAGAAAGTTCCCAAGACAAAAGCAGTTAGTACCTACGGTTCATCAAGAAACGTGGCAAGTGGCGTTGTGCAGTCTTGGAAAAATACTGCCTTTCAGAGGCAAAATTGTAATGAATTGGTCTCCAGAGTTTATCTGTATCCGTTTAGTGTCTGCTGGAATTCTGCTTTTTGGAATTTAATGGGAAACCACCTTCTGTTTCCCCTGACACAGGTACATACAGATGAATGGGTGCATACACTGCCAATCTTTCAAAATAGGCATTTATTTTTAATGCAAAAGAAATGAAAATTTTCTTGAGTTGACTGAGTGTAGTTGTAGGCACAACACACAAGGAATTTAGTATTAAGATTGTGTAGATCGGTCTTGCCAACAAACATTTCTTTGCAGCTCTTGTACTGCTAAATATGATCTTTTAGCAATATCAATTACAGCTTAATATTACGTGGAAAATTAAGAATAATGAAATCCATCACTAAGGTTATGTTGCAAGAACTCAGGCTGAGATTATTGTTAGTGTGCTGGTTTACTTATAATGATACTCTTTCCCTTCAGTCTCCTAATCAAATTTTAACATGAGGCTTGACATTTACATGACATTCACATCTGTAGAAACACTGCTTCCTTTTCCCCATTGCTCGGTTTTCTTTGAATTAACATTATGCTCAAAGCAGAAGACTCTGAGGTGAGAGATTGTAGAAGGGAGCTGGTAAGAAATGTTGACTGTACCACATTGGTTATGTTCTCAAGGCTGGCTACATTTTAGGCTTGTAGGGTGACGGGGAAAAGGCTTTAATCCACAAGTTGGTATCAGATAGTACCACAGACTTCTGTGCCACGGAAACTAAGATTGCCTTTTTTTTTTTTTTTTTTGGTCCCTTGATTGTTTTTAGCATAAGTAATTTTGCAGAGTTAAGAGTAACATGCTGCTTGTTGCTGGTATAGATTGTGTTGATGTGCTGCCTGCAGTGCCATGTAGTTTCCTACCAGTAGACTTAAGTTACCATTATCCTCTGAGTGGAGCTTTTTTTCCTCCCCTTCTGCCACAAGAAGAAAATGTGCCATCGTGTATTCAAATTCAGTGAGGCCACTGAGGCAAACCACAGTGTTCTGCATTTAGGTTGCCTGTTGAAGCAGCTTCTTGCACTTGGTTATGGCATCTTTGAGGCTGTGGGGCTCAAGAACACAGGAAGGAACTTGCAGCCTGGGATTACACCCTATACCCTGGACCAGTGTCTGTGGGGAGCAGCACCCACCTGGGCCTGACTGAGGGAGGTGTGGCTTGGTGAGGTCCGAGGAAGGCCTTGGTGGGGTGCTGAGAGGGACCTTTTCCCCATGGGGAGAGATGGAGGTGAGTGATGTTGCAGTCAGAGAGCACCGGCCTCACTTGCTGAGCTGACTGGGATGTTTGGGGATACTGGAAACAGGGCAGGGATGAGACCTGTGCAGTGTCTTGTTCACAGCGCCTCAGACATTGAGGTGCAATAGGACTTCCAACAGTACATCCCATTTTACATCTTTTTATGTATATATCCACTCATGCATGCTTAAATGGTCTCTAGATCCTCCTAAAAGCCATGGAGGAATTTTTAGTTTTTTGTTCTGCACACTCTGATCAAATCAGAGCTGATAGACATCTACGTGCTCAATGTACATACAAGAGTGTATTGTTTTCCTGCAAAATGGTGACATTCCTGGGCTGATGATGAGTTTGTTGCAATCAAAGGAACAGCTTAATATGGAAATTTTGATATATGAAGTCTGAAGTAGCTACTGAAGGAATGTAGCTGCCCTGAGCATTACCAATACCGGGGTAAGAAGGATTAATTTACATTACTAAATATATGTAAAGATTTGTTTTCAGATGTTACTAGATCCCCAGCCTGTTTGCCACAGCCTTTTCTGTGGAGCTGTATGCCAGTCTTGTCCTACTGCATACATGTTTAAATCTAGGTCTTAATTTCATCATAACAATATCATGTCTGTCAAGTGGATTTAGAGGTTGAGTAAAACAAAGTGTGTCTACTTCAAAAATATGCATCTAGTTAAAAAAATAAAATCTATACATTTCACAAATCACAGCATCCAGAGTTACTGGCAATGACTTGCTCTGAATGGAACCGTTTAGTTGGACTTTTTAACTGATCTGTTATCATATTGCTTTTGGAACAAATGCTAAAATCTATGCAGCAGGTGTTTGTAATACATTTGTATTTTGGCATTTTAACATCTGTGCTTGATGTTCTCCTTGACTGTTACATAGAGGAAATAGTTTTGAAAGGGCAGAGCTGTGGACAGAAAAGATTTTTGTAGCCCCACTTTGCAATCTGGAGAGTGCTGACTTACATGTATCAGGAGAGGGTACTGTGCTTTAACTACAGGAAGGTGGTCCCTGTGTATGGAACTGCCTACAGTGGTATTAAATGATGTGTTATAGTAATGCAGAATTGGGGGTGTGGAGGGGAACCCTTCAAAGATATGATTGCTGCAGCATCAGGTAGTACTGATACAAATACTGGTAGTAATCTGTTGGAAAGAATTTTTAAACAGCTGTGTGGTATGAGTGTTTTTTAATGCTGTTGAAATGATGTACAGTGTTAGAAATCATTGTGCTGGTAATGAACTGTGACAAAAACATGATCTGCAATGTGGGTATTTTGGATTAAAAAATGCATCCCAGTCTGTTTGTCCCTTATATAATTTCAAGCAGATCATGTACCTGAATTTTTGTTAGCAACTGAAAGTAAGCTTTGTTGATATGAAGATCTGCTCATATATTTTGAGGTTTCCCCACTCACACCCCACCTTTTCAGTCCTATTGCAACCAGTAGCTGATGCATTGTTCCATTGCTGTCATATTATACAGAAAGCAGGAGGGGAAAAAAAAAAAACCCCACAACCCAAAACACTCCAAACTTTTTTGTTACTTTGTACTTAAGAGAAGTGTCAGAGCTCGAAAGAATTGGTTATATTGTGTAATGGTATCAGTTAGGAGCTGGTGAAGCACAACTAATGAATTTTGGATTCTGAAATCATTTCTAATAAGGAACTCAAAATCTGGAAAATTGTTTTTGAAAGTTGTTAGAAATAAAAATAGCACTTCTCAACTTTAAGACTGAATGTTAACTCCTTAAGTTAGGTAGGCATGTCTAATGGCAAAAGATTGTTTGTTAGACTTTAATCTGCTCTGAGATAGCTGTGCACCCTGGCTTCTTTCAAAATGGGTAGAATTAGAGAGGAGGAAGAAAAAACCTGTTAGGAAAACCAGATCATCTTTCTTCAAATACATTTGTAGGTGGTGGGCCAAAGTCTTGTTCCCCGTGTTCTGTGCCACTTCTGTCTTTCAACATTGTTGTATCAATTTTTCAAATGTTCTATTATGTAAGGGTTACACTGCTCTTTAAAATGATGCAAGTTTTATTTTCTTGTTTTGTTTTTCTTATAAGTACCTGAAACTGAATTTGGCCTCTTTTAAACAATCTCCTGTTATTTTTGCAACAAGACTATGAAGAAGTAAATGGGGAAACACTGGACATAGCCATTAAAATACAAACCAAAGCCTTGGCAGGGTCTTTGCAAGAGATCACTTTTTATTAGACAGCCTCCTGTCCTAGGCTCCCATAAATGCATTGCTGATGGATCTGCTTTGTTCACCTGTACTGCACTCCTCATTAAGATCTGCTTGTTTTCTGTCTCTCTTGAGTGGTCATTTAGAAAATTGTTTCATCCAAGTGCGCAAATAAGTGGATATGTTGTTAAAATTTTCATAGGGATATAATGCTTAAAGGGACCTTTTGGGTCATTGAATCTTCTGCCTGCTACTGCAGCTCCCACACTGAAAATTCCCTTTTGCAAAACAAAGCATGTCATGGTTAATATTCCCTCTTCTCAGTGTAAGTAAGTCTGATTGCTCAAACTACTGTGCTTCTCATTTATAATGTATGCTTATTTAAGGCCCATATATTCATATTTGTTATTGTGTGGGCATTGTCCTTTTGCTTAAGTAGTTTCCTGTCCTCCTTGGTGTTCCCTGCTTCCACCATGCATTTGGTAGAAAGAATGGTTACATTGGTTTTTGCCTGTGGTTCCCCAGAGTAAGCAAACCACTCTCTTCTTTTAAGATGGTGCTAGGAATGAAGTTCTCACAAGGTGCAAGCTTAGGTTCCATCTGGGGGCTTGAGGATTTTCTGCATTTAAGATCTTGTTAAATCAATTAAAAACTCGGTCAGATTTTGAGCACTGTAGGCAGTATGCAATTTTGTTGTTCCGAAGGATTAAAACAAACATTTTTCTTAACAACTGTAGTGGAGAAAGAGTTGAGGGAGCGTTGTCAGATGATAGTGTCATTTAGGGAAATACTAGGAAGAGTTATATCCTCTCTTCTCTCTCCCCAATCAACTTCCAAAGTATAGGGACTTCATGGAAAAACTGAGCAACTCTTCTGTCCCCAGCCAACCCAATCTTTATTTTCCTCCTTGGACAAAAGGAAGGCAGAACTAGTTATGCTTCAACTTTGCCTGGTGTAAATGGACAGTGTAAATATTTTTTGTGCAGAACACAACCTGAGCTAGTGGTACATCCTGTGCATCCGGTCCAGTTGCATGCAAGACCAGCACATGTATCTCATCATCATATTGAGTCAGTAAAAAGCTGTTGGGATTTGCTGATATGGGCACAGATTCATATCTGTTGGCCTCATATGAGCTGAGTGTGGGTAAGATTCTCCAGAGCATGTGTGGTTCTGAGCAGGCTAGTCATGTTGGCTATAGTGCCACATGAGTGCATGGGCCAGCCAGTGGTTGGTGTCTGTAGTATGGGCAGGAAACCTTTCTGTTATCTAGGGTAATGTGGAATATGATTTAGAAATACTCTGAGTCTTCAGAAGACCAGTCTGGGTCCACCACAGTCAGGGCTGGGGCTGGAGCTAATCAGCCTGATGGTATCTGAATCAGCCTTAGAGACAAAAGCACTAGTGCCTTTCTGCCTGGTACTCTCCAAGATCTTCAGGATTCTGTTAGCTTTGCTTGAGCACATAGAGCCAACTTGAGTTGTGTGTACACCCAAGTAATAAGCTCTTCTAAAAGCTGAAACACATCAAGGCAGGCACATCTTAAAATCTCCAGAGGAATAAACTTAAAACTTGCTTTCTTGGGTGGACAACCACTCATTTGTCTGCTTTACATTCCCTAAGACTTTCATGAGGGTTTTCCAACGTTGGCTAGGGTAGCTCTGCTCTATTCCTCCTCCAGGCTTGTTCCTTTCCAGTTCTATTCCTGGTTTTCCCTCAACCAGTTCTTCTAGTTCTGGTTTTCTCTGGAATAGTTTCCCCTATGATGTACCAAATGCATCACTATAGTTCTGGTGGGGGGAGCATCCCATTGGCTTTGTTTGCTACTGCCTTAGTAGGAATATTTTTGAAAAGCTGTTGTGTTTGCTTGATGCTTGGGAAGCACACTCTTGTGTTTGCCAATTCTTCACTGACCTGTGTATCTTTTAGTGTATTCTTCCCTTCCAAAGCTCTATACACACTGGATGCAGACTTACAAGCTTAGTTGCTCAGATCTATTTTTATTATTTTTTTTCTTAATTAAAGACCTGCATTTCCTATTCTGTAATCAATGATATCATTCTTGTCTTGAAATGTTTGAAACTACTGCAGCAGCAGGATATGCAATTCATATGGCGGAACTTCCTGAAGTTTGTAGACAGCCTGTCTGGCTCTATTGTTTCCAATGTCCTGAACTTTCATTTGTCTTTCACTGAGTAGTTGTACTAATTACCATCTGTGTATCCTCAATTTCTGTTTTAACTGTGCATCCTTCATAAGAAATGTTTCTCCCAGTTTTTGATGAACTCTTTGTTTCTATTACCTGGATTGTCTCTCTTCTTTCTGTCACATGGCTTCATTTCTTCTCTGGTTGTAATATATGGCAGGAGACATTTTTGCTGTATATTGTACTGCTCTGCCTAATGTGCAGCTGTAGCCTGATGTGTAGCTGAACTGACTGCTGGCAGTTTTCACTGCATTTCTATGCTTTCTTAATCTCTGGGAGTGAGCTCTTTTCAATTAATTGTGCCCTCTTCTTTTACTGGGAGGTGTTGAAGGCAATGTCTGGTTCTTGATAGAGTGATTTTGTGAGAGCTGCTTGTTTACTGCTCTTCTGACCTTGGTCTTCATTTGTCCCAGGAAAGAGAACAAATTTTAGTAGTATGTGGTGTGGGGGTATGCCAAGCCATAGGTCCTTAACAAGTGACTCAAGTGCCCTTTTTCATTAAAGAGCCTCTACTTAAGTCCTGAGATGGTTCAGTACACAGAAACGGAACAGAACTTTTGCATCTAAAATGTGTATTCCCATTTAGTTGTTTTGCTTGTAAATTTGCAATAAGCAAAATTGCTTCAACTCTTATTTGCTGTTCTTTCTGCCTCAGGTTTAATGGGTCATTTCTTCTAACTTCAGGGCTTTTCCACGTGATGTGGTGACGTGTTTCACTTCATCAAGCAGGTCCAGGGGAGGCCCACTAAGATAATCAGGTGGCTGGAGCACCTCCCCTGTGAGGACAGGGATTGTTCCGCCTGGAGAAGAGAAGGCTGCAGGGAGACCTTCTAGTGGCCTTCCAGTAATTAAAGGGGCTACAGGAAAGCTGGGGAGGGACTCTTGATCAGGAGTGTAGGGATAGGATGAGGGGTAATGGTTTTAAACTGAAAGAGGATAGACTTAGTAAGGAAGAAGTTCATATCTGTGATGGTGGTGAGACACTGGCACAGGTTGCCCAGAGAAGCTGTGGCTGCCCCCTCCCTGGAAGGGTTCAAGGCCAGGTTGGACGGGGCTTTGGGCAACCTGGGCTAGTGGAAGGTGTCCCTGCCCATGGCAGGGGGGTTGGAACTAGATGGTCTTTAAGGTCCCTTCCAACCCAAACCATTCTGTTGTTCTATAATATAAGGAGAGGGGAGGGGGGGAAAGTGGAAGCAAATGTCTAAAAGTGATAATACCACAGAAGTGTGGGAGTATCTTGGTACATGTTCACCCACCTAGACTATTATATGGCTATCACAACTCATTCTAATTTTGTTTTAGAAGATTGAATCAAATAAAAGAAGAGGTAATAGGAATTTTAAAAGCAGCATACAATCAAAATAGCTTTCGCTTAATCCATTGTACTGGGAACCATGTATGGAGAACGCTGCTATTTGCCCGACAATTTTGGTGATAATCTGAGTTAAAAAGCTCTTTCTTGACAGCTGTAGCCAGATGTATGCTTTCCTCTGGCTTATTGCTGCTCCAGGGTGGCAACTGCAGCCTGGTAAATAGGACAGACTGTGGAATACAAGACCTGCAGAACCTTCTTGTTTAAATTATATTACCAGTTAACAGCAGGGTTACCTCCGCACTTCTCAGTTCTTCCTCCTTTATTGCTTCTAAGAGCCAAGCATTTTTACAGTCTTTTAATCTTCTACATATTTTTAAAACCCTCAAGAAGCAGCAATCAGCAGGACCATTAACACTTCAGCTATGGACTAATGAGGAACACAACTTCTATGTTGGGGATACTGATTTGCTCAGTTCCAGTTGCATTTCTCCCCTTTAATTCTTTGTGTCCTCTTCTGAGGAGAAGATGAACTACTGAAAATGAATGAAACGTTGGTTGCAAGGATGTTCCTGTTAATCTTGACATGCTCCCTCACATGCTGTAATTTTTTTCTTTTTTTTTTTTTTTAAAATGCTGCTGCTCAGGCATTGGTGCAGAAAGGTCTTTCCCTCTGTATTCTTTAAATGTCAGAAATCCCCTTATTTTATTTGGAACATCTTTTTTATCTCTTCCTTCATGGATAAAGGAAAAGAGCTAAATTTGACAGTTAACCTCTATCTCCTTTTTATTTTTTTTCCCTTGTAGCACTGCGAAGGTGCTTCTTTCCCTTAAGTTGCACCTTTCTAGTCTGTTCAACTTCTGAGATTAGAAGGCAGGCAGAATTTATCCTGAATGTGTATGTGGACCTATTCCCTTTATTTTTTAAGGCAGTTTCATGAGGCTACTTCATCTGGATTTCTTGATTCTGAAACAGTCACGCATTTGTTGTGACCTTCATTTTATCTGTGTGGCATTAGGAAAACAAAAGGGTGTATATTAACAATAACAGTGAATAATACTGTATAAATTGAAGAATAAAATGGAAGAGGAAGTAAATGCATTGGTAAAATGCCCTGAAATATGATGCTTACCTTCTTTTTTTTTGATTTATTGCATTTTCTGAGCTCAGACAAATATTTATTCCTTTAAAGCAATTTCAGATTCATTTATCGTTGTAGGATATAACTTTACCCTGTGAAGTCTCTTGTGACTAAAACATTGTTTTAGAGGAAAAATATATATATTAAAAAAACCCACCTTAAGATCATTCCCTACTGCTTAAACCTTTTGCTGCTGCACTGTGAGTTTTATGAGGTATGAGTTGGAGTATAATGGTTTTATGATGTTTGTGCCAAAGCTGATCCCTCTGCGTCTGCCTCCCAGTTTAATCACTTGGGTGGCTTCTTACATTGCTCATTGTATGTGAAATCCAAACTATAATAAAGCATGGCTTTTCACATTAACCTGTTTCCAGAACGTTGTTGTCTTAATTCTTAGTACAGGTGTATTAGTTTACCAGATGACTGAGTTTGAAGAAAATATCTGTAGAAAATAGAGTATGATACTAGTAAGGCACACTTTGTTTTGACTTGTCATAATTTCTACATTGTTTCTTATTTAAAGGCATTGCTTAAATACAAGCTTTTTTTTTTATTAAAATAATTATGTTTGTATTTGGGTTTTTTCCAAGTTGTGCTGGCTTAGTTTACGTAAAAATGTGTGGGTGCTGGCAGATTGCAGTGTTTTGTAAACTTCTGAGGAAGTAGGTAGGCTGCACTTCTAATCTCAGAACATTGTTTTTAATTTTTTTTCTCTCAGTCCTTCAATATGAAATAATTGTAAACTATCTAAAGTTGCTTAAAACGGAATGCTATTTTTTTTTAGGCGTTGATTTATGATTGGTGAGCTATCTCCCTACATTTGTCTATATTTCAGGATGTTCCTTTCCAAAAGACTTGGAAACAGTCACGTTTCTCCAGAAATGGCTTGCTAGATACAGAATGCTTCTGCCTTCTTACATGGTTAACAGAAAGAGAAAAATGATGCATATAATAAGAAATGTTAGAAGGGACCACAGATCAGGGGAAGGCAATATAGTGACAAAGAAATTGAGTACAGTTTCAGAAAGTCAAATATCTTGTTAAGTCTGGGCAGAAATCAATAAGCACTTTTGAGAATGGTGGTATTGAGTACTCTATTTTGAGAAATACTTCTATCTCTAGAAAACTAGAGTAAATGACTACAGTAGAGATGCAGATGAATTTTGGAGTGACTTTTCTAGGTATGTACATTGGGAAATCAAGGATGTCTGTCCTGCTAGACTTTTGTAGCTGTTGCTGTGCCTGGATTTCCCAGCAGCACGTTGGCACTTTGGGACAGGCGGACAGTTTCTGATGTGGTTGTGCACCAGGACGTTTCCTGGCCAAGCACCCAAAGTACAGCAGCTGCCCTGGAAAGCCTCTGCACTCACCTTCTGCTTCATAGGTATTTGTCATGCAAGTACTAGATCAAATACTGCAGGCTTCTCGGGACTGTACAGCAAGCTTTAAAATGTGCTTGTCAGCTAATAGGATCAACGCTGTTTCCCCTGGCTCCCCCCCATTAGCAGTGCTCTTCTGTTACAGAAGAGTAAATGATACTGTTTTTTCCATTTTCATTAAAGCTCAGCTGTGACTTCTGTTTTGACTTTGCACTGGCTGAGAAATGTTCTGTTTGAACCATTGAAAAAGCCGATTCTGAGATTGTAGCTTTGTGTAATGAAACTGCTCTGTCTGAGGGGTTTGCCCAGTGCTGCTGTAAGTGGAAAACAGGAGAAAATCCTGAAAAGCAACCGCATTTTCCCACCGTCATGGTTAGCCATAGCTGCATCTTTTTGCTGTTTGATACTACTGCAGTTGCAGCTTCTCTCTGCGTGAAGGCCAGTTCTTGAAAAGAAGTGCTTCAGGCTGGAGAAGGGGCAAGTAGGTGATTTTTAAGTGTCTTTGGACCTTGATAGTGCTCTGTGTCCTTTGTAAGAGGAATATTTACATGGTCTGCAGAAATTAAGCTTGAATTGTAGTGGAAAATAAGACTGTGAGTGGAACCAATTGTGCTGAAGTCAACTGAAATAGGAGTTAGACTATATGCCAAATTGCATACGGTGGGTCTCTAAATCATTAGTCTGTGTTGAGCAGGCTATAAGAAATCTTACTTTGTTGCAAGACCCACAGAAAAATGTATGTTCTCTTGCACTTGTATCAGTTAATGATACAAATCTGCTGATGGATGGAAGTATTTTATTTTCTGTGAAAAGAACCTGCTTATGTTGCACTGACTGTCATGGTTGAATAGAAAGCAACAGGATTGTATATTACAGATGTACATTATAGTGGAACATGCATTATTGACACACTCTTATTCAAGGCAGTAAGTTAGCACTTCCTGTGTGTTTTTAAGGTGAGTGGAAAGGATTTTGATCCAAAGCTTATGGCTTTACATTGCCAAGCAAGTTTAAGATGTTGATGGGTATTGGAAGAGTCTGGGATGCTGCTGGCTTTAGTGGGCCTGGTTTGTGCAGCAGAAGGGGGACCAGCTTTACCCCAGGGCAGAAGCTTCAGGCTTGTGGGTGTTTGAGATGTGGTTTCACTTTTTCCAGCTGTGGCAGTCAGTCCCTGTATCTGGCTGGCTTTTTCAGTGTGGAGGACATGATTGTTGCACTAGTTGTTTGTTTGGTGGTTTGTTTTTGGTTTTTTTTTTTTTTTTTTTTGTCCTTTCCTCCCATTGAGGGGGAAAGACATTCTCAAATGAGCAGGTGTCTATTTTCATAAACCTCAAGCAATCCTTAGTGGATAAAAGTGTTGTAAAATATTTGAAAGTTACTTTTTTTGACATAAACTCTGTTTAAAGAATATGCAGAATTGTTTCTTATTAGAGCTCAAGTAGATGAAATTGCCACAATGTTCTGATGTAATGGACTGTATGAAACAGATATTTGGGCCTTTTTAAATAAAAGACTTTTTGAACTTGTTTTGAGCTGTGAAACAACTCAGATTGAACTGTAGGGAAACAAATAAGTAAAAATGCCCTATTAAAAATAAAAGACAATTTCCTACAATACACTGGGAAAAGTGTGCTAGTGTTAAGGAGTATCTGTTTAAAGGGAGTTGGCCCTTTGCTTTTGGGGTAAGGAATATGTTGCTTGGTAATGTGAGAAGTGGCATTGTGCAGTGTTGCTGTTAAGAAATATGTAAATCATTAATGCTAGTACATGGTTTAGCTGTTTACTCTGGGAATAGTACTTATCTTCACAGGGAGATGTTTTTAAACGAGATTGATTTGAATCTGTGCAATGTTATGGTGGAGTGAGGCAGAATAAATTCTCAGCTGATTCAGTTTTGCAAATAAATCCTGGATATAATTCTTGCTAAATGATTGATCCACTAGGTATAATGGTTAGCATGTCAGCAGTTAATAGCTTTTTTTTCCTTTTAAATTGCTGTTGCTCACTGCTGTCCATGCAATTTGCATCCCTGAGGGGTGTTTCTGTTAGGATATGAATGTGAGAGAGAGATCAGATGTTCCATGAAATTTTTGGGAAGACTAGTAGCATTAATTAGCGTGAAGACCATATGCTTCTAATCTGAAGGTCCTGTCCAGAGAATTGAAATGACTGATCCTGAGCAGAAGAGGGAAACAGTCTGAGGAGGTAACAGGGGTGTTGAATTTCAGTTTGCAAGTTGGCTTGGCCTGACCTGCTGTGTATTGTACAGCTTTCTCTCCTACCCAGATGCTCTGCACTGAGCATCAAGACATGAATCCAGGCGAGAGTGTTTTGATCAGCAGGCTTGACAGTCTGCCACTGGTGGAGAACAGGAACAGCCATTTAATCTGTGTTCATCCACCATGCTCCTGACGGTGACAGTATGATGCTTATTTGTCTCTTGCTTCCATGAAGCCTCCTGAGAACAAGCATTTATGAACCACCAGGGTGTTGCATGCTCTGTTTTTCACCTATGATGAAGACAAGCATTTTACTTTGTGCTTCTTGCTACCCTTTTCAAGGCAGAGTATTGCAACTTGCTATCCTTGAGACTTTCAGGAGTGAGGTGAACTGTGCAGCACAGCAGTACGGCTTCTAAGCAGAAAAAGCAAAGATGCATTTGAGCAGTTCAGTGCGTTCCCCAAGGTGAAGTCCTTGATTTGAGGTCAGGATAAATCACAGCTGTGTTGACTGAGAGACCAGAGCCTATTCCTTTCTCCCAGGACATAGTATTTCCTGTAGTGCTGTTGGCCTGAGACTTGTGTTCAGTGGCTGTGGCTGTTAGGGGTAGAGGAAAAAAAGCGGTATAATTATCTGACATACAGGGTTTGTTCTTCAGTGTTTGGAAGGAATAACCGCTCAAGGCATTGCTGTGTTGGTATTGTCAAGTATGGTGGTTGAGCCATTTATACAGCCCAGTAGAACCTGGGCACTGCTTCCATTGCTGGTAACTTTAATTTTTTTGTCAGAAAAAAGTCTGTATGTAAAGTAGTTCTGGTCATGTATTGAAATACCACATTGTTGTTTCACTTTGTACCCTAATTTGCGTATTTTGTATAAAGGGGGGGGCAAAGTAGTAAAATATGGCTGTAGATGAAGCCACTGTATAACACTAACTTTCTTCATACCTTATTACTACTTGGCATGGAAGTGGGAAGCCCTGTTAAAATAGTTGAGCCTGCTAATAAATATTCCCAACTACATCATTTAAGCAGTAAGTAAAAACAGGATAGAGACAGGATAGTAATAGTTAAATTTACCATTAAAGGCCTTTAAAGGTAATATGTATACCATCACATCTGAACAATCATATTTGTGCTTTGGTGTCTTATTGGAATAGCAACATGATTTCATACGTGAAGCTTTGCTGTGGTAGTCCAAGATGCAGCACTTTCACTGTATTGAAACAATATGTATTGAAATACATCCTTTCCCTCTGCAACACCACTGAAACACAGATGGGATGACTTAAACAAATTTGGAAGTGTATGTAACCCAGTCGGTTAATGGTCTATTCATCAATGCTCTAGCAATGATAAACAAGTGTTGTCCTGAAGGAGGATAGCTTTATCCAGAAGTGTTGAATCACTGTTGGAAGTGCAAAATGCAGCTCAAAGGAGAGCTGTGACCAGTTCCTGCCTTGTTCCTGTGCCACATACCTGAATCAGAGATGCTGGCTGGACACTTACCAACAGATTCAAGCCGAATGGAAAGAGTTTGTCCAAATTCTTGCCTGATGGTTTATCCACTCTTGACATAGTTGTAATTATTACACAAATTCCTACTGTGCAAGTTGAAGGCTCTAAATTGTTGTGCTTCTTTCTGCAAAGGCTAAGCACTTTATTCTTCATTTGGCCTGTGATGTTATTACAGGGAGACTAATTTGACCTCAGAGATACGAAAGGGTTGCAAAGTCTTCCTAGAACCTAGCTGGGTGTTTAGTCAACTAAATCATTCAGTATCTATATGTGACTATTTACAAGAGATTGTAAGTGATGTTGCATCTGTTGGTGTGTGTCACAGTATCTTGAACGCTTTGTGGGAGGCCAGTTGGCTGCAACAAAAATAACCTGTCATTAGTTTATATCTACAACAGTTTAGTTGGTGAAATATGTTCCCAGACAGTATTATTTAAGATCCTCTCTAGAGGAAACACAATATTAAAAAAAAACCAACCCAAAACAAAACACCACAAACCAACCCTCTTCAGTGCAGTATATTGGAAGGAGAATCATCTGCCTGCACCTTTTAGTTGTTTGCCAAGTTGAAAGATATGATATATATTGTGTGTGTGAGGGAATGAATTGGCAGAGACAATAAAATAAAAATCTGTGAAGCTAGGGGGTCTGGGGACTGCACATACCATAATTCTGTACAGCGTTTTGATCGTTCTCTCCCACCACCTCATACTTTCTTTCCTCCAAGGATAAGCATCTCTTCTCTTCTTACTGTGTTTTTCCTCTCAAGTTTTATTCTTCAGAAAGCTCTTCTCAAAAGCTGCTATCAAGTCCTGCAATTATTTCATAAAATATATACATATTTTATGTCTATATATGTATATACACATAAAATATTGTACTACAAGTGGATTAATACACTACCCTGCAACTAGGAAATTTTTTGCTTTTAATTTCTTTTTATTGTGGAGGTTATTTAGATTATCCAGTAATCCTATTGACACTGAAGTGAGGCAGATTTCTGTTGTAGCATCAAAATCTGGCAAAATGGTAAATGGGCACTTCACAACTATGGCTTTTTGCACCACCAGTAACAACTGCATTCGGTCTGGACTTTATTTGCTTCAGGTAATTAAGAGTTGTGGAGCAACATAATTCCAGAACTGATAATTTATAACTTCACATGACTTTGGCGTTTAGGATATCCTTCTGAATTTTAAAAGAGATTTTTACATCAAAATCATATTTTGCATGCATGTCAATATTCAAGAGGCAAACAATTTTTATATGGGTGCGTGTAGGTTTTTGTATCTGTCTACAAATGATAGTGAGAGCTGCGCTTTGAAACCCCTTTCCTTTGTGTTGTTTTTTGTAATACTACTTTTCCTTCAGTGTCTTTATGGATAAAGCTACTTTTAATTCCAAAATATTATCAGGGAAACTCAGTTGCATCTTCTGGGATTCAAGATCTGTATATCGTGCTGCAGAAGAATCCCTTCTTTGCTATGGGGAGCAATTTTAACTTGCAACAACTTCCATACACTGGCTATCTGTTTTAGCAGTGTGCAGACGTGGGTAAAACCTGTACATAGAGTCTTTTGTAGCAAGAAAAGAGATGTGTGTGCTGAGATCAACTTATGGTTTGCTGGTTTGAGTGTGTCTAAGGGGCGATCTCTCCATCTTTGTTCTGTCAATGATAAATGATGGCTGCAGTGGTATCTTTGTGACACAGCTGCTAATTTGACATTATAGTTTGATAGACATGGAAATTAACAGTATAAAGGTCTTAAGTCTGTTCCTTTCGTTGCTTTCTGGTGTTTATTTGGTAGTTGCAAACTTTAGTTAAAGTAACTGACCAACTTGACATGCAGGAAATTGATTTAGAACTTCAATCTTCTGCTGCCATGCACTGTTAACTTTGCTCTACAGCTCTCGTATTAGACAATCTCATCTCTAGGCTAGCAGCCATAGACCTGCTGGGAAGGGGAAAAGCACTGTGCAAAAGATCATCAATGCAGAGAAGGCAAAAATAGTCATGTAAACAGGCCCTCCCCACCAAGTGATGGCTGCGTGTTCATTTGCATCAAGAATACTCCTTCAGTGGTGGGGATCCCAGCCAAGAGGAAGGGAGAGGATGGTGTCCCGATCCAATGTCGAAGGAGGTTTCAATATGATCCCAAGAGCGAGGTTAAGACCCAAATGAAGTCAAATGCCATACAACCTTTCAAACTTTATTCCCGTAAAAAGAGGTAATAGCGATAGGACAGAAGGAATCAGAAAAGGTCAGAACAGCTGAGCAAGCAAATGGAGGAGATGCAACAAGCTCAGTTACCACCACCATGAATCCAGCAGCGTCCCGTTGGTTCAGTCTCGGTGCAGGCGATGGTGGGGTCTCTGCAGGTGATGGGGAGAGAGAAGAGTACGCCATCCTTTTATCATCCCAGTCCCCACAATCAGTCTGCTCATTTCCACAGAGCTCATCATCATATTCGCTGCCCCATGTTCCTCCATGTGCGTGTGCCCAGGTGTTCACAGTGGTCATACGGGGAGGGTGGGGGTTGGCCAGTGATGCCTTCAGCCTCCACATGTCCTCCTCATCCTGACTTCTTCCCCTGGCCCTGCGCACAGGTGCAGCTTGCTAGATGTTACAAAAGATGTCGTTGTTCCAGCTTCGGGCAGACACTGTGGGTTTTTGGGGGATATTTTTGTCCTCTTCAGGGCGTACTTTTTCATGGCAAGGGGATGTTGAGGCCCAGTTTAGGCAGTGGTGCAGTGTCAAAACAGGCAGCTGACACAGTCCAGCAGTGTTACACCACCCCGCGGCTCAAGAGATGGTAATGGCAGAACAGCAATGCTGAGAAAAAACCTCTGACAGAGTCCCTTACAGATGGTAATGCAGGGCTTTGATTTTCAGCTGTATGGCTACTTGCATTTTTGGGAATCACAAGGTAACTTGCCTGGCAAGTGCAAAAAATTTTAGGCCTCATTGGCTATCTGGACCGACTTGGGCTGGTCAGCAGTCATGGTCCATGTGCGTATTGGTGATTTAGTACTTTGAGGCCCTACATCAACAGTAGTGTGTGACTGGGACCTCAGTAGTAACCATTCTCTGAAATGCTGCACATGTTGTGGACAGGACCAGAGAAGTGAAAAGCATTGGCTGAAAAATGATATAAGGGATTGGGGGAAATGTCTGAAACGGGAGACCTGTATGGCATGTTTAGACGGTTTTGTTAAAATAGCAGTGGAACTAACTGCTGGTGCTTGAAGAAGACATCAAGTGAAGGGTAATTAAAAGAGAAAAGTGGCAAAAAGCTAATGCATGTGGAACTACATGTAGCTTGGGACGAAGCACTGCCCAAGAGCGGGGTGTATTTAAAACTTTCTTCAGTAGAACAAAATATGGCAGATTTAAGACTCAAATCGGAAACAGTGAGGTGTGAACAGAACACTGTTTAACAGGGTATGATGAAATGGACACTTGGACAGATGTGTCTTTAATAAATAGGGTACGGAACTTAAAATGCTACAGCTGCTGCAAGGAATAGCTACTTGGGGAACCCCACAAGAGAAACAGCTCTTTACTTGGCCCTGAGAAATGCAGAGGGTGTGATTACTAAGATTGCTGCCAGAGCCCTTCTTGCATTGACCGTGCTATACTTATTTGATGGAGTTAGAGCCAAGAATCCATAGCAACTGGGCTTGCTATGAACATGAAGACACAATTGAGAAAAGATGGCTTTTCTTAAAGTAGTTCAGGTGTACTGGATGAAACTACAGATCAACAGGTCTTATGTCACTAACTAGGCAAGTTGGTTGAAACTACTAAGCACTAAACTAGATGATGCATGGAAATGGAGCAACATAAGGAAGAAACAATGTGGCTTTTGTAGTGGGAAACTGATTCCAATGCAGTTATTGAAGCCTGTAAAAGGATCAAGTAGGGCTGTTAAGGAACCAAGGGAAATAAGAACAGAGGTTTTTGCACTGATAAAAGCTGATTATAAAATGTAAGAAATTAGAGCTTAGAAATAGAGTCAACTTCCATAATGCAGGAAATCTACTAGCAGACCTGTGGCGTTCTACTATTCCTTGTTACCTTGGAAGAAAGTAGTACTGGTATGTTGATGTTCACTATTCAAGAAAAAAAGGTGAGACCTAACTGAAGAGCTACAAGTACTGAGTGGCTGGGTAATAAAAAGGCAGATGAGATTCAGTATAGATAAATGTGGAGTGATGTTCATAGGAATTCTAATTTTCATATGAAATCTGGGCTCTGAACTGACTGTTATAATTCAGGAGTGAGATTTTTGTGTTAAAATAGGGAATTCTATGAACATATCAGATTGGCGCTTGGCAGCTGTCAAAAAGCTGGCTCAAGGGTTGGGAATTATTAGAATAGGAATAGAAAACAGAAGGGAACATTATATCACTGCATAAATCCATGTGTTGCCTGTATCTTTGCACAGCTATCGCCCTTCCAATCTCAATGAGAGCAGCAGTAGCAATGGAAGCAATTCAGAGATGGATGAAAGGCATCATCTGTATACTGAATGGTGTCTGTGCAGCACAATTAAATAGGCTCTGCTTGTCAGTCTGAAAAAGAAATATGGGGGAGAGGAGGAAAAGTGTGTGTTAAGAGGTCTGCAAAGTTATGAGTGACATGGACAAGGTAAGTAGAGAATTGGTGTTTCTTTTCAGAGAGGACCTGGAGGGTGTCTCATGAAACTAAAAGTTTCAAAATAGCTAAAGGAGTTAATTCTTCACGCCCCGTGTAGGTGTGCTGTGGGGCTCTGCTGTGAGGTTGTGGGGGTTCAAAGAAGTTGTACTTTCATGTACACGTGAAAGCAAATGGACAAATTGAAAATTCATTAAGGTGGTTAAACACATATATTCCCTCCTGTTCAAAGCACTTGGGTTGCAGGTTTTTGAAACCTAGGGAACACTGGGAAAACTTTCAACACATGATTGCCTTAGTCTTACTAACTTTCTTTGCCATCTGTTCTTAGTTACTGTCGCAGGCTGGAAAAAAGTTCTCTGGTTTGATCTGATATCGTTGCAAATTTCCAGATTTAAATCAATTTTAGTCAAATGTTCCACCTGACAAATTACTTCATTAGTGTTATATATAACTTTGGAAAGCAACATGTGAGAGTAAGTCTTAACTCTGATGCAAATGTGTCTTACATTGTTTATTGTTAAGGTTGGAGCTTAAAAAACTTAGAAACAGCAATGAAGGGCATCTATCACTGCTGATAACAAGGAATCCCAGATTTGGAGTTATTTGTAGTCTTAAAAGAAGAAAATACAGCTCAAAATGTTGTAAATTGCCGCCCCCACCCCCCCGCCCTTCTCTCAACCTTACAGTATAGGGGTCATTTTAAAACAAATAAAAAGAAATCTCTTAAAGGGAAAAACTTGCTCTACTTTCCCCACTTGCTTTTCACAGCTTCCCTGACTTGCTTTCTCCTTTTGAGACTTGGTCTTAAACATATTCCTCATCTTAAAGTAAGATTTAACTATTGGCAAGAAGAACCTATAGGAAGTTTATAGCAGCTATAGTTAGAAGGAAAGGACATAACCCAAGATTCCTTACTCAGGCTAAAATTTGAGAGCACTAAGTGTGCTGGATACAAGGAACTCTTGATGTCTGAATAGAGCATACGGGAAATTATTCATGGTTTGTGAAATTAAAAAGAAAAAAATACTTTTTGAGCATGGGGAATACTGTGGTAAAATCATGTAAGTTAATAAAATAAACATGGAGATGAATTATGTATTTTCACTTGGAAGATGTCTTACAGATTTTTAGCAAGACAGGATACAGCAGAGGTGAATGAGAACTAAAAATAATGAATTTCAGTCTCCAGAGTTACGACAGTGGAACTAGCTGACAGTAAAACTTTGCAGACTGCTTGCATCACCTTCATTTAAGTTGATTTATATGGCATCTAAGATGTTGGGGTTTTTCCCCTCCTAGAAACCGTGACCTAAATAGCAGAAGTTTAATGAAGTTTTTTTATTAAGTGAGAAATTATGCAATAACTAGTTCAGTCACCGCAGTAATTTCTTTTATTGGTTTTGTATCAGCTATGATTTTCAGAAATCCTTCTGTTGAGTGAAACAGTTCATAAATGCTTCCTGTGTGGAGAGAAAGAACACAAGTGGTCTCAGAGGAATTGCTGCTGCAAGCGTAGGCTTCACCAGTTCTCTGCTGGCCAGCCAGTGTTGATTGGCATCGTTACCATTTTCCCAGGATAATTAGAGATGCACAGTAGGCAAAGACATATGTACCTACCATCTGATACTGGCAGCAAGGCAACTGCAGTCTGTGTATCAAATCATCTTAGTTGTATACTCATCTTAGTGAGTCACAAATGCTTTTTTTTTTTTTTCAAAAAAAAATCTGCTGTACCAAAGTAAAATGTGAGCATGAAAGTGTTTGCCTTGGTACTCTTCACTAGATTTTGTTAACAATTTTTCCTTTTGATATTTTTTCCAACTAATGTAATTTGGGGGGGGGAACATGGAAGGGCGGGGGGAGAGAGATGCTCGTATTTCTTCAGGTCAAGCAAGGTCAAATGGCTTTTTCAGTGGTGTGCATTCCAGTACAAAAAGCAGAGAGCTTCCCCTGTCAGCCTGGTGCATTGATTCTCAGTGGGATGCTGCACTGAAGTCTCCTGTTTGTACTATACATTAAAAAATGACCCCACTTGCTTAGGAAAACAAAACCAAAAAACCCCCACAAAACAAAAAACAAGGTGGAAATGTGAATTAATGGAGAGGAGGGTTGACAATAAAACCCAATCTCCTAACATTTTTCTTACTATCTTCATATAACAGCTATGATGTGTAAAATCAAGTTCTGTGTGCATTTCTCAACTTCATTGTATGATGTTGAAGAGTGGCTTTGCATTGATTGAAATAAAAGCTTGGTAATACGTGAGTGTTGTGGTTTGAGCCTAGAGGGAAACTGAGCATCATGCAGACTTTCACTCACCCCTTCTCCCCCAGTGCTGGGAAGGAGAAAAATTAATCAAAAGGCTCGGGGTTGAAGATAAGGATAGGGGAAGGATAACTCACATATTAATGGTCACAGGCACAAGACAGGCTCATTAAAGGAGAAAAAAGGATGTCACTTTGATTCCAAACACTAACAATAATGACATTTAACAGACAGAGTGGGAGAGTGAGAAGTGTTACCATATCTTAAAAAAACTCACCTCCCTCCACCCTTCCCTTTTTTCTGAGCTCAGTTTTGTTCCTAATATCTCTACCTCTTCCCCCAGTGGTGCAGGGGATGGGGGGGGGGGGGGGGGGGTGTAGTCAGTCAGCCTCTACCTCCTTCAAGGTAGAGGGGGAGCACTCTTCTGCATTGTTTCCCCCGCTCCACGTAGCGTCCCTCTTGCAGGAGACAGTCCTCCACAAAATCTCTCTGCCATGAGTCCTCCCCCTGGGCTGCGTTCTTCTTGAGATGCTCCAGCGTGGGTCACCTCCACATCTTGCAGTCCTACCAGTGTTAAATTACAACAGCAGGGGTGGCTTCTTCCTACAGATTCCAGGGGGGTCCTCCACAGGCTGCAGGTGGATCTCTGCTCCTCCAGTGACCTCCAGGGGTAGTGGTGGGGGCAGCCCTGCCATCCTACCAGGGGATACAGGGGGGCTCTCTGCTCTGGTGCACCTCTCCCCTTTCCTCCTCCTTCCTTCCATGGACTTCGGTGTTCACATAGGTGTCCTTCTTGTCACTTGTCCTCAAAATCTCTCCCCTCTCAAGCTTCCTTTCTTAAACACATTATCACAGAGGTGTGGCCACCATAGCTAATTGGCTTGGCCTTGGCCAGAGGCAGGTCTGACTTGAAGCCACGGGAGTTTTTGAGAAGCTTCTCACAGGGGGCCACTGCTGTAGCCCCCTCCCCCACTACCAAAAACCCCACCACACAAACCCAGCACAATGAGGTTTCTACTTCAGATTCTGGCTTTAGATTCTAGCATTGTTTAAGGATTTTTACGGGCTTATTATATCCCTTTGACTATGGTTTTTCTTTGGCTTAGAAGTACCCTGTTACGAAACTACAACTTGGCAGTTCTAAAATGTTGAAGATTTATTTGGAAAAAGAAAAAGCATTTTTCACTTAGCTTAAATTTCTCCATGAGAAGATGCATGTGAGTGTTGGATTTGCACTTGCTTTCAATGTTGAGCTGTAGTGCTGTAGACTGTGGCAGAAAGAGACTGCTCCTGCATACAGAAAAGACTTCTGTGATGCAACATATCATAGAGTTTTGCCTAGTTAATTGTTAAGTAAACGGTGCTTGAATGCAAATGAGAATAACGTTTAAAAACATGAGAGGCACTCTGAGTATGTAACTCCAATAATTAGCAGTAATATTTCAGAATATTTTCCTGAGGAATACCATCCCTTTGGGTGGATTTCCTCAGGTTCTTGTTTGGCATAGTTAATCTCCATAAATGCAAGGAAAGATGGCTGAAACAGGTAACAAAATGGTAGGCTCGCTTCCCAAAACCCCTTGAAATCTTATAGTACTACTAGCTTAGCTAATTTAAAGACATGTCTGTGGGAAGACCTCCAGGGATAGTTAACTCCATAGTAACAGTATCAAGTTTTGTAATTTTTTTCTCAAACTCTCCTAATTAAAGCAGCAGGGGATCTCATGAAAATTCTTTAAAAATTTTGTTCTTGTAAATGACCTTCTATATTTGGAATATATTAAAAAAAAAAAAAAGTAAGATGCTTAAATTTTATTACTGTTGGGAAGAAAGAGTACAATTATGCCATGCTTTCTTTTCCCAGATGATCCTTTTACTCTGTGGTGCTGCTCACTTCCCCTGTAACAAGTCATGCTGCTGTGGAACTAAAAAAAAAAAAATCTGCTACTCATGAAACATTAACTGTGTGATAACATTTGTGGTCAGAAGAGAGCAAGGGTTATCTTCATCATTCTTTGTCTCATTCACATCAGTGTTGTGCTGTCCAACAGAGGACCAGCTGTGCAGGAAGATCTCAGATGTTCTTAGCAAGTTGAGGTTTCTGTTATGAATCTTTCATTGACAAAATACATGGGGGAAATAAAAACTTGTATATGGCTTTGAGGGTCAAAACATGGTCAGGAATCACATGAGGAATGTGAGGTTCTGTATAGAGAAAGACAGACCAATTTTGGAGGAGCTTTGTAGCCAAGTGCACTCACCAGGGCAAAAGAGAACCAAAGGACTTGGAAGCACTTGTTTTCAAAGGGGGTAAAATAAAAGATAAGATGGGAGACAGAGCAGATTACTTTATTCGTAAGATTCTCCAATATCTTTAGTGCTGGTAGTGAGATCACAGTAAGGAGTTTAGGTGCCTTTTTTTTATATTCAGAATAGGTGGAAAGGATTATTTTTTTTTTTGCCCCTATTCCATGTTACTGTCCCCATCCTGGAAGATGAAGTAGGAAGGTGTACTGCAACCTGATGAGTGATGTCCCTTAAAACTGGAAGTGTTTCATTTTTGAAATGTCAGGCAAAATCTCTTGCATTCTTCCATTGAAACTGTTTATCATATATGACCTGTTTTTGGAGACGTTTCAGCTGCCTACAGCCTGGCAGGAAAAAAACTGTTTAAAAAAACCCCCAAACCTATCTTCTTACAACTGACTTCAGGACTTTCCAATATAGCAGTCACAGGCTGAATCAATAAGCTGTAATAAAAAAATCTGTAACAGATTTACTAGCACGTGATGGGTGCAGAATATGTGTGTACTTATCTTTATAGAATCAGGCCACAAACAACTTTTCTAGAAGCAAGTAAAAATAATTAGCTGTCAGAAAACAAGATAGATGAAGAGGATCAGGAAAGACCACTTTTACTGTTACACCACGTAATTGGGAACTTCCCACCTGGCCCCTTCAAATTGAGATATAGATGAGGGGTGTGTGTGTGTATCATAGAATCATAGAACGGTCGGGGTTGGAGGAGACCTTAAAGATTAAACCTTATTTCCAACCCCCCTGCCATGTGCAGGGACACCTTCCACTAGCCCAGGTTGCCCAAAGCCCCGTCCAACCTGGCCTTGAACTCTTCCAGGGAGGGGGCAGCCACAGCTTCTCTGGGCAACCTGTGCCAGGGCCTCACCATCCTCACAGTAAAGAATTTCTTCCTCGTATCTAATCTAAATCTGCCCTCTTTCAGTTTAAAACCCTTACCCCTCATCCTATCCCTACACCCCCTGATCAAGAGTCCCTCCCCACCTTTCCTGTAGCCCCTTTAAGTACTGGAAGGCCACTCTAAGGTCTCCCTGCAGCCTTCTCTTCTCCAGCTGAACACCCCCAACTCTCTCAGCCTGTCCTCACAGGGGGGTGCTCCAGCCCCCCAGGCATCTTCATGGCCTCCTCTGGCCCTGCTTGAGCAGGTCCATGTCCTTCTGATGTTGGTGCCCCCAGAGCTGGACACAGCACTGCAGGGGGGTCTCACAGAGCAGAGCAGAGGGGGAGAATCCCCCCCTCGCCCTGCTGTCCACACTGCTCTGGATGCAGCCCAGGACACAGTTGGCTGTCTGGGCTGTGAGCGCACATTGGTGGCTCACAGTCAGTTTTCCATCCACTAACACCCACAAGCCCTTCTCCACAGGGCTGCTCTCAATCCACTCCTCGCCCAGCCTGGATTTGTGTTTGGGATTGCCCCAACCCATGGGCAGGACCATGTGTGTGTTTAGAGTTAGCTTGATCCTTAATTTGGGTGAGACTGAACAGAATGGGGTTTAGAGTTCCAGTTGTTCTCTCTGGATTCCTGTTTTGTTCTGGCTGACTGGAACTTGCTCCCATTTAGAGTTATTTGCCTTTTGATCCCAAACTGGGACATTGTCCTAAACTGTTCACTTGGGTAGAAGCACTTATGCAGAAAGATATTTTTATGACTACAGGAATTAACATTAACTGACAGATATTTGTGATGGGAAACCTCTCTGCAGGCTAAAGCTGTGGAAAAAAAAAAAAAAAACAACAACCAACTAAAACAAAACAAAACAAAACAAAAACCCAGAATGGAAGAATTGATTTTTTTGGTCCTATTTTCAGGTAATGAGTTTCATTTCTTTCTTTTTTTGCATTCAGAAGAGAGATCAGTAAAAGGACAGTTATTTATGGGAATAAAATTGTAAGAAATACAGAGCAGGGTGGTAACCTCCTTCTTGGACTCTGGGCAGCTTTTTTACTCAATGGGTTGATCCAAATTTAGACTCAGCCTTGCAGTGTATGTGGAAGATCAGCATACATCAAATTCATTTTACCTGCTATAAAGGAAGGAGGAAACGATTGCTGTTGCCATAGATGCAGATTTTATCAGAGAATAACAGAATTGTTGACGCTAATCTCAACAGACTGAATTTGAGTTAGAGGATTCTTTTAAATTTTCACTTGAGGTTTTGGGTTTTACTCTTAACTAGGTAAGTTTGTGTAGTCAAAGCCAAATCAAAGCTTCTTTTTCATCCTTTTTTTTTTGTTTTTTACTTCAAACCTTAATAACTTTTCATTCAAGATAACAGTGCCACTGCAATACAGTTCCTTTTTTTTTAGATATGTACTACTGCTCGTTATACTCTTTGTGGGAATGTGCAGCCCTGTTTCTGATCAAGGGGGCACAGCAAATGTAGTAAAAAGTGTAAATGTCTTCAGGATTGACAGAAAACTTACACAAAAATGCTCTGAGAAATTGTCTAAAAATACATGTTCACACCCAGAGTACTTTCAGATAAGTGTTTGAAGTCTGTTTGTGTAGTTTTCATAGGCTAATAAATGACTTGGTTGAGGTTTTCTTTCTTCTGTGAAGATGTTTTTATGGAGCAACCTCACAAAGTTTTCACAAGCTGGGATGTGATGTTCATTCTCGAGACCTTGTGGACATTGCGTCATTTGACTTTTCTCCTGTGCGTCATAGCCTGAGAAGGCTTTTTGGCTCTGAAGTGCTTTCTGTTTTCTACTTTTCCATCTTCACGTCTCAGGAGAGGAGCATTTGGTAATTGTTCCCTTACTGACGCTGCTGTACGAAACTGAACAAGCCCATGACACCTGAGAAATCATTTTCAGCTTCTAGAGTTCCTCTGTGCCTTTTTTTAGAGGGAAACATTTTACACAATGGTGTGACTATGAATAAAGTTATTGATCTCGATATATTTTAATTTTAATGACAATTACCACTTTAATTTTTTTATTTTTAATAATTGCTGTGCAGGGTATTTGCCAGGTGCTACTTTACAGACCACATGAGTGTGTACCCAAGTCTGAACAGATATGTTACATAAGAAAGCTATATACATTTTATAACTGTACGTATGGAGTGAAGCCTTGTTTTATTTCCCCCCCCTCAACTGTTTTGAGATCTTGGCTGACATTCAGAGAAGCACTTACACATATTTCGGTTCCTTCAAGTTCAGTGGAAATGAATTTTTTCTCAAGTCCATGCTCCAGAGAATGCTTTTCTTGACTGAACCCTTACACAGATATTTAAAATTCTTATAAAGAAACAAAAAATACACTTTGCATGAATTAATTCAGACATTTATGGATATATTTCATACAAAGTCACTTCCTATAGATGAGACTAAAGGCCAGTTATCTGGAGTTCAGTGACATCAGTTTTTAAAAGTAGTAATTTTTTTATTGAACATGCACATAAATTTTAAAGGTCAAAATCATTTTCCATAGGTTTAAAAGCTTCCACAAGATCTTGAGGTTTTTTATCATCTTTCTCTTCTCTTAGAAAACCACTGTGTATGGGAACCAGATTGGATGAGGCAGATGAAATAATGGAGAACAACAAGATGCATAAGGAACCTTGAGCTTTCTTCCTGCCTCGCTGTGAACAGACAAAGCATTAACCTTTTCCCTTCTGTGTTCAAACACATGCATATGTGCACTTTTAAGGTGTTGTGGAGTTAGTTGGTTGGGTTTGGTTTGGTTTGGGTTTTTTTTCCTCTTCTGTATAATCCTTTATTTCTTGCAGAGGAGATTTCTAAAAGCTCCCATCTCTGCCTTCATTGCTCAGCCAGCACACGTCTTCTCCCCTGATGGTGTTGATGTAGGGACAGTGATGGAGGCATCTGTAGACACTATAGAATCCTAAAACTGTAAAATCGCATACAATCTAATCTGCTAGGGGGGACTACTCCTCCTAAGTAAAAAAATTTTCGATTTCTGGATGGATGAAGTTGCCCCAGTCTAAATTAGTGAGATCAGTTGGGAAGTTAGTCTCATTGTCTGTTATAGCTTAGTATTATCATATTCTTGGTGAAGGCAGATTCTAGCGAGATGCAGGAGAAGCAATTTATATATTTGCTGTCTCTATATAATGCATTTTTGTATGTTCTTTGCATGGAGGAAAGGTAAAATGAAACTTTTTTTTTTTTTTTTTTGTGGAGGCAGAATTCTAGTTTGTATGTAAATGGTCTGCTGCGTCCATCAGATATGTTGTACTAATCTGGATTAAAACAGCTGGCTCTTTTGCTGGAGGGACCTATAAAGAATTGAGCATTTGTAGAAGAAATTTACTAAGTACTCAGACCTTTTGCATTGGGACCAGATGTTGTCTACCTTGTGCAGAATAGAGCAATCTGGAGAGATTGGTATGAATAGAGGAGGAATGCAGAGAATAATGCATATATACATGTATGGGGTTTTTTGTGGTGTGGTCTTTTTACTGTCTTAAGTCTGCGTCTGTCTGAACAGCTTGGGGTACCTGAAGCAGCACGAGGTGGGCACAGTAAATATTTATTGTGATCCAAAGGCTTTTGAAGTCAACAGATACTGTTGGTAGACCCCATTTTCTACTTTGTGCCTCTAGAGCATGATATGAAGTCTTAAAAAAAATTCAAGTCAGTAGTCTTCTGCCTTCATGATATCAATTGTGAAGAAGTTTGTCTGTTGGAATGATGGAATCTTGTGGTTGTGTAACACAGAAATCATTTATTGGCTAACAGTTCTTACCATTGATCTCATTTCTGATGTAAAGATGTTTCAAGTCATGAGGTTTCTTTCTACTGACGTCATGTTAGTGAACATCTGCCCTGTTCTCAGGGACTTTACACATTTAGCTAGTATTGCTTTCCAAAGCTGTGCATGTATGAATTCTCCTCATGCTCATGTACAGACACCAAAGGGTGACAAAGCCACAATCATCTGCCTCCCTCTGGCTCTCTGTGGTAGTCTAGACTTTTTTTTCCAATCCAGTGAATGTATTAGCTGTGACTCCATGAAAGAAACTCTCCAAATCTTGGAATTCATCACCATAACTCAGGTCATCGTTAAGAAAAAGATGTATCTTTTATGTAATCCCTTCAACAGAGTTTCTTAAACTCATAGATGAGTGTGCGTTTCTTTACCCTCATCCTGTATGTATAGGAGCCTTAAAATGGCAGAATTTTGCAGGGAAGTTTTGAATGACCACTCAGCTCAAAGCAGAAATTTCAAATGGCACCAGTTGAAAGAGAGTGATGGTAGCAGTGAGCATGTCTGAAAACTTTACTCTAGGTGTTTTAGCCTTGTTACATGTTTATAAAACCATGTAATAACTAGGAAAAGTGATGAATATTACTTGTCCTGGTGATACTTTTGTAAGTTCCTTTTATGCAAATTTTAATGGCATAAACTGCCAGTTTTTGCTACTTACCTACAGGGAGGTATCTATATTTTTTACTGATGGTGGATAAATCTTGATTTTTCGTGCCTGCTCTAAGGGCTCCAGTTATGAAGAACTTGAATTCTCCTTGTAGTCCTGTGGTAGCTTCATACCTGTTAAAGAATTTAGTTTCGAGAGTGTTGATTTTGCTACAAGGAAGAACTTAGAAGTATCTGTTTCCTTGTGTGAAATTGCAGTATCTATTCTGCCTGTTTGATGCAATTCATATATCATAACGAAAAAGTGTATAAAACTCCAATGTTTGGGGCCATTTTATAATTAAATACTGAATGAACATGAAGGAAAGAAAAAAAAAGTGTTACTATACTTCACCTATCTGTGCAGAAGGAATTTACTGTCTGGTTTTGCTGTTTCTTAGACTTTGGAGCTACAGTTCACAGATACAATAGCAAGAGGGATTGGGACATTGTATGGATGGTTAGGATGGAATGTAGAAAATGGAGGATTAGTAGTTTTAAAAATGCCTTTAGAGATACTCTAGTTAATATTTGGGGGTGTATTTGTCAGCACTGAAGGGCTTAGTTTTCAAATGCTAGATTACTTTTTAAAAAAAAAAAATCTCCCATGGAAATAAATGCGTGTATCTTCAGTTCAAAGTCCAAACAAATCTATAATTTTTGCAGCAAAGAACCAGACCAAAGCTGTGTATATGAAAAGAAAAACATAATTAAGAGATGTAAGCTCAATAATAATCTTCTTGTCCAAAATGCATTTATAATCAAACTGTAGTCTGAATAGGAATGAAGTTATGAAAAGTTAACCAATGAAACCAGAATTGTTCTCCTTTGTTTTCAAATCAGAATAGCAGAAAGAAAAAAACAGGATTAAATATTTTTTAATGCATATTAAAAAAAATGAAATTAGCATGTGTAAAACAGGATCAGTGTGATTGAGAACTTAAACATGACACTAACCACAGTTTGGTTGAAGCTGTTTAGGTATGTAGACTGCCAAGGGCTGTGCACTATACTATCAGCAGCTACTTGAACATGGTGTTTGAATTGAAGCTTGATTCTGCCCTTGCTGGAGCATCGACATGAAATGATGTGCAGAAAAAGATTTAATGCGATGATCAGAAAACTTGTCAGAGGATGGGATGCAGGGGTATTGAAATTGTTCTTTCTTGCTTTGATGAGGCACTGAAAGGAAAATACCTGCAAGAGAAGTGAACAAGATTGGCAAAACAGATTAGTGTAAGACTTTGTTTGAGCCAAAATATAGAGTGAAGGGGGAGTAACATCACTGACTGAAAGGAAATAGGTATCTGCAGAAACTTTTATTTGTGTGCCTGAATCATGGTAGAATCAAGGCAGGCTGATTGTGTATTCTTTGCACGATAAAAAATCAGACCCCATGGAAATTTTGACTGGTGAATTTAAGGTGATAAACATTTTTGCAGGTTAAAATTGTGGCTATGAAATAGCAAAACAATGACTGGGAGTAAGAAAAATTTATCCCTGAATGAGGTGAGATTTGAACTTTGTGTGCATCATCTGTCCCAGGGTGATTGTTCTTATGTATGATCTGGCTGCGGGGTACCCAGCAGTAAAGGTGACCTGGGTTTGTTTCTCAAGCTTTTAAGAAAGATAAAGGGGGTAGGTGGGAACGGGAATAAGGTAACAGGGGGTGAAGCAGAATGGCTGATGTTCTGTCTGACTGCATCCTGGCTTGCTTGTGCTGTCCTGGTGGTAGGGCCATAACTTCTACCTGTGGGGGTCCATCATGTCACCACAGGAGAGAGTCAGCACTGTGCGAGTGACGCTTCCGCTGATGGAAAGCGATTACTCTTAAATGAAAGTTTACCTTGCACTGAAGAATGAGGAAAAGTATTTCACTTAAGGAAAAATGACTGAGAGGTTGGAAACTGTTTGAAATTGTGCCGCTCGCATAGAAGCAAAGTTGTCTTTGGAGAAGTGGCTCCTTTTTTGGTGCTCTACCCAGAATGAGGGCTTAAACACACAGTAGAGACAATGACAGCCCCAAAGTGCATCTTGTTCAGCCCTGCTGGGAGTGATGGTAGTCAGTCGCCACCATGAAATAGGGCAGTTCCAGCAGAACTTCATTAGGCTGCCTGCTGGTCTCGAAGCTGTAAAACTGTGAAAATGTAATCCTAAAAACATACCTTCAGATTTGGGTTTGGGGAAAAAAAACCAACATTATTTTTTAGTATATATGGGAAACTTGTATTGTTCTGTTACAGACTGTAGTAGAGTGGTCTGAATGCTTGTCTGAGTACATTGTACAAGATAATCTTGAAAATTTTTAACCAGTTGTTTTGGAAAAAAGGGGAGGGAATCCAGGATCAGGCTTGCCTATTCCTGCTTGAAAATCCAGATACAGAGAATGTGTGTTGTGCAGTGTATGAGTTGAGTTAAATCCATTTCTGGGTGGATCAGATGGTTTATCTGATCAGTCATGCTGGCTTGCTTATATCAGAACCCTGTAGGGCTTTGAAGTACCTCTGGATCTGTTCTGTTCAGCTTTCTGCAGCCCATCCATTTTATCGATCTTCTTGTCTCTTTCCTTCTGCTAGTGACAGTAATTATTCTGGAACTCAGGACACTTTTGGTTTTCACAAGCCATAGCATTAGCTGAACGCATGCAAGACCCAATAGATCCTGTGACTGTGCCTCTGGGGGAAAGAGACTTCATTTTCTTTGTGGCTCTGCCCAAGATGCTGCTTTGTACGTTACTGAGACAGAATTTGTTGGGATGGAAAGTAGAGGGAGTTTTATAGCACTAAATAGAAAAGCTAAAAGCAAATACTGCTTTAATTGTCTCCTCCAAGAAAATTGAAGATTGAATTGGATATCTGCCCTTTCTGTGTGTATGTAACCTTGATTTAATTTGGCAGCGTGGGGATAACTGTGTTACACCAATAGGCCAGCATCTGTATCCCAATTCAGAACTGTACTCTTTTTTTTATTTTTCTTTCCCCCTATGTTCCTATTGTGAAAGCTTTAAAGCTAGTTTGGGCTGTTTTTTTGCCAGCTGAATACAAAATATCACCCTTTGCCAGGGACCATCCATTGTCCTCTTCTGATAAGGCTCTTGTTTCTGTCTGATCGGGGGCAGAGGCAGGACTTGCTGGGAACAGCCATTAACACACTAGAGATTCTGATGGTGCGCACAAGTTCCTGGACGTATTGTGCTATGAAGCAATGAAGGAATTTCAAAGCCAGCTAATTTGCTCTCTCAGTGCTTGTTTTTTTGTTTGTTTTTTGGCATCCACATCAAAAACAGCAGATGATTGCTACCAAATGCATTGAGGGCTTCAAGCAGTTTTATATGCATTTAGCCCTATGGTCATCAATTGTCAGTGTGGTGAATGACTGTTCAAGACAGTCAGCAAAAGGACACATCAAAAGACAAGGAAGTTGAGAAAGAAGACTGATTGGAAGACTTTTTCTGTATCAACATGCAAAAGAGAATTGGCAGTTACTGGAACTTCTTAACAAAGAACAATTATTTGCATTGAGCTTTTAAATCTAAATTTAAAGAGAGCTTTCCCCAAAATGACGACCAAATTAGCCTTCATTACTGAAGGTAAATTTAGTAACT
The DNA here is from genome assembly GCF_047716275.1 of Strix uralensis. Classification (NCBI taxonomy): domain Eukaryota; kingdom Metazoa; phylum Chordata; class Aves; order Strigiformes; family Strigidae; genus Strix; species Strix uralensis. The sequence goes on along the minus strand of NC_133978.1, from coordinate 3,306,269 downwards.
TTGCACCATCTAAATTTAGGCTTCCAAATAAGCCCTCATGCTGAAGATATATGGCTTCTAGACATATGGGGGCTCATGAACACAAGGAGATCTGCTTGGCATTTGTTAGCAGATACTTCTAGTGTGATAGCAGTTACGACTGAGAACGATCCAGGTTCCCGATGCAATTTGTTCCAACTGGACCCAGTGAGGACCTTTAGGAGTCCTGTACTTCAGAATTAAAGCAGAATTGCTTTTGAAGTTTGAGCACAGTTGAAATGATCAGCTTGTATTTAATATAAGGAAATTTGAACCACCTAAAATAGCCAATAGTTTTTGGAGAAGGAATTCATCTATATCTACTGTGTCCACCTTGAGAACTGAGAGGGAGACTGATTAGAGTCCAGGAGGACTTAATCTGTGGCCTGGTCCTGAAAAATATAAAGGTGGCATGTATTACCTGTTTCTCATCCCTTTCAGTGCCTGATCTGTGTGCTTTGTTAGAATATTAAGGATGCTTCAACACTGTGGAAATCACTTTATTTTTGCAAAATATATTTCTTCAGTATTCCACTGCAGGGTTTTGTTGGAACTGACATAAGTGGTCATATTCATTTACAAGAAAAAGTTGAAGTTGGTTTTGCCTTGATGAGTGAAACCATAGATCCATGCTGCTATTAAATGTTCTCTTATCTTTTAGACTCTTACTTCGTGTAGAAGGTATTTGAAATACCCAGTAAGAGGTTCTAACTGCAATTACATGCTACCCTGATTTGGCCTCTTCATAACACTAAAGATACTTGTGAAATGTTTGATGATATTATGGATGAACCTGAAGTCCTTATCTTATATACATTGTCACTGAGATGACAGCCTTACTTGGGACAAGCCTATGTCTGAATATTACAAAAAATTGATCTGTGATGCCTTTGGTTGTTTTTCCCCTTTCTTCTGAAGATGAAAAACCAACAAACAAAAAGGTTATCTGTAACTTGTGTTTGAAATTATAGCTATATAGTAAGTTGTGGAGTTTTGTGTAAAACCACACAAGGATATCAGTACATCTTCTCCTAGCAGTCCTATCATAGTTATTGGTACCTGAAGGACCCTCTGAAATATTTCAAAAGAGACTTCCCTCTTTCACTGCTGCTGGTGTCAGATTTCTGCCTTTTTGCGTAAATATTGGAGATTCAAGAGAAGTCTGTTAAGGGTTCACACCTTTCGCATTTATCTTAAGGATTGCTTTTGCCAAAGTCAAGAGCAATAACTTTACAGGTGGATACAGTCAGAGGCTCTAACAAAATTTAACCCTTGGTCAGAACACCATGTGCATGTGGAGTAATGTGCTAACATTTATTCAACAACAGAACATTTCTCAGGACTGTGAAATATGCTGGCAGATTACCCATTCTCAATCTGTTTCTTAGCCACTGTTAGTCAGTACAGGATATAAATTTAAGGTGATCTGTTCATAGTAGTTTCCTTGCCAATGTGCTGGCAGGAAAAGAAGTTGTAGAGCACCACAGGACAAGACACCAAGGTGTTCTCTGGCAGAATTGAGCTAGATTAATCAAGGTATCTCCTATGTGACCACATCATTCCTTGGACTTGGAGGGTTTCTGAGCTGACCTTCAGAAATGTTGCTTTTCTGGCCAGATCTGAGGCTGACATGTCCTCTCAAGTCATGTTTAGGTACAGATGCTCACTGGCTGCCCTTGGTAGAAGAATGTTGTTCAGCACCCTTTCCAAGGGTCTGAGTTTTCAGTGGCATGGACAATGAAGTTTGTTTATTTTTTAAATGATCCTGTAGCTGGATAAAACCACAAAGAGTTTACAGACTGAGAAGTGTTTTCTTCCACTGTATGGCATTTTAGTGAGCTCAGAGAGGGTTTGCCTCACAGCTCTTTGAAGTTCTTTTTCCATGTAAGCTTTTCTCCATTTTTGCTCTGTATTGTAACTTGAATTTTACAAGCTTGGAGTCTGAAGGTACTATGAATAACTAGCACTTGATGGCAGGCTCAGGCAGCTTAAAGATTTATAAAATGAGATTACTTTTGATCTTTTGTAGATTTTGGAACATCAGTTAAAGAAAAATAAGTTCTTTTTATGGTTAGGTTACCAGTTAACACAAATGAGTCCATCAAGTAACAGCTGAAACTTGTGATTGTATCCAAACTAGAACTGGGCAATACAATCATTACAGTAATGCTACAGTTGGAATAAGTAAGTAAAAAAATTAGTAGTGTGAAACTAAGTAACAGAGATTATCCTTACAAATGCCTGCTTCTGGAAGTGCAGTGAGCAAAACCTGCTTTACAACAGCAGCAGCTACGTCCTTTGTTTTTGTAGTTAGAATATGTTTCACTTTCGCAGTTAACACTTACCCTAAAGGCTCAGTTCTAATCTAGAATGGCTTGGTTTCTTCTTGTTGTTTTTACTGTAATTACTAATTTTTCAATTTCTCTATGTATGGTTATTTGAGACCTTTTTGGTCAGGTGTTTGAATGTGTGCATCCTGCAACTTACCACGTTCATGAGCAACAAGTGCACTTCAATAAAACACAAAAGGGAAAAAAAAAGGTTTAGTATTAAAATTGCAGGGTGCTGGCAGCATCAGACTGAGTCTTTTGGTTCAGAAAAATGAGTTGATGTCCTCTATAGCTTGTGCTGGTAGGCTCAAGTTTAGTCTGACTAATACAGCTTAGAATTGTTTCCTGTGAGCCTGGAGTCTGGATTCAGGCCAATACCACTGATCTTCCTTGGTTTCTCGGAGAAGATGTCAAGTCAGAGATTAGCTGATTATTCCTACACTGAGAGCTTGACTGGGGGGACTTAAGCACATCCTACCGAGATACTTATTATCTGAATAAAGCAAACGGCCCTTCTAACTCAGAATAATGTCTGCAATTGATAAAAGTTTATTACTTTATGAAGAGTGCTCCAAATAGCTGAAGTTTGAATACCTTTTTCACCTTTCATTCCTTTTTCCCTTTCTTTAGTAGTTTGAATGGGAGTTGAGAAACCCAGTTCTGCCACTTTGGTGGATACCAAGCCCTTCATCACTCTGTGCTCTGCTGAAGTTGGGCAAATGATATAGGATTCTCTTATAAAGTGCTTTAAGATTTATTGATGTAAGAAGCTGCATTGAGAGTTTGATGAAATTGTTACTGTTCCCAAAATACCTCTTGGGGTATACAGGTAAGCTTTATGTTCAAGAATAGGTGATTGGAACTGAGATCTGTTGTCAGTCTGAGTAGAAATGTGCAATAATACTTCGCACAGGAATTTGAAGAGAAAAAATTCTTATTGGTTGATCTCATGAAATGGTCAATTATGTTATTATATTAGGAAGAATATAAACATTATATTTTGGTACTAAGGAGAGTATGTTGAGGGCCACACCACTTGACATGCTAAATTACTATGCACATACTAATTTTTAAACTTTGACCCTGAGGTGGAGTGAGTTATTGGTAGTTACTGAAGTCTGCTGGGAAGCTGGGGTCAGAGTTTAGGACTTGTGATTCACAAAGTCATTTCATGTTAGTGTCCATGTTAAGGTTTTGATAGATTATTTAGGGGCCCGGAGGAGTAGAGAGTGGTTTTAAGCAAATTAAAATTCACTGATCACCTGTCATTGCTGTTCAGCAGCTGAAAAGACCACATATGCTGCCTGTGCTGTCGGTGTACCTGGGGATGGCATGACATCTCCTGAATGAGGGCAACCTGTCCGTGAGTCTTATAAGGAATTACTCTTAGGATGTAGTTAGAGATCATCTCAGTGCCCTACATTGTCACTGAAATCTGAAGGAAATTTAATAGCAGAGAACTGAACACCTTTATAATGATGGTGTGAATTTTTCTGTGTCTACAAGCGTAACATGAGAGTATCTTTCTTACTAGTTCTGTTGCCATGTTTCACTTTTTTTTCTTTTGATTAAAGTATTTCTTGGTTTCGCTAGCATTTTCAAAGACCCAAAATTAGTACTGTAATTTAGAAAATATTTCTCAATAGAGACATTGTTGATATACGTAGTGAATTGTCTTGAAATATTGAATCTTTGAACTTAATTTTGATTGAATGGTTGTAAATAGTAACATACCAGGGATACTTCTGCCTTGCAAAGATTGAGATGAAGGTTACTCCACATTGGTAGTTTGAATTTCCTAAGACCATAGAGGATGTTTATTTATAAAGAGCTGAGAGTATTTAAAGGGCTTCAGACTAAAAATCAACTTTCTATTAATTTAGCTGCAACCATTGATCTTATCAAAGCTGAGAATATGAAAGATGATGGTTAGAGGGAAGAAATTGGCTTGCTCTGAGGGAATGAGGAGTCTGTCGCGTGTTTTATCACAGAATTCAAACACCATAAATTCTAACGAAAGTGTTGAGTGTTCCTACTGCTGTATCTTTCAGAAAGCTGTTTTATGTTGCAAGTCCAAAAATATATGAGAAATATAATATTCTTCTGTTGAACTGGAGAAAGACCATATGTACTTGCATGGATTTGGGATGTAACGAACTTCTGAGGAACTCTCCTGTTGTGCTTCCTCTTTTGCTGTAAAAAATGATGGGTGTTCTGGGGTTTTTTTGTTTGTTTGTTTGTTTGTTTTTTTTTTAATGTGTACGTGATCAACAAGAACCTGGTCTTTTGTGGGACATTTAGAGACTTAAGGGCTGGACTTTGTTAAGGCATCCATTGTAAATAACTTGCACTTTAATATTATATATTTTAAGTTATAATATATCAATTATATTAGAGCTGTTACAGCTTGAAGAAAATAAACCAGGGGTTCTTTTGAGACCCTTCACAGCCAGTACACATCTTACAAATAATGCCTTGTGCTGTAAAGGGAGACTGACCCTTGGTGGCTTATGGTACTGGTCTTCATCCCTCATGAAGGCCCTTTCTGCCCCACAGTCTTTGGAAAAAATCTCACCATAAATATCCATGAAAGGTCTCTTGGTTTAAATTTCTCCTTTTCAGCATTCTCCTTTGGTCTGTCACCTGCAGGAAGACCGGAATATAAATAGTACAGGTGGTAACTCATTTGTTTTTCTTCTCACTTGGCTTATCAAATGCTGATTGAATTGTACTTTAATTTTTATGCTATTAGTTCTTTACCTTCCAAACCAGTGGCTTTCATCCAAATTTTCACTTAATGTTCTTCATTCTGCCCATTCCTCTCACTTCTGCAAATATGACTTTTTTTCTTTGACACTTCAAATCTTGTTACTCTATAAATTTCACATAATTATGTCTGTTTCATTGCATATGTATAACTTTAATGGGGGAAAAGAAATCTTAAACTAGCACTTGAAAAGTATGTTATATGTGGTGCCACATGGAATCTAAAACGTTTTAAGAATTTTCTATCTTGAAAATACAACTATTGGTAGAACATATTCTTGTCACCTGTAGTAATTTGAAACCTAGTTGGAGAAAAACTTAGGTCTGAAACTTCTCTGAACTGGCAATAAAATGTTTTTCTCTTGAACTTAGTGCCATTTCAGTGATCTGCATGCTTTGCCTCCTCTTGAAAAACAGTTTTTTCCCATTGATCTCTGTGTAGACAATCTTATTTTGTCAGGTATTACCTGTTGCAAGCTCACAAGAAAGGAATTGGAGATATGTGAGAATTGAAACTGCATTCCAGACTTGGGATTAAGTACTGACAGAAATACCAAAAGTAAACCGGTTATTCTAGTCGGGATTTTGTACTTCATGTCCTAAACTTGTCCCTGACTGTTAAAGTTAAAAGCTGTAACGTCTTATTATTTTGAAAAAGTGCCTGAGAATACTTGGGAATAATACCATTAGGGGTTGTCAAGTGAGTAATCAAATTACTTCATTCCTCAGTTGATGGCAGATTTTTTGCCTGTAGTCATAGTTCCATGACCTAGCTCAAGAGATGCTTTATGCTCCTCTGCTAAACGTATTTTTTAAAAGTTATTAGTTAATAAAATCCTTCACATCTTGAGAGACTGTCAAATGTCAGTAGAATGTAAAAGAGCCTGTCCCTTTCTCTTCTTTCCAAATGACAGTTCTTTTTCTTGCAGAAAGTTTATGTCTTTTCTTTAATACAAATTATTATTATTCCAGTAATTTGTTGTAGTAGACAATGTTGGACTCCCCTAACTGCATATATTCTTAATCTTAAAAAATTCAGTAAGCACCTCAATGAAACTGCAATATGAAAGAAGACAGGAAAATAAGAAAAATGCTTTTTTCATGCGAGTTAGTGTGGCTTCTGTTGTGTGCTTCTTGGACTGTATGTGTTGTGTTGCCATAATAAAGGCTTGCTCTCCATCTGAAGAAAAAGATTGATAATGAAGCACAACACTCTTTGTTTTAAAGTACTATTATAGGAAGGAAATGAGAAAAAAAAAGTGCTTTACATTCTGCTAGTTCATTTAAGTACCATTTTCTTCATGTAATTGCTATGGACAGCCACATGAAAATGACCATATTGTGTTTATACTCTCCTTAAAAATGTAATTCCCTTCTCTTTTTCTTTCCTTTTTTTCTTTTTATTTTAAAGAAGAACATTTGGCTTCTTAAAAGCTTGAGTAGTTGATATTCATTATTTCTTCCACTTACTCATGGGATAAATTAGACAAATTGCAGTAGTTCAAGAGAGATTGAAACCGCCTGTAATCAGGACAAACAAATGAGTAGTGTGTAGCAAAAGAGCATTGCCAGCTCTAGTTTTTCATAATATCTGGTATCTCCTACTTTTTTTTTCCATGTCTTTCTTTGATTTTCTTTTTTTTTTTTTTTTTTTTCTGGCAATGGCCTGGGTTTCTTCTGTTAATTATTACCATTTGGGTAATAGCACCTTCGTTCATGGGGACTCTTGGCTAAGGACACTGGCAAAAGCAGATCCTACACAATTTTTCCCAGCCACCTTCACAAATTAAGAAGAAAACCAACAAAAAGAAAATCCCCAAACCTTTGATTGGTTTTCACAGGCAACTTAATTAAACCATCTTTCTCTCGGGAAATTTTTTTGTGCTTAAACAACAACTAAATCTCTGGAAAATAAGGCACAGAATTAACTGATGAGCTTTGCTTGTTGCTCTGAACCTCAATAAATGTATGTATGTACCAAACTAGATCACAGGTCCTTTTCCAGGTTTTTGTGGAGTTTCTAATTTTTTTTTCCCCTCATTTGACTTTTATCTTGGACTCATCCTTTTCCATATGTAATGGTGGCTTCTGCTCTTGAACTTTGAGTTCTTTAACTTCTTTGGGTTTTATTTTTAGCCTATATGTTTGGCCATTGGGATTTTTTTATTTTTCTTGCCCTTCTAGCAGGAAGAAGCAGCACAGTTCCTTGACAGTAGCTCTGTATATGCTGTTGATTGAGGTTAGTCTTTGTACAGCACCCATCTCAAGTGGATGTCAACAGATAATTAAGTGAAAAACCAGAAAATACCTATACATTCCTAAGTTGGTTTGTTTGTTTCTGGGTTAGGGTCCTTCAAGCCTCTGCATCTGGTAGAGCCTTGTTATCCCAGGGAGAGTCCTGGTACTTTCAGTGGGATTCTTTCACTGACATGACAGAATTGGATCTTTTGTCATGACTGTGTCTTCTCTTGCACTTAGTATTCAGGAGTCTGTTGTTGTTCAGGCCTTTTAATTTGTCATTTGTGGTCTCTGTTCTTGTCCACAGGGAATAAAAACAAATATAAATCATGAGTCTCTTTGGACCTCAGGATCAGCTACCAGAGCACCAGACTTATTACTGAACCAAGAGAAGTGATTAGCTTTCATACGGAGTGGAGACCTTTTTTTCTTGTCTTTTTCAGCATTAGGAGTTTCATATCATCTTACAGCAGGCAGGATGGAGTACAAGCTGTGTCCTTTTTGTGAGAAAAGTTAGAACCTCCATGGTTTGGTATTTTTGAGTGGTGGTTGGGTGTGGTTTGTTGTTTTTTTTTTTTTTTTTTTTAAAGGAAGTGCTGAAGTTTCGGAAGCCCTTCTTTGATCAGCAGACATAATGTAAGTGTTAGGTTGGGGTTTTTTTTAATTTTATGATGCTTAAGTGAAGGTGAAACCACATATCCCATCTGTTTTCTATGGTGTTATTCTGCAAAAACAATAGAAAACAAGTAATAATTTCCTTTTCTAAGCCGGTAGCTAATATCCATAGTCTTTTCAGCAGATTACAAGGACCTTTTGGGATAGAGGGAATTTCCACCCTAAATTCTGTGTGCAGTTCATAGTCCTGATCTGACATCACATTGTAAGACTGATACTGCATTATGGCTGTCAACTTCTCTCTTTGGCATTTAAATTTCTGAAGGATAGGCAGCAGGAACTCTGAAGCAATGACAGAGCAAGTACACACAGTTGAAACTTTCTGCTGTAGAGATGTGATCTTCCTATAATGATGGATGAAGGCTGCTTAGAGATTGACAGGTGCTTTCAGTTGAGTCCAAGGTGATAAACAAATAATCTCTGACAGGATTTTGATGCTTGTTGACATTTGGTGGTCCTTTCTTTAGCTGTATTTTGAGAAGAAACTTGCAGGCTTTCCTTTCCCTAAATGTTTTTTGCTGGAGTTCTTGTGGAAGAAATTTAAAGAGTTGGCTTGGTTTTGGCCTCCTTTGGGGAGGTGCCTTTGTTGTGCCCTTTGTGCCTTCAGACGCCCTGAGTCCCTCCCTGCCTCCCCTCCTCAAGGACTGCAGTCATCCTTGTGAACACTCAGAGCGGTGAAAGAGTCAGCTCTCTTGTGTAGGGTGTGTTCACTTTTGGAGAGATTTTTGTGTGTTGGGGATGGGGGAGAGCATTCTGCTGCTTTCAGTCTCTTTTGAAAGAGTTCCAACCTTCTGGGGAGAGGAACTAGAAGAGTGAAGAGGAATCTCAATTTTGTTATTTGTGCCCTTGGGTTCTCCATTTCCTTACCCGTACATGTGATGTTTGACTATAATTTGTTTTGGAAGATTGCAGGGTGAACTGCATTATTTCCTGGAAGAACTGCAAAATTACAAGTACTCGTAGCGGTGTTTGTAACAGATATTTCAAGTTTCATAAAGAGCAGCGCATTTGGATAGGCTATAGTAAAACATACCTAATGTATCAGGTTTTCTATTTGGTCAGTGCTTTTTAGCATAGGAGAAAATAAAGCATGCAAAAGTTTCAGTAGTGACTTGTAATTGTGGGTGACCCCCAGGGTATTCAGTAAAAAAGAAAGACTTTCTGAAGACTTTCAGACATCAAAATTACTTGTTCACTTCCAGAATTCTTGATAAATAAATATTTTTGGCTGTTGTGAGTTTACTTCCCACGGACATCCAGAGAGCTTCACGTTTTCTGTGTGGGATCTGATCTTTCTGTACTTTTAATCTCCTGGAGAAAAGATGAGATGATATTTCTTGAAATGCAAAAGGCAGAATGGTTACTTTAAAGTTTTCTTTGTGGTATTTCTTAAAAGAACTTATATTGATCATTGTGACCAGTGCTGGTGTTTTAAGGATGCTTGAAGAGATAATAGCTCCAGTTTTGTTCTCAATGTTTTTTAATATAAAGATCTACATCATGTATAGTTATCCAAAAGATGATCAGCAGTAGTTTTGCTTAGAGGAAAATACTAGAGCAGAGTATATTACAGCTGTAAGTTCAAATACTAATACTTTGTCCTTTGGAACTTGTTTGAAGGTGTAAGGACAATATGGTTTAGCCCTGCTACTTATATTTAGACAATCAGAGACTTATTACTCTATTGCTTAACTTTCTAGGATGCTGAATGTTCATATCAGTTAGTGACAACATCAGAGGTAAAGGCTTGATTTCTATTTATTTATTGAACCAATTCTTGTAGAACAAATATCTCGTGTTATCAGAGTGGGTACTGAGAAGATATGCAGAAGATAGGACTTGTTACAACCAATCAAGTTACCTGGCATGTGGCTTGTGACTTTCCTTCATGACAAGTCTAACACACTGTAATGATTTGGCATAACTTAGGTTCCTTCCTGTGCAGGGTAGATTTATAAAGGTGAAAAAACAGTGTTGAGAGTACTAAAAAAAAAGAAAAAAAAAAAAAAAAACCAACCCCAAAACCTCAAAAACCCCCAATAAACAAAAATCCAACAAACCACACACAAAAAAAAATGCACCCCATTTACATCTAAATAAGAGGTATGAAACAGTGTTGAATATGCTATCAACAGGAAATATAACTCTGCATTGCAAAGCAGAGTAAGTGACATGTATTGGTAAACATAAAATGGATGATACTCTAGATATATGAATTCTAATTTCTAGTGTAAGTGTAAATTATTATACTGTTAAATTCCCAAAGAAGTTGGATTTTAGTGAAATTGTCAGCACCATGTGGTGGAGAGAGCAAATTTATTGTCTGAGTAGTTATGAAGAAGGACTTCTTGTTAGGCTAATGGTTGGACTGGATGATCTTCAAGGTCTTTTCCAACCTAGATGATTCTGTGATTCTGTGATTCTGAGTAGCTGTAGTTTGGCAGATCCACTGCTAACATGTTCTGTTACACGTTGTGCTGTGGTTGAACTCTGGCTGGCGTGACAGTTAGGTGGTGCCTGAAAATCCCGTTCCAGGGTTAAAGTGCTGGCTGAATTTGTGCCTGCCACAGTTTGTTACTCTTCTTCTGATTTTTCGTGTTAATAGCAGCTGTGCCAAAAGATGTCCTTTATTGGCTTGTTGCTGCTTTCCCTCATGGAATTTTCAAAACCTATGCATCTAGGCACTTAAGCCAACGTTGCACAATTGGCATCAGAACCCCTTAGATGCCATGTACATGAATAGTTACAGTCAGACAGCAAGCGTGCTTCAAAACTCTTAAAGCAGGAGGTGAGTGACCCAGAAGTGGTTTTCACCAGCTCACGTCAATCAATTTGCAGCTCAGCAGTTTCTTTTTGCAGCTCTGTTGATCTTGTGCTGAATTATAAGGCTGTTTTTTTCCTTTATTGTCATTTAAGTTCTTCAGCTTTTGTTTTGATTTAATCCGACCTATCAGCTTACTTTCAAAACTATGCAAGAGTCCCAGTGGAGCCCCATGTACAAGCATGTTAAATCCATTTTTCCTTTAACTCTATCACGCATAATTGTAGGTATGATAAAGTTTGTGTTATCATCACATATTAATGTCACTTCTGTTACCCCATTACATTCCTTTTTCTTAATTTTTTTCCTGCTACAGCCTCCAGCTAGTTCTACCAGGGATTGCATCACATGAAGTGCAGGAAAGAAACAAATACAGTTTTTCTCAAAGAGTAAAGGTCCACACTAAAAAGTTGTCTCTTCACAGAAATTTTAGTAGTCTTATTATAATCTAAATGGATAGTTTAGTCCTTGATAGTTTGCAATTTGACTACTAAATGCTTACTTCTCTGCGTTATGGTCTAATCCACCTCTCTGGTAGTTGTTGCATCCCTTAGCACAGAAGAAGAAACGCGTAAGTAAAACAATACCGGTCACTTATTCATGGGCATTGTCATAAAAGATGCTTAAAAATTGAAGTGGGAGTAACACTTAATAAGGATGAAATAATCAAATCCAGGTTTGACAACACAAATGTTGTGCAAGTTTGTCAGCTCAATCTCAAATTAGTTACTGAAACAATTGATATGGCATGGCATTGGGATTCTAGTTCTTGTTTTGTACAGCGAGCATAAGCTGTGATGGATAAATAACACAGCTCTGCTAACATCAACGTTGGTGCCTTGCACCAGTTCAGTTGAGAGGAAAAAGTAGAAATAGTAGTTTTGGCAATAGATTTCACCAGTGAAAGCTAAGCATATCAGTCTTCAATAAAAAGCGTGATTGTGATCCTTGTTCAACTTTCAATTTCTCAATTTCATTTTTGTTTCCCTTTAGGCATAATTTGGGTACTTAATTTATCTCCAGGACTCCACTGGAGTATTCTGTAGCAAGCAAATTATTTGTCAGCTTTTGATGGGAGCTTTTCTCTTATTACTCTCAAATGACTTCCTCGTAGGCTTTTTATATTCTTTTTAGAAAGTCCCGGGGACCAAAAGAGTGCTCTGGAGTTGAGAGTGACTTCTTTACTGCTGCCTTACCCTTGAGAGAGGCTCTCTAGGAGAAGCCTGATCTTTTAAAGAAAACTCCTAGTTGACTGAGGGTGTGGTTCCTTACCCATTCCTCCAGTAATTAAATTTGTAACTTCACAGCATCCAAGAAGATACAGAGTATAGAGTCCTTGAACTGGGTAACACTTGGTTATTTGTGACTCTGGTTCATAGATCTTACAATTATTGAGCTTATTCATTGTCCCAAATCAAAAGAACTTACTGAATGCATGAACAGTAAGCGCTACCTTAGACCAAACACAAAATTCTACTCTTTTGCTGGGAGAATCGGAGAGGGGAGAGCTGAAAGCTATTGCTGTGACCAACATGGACACCTGTGGGCTTGCTGCATTTAAATAAATGCATCTACATTTAATCCGTAACAACTTAGTTACTGTGCAGCCCCCACTTCAAAAGGTTTTCTGCTCTGTCAGGTAACAGAACCAACTGCACAGTATTGTGGGCTGTGTGAGGTATTGCCTGGGCTCCAGTTCAAGAAGCTAAAGCTTGCATCAGACAGGAGCGTGAGCCCTATTTCTCTGGAACACAGCTGCTGCTGCTAAGGCCATTAACATCACCAGGGTAAGGGTTTTGGCCATTTTCTAGATCTGAGACACCACCAAATACTTTCAGATCAGTAAATAACAGCAAAGTGGTAATTAACAATTTTCATAATGCATGATAGAAGAAGAGGGGAGTTTTGAGTGAGAATGAACTTCTTGAAGAGACCTTAGGGCAGTAAAATCTTGCACTTTTGCACTGCAGGATTGTGCAGGCCCAAGGCTGATGGATTCTGAGGATGAAGGAAAAAATGTGCTTCAGAGATTATAAATGTGGAGAAGTCCTTTTCCTACTATACTGATAGGATTTCTCTGAAATTGTCCTTGGAGGATTTTGCTGTCAGAGGTGACCCACAAATGCTTGTTTTCTTTGCAAGGCAGAAAAAGGCAATTCTGTGTTGCTTGTGGAATAGACCCATGAAGTGTGATGTAGATCTGGGGGAGAAAGGGTTATGTGTGGGGACAGGGATTTGATGCTGCTTCCCTCTCCTTTTATTTTCCTCTTCCTCAGTCCAATCTAAATTTGTGAGCGAGGCCTTGCCTCTAGCTATTACCCTGGATCAAAGCCACTGCTGGCTGCTCTCTTCGCTGCCCCATTTACATCCCTCCATCCCTATTTCTTCCCAATTCTCTTTTATTTCTCTCTGGTTCCTGGGTCTGTAGGGGTTTCAGGATTGAGTTAAATTTGGAAACTGGCTGACACTCCAGGTGAGGCCAGGGCCCTCCTTTCCTTTTGAACCGTCCTTTTTTTGTTTGGTTGTTTTTTTTTGTTTTAAGACACCTAAGAATCAGGATAGATCTCTGCTCAGCTGGTTGTTCAACAAAATATACCACATTCACTTGAGCCCAGCGGTAATAGTAAACCAAATTGTTCACTTAGCTACTTGGTGGTTTTCTATACTTTTTTTGTGTGTTTTTTACCTGTAAACATCATCATTGATAACTGTGTTTTCTCCACAAGCTTGGTAGAGTTGGGGACAGAAGAGGAGTTAGGGCAAGGTGGGAAACTGGTTTCTTGGAACAACGTTTGCATCTTTGCCTTCCTTTACAGCTGCATGTTGCAGCCCATTACAGTTTTTAATCCATTTATTATGTTGTTGCAGTGCTTTTGTTTTCTAATCAAGATGGCCTGAGGTGCCAAGTAACCAAGTCTGAGATTCCCACTGAAAAACTGCATAATGATTTATTTTGACAAGTTCTATTTACCATGAAATAGTGACCAGTGATGCTAATTTTACTGTCATTTCCAATTCATTATTAGATGAGCCCTTATTAGCTTTTCTAGCACTTTTTGCTAGAAATGCTGACAAGCCTAAAATTGCATGGCTTTCAGGTTTTGGCACATTGTATTTTTAATTCTCTTGTCCCCTGGGACCATTCCCTCTCATGTTGTCATATGCAACCAAATGAACAAAGCATACTGTTGCTCAAACCTGAAGATTTTTTAGGCACAGGTGTACTCAAAGTCATTATCATATTAAAAAAAAAAAAAAACCCAACCCTTTTTGAGGTAGTTTAGGATATCCTGAACTCAAATTACAGTTTCTGAAGAGTATTCCAGCAGTTCGCTTGCCTCATGCATTTCAGTTTTTTCTGCAATAATCTAACATTGATACTGACAAGTTTGAGTAGTAAAGCTCCATCTTTTCTAAAGACTATAAGTGCTAATATTTTGTAAACCAAATTACTTGAAAATGCTTGTTCAGCACCTTCACTAGAGGAAAAGTTCCCCCTACTTGGCTTAAAGTGAAACTTTGACTACCAGTGCACTTTCTAGAGGCATAATGTAGCCTCTTCATTTAGCCCCCAGTCCTCCCTGCTCATGCTTGACACAGGCATTAGCATAAAACTAGTGTTACCACTAGATGGATCTGTTTCTTTAATAAGCCATTGACTACCACTTGTTAAAGAGAAAAATCTCTGAAGACTTCTCTGGACAATATAAAGTACCCGTTATCTAACTGTTCTTTGATAACTGTGGTTGCTTGTAGGAAGGGCCATTAAAAAATGATGCTTTTATTTATCTGTCAGCCTATACTATTCTACTGCTTTCCATGTATAGAACTAGTAAAAGCTCTAGGATTCTGGAAAAAAATAATCTTTTTTATCTGGTTTTGTTGTTGTTTTTCTTTTTTAATTGGGGGGTCAGCACTAATAACACCTCACTGAAGTTTGTATATGTACATCTGAAAAACTTGTCAGAATATTTCCTATCTAAACATAGGTACTTTGACCTGTGACAAATTGAAATGTTAAGTTTCAATAAATTTATTATACATGGTCATCAGTTTTTATTTAAGAAAAAAACAGTCTATTGCCTTATAAAAATTGAAAACATGTGAACATTTACTTTCTTTTACTGAACAACATCTGAAACTTAATGGCAAGGCCATAACTAAAGTGTTTACAATAAAGGCAAACTTTAAGTATGAGAAGCAAAGGATATTTTCAGAAGCAGGCACTTTATCAGTTCAAAGATGTGACACTTGCAATTTCTTTGAAACTTTCATACACTAAGATAAGCAAATGAAATTTGTCTTTGATGCTTTACACTGTATCTCTAAGCCAGGAGACATAAACCAAGAGATTCTCCCAGTCCAAAACTGATTAGTTCTGACAGAGGTAAGGGAGAGGAGCTTCTCTAGAAGAAAGGCAACAAATGACCTATTGTGCTGTTGGCCATGGTAGAGGTTGGTTTAGAGATGTCCCTTCCAACCAATACTGCTACAGTTCTATAAAACCAAAAAATTAAAATGGACGTGTCTTATTGCACAAGATGGAAAAATACCCAAACCCACAAACCTCCAAAAGTTTTCTAAAAGCTTTCTTCATGTGTAACGAGACGAGAGAACTATTAGATTCCATATGTTTATAACTTTATTTATTGAATTGATATTTGATTTAAGTACTTTTTTTTTTTTTTTTTTTTTTTAATCCCTGGCCTTGAAAGAGAATCCCCAGCTCTCCCTGGCAGTTTATGTGCTTAGATTTCAGGTCAGCCTGTCTGCAATACTTGCCTGTAGCCAGTTTCAAATTTTACTTGTTTTATGGTATTAGTATTGCACCATGACGCAAAATCTGCATTTTTAATCAACTGCAACCAGACATCTTACTTACCAGTGTGTCTAAACTTACCTTCATTAAGAAGCAATTCATTTCTACATAGGTGTTTCTCTAATGCTTACTTGCTAAGGCAGTTATACAACATACAAGATGCAGCTGTGCATCAGATGATGGTGGTTTTCCTCCTAGTTTTGCAGATCTTCCAGCCGGTGCCCAAGACAGCTGTCTGTCTTTTAATGTCCTACTACAAGTATTTATTTACTTTTAGTGGGCTGCTTTGTTTCTTGTTTGCTTCCACATATACAGCAGCAACTATCTATTTCTTCCAGTAGTTTCAGTTAATGTGGATACATTTTATGAAGCCTATTTCACGCTATGGTGACAAACAATCATAACTTTTTTGTGCTCTCAGTGACTGTTTTTAACATTGGCTTGGATTTATCAGTTTGCAGGTACTATAGACAGAACTTGTGGGTCTGAATTTTTAGACGACACAAGTGAAACTGAGCTTTTTGTGGCATCTAAAGCAGTAGAGCAAAGCGAGTAAATATAAGAGGAGTAGATGTCACTGTATTGAGTAGTGTGAACTGACTTTGAATTATCAGTATCTGGATTGAGTAAACGCTAGTTAATATAGAAGCTGTGCATGTGTGTCTAACCGGGCAGTTCTGTGCTGCAATTAAGTGTCGTTGCAAATCACAGACTCTTCATATGCATTTACTGTTCTTGAAGTTTTAAACTGTCAAACAGATTAAAAGGATCGATAGTATTAGCTGCTTTCATTTTTCAAACAAGCCAGAGTATTAAGGTTCAAGTTACTGCTTTCTTTTGTTGCTGTTTTGAAAACAACGATTGTAACTCAACTCTGATGCTGCAGAAGGGCTGACAAATTTGACTTTTTGTAGGAAATCCGTCGCAAATTAGTAACAGCACAGGCATACTCATTGCCAGCATTCATCTTGCAGTTTCTTCAGTCCAACTGCATTAACCTAATTGCATGTGATTACACAGGTATGTAATGTCAGTTTGGTTTACGTGGTAGTCTGCAGGTGTTTTTTAGCTAGCTTGGCTGCCTGTGGCAATATTGTATGGCAGCAGCTACTAGGGCAAATTGCCAGAGCCTCTCTGGAGTACATCTGTGTGCATCTGTATATACTCTATTCAGTGTTCTTACTTGTAAATATTAAAATAGATTTCATAAGACTTCTGATTTAAATCTTCCTCATGGTATTTAATTGGTAATTTATGTTCGAGAGAGGGATTTTGATCAGGATTTATTAGCTTAAATTATTGTTTTATTATGGAAGCTTTTTATTAAAATTTTGCAGACACTAGTTATTGATATCTGAAATAACCAGTTCATTAACAATAATGAATAAAATAACAAAATACAGCAGTATAATGATACCCTATCACAACAAACTAGGCCACAATCTTTTATTTACAGGTAGGCATAAATGAGTTGTAGGAGTACAACTCAGAAAATACATATTCTTCTGGGTTTTGAGAAGATTTTCTGGTTTTTTTTTTAAAAAAAAGATAAAAATTACTCTCCAGCAACACATGCATAGGTGTTTAAGTGCAGGGCTTTCATTGCACTGGCATGCTTTGTATTCTTAGTTTGGCATATGCATGGGTATTGACTAGATAAGACTATATAGAGAGGTTGTAGTTCACTGTTTGCCTGCCATAACTATGGTATTTGCAAGTTGGTTTAGTTGTAGGAAAGTGCTTCTCCCCATTAAATTATTTAAACTAGATGAAATTCTTTACTCTTTATTTAAGTGTTAGCTATAATTTTAGTTACTTCTACAGCATACAACTATGTTGGAGTTTCAGGGTGACATGTAGCAGGCAAGGAGTCTGTTATATACTTGAATGCCTATTATATGGCATGTATGGAAGCTCCCTTGTTTTTGTGGAAGGAGGACGCACAGAAGAGCTGTCATTAAAAATGGTAAGCATAGTGGTTTAGTAAAATGCAGGTTACTGTTCAGACTGCAGAATGATTCAAGTTTATCTCAATTCTGTCATGGATTTTACATAAGGTAAAAGCCAGAGGTTTCTTCTAAACAACTGTGCTGTGGTTAGAGTTGTATGTAACCGCTAATTTTCACCTCACAAGTGGTGAGTAAGAATAATAATTTTCTGTCTGCAAAAACTGCTTTTAGTTTCAAAAAACTTTTGTGCTTTAGCTGAAAATACTGGTCTTTCTCCAGCTATGTAGTTTGATTCCACACAGTCATTCAGCTATTAGCTGAAGATACGATTCCTAATAGGCTGTTTCTCGTGATGCCTGTCTCCTGTGTGTATTTTTGTTCACCAGTGATCAAGTAGACTCTGTTGGCACACCCAATTTGTCACTCCATTCATACAGTCAGCATTTGTGCTGCCATTTTGCCCAGGAAGAATGATAATGTGTCAAGCACTAATTACCTATCTACTGTTCCTAGAAGGTAAACACGATGAAGCCATAATAAAACTAGGTTTGACAGCACTATTTAAAGTATTTTCAAAATTCCTCTGAATTTTTACTTTAAAGTAGGTTAATGATGGTAAGGTCAAGGCTGTTGTAGGGGGCTGGAATGACAGGCTTTGCCTCAGTATGTCAGTTGTTAATCATGTAGTCTTCTGTGGGGGAAAAAAAAAAAAAAGACAGCTATATATTTCAATACTATTTAAAATATGCGTGCCACTTTTAGGGTAATACCTCATGTATCTCTAGAGGAGGTAATGAAGTTGCAAATTGTCTAATCATTCTAATGCATGCATATAGCAATTCTGTTTGGCAAATCTGCAATCAAGCCATTGATTTGGTTTAGCTAAATGCTAGCTAATCATGAAGGGTTAGAATTTCAGCTGTGACTGATAGGCTCTGCGAGCAGCTTTCTGCAAGTGACAGATTGGTAAAAGCAAGAAGCTGTGAAAGCAATGCTGTGCTTTCCTACTTTGCACTGCAGTGTTACTGTTAAAGTTGATTTAAATGATCCCAGACCCCTGGCTGCTACCAGAGACATCTGTCTGTGAGCCGATGATGGTGAGACTTCAGTGTTGCTTAGCCTTGTGCACGTGTCCTGGGGAAATGAAGGTCTGCCAGGTGGGATTCCTTGGAGATTCTCAGATAAGCACTGTCAGTCCACCCACCTCATAGTTTTCTGTTGTAGTTAGACTATAACTAAAGTAAGGACCCAAGCCCAATTTAGGTAGGGAAGTGTCTGGAGTGGTTGTGTTACTTTGAGTCGCTCTGTTGCTGTGTTTTTCTTACAGAACACCAAAGATTCATGTATACCCAACAGCAAATCTGTAAGAAGGAGACTTTACTGTGACCTTTGATGACCTCTCTAGCTGCTGTGTTTCTTAGGCTGTTTGGTTTAGCATTGCTTTAAGATGTTACTCAATGTGTGTTCAGGAGGCTTGTGTCTGAGATTGTTTGCTGACATAAATTTCTATGAAAAGCATGGAGTTTTACTCTAGAGAAAGAATATCAATGTCCTGGTTTATACTGGGATCATCTGTTATTCTCATTATGAAGTTACTAACATGGAGTTAGCATCATAGTTGACACATGCACACAAGTAGAGTTTTCAGTTCTATTGCACTCCACTCCTTTGCTGCCAAGGTTTTTTCCCCAGGTTTTGCACAAAGAATGAGCTCTCATACTCTTTCTTCTAGTTTAGCTTATCTTTTGAGTCTGCAGTAATTATGATCTCCGTTTGCGCATGATGACTTTCCTCTGTTCTCCGGTTTATTTTAGGAAAGCAGTTGAGCATTACAGGAGGTCTCAAAGCTCTTAGACTATAGATGTTAAATACTGAGGCCTGAAGAGGAGAAATCCTAAGTTTTATGGCATTCTTCAAAATGTGTGACCAATGTACTGATGCTCCAGTACCCTTACTGACCTCAGCTACATCCATATACCTTAAGGAGGAGAAGTCTCTATCAGATTAATAGGTCTAAGAACTGGTTTGGATATTGAAGCTTTGGCCAGCAGTAAAAGCATTTATGGACAGTGCTAGCAGCCAGGGAAAGCAGACCCAACATAGTTTAGTCTTGAACATGGCTTTTAGGAGGATACTGCACTTAGCAAGTAGGTCAGTATCTTTTCTCTCAGCACTCATTTGTGGCTAGCTTTAAGGCTTTGTGGCTATCAGCAGCCCACAAATTTCTATCCATAAATACTAACGAGAAATAAGAGATACTCAAAAAAGGTAAAGCCCTGCAGTGGATAGTTTATGACATGTTATTCAAGTGTCTTTTTAGCTGAAGATATTTGGCGGTGGACTTCTGTACCATGAAAAAATGACAGACAAAATGTGTGTTGTCCCAATGAGTCAAAGAAATTACCCCCCTAATAATAGTAATTACACTGTGCATCTGTGATGTTCTGCATGCTTAAGACTGTAGAGATATTAGCTAATTAATCCTTTCAACACTGCTGTGCAGTTGGTATAGCTGGTACTATTATCTTCCCTTTGTAAATGAAGGAAAAAATAGAAAGGTTGACTGATGCGCTTAGCAGCACGGAGAAACCTCAAACTTTGAAGTTTATTATACTGCACTGCAGTGCTGTGAAGGCACAAGCCAAATGGAGGTCCACCTAGGAGCATCGCTGCGGAGACAGAGAGTTAAAAATGCCAGCTGCTGTTGCCCTTTATTATTTTACTTTTTTTTAGAACTGCATTACCTACCAAAATAGTCGGTCTTAAAATGATGATAGAAAGGACTGTTCTTGTGGCACAAGATCTGTAAAAACAGCTACTGATGAACACAAGTTCAGCTTTCAACCTTCAGCAGCACTGGTGACTTATAACGTGGATGTGAATTATGACAGGGTACACTTTGTCTGCCAGCTGCTCAGGAAAGAAAAGCAGCTGTTGGTAAGTGCCAACTGTGAAGCTCATTTGATATAGAATTCATTCACAGAGTGAATGAAGAATCAGTATTGATATGGCATCTTCTATGAAAACAGTTGAGCTATCGTTCTCGTGTTAAATATGTTGGCCACAAAAGTCAATGCTAGCTGAACTTGAGGTGCTGTTGTCCTAAGCAAATTAATTTCTTTTAGCGCTTCAGGCAGTAGATGTTACATGTCCATCTACTGTGTGAACTCTATAAAGAGTGTGTAGTTTCATATGGTTGCTAACATTGCACCTTGATAGTCTGATGATAAATGTGTTGCATCTTGTATGGAGGTTTCAGGTCATGTAACTAGATTGGCTTTGGAAAGTATCAGCTGTCTGTAAAAACCCAAAGATGAGTAAGCACTTGTTGCCTTCATGGCATTAACTATAATTTTGTAAGCAGTTTTGCTGACCCAACTCAGGCAGACGCTGTGCCAGAAAAAGCTCATGTGTAGAAGGCTGATTTCCTCTAACACGACCCTCCTCAGCTCTTCCAGTTCAAATGGCTTATAAAGACACCTGGCTGTTTCTGTCGTGCCACAGTGGTGGAACAAGGGAAGCGTGTATGCTTGAAGCACATCTAAAAGCTTATGTTTGTTGGAACGGCCTCCTCGGTTCCTGAGAGACAAAGCCTTCTCATTATATGCATCTATATGGTCTGCTGATAGTTCCAAAGTTATGAATACTCTAATTGATGTTCTTGGATCTTTTTTATAGTAGCAAATAAAGACATTGCTGGCATCTTTCAGTGTCTAATTTTTGCTCCTTGGCAGCCAGCACAAAATATGCTGGTTGTGCAGTACTGTGCAATATCCCCCTTACACCCAGAGAGTGCTCAGCTTGCTTATGTCGGTGAATAGTGTAAAAGGAAAGAGCACAGAAGAACATAGGTCTGAGAGACTGTCAGTTTTTGAAACCTCAGCTGAGACTTTCCTACGCTGTATCATGAACAAAGTTGTTGGTCACGGCACTGACGATGTTTTTAGCCCGGGTTCTCACTGCAGTCTTAAATGCCTATTTTTCCTTCTGATTTGTCAACATCTTTCCAGTAATTTTTGTCCCTGTCATCCATTTCTGATCAGTTTTGACACAGATGTAGAAATTTCAAAACTCGTATATTTACTTTGAAGGAAAATTGCATCTGGCTGTAGAAAACGCAATCAAATTAGTATTTTCAACGTGAGAAACTGCGGTGTGGGTTCAACAGTTACTGGCTGTATTTAACTTCTCTGACCATTCAAGGTGTGTAGCTCTGAATCAGTCATGCTTTATGCCACCTCTTAACCAGTGGTAATTTCTGGATGTCAGAGGGAGTTGAGAATACTGGTTCCATTGAGGGAGTTTAGGAGGTGTGTAGGAGAAGTTAGAATATTGCATTAGATAATTTCATGGGGATCGTAAGGGTAGTTGGTGATATTGTGGGGAAGGGTTGGAGCAGGTCTCTGGAGTCTGCTATTCTAATTTTTTGTCACTTGCAAAGCATTAACTTCTTTTTTTAGTTAATGAGTGTGAAGGGAAATTGACTCTTGATTAAACTGTCTATTTTTCATAGCTATTAACTTTGTGCTGTAGCATGTAAAGCTACCTTCACAAGCAGCACTACCAAAATAACACAACCTTTAAACCGAAGCAATAAATACTATTTATGTTTAAAATGGCACTTTTTCCTTTTCCTCACTTTCTGAATTATTTTTGATGAACGGTCCTTTAAGCAACCTATTTGGCTCATGAATGCCAGTGGATAGATTAATAACAGCATATGGGTGAGCTCTTCTGATGTTCTTTTTCTTATGTGTGTGCTAAACTGCTTGGCCCTGCTCTGACACACTGCTTTTGGATGCTGATGTGAACAGAGATGCTTTTAAAGAACTGTTTTGAATGGCTTTGTACTGCTAATATTTTCTTCTGTTACTTGAAACATTTTCTTGAATTTCTCTGCAGCTTTTTGGCAGTTCGAAGGTTGGGAGGTTATCTGTCAGTAAGCCCGTGGTCTGTAAACATGTAGCAAATTTCTAAGTCTTCACTTTGAATTCATTCTCCCCAGGTGCAAGACTTCACATTTCTTTTTGCTGAACTTGGGAATTATGAATTACCCTGTGATTTTGGGCTGTCAGCCTTGTCACCCAGCCTCAGGTTTGCAGCCCTTACTAAGCGGTGTTTGTTGTCTGGTGTGGTGGGACACCCCAGCTGCCTTTGTTTCTGTATGTTATCCTAGATTATAATCCTGTTAACAGGACATTTTTTCTTGTAATTAGAATAGTCACTTACCGCATATGTGCGTCTACCTAGCGCTGAGACTCTCAGTCTTTCAGCTATCCTTTCTAGCAGAGCACCTCTTCTGGAGCAGTTTGCTGCATCTAAACAGAAGATAGATGCTTTTTTTTTTTCTTTTTTTTTCTTTTCTTCCCCACTGCCAGACCAGCCTTCTGTTTACTGCTGCAAAGCAGCCAAGCCTAGGGAAGAGCCAGCACTCCCAAGCTGGTGGGACTTTTAAAGTTAATTGAAAATATTAGTTAGCATTTGTTCTACTAATGATGAAGCAGTTTGCTAGAAAGCCCCCATAAAAGCGAGTCTTCACAGCACTACAGCACTTGTGGTTGTAGAATTCTGTTAAAAAAAAGAAAGTACATTAAATTTTATAGTAGTGTTACTGTTTGGGAGGGCATAATGGCTACCAACACCGCAACTGCGAAGACTTGGATCTAACCAGATGTTCACACAGGCTGTGACCCAGCCCAGGCAGCTTCTGACAGCTGCCCGTGAGTGCCACAGTGCTGAACTCAGAGAAAAATTTCTTCCAGAGAGAAAGCTGCTGAGCCTGCTGCGCTGTTCTCACATGTTTTTTTGTTATTTACCTTTTTAAAAGTGCCCGTGTTTATAAAATTTTCTGAATTCTGAAAAGAAAGTTTGCTAAGAATTGTTTTAATATTAACTGTGATACTTGTACTGTTTGACAGGTCTGATAGAACACTTTTTCTCTTTTTACTGCTTCAGTGAAATACAAGATTCAAGGAAATGTGCTAATAAATAATCAGGGTTTTCTCTTGGTCTTTATTTGTACAGATAGCACTTTTTCCATGTAACTAGGCAAATTATTTGATTGCGTGAGGCAGTAATAACCAATATACCTTTTTCACATGTGGTAAAATTTGCCTCCACTCAGACTTTAAAGTAACTTTTCTCAGCTTGTGTATTTCTTTTTTCATTTTCATCCTTTTAATAAGTTACGTTGCCCATGACAATTTATATTGTTTCACATAAAAAGAGGGTCTGTGTTAAAATAGCTGAATTTTTTTTGTTGCTAATTAGTGTGAAACAGATAATGGGATATGTTACTGCTGGGTTGAAAGTGGGAGTAAAAGGAGAAAAAGAAAAATAATGATGATTCTGAACACCTGACATTTTTATCTAGCACGGGGAAAGAATTCCCTTTATACCAGTAATAATAAACTAGTATATGTTTTGAAGGTGTATTCAAGTGGAGTGATTAGTTAGGATTGTAGCATTTATTATTGCATGAAAGCCTTTCTCCCTTCTACCAGTAAAATTTTATGTTCTAAACTGTCAAACAAAATACCGCTATGATTGCATTATGATGATGTAACTAATGTATTTTTTACTACTCCCCAGAAGAGGTTTTTTTCTTTAAAAGGAAAGATATTTTGTGTATAAAAACCCTTGAGGATAAACAATAATGGCTTATATGCCCTAAATCTTCTGCCTGGGGAGAGAAACACAACTTTATTTAACTAGTGCTTAACTGAGTGTGAGAGACTAGGAATGAGCAACGTTCATTGATCCCAGATTGTAACAGTAGAAATCTCTTTCCGTATATGAGCAGCAGAGACAGTCACCTATCGCTAAGTGAGGAAGCAAAAAGCAGTAATTGTAACATCATTTAAGAAAGCTTTTGGTTTTCTTCCTTAAGGCAATCTTTCTATTTTACGTAGCCAGTGTTGTTAAAGCTAAAGCACTGCTTTCCTTTGCTTTGTAGACCAGAATTCATGTGAAAGGTTGTGAGTGGGGCTGCAACTTTTCTGTTGAGTAATTCATGTTGGATGGCAATTTAAAAACCCTGCAGTGTGTTGATAAATGTACACGCGCTTCTGAAGGCTGGGTTGCTTTTCACATTTCCATGTGGGGTACAGAGGAAAGTCCAGTGTGTCTCTGCATGTAAGGTGAGGCAGTCTTTCACCTTGCCACAAAGCACACCTCCCATCAAGGATGCTCCATCATGAATTATTCGAGTGTGTCCAAAGAAAGGCAACAAAGCTGGTGCAGGGTCTGGAGCACATGTCCTACGAGGAGCGGCTGAGGGAACTGGGGTTGTTTAGTCTGGAGAAGAGGAGGCTGAGGGGAGACCTCATTGCCCTCTACAACTACCTGAAAGGAGGTTGCAGAGAGCTGGGGATGAGTCTCTTTAACCAGGTAATAAGCGATAGGACAAGAGGGAATGGCCTCAAGTTGCGCCAGGGAAGGTTTAGACTGGATATTAGGAAGCATTTCTTTACAGAAGGGGTTGTTGGGCGTTGGAATGGGCTGCCCAGGGAGGTGGTGGAGTCCCCATCCCTGGAGGTGTTTAAGAGTCGGGTCGACATAGCGCTGAGGGATCTGGTGTAGTTGGGATCTGTCAGTGTGAGGTTAATGGTTAGACTAGATGATCTTCAAGGTCTTTTCCAACCTAGACGATTCTGTGATTCTGTGAAAATTTTTCAAATACGCTTAACCCAAGGGAGATGAGGTTTTCAGTTACGATGAAGTCATCTGAAATGTAGGCAGGTTCTTGAAGTTGTTGACTTTGTTCATGTTTTCCAACTTAATAATTGGGCAAATGCCTGTTGGTGCAGCCCTGCTGCCACAGTGGAAGGAAGGCCTGGTGGCGTGCTGTCTGAAATAGTCTGTGAATCCTCTCTGCTGGGAGGTACTGGCAGGTTGCACAGGTACTGGGACACCACTGCCTCCAGAAAGTGAGGGGAACGGCTGAGTTTTGTCTTGGATGCTGCCTTCTCCAGGAAAGCAGTGAAGCGAACGCTCTTTCCATAGGGTATGTATTTGACTGTTACGCAAAGTGCTTTTATAGCCACGTATGAATACAGTGCTCTCATTTCTCTGAAATCACTCGAGTCTGTGATGAGGTTATGATAGGCCATGGGACCAAATGTGTTTAATTTCCCTTATCTTTCCAAGCCATCAATTTCTCCTTTAATGTTAATTAGACAAAAGATAAATGTCTTGTAAACAAAACCAGTTTATGATTAACATATTTATGCATTGTTCTCACATGCTAATCAGACACGAATGAGAAGTTAGGCCTTAAGTGTGTGATTGTAGGAGAAATGCAAACCTGTACTTCAGAGCAGTTGTTCTGTGAGCAACTTTTAGATCTTTTTGTATAAGAATTCTGTGCGTTAGGTCAGAATTCACAATTATCTATGAAGCTGACGCTGTGATGGTACTCTGCTTTGGAGATGTTTTCTTACCAATTTTGTCTAATAGCACATTCCATGAGGCCAAATGTTGTCTGCTAAGAGACGAGATGTTCTGATGTATTTAATTGATCTACTGCTAAAAGTTAGAGAAATTTTTTTCTTCATCTGTTTTTCCCTGCAGGATCTTGTTGACAAGAGCTACAGAGCTCAGGCTTCTTCTTGAGGGTCTTTTTGATGTGCTGCTGCTTTGAATGATTGCCTTAGCTAAACCAAAACACAGATTCTGAATAATAATATCTATATGTCTGCTGCTTTTGGACTCCACAACTAGCCTCTTCCTAAATTTGAGGTGCCTTTTGTCAGAACTACATCTTGGTGTGCACACTGGAAAGCTCAGAGGAATTTTTGTGAGTGTCACAGTGTCCTGTGTTTCTGCTGCATGCTTGGTCAACCCTACAAGTCTTAAAAGTCTTAACTGGCTGATGGAAGCCAATATCCCTCTTGGTGCATCATCTTTTATATCTACCCAGTGTAAGTTAAAATACTGACTTAATAAGTAACGTGTTTGTCAAATAACTAGAAAAGCAAAAGACAGAATTTTTGTTGGCGTGGAGAACTGGGAAGCAGTAACATGCAAAGAGAATGAGATGGAGAGTCCCTCCTTCATAAACCAGGACGGGGCGAGTAGTGAGATACACTATGAATTCATGCTATGGTAAAAAAAAAAAAAACCAAACCCCAAAACCAAAAAAAACCAAAAAAACCCAAAAGAGGGATGGCAAATGAGCAGACCACACTTTGTGCTTGGTATCAAGCAAGGCATGTTGAGCCTCTCTGGGGTCTCTGATCATAGCTTTTGTTTCTTGCTATACTTGCTGGACTCTTACCCTTCTCAGAAGAAAAGCTGAGGAAATCTACAAAGGTCATCTATGAATATTCATTTTAAGTAGAAGAATACTTGAATAGCTTAGATTGCTTAAGAGAACTATTATGTATTATAAAAAGAATATGGTTAGGTTTTGTTTTTTAATTGTGAAGATTCAATGGCAAGCTGCTGTTAAAATTGAAGAGCTAAAATGCAGGTGAGCTGGCACACAGTGTGCTGCTGTGAGGTGTTACCTAGTTACTTATTTGAACCGATCATCTCAAAACCCTAAAGAGTTATTTGAGCATATAATCTCTAGTTTTCTTGTGGCTCTACCTGAGCTACGTTTGCTTGCTATGTAAGCCTACTTAGTATAACAGAAACTTGTAGTGGTGGCTGGGAATTTTTTTCAGTGCATAACATTCATCATCATCTCGCAGCCACTGAAGAATTGAACTACAGTGCGAATAGTGTTTAATATTGTAATAATTAATGAATTATTAATAGTTTAATTATGTGAGAAAAGATAGGGGATTGTACCTACCTTTATTTGAGTTTAACAGTGGTTGATGAATTGCACCAGTGTGTCTTTCCCGTGCTCAGACACGAGCAAAGATGTTTTTACACAAAAACTGCCTTGGTGTACACTACTTTTTGACTTCAGTGCCTCTGAGATCTGCCAACAGAGCTGTTAAGTAAATCCTAGATTTTTCAGTACTTGAAATACATCAGAAAACTGTTCTTTTCTGATAAACAGCGTTGTTTTTTCTTCTAATTTCTTGAGCTCTCTGTTTTTAACTTTCTAGGAAGATAACTGTCCTTATTTTCTAGTAGCAGAACTGGATTTTCTGGATTTGATTGTTTTTCATTATCTATTGTTATTGATTAATTGTAATTTAGTGGGAAATAACCACTTCTCAATTTTTAGTGATCAATAACATTTTATTAGCAAGCGGCGAGTGAGCAAAACAGCGCTGGGTGTGCCGGGAGTCTCTGCTCTACCAAGACACACACCTTACAGGACAGAACTGAGTCCCTTTATAGTGTAGGCTTCATCCATATTCATGATGGGCGTACCCCGAGGGGTCTGCAAAGTTGTAAACAAGTTTCCCGGGCTTTTCTCCGGTTTTCGCGGGCTTTTCTCAGGTTTCCATCATAGAAGGGGGGATGACTCAGCACAGGGGTTTGTGTAGTGGCTTGAAGATGGGGGCCATTTTAGCTCCCTTCTAACAACTGATTTTAACAATAGTAACTATATACATATATCTTATTTCTTATTTACATAAGAGAATTACAAAACTGTTCGGCCACGACATCCTGACTACTGACGTGCAGAGTCACGACTTTACAACCAGTAAGGTTATAAAGAAGGTATGTTTATTCAGCGCTGGGTGCACGGGGGATCGCTCCTCCACAAACGTGCACATTTTGGAGCGAAAAGCAGCTCCTTTCTATAGCGTAAGTGTTAATTATCATATTCATGATAATCCCGAGAATAGGGAGAGATATTACAATTAGTTTTGAGAAATCATTATCATAAATCCCGAGAATAGGGAGAGATATTAGTTTTGAGAAATCATTATCATAAATCCCGCCCCAAGTCCCTCCCTGTTGCGCCTGCGCAATGTCTCCTGATGGTCTTGGGCAGGGATCTTCAGGATGAAGATTGAAGATTTCTCTTCTTCCTCTTATGACTTTTCACCCAATTAGGTCTCTTCAGCATGTCAATTTAGCATTCTTTGAATTCCCCTTCCTTATCTTGGGACTCAGTAGTTGCAGCTCCTCCCTTATCTCAAGAGCCCATCCTGCTGAGAGCCCACCCTGCTGAGAGGCCTGCATCTATTTCGTTAAGGTTTCTCACTTCACTACACCTTCTTTTTCCCCTTGAGATTTGAATAACAAATACATATATGTTTTATTACATCTATGTCATGTACTTACCAGAGAATCTCTCTATATTTCTTGCATGCTCTCCATTTGTAATATAATTTCAAGTAATTTGAAAGAATGAGCTATTGACAAAGCCGTGTTATGGTAGGAATTTTTTTTTATGCCTCTTCTATGAAACAATTTAGATATTGTACCTGGCCAAGTTTAGCTGCCGTGGCACTGTGTTTTGGATTTTCATGTCTGAATTCCAAACAACTCTTACTGAAATGTTTACAAGCTTTTTAGGAACACTTGTTACCTGAAGTACAGCTATTTTGGCTGTCTTGAAAAGAAAATAATGATGAAAACAGTGTGCCTGTGTTCCTAATGCTGTTTTAGAATAGCACTATGAATTTCTGTTCTTCTAAGACAGATGGCACAGATGCTCACTACCACTAAAAGGCAAGAAAAGAATTAATGCTTAATAAAAACATTTTTCCTCTCCTGATAGTGAAACACATAAGGTTTCTTTTAAATACCCTAGGAAATCAAAATAATGAGGAGGCAAAAGCATACATGAGATTCTTGAAGTTGTTAAAATCAGTATTTAGGTTCTCAGTAAAATATAATTTGTGCTGGTTTATGTCTTTTCTTATGTAAGGTGATTCAAGTAATTTTTAAATTTTTCTCTCCCCATTTGTAAATCCAGGGGGTTTTTTTGTTTGGTTTTTTTTTTTTTTGTTTGTTTGTTTGTTTGTTGTTTTTTTTTGTTTTTTTTTGTTTTTTTTACTTGGTAGAGTCATATTTGTATTCCTTTTTTGCATATGAAAGTGTGAGGTTTGTATTATTTGTTTTTGTGAACTGGCTCTGTCTGCATTGGAGATACGGGCAGTGCAGCTTGCAGAGGTGTTTTTCATCTACAAGGTCTACATTCTTAACTCGGGGTGGGAAACCTCGCTCTGCCTACTACCTCAGGTATGAGTTTTTATAGTGACTTTGTTCTAAAAGCACTTTACAAACTATATGGACAATATTTTTCTGCAATGAAAGCCACTCCAAGGCGAGAGCAGTCATTTTACAGCCCACATGAATTCTGTGGAGAGATCTGGAGGCAGAAAGTTAGCACCGGAGTTGGTACCAGTTTAAGGCACTGCTAACAGGGTTGTTCTCGCAGACGTGCCTGCGGACAACAACATTCCAGAAACTGGTGTCAGATCTTTAAAAGGAATACAAGCTCTGAATATGCTACCAATTTTTAAAAATGTGTTGTGAAACAATTTGTTCTTGCTGCCGTGTCCTGCAGACATGCGATTCTAGGTCTCGGTGCTTTTTTTTCCACATTCTTCCAGTTTATGGCTTTTTTCCTGCTCTCAGGTTAATGCGATGACTTAACTGAATAAAGTTTCATACTTCACAGCTGCATCTGGATGTTCCCACTGCTTACATCAGTGCTGAAGTGGTCTTTAGCTAGACTTTCCTCTATGGCTGCTCTGGGTAGTATTTAACCAGAACCCATTCCCTCTTCCTGAGTGTTTTATTGCCTCATCTATCTGACTGCTGGAGTCTCATCTTTATGTGAGGAAGGCTCAGACTGCTCCTCCAAGGTCTTTTAGTGCATCTGTTGTCAGGGAGTTGTCTGTGACATTCTCTCCTTGTGTTTCAGCAGCAATTCAGGACATTTACTTTATTCTAGAAGGTCGTTGCTTCGTGCTTGAAACCAGTTTGATATGTGCTGGCTTTGGGCACACACACTTCTCAAGGAAGCACGGTCTCGTGGGGAGGTCCTGATGTGTCCTACATACAAATCCAGTCAGGCTGTGCATTTATTAAGAGAGACCCCAAGCATGGGCAACTGAGTAGGACATGGTCTAAATATCCTTCCTTTATTCCGATAATCATTTATCTAGTTTTTATTTATTATTAACTATTCTATTCAATCACGTTTTCAATATGAATGATCTTTTCCCTAGGTTTTGCTTTCAGATAATGCCTTTGTCTGCCAGCTATAATATCAGCTGTTGAAGGGGATGAGGGTACCTGTCTCTTGTCCACCACCCCACACCCACAGAAAGCGGAGCTATTATCCATCCTGAGAGGCAGTGAAACTTCAACATCCAGGGAGGCTGATGGCCCAGCACTGCTGTGTCTGGTAGTGGCTAATTCAGGTCATCAGTGGGAAAAACTAAACAACAACAATTTGTCGGTGCCTCACAGAGATAAGGAGGCAGAAATCTGGAAGGGGACTGCAATTACACCATATTGTGCATAGTGAAAGCCATCTTAAAAGTAAGACAAAAGAGAGAGAAAAGCCAGAAGCAGCTGAGTGTAATCAAACAGTCTAGACAAGGTGCCTACACTGAAAAGGATAAATAATATAGGTAATTAAATATGTGGGTTAGCCAAGTAAACATGTCCCCACTGTCACATCTGTGAGTTGATTGATCTCTTCAGTAATCTAGTGAGCACACCAGTATCTCCTCTCTGTTTGTTCCCTTATTACCTACACCCATTTTGTTTCTCCTTTTATTA
Source organism: Strix uralensis (assembly GCF_047716275.1). Taxonomy (NCBI): domain Eukaryota; kingdom Metazoa; phylum Chordata; class Aves; order Strigiformes; family Strigidae; genus Strix; species Strix uralensis. The sequence continues at coordinate 3,275,000 of NC_133978.1, read as the reverse complement.
TCTGCTGCTGCGTGTTTATTCTTCCATCTCCAGCACTTCTCAGCTGAAATAAATACCAGCCTTTGCCAAGACCAATGGCGTTTTTCTTGCTTGAAGTGCTGCAAGGTAAAAAGATTGTCTTAAGTGGAGCCCTTGAGATTTACTGTTGGGCTGGGTAAGTCTTTCTCCAGAAGTAACTCTGGGAGGACGTACAGCGTGAGGCTCATTGTGGGTACGCATAACCCCACAGAAAGTTCTACTTGTTGAGAATTCCTGTTCTGCAGCTGTGTCTGCAATGCAGCTCAGATTTCAAGGTAGTGCTGTATCAATTGGGGTGCTGTAGAAGTGAAGTCCAATAAGGTCTTCCATTCAGGTCATAATGTGATGTCATGAAAAATTATGCTTTTGGTACTTTTTGATTTCATTTTGTTAGTTTAAAAAAAAAATTACTATCTTGCCTGAACTATTGTCCTGATTATAGGAATAAATTATGAAATAAATACAACTCGTGGTTATTATGTTGTTGTTCTGTATCTGTTCCTTGTTTACCAATTATATCTTACCTCTAGGGTAATCAACTTTAAATATCTACCAATAATCTGAACATCAAATGGTACTTATCCTAGAAGTACACCCAAGTAATCTATGCACATACATTAGGAGTGTGCCAAAGTGTTTACTTAGACTTTAATGTGATGTTCTGTATAATTTTCACATAGATTAGATACTGCAGGAAGTTTGCATGTATTTTTCCCCTAAAAGCTACATTCAGTAATAATGGATAGTATTTATAGCAGTTGTGGTGAATTAGAAAACTGATTGGGTGAACTACTTGATTGCTGCTCATTTAGCAGTTATGCTCCTGCCAAATCTCTCAGTGAAATTTTGCATGGAAGTTCGTGTGTTGAAATATGCCCGCACCAGTCGGGAGCATCTGAGGACAATAGGAATTGCCTAGGCAATACAGAAGTCAAAGTAATGTTTGCAGCATGTGCAGTTTTAGTCAGCAAGAAATATTATTTGTTTGTAGAAATGGCTCAGCAGCTTTGTGTGCTTGAAATAGTTGTGTGTTGTTTTTAAGCATGTAAAAACTGACAATTGTACCACTCTACCAGGAGCAGACATTTCAGGGCCAGACATACAGTCCTATGAGTACCTTCTCAATTGTAGAACTCAAAATCTTTAAGATCCTTAAGTGTCTACAGATGCTAGTCTTCTCCCAATCTTGTCATGCCAGCAGCAAGATGTGTTTTATCTCTTGTCCCAAGGTGTGGCCCGGGTCTTGTGTGAAGAAGGAAGTATTTCTAAGCAAGAATTTTTGGCATACTGTTCACTATCTGCTCAGTTTATGTAGCGTATATAAGTGGATAGGGGGTATTTTTAAGATCTGGAGTGAAAGAATCAGCGAAATCTCCTAATCTTTCTTGCAAGATTAGGTACTTTGGTCCATTTCAGAGGCTGGTTTTGAAGATTCTCTTCACAAGGAAAAGGATGTTTAAATTTTTCTTACTATGACATCTGAGATTTGTCTTTGACTCTTCTTGTCCCGCAAGTGTTATGTGATGTGTTTGGAATATTTCTGAGCACGATAAAATAGGTGATGCAAAAAACTTCACGAGAAAATAAATGTTTGCATATTCTCCTGGAGGGAGTATGAAGCTTATAAAGTGTCACACAGTAGTATTTCTATTATGTAAAAGCGATCAGAATAGCATTTATTCTGACATGCCTAGCACAATGTAGTGGAGTTACTTTTACACACTGAAAGTATGTTATGTGTTCCCATCCATTATCTGTAGAAGGAAGAAGATCCTTTTTTAAATATTAAGGGAAAGTTGTTTCTCTCAGTGTTACTGATGCGCCAAATAATATATATAATTGATTTCTTTAAAGCTAGGTTGACTATTTTTGTAAACAAAATGCAGTATCACAAAACACAATGGACAAATTCATTGCTATATCAACACGTTTAAGCAGACAGTTAAATCAGGTTTATCGTGTGTTTCTGTTGCTGCAGTTGTAGTGCAGTCAGGGTGCAGATGAATTCAGTGCTCTTCCTTTCTTTTAGCTGTAAAACCTGGAAAGGAGAAAAAGAAAAAATAATAGCCAATATTTTGTCTTGGTTTTGTTGCTTTAAAAAGTGATCTTTCTTAGTTCTGCATTCCTTTTTTGTCGCTATACCTGTTAAGAATAATTCACTGTTTCTTTTTGTGCTTCACTGATCAAGCTAGACACAGTTCATGACTGCTGGCTGTGGGAGTGTCTCTGCTTCTGCCTCTTACGGAGCCATGTGGAATTTTGCATTCTTTTTTCCCTTGATGCAGGTCAGCTGTGTGGTACCCAGAGCCTTGCACTGCTGCTGTTTGTGGCCTCCCCATGAGGGAAGGCTTTGGGCAGGTTGGGGCAATCTGCTCTTGGCGCTGCGTCTTCCCTAGGTACACTGTTCTCACTTGTTCTGCTGGAGGGCATTGAGCTGTGCTAATAATTACACTGAAGCTAAAAACAAGCTCAGGAGTATCTCTAGAAAAGGTGAGGGAATACATCCTTTGAGTTAATGTCTAGGATGGTGTCTGCCCACAAAAAGGACCTCCAGTGTATTTCTTAGGTCAGGAGAAAGGTCACATTTACTTGGGTCTGGAACAGTGTGCACTGCTGATTTTCTCAGGCTCTTACCGTGGCATTTGAACCTAAGTGTAGATACCTTTAGGGTGAAGTGCAATTAATCTCAGTTCCTTATACAAACTATTAATAATACTAGCTGTGTCAAAACTTACTGATATCGGTACCACCCACCGTGTGGACAGAGCGTGCGTGGTGCCAAATTGCTCATCACAGGTCACTAGTTTAGAAGATGTGGGAAGTACCAGATGAAGTAGATGCGTTGTGGGTTTTTTTTTGTTTTGGTTTGGTTTTTGGTTTGTTTGTTTTTGTGGGTTTTTTTTTCACAAGAGAAAGGAGGGAGTGCTTGTGTTACCGTGTAAGATAATCCCACTAAGCACAAGGCAGCCCCGTGAGCTGCCAGGGTGCCTACCTCCATCCCCAAGAGAAGTCTGATGTGAAGAGATAACCTGATGCAATGTGTCATTTTCCACTTTACTGGCACAAATTGTTACTTTTCACGTTATGCCCCACTGGTGCTGAATCAGAGGATTTCTGTATTTGAGATTGTCTATTGGTTCTGAGAGGGGAATAAAAAAATATCTTCAGTACTATTTAATGACTTTTTCATAAGAAAAAATATTTAATAATGTCCAGAAATTTGGGACTGCAAGGAAGAGAAGGATAAGAAGTATGTGCCTACATTTTTTAGATTATATTTACTGTTTTATGTAATCAATCAAAACGATACAGTGCAGCACAACTTCTCTTCCATGCATTGTGTTAATCCTTAGCCCTGCGGAGGTGGCCAGCTGTCACAGCCACCAAGGCATATCGTGTCCTCAGGAAGCACTGCTGAAGCACCGTACAGATGTCCTCCTTCCCCTCATCCGTCTCAATAGCAACAGCAAATAATCCTATTAGGTTCCTTAGCTCTATCTGATGTTGATCAGTGTCCTGGTTTCGTCTGGGATAGAGCTAATTTTTCTTAGTAGCTAGAATAGTGCTGCAAAACACTGAGATCTGTGGTAGCCATCAGTGATCATAGCTCAGCACTGCAAGGAACGGGTTGCTTAATGCATAACTAATTATCAAGTGTTTACTCTGGGAAGGCTATCCAAGGCTATTGTGCAGTTTTAGGATCTGGTTCTTGATAGAGTAATGAGCAATTTGTAATTCCTACCCATTTTTGGTGTCCAAAGAAATATGAGAAAAGTTTAAAGATTAAAAATGAAGGGACCCATTAAAAATGAGCAGATCCTGTTATTTCTCTGATTTTTAGTGAAAAGGAGGTATAGAAGTTTCTTTTGGCAGTTACAGGATACAGTTTAATCGATGTGATTCTATTGTAATGGAAAAACAGTGATTAGTGAGTATGTAGTCTTTTAAAAAAAAAAAAAGTTGGTGAAAAAATCTACGGATAGTTGTTTGGATCGATTCAGTGGTAAGAATGAAAGTAGAGTGACAATTCACTTTTTTTCATAATTGACAAATAACATTGACGTAATATTAAGCAGCAGATAAAATGAGTACAAGATTACGTTTATGCTTTTGTCCAGAATGCTGCAGAAATAGCAGCTGCCAGCTCTTGTTATTAAGTCCTGGATTAGTGAAAAGGCCACACAATAAAAATTGCAGGAAGGAAAACAAACGTTAAGTTATATCAAGAAGAGTGCGCTAATGGGTATTATGTGGCATCTCCACATTATGTTCATGTGGGAATTGAATGTCTGTGGTTGGAATTGGAGGAGTGAAGGGTTATAATAGTGACACAAACTGCCAGTTGGGGGAGAAAAATAAGCAAAATATGCATTTAAAAATCCTGTCATAGCTTTCATAAGAACAATGTGACACAGTGGTTAATGGATTTTTTAATATGATGAAGTTATAATAGATTATTTATGTGAGTTCCTGTATCTATTTGCAGGAACCACAAAAAAACCTAAAAACCAGGGCTGCATCATACTTAGTGCTATATATATTTTTATAAAATTTATCTCACAGCATTCTTACATGGTTTGTGTTTTTGTTTTTTTTTTTTTTGTTTTTTTTTTGGTCTTAAATCTTAATTTTTCTTAGCATTTCATAAATTTTTGGTGGACAGTTGTGGGATCTAGTGCTGTCTGTGTTAGTCTGACTAAGTGCTCCTGTTACCATCAGTTAATGAGGAGATAATGAGATTAAAATATCCTTTCCCTCAGAAAGAGGAGCCATTAATAAACTTTGTTGCATTGTATTGACAATATGACAGGGAGATGGTTATATCAAAATAATTCTGCTGGTTCTCACTTCCCGAATGAAACTATTTCTATACACTGTTAATGTGGCACGTGTATGTGCATGTATATGGGCCCAGCTGTGAAATTTAGTTTATAAACATCTAGGAATGTCATCCCTTTGAAGTCAGGGTGGCTGGCTCCATGTGCAAAACCAGCAATTTTACATGCAGCTATATTTTGATATAAACCGGTCTTTTTGGTGTTATGGGTACGTTAGGAAGTGGCTGGTTTCTCTGACTGGTGGTAATTTCACCAGTCAGGCTTTTGTTGTGTCTTTATAGGTCCTTGTCTGGCAGCACTGTTGCTCTCCTCTCCTGGGAGCTGATATGCCACTTTTTCCCTGGAAACTTGAAGGAAGCAGGAGGCTGTTCTTAATACAAAAAAAAACAACCCACAGGCTCCCTAAATAAGAGTTTGCTGCAAGCCCTGTGCAGTTCTAAGGGAGATAGCAGCTCAGGGTTGGGAAGGTAATAAGCCTGTCACTTGTTCTAATTCTGTGGGGTAATTGATAGCTGCATGGACCCAAGTCCTAACCAAGGCTGTGATTAATGCTGGACTGCTCATCGGTGCATGGGTTGGCATTTCTCTGTTGCCGATAGACGCTCCCAGCTTTCTGCCTCCTGTTTTCACAGAGGGTGCTGCAAATGAGCCCAGCTAATTTGTAAAATTGAGTATCCAAACATTTTCAATTTTATCCTAATGTGGCACATTAAAAAGGCTGTGATTATTTATTTCTATGAAGGTTGTGCCTGCCGTTTTCCATGTAACCAGCCCTGTAAATTATTATACAAAGTGTATTCATCTTGTTACTTGAGCTGAGAGATACATTTGCATACAGCAAGTTAAGATCAGTATCATGCGCAATAATTACTTCATTGCAGGTCAACCTAAAGGATGAGTTTTTGAGGGCAAATCCATGAAATTTCCTGGGTTTATTGCATTTTAGAGACCCAGAGAGATTTCACTCAAAATTGTGCTCCTAAACCAAGTCATTAATTACTTCTGTAATCCAGATTTTCCAAGATGAAGTCTAGTGCTGGAATTCCAGTATTTTTGTGGAGACTTTTACTCTGTGATTGTATTTCCATGGGGAGAGGGTATAATGGAAAATAACTGTATGTATATATGAAGTATAGGTAACTTCTGAAAGCTACTCAAAATCGTTTGTGTAAAAGTGTGCTTGCTTTATGCTTGCAACAACTGTGCTTGCTTTATGCTGCTGACTATTTTGGCTCTTATCCACGCAAGCATTTAAGCAGGGACAGCTTAATTTTATGCATGTAAGCTCCATTCAGATCCTATTAGCTCTGTCATGCTGCACATGCCAAGACGTTTAGCTGTGTTTGGGCCAATAAGTTTGGAGACTTGTATCAACAGGACAAATACCACACTAGGGAAGACCACAGGTCTTCATTTATTAATTTATATTAGGTTCATTTATTAATTACATTTATTAATCACAAATAATAGAGGTAAACCGTACTTAACTTTATGCAATATTCTGAACGGAAACATTTGTAAATGCTTTGAAACATCACTTGCTGCTTAGCTGTAATAGTGTCCATAGCATCCTCAGGTGGCCTTCTGTGAGTTGGTAGGTTTCTGCTTGTTTGCATATTCCCTTATGGCAAACTACCAGTGTGTTGAAGAAAAAAAAACCCAGTGGTCTTAACTACACAGGGAACATTAGTATAGAAGTTATTGGCCCCAATCTACAAATTTAGCAAGCTATAGGGAGCTTCCTTGGATTTAACTTTCTTGTATGGCTCTTGTTAAACTGGATGTATGCACAGTACTGTGAACTTTAATGGAGCTAAACGGTGAATTTTAACCCGAAACCAGTATCCACATTGAAGAAAATTTGCACCATTGTATTTTAAAATGTATATACTGTATTTATCACATGCCAGCCAATATAAAAGCTGCCACTAGTTACATATACTAGGGAAAGGTGTAACTGTTCTGCAGCAGTTTGGAGCTGCTTGGTGCATGTGGGTGTTCAACTTTCAAAATGTTTACTGAGTTGCTGTAAAGGGTTTAAAATAAGTACTTTCTTTGTATACTTTTTTGAATATGCTCTAAAGTGACTATGTTTTAACTGACATATTTTCAGCTTTATTTCTGTACTTGTTTTGAAAAATAAGCTGTGCCTTTCAGGAAGCAGAGTCCAAGCGCTTCCCAGAAGGGTACTAGTTAAACTACATGAATAACCTATCTACATTTGTGTTTTCAGCCCACATTCAGGGGACTTGCTACTGAATTTGACAGGAGCAGTATTTCCACATAGGGTTTTCATGCCATCAAAACCTGAATGATGGCTAAAATAAGTGAGTTTCTTCTCTACTATGCCCATATGAAAAGCCATGTGTGTTAGGTTGACGAGGGGACTAGGATTACAGCAAAATATATGGAATGATGTGAGTGGCTTTCAGCTGACCAGTTCCTATACAGGGAGCAAATCCCCATGTTTATTATATAAAACAAAACAACAGAAACCCCCCCCCCAAAAAAAACCACACAAGAGAAACAGTCCTAGTGTGGGCATAAGCAACGTGTTTTGACTGCCAGCATGCGTCAGACTGCTTTTGCTGGCATGCCAGATGCCTGTGATAGGGACAGTGTGTGAATGTCACTTTAAAGCACATAACCAAAATAAAACTTATTATTCTTCAAGCTTGGAACTGCCAAATAAATTTTTATATTTGTGTCATGAGAAGTCTGCCAAAAAACCCACAGAGACAGCTGTGTCCAGTAGCACACAGTGGTAATCTGCAGAGATTTATTTACTTAAAATTTGCTTCAGAGTAAATTTAGCATGAGTTTTTACAAAATCGTATCAATTTTTAGGTAGTCTGCCCCTTTGGAAAGTATTTTTTCAGAGAGGGGTAACTTCGCTTCTTACACAGGTCACTGCCAGCAAAATGTCAATTTTGGGAAAAGAAAGCAGGATATATTCTCAAGTGAAAGTTAATACTGCTTTAGAATCATCCCATGAAGTCTTAAGTTCTCTATGCCTTTTGATGAAGGTTAATGCTGATAAATGCAGGTGCAAGGACTTTAGGATTGAGGTTGAATGATGAAATAGGTTTCTTTCTTCATTTTTCTCCAAAGATGTCTGATTTGCTGTTGTCCACAAAGTCTTAAATATGCCTTTGGTTATGCCTGGCCTCTCTAGACCTTACTGGCCTCAGTTCTGTTTCTGTGAAACATTGTTTCCGAAGATGATGAGTTTTGTACAGTCTGTTGGTATCACCTTGCTTGAAATTTGTCCTAGAAGCTCTTCTAAGGAATGTAAAAGTTGGATTGAAGACTGACCATCCTGTATTTCTGTATCTAAATTTCCAGTTTTTGTTAGCTCCCTCCCTTCCTGGTCATGTTTCTTGTCTCTCAGTTTATAGGAGTCATCCTGGTACATATCTGTCCAGGTCCTCTGCTGAAAACTAAAATGGAGATCACCCATTAACTTCATTTATCTCAATCTAAGCATTGAATTTGTGCTTCCTTATATTAGGATTCCTGGGATCCTTCCTTAGAAGAAGGAAGACATTGGCTCAGGGCAGAGCCTCACAAGTGCTGTGGAGGGAAAGGGATGCCCAGCTTATTTAGCATTAGCTGTTTGATTATATCTGGGAGTTGCAGTTTTCTGTTGTTACTTGCCTTTTCCAGATCTGACCTTCTTGTGACTCCGTTCATTCCTACTGATGGAGCTAAAACTACAGTGCAAATAATTGTGGGGCCAAATTCTGCTGTTACTGACATGAAAATGGGATTTTAGTGCAATGGCAGGTTTACCAGAGGGAAAGCAAAGTCATGGTCTCCTCTTCCATTGCTGCCTTGTTCCGATGGCTGGTGCTTAGTGCCCACGAGCATTTCAGCAAAAAGGGCTCTCTGCTGATTCGTGGGGGGAAGAGTGATAGCAGCTGGAACAAGTGAAAACAAGTGTGCTGGAGGCTGCATTGTGATCTGGCGGTGTAGCTAAGGGTGACAGAAGTGACAGTGGCTGAGCTCCTCTCCCAGCTTTTGAAGGCAATTAAAAATTACTAGGCAGTAGTTGTTTCCGTGGGCTCTGCTTCATTTTTGGCTGAATGCACCCTGACTGTTTCTCTGATGGAGCCACAGCTGTTGAGAGTTTCTGGTACTGTCACGTCCTGGCACTTTACCTGTGGAGGGCTGCTGGGGAAGGACTGTCTGCCATAACCTGGGGACTATTCCAGCGCTGGCCTCCACTGCAGAGAGCTGCCTCTTCACACTCTTCAAGAGTATTTTGGGAGGACGTGGTCTGCTTGGGATGTTGGTGTGTTTTTTGTTTTGTTTTTTTTTTTTTTTTTTTTTTGTTGTTGGTTTTTTTTTTTTTTTTTTTGCTTTCCCCCCTTCCAGAATTTCAACCTGCAGTAAATCAACTTTGATTATGGCTTAAACTGTAAAGCCACTTGTACCGCTGTTTGGATTTCCCTCTCAAGAATCAGAAGACCACAGGATAACTTCTGCAGCTGAATAGAAATGCTGCATTGCTCTGATCCATCACGTTGAGTTGCCCGGTTTTGGATGACCTGCTGCTGCAAAATTATTCAAAACTTCCTGCTGTGTTTGTTCATTTTGCTTTGGTTGGAATACCACGTTCTGTCAAGGTTTGACATCCAGATGGGATTTAAATGATGAGATTTAAAACTGTTCAAGGAGCCTGCACAAAGAGTAGCTTTTTTAGTAGCAAATTTAAACTCTGTGCATTTTAAATTGCATAAAAATTAAAAAAAAAAAAAGCAGTGCAATACAGATATCACATTTGTTATTATTACATAAATTTCCCATATATGTGATCACAAGTTATGTTGATGCTAGATGAGACTAAAAAAGAACTTTGAAAGAAAGAGTCTGTACTTAGAATGAAACATGACCTGAAAGAACACTAATGGGGAATTTACTTTCTGGGACAGAGTATCTTGTGTATTTAAACTTAGACACTAACTTCCAGTGAAAGCTTTGGAGCATTTTCAGATAAGAATATCTACTCTCATGTTGCAAGATCACCATTTTGTTGCAGAATCCTTCTTTCATTAGCTTTTCTTTACTGCTAATGTAAAATTATTTTTATATAAAGTAACAAGATAGAACTCAAATTGTCTTAATAAGGTAAAAGTTACATCTGTTGCCTGGGTTGTAATTACGGTGCTTCTCTAACCTTTTGCCAGTGTAAGGCACTGACTCATTTCTGTCTTCAGAATGTCCCCTCTGACATTTTCCCATCATCTCATTTCCTATTAGCCCAGTGAAAGCTATGTTAAACCTGTGCTGCCTGCCATGGTTTCTTACATTTGCTAACCTGAGTGGGATTGATGTCATTGTCACTCTCTGTCTCTAATGGCAGGAGTATACTATTTCCGGTAGTATCTTTTTGATAGATAATACACTTAGCCTACTAAAAGATTTGAAAATTAAATGATTGAATTCCAGCAGTTGTATTTTTGTCTGAAGAAGGCATACTGTGCCAGGTTTTTACATCCTTTAGTACTTTATAAGTCAATAGGACAGCTGTGGAACAAAATGATTTTTAATGAGAAGTGATGACAGAATCTGGCAAAGAAATAATGGCAAGCTAATCAGGAAAGCTCTGCATTTTTCTAACAGGCTATTCTATGGTGTCGTAGTCAAATGGTTTGAAATAACGTTGAGAGCAAGACAGTAATAGTTCTGTAGATAAATATGGCCTTAATTAAAAGAAAGAAAACCCTAAACATCTCTTTCTTTTGCCCATTCATAGTTGATCATGTAGCAGAATACCTTTACAAAGAAATTGCTCATTTGGCAACGCAGAGCCCGTTCTTTCAGGCAACGTTATAATGTTTCGTTAGAGCTGTGAATCCGTTGTCCAGAGTGGTGTGTACTGCTGGGGACTCTCACAGGCACTCTTAATTTGTGAGTATGTAACTAAGGTGATGGTAGTGAAGCTGCTAACTCTGGGCTCTAGAAAGATAGTTGGGAGAAGGCAAGCCAGAAAAGATGCAAAATGAAAAATACATACCTTATTTTCGCAATGACTTTGACTGTCAAATCAAAAACTCTGTTTTAAATGAAGAAATAAGAAAGTCTCCTTTGATACCAGACCCAACATTAATATGGATTTTTTTTTTTTTTTTTGCAAACTTGCGTAGGCAACTCTGAGAGAATAGTGGCAGATGAGACACACAGATAACATACTATCAAGCTCATGTATACAATTGTAGCATTATGCAGTAGTAAAAACTGCAGCTATAAGCAAGATGTGATCAGACATTTTTGCTGAAAACAAGAAAAGGATGAAAAAAACCCCCTGACTTCCTGCTGAATCTTCTTGCATTTGAGTTAAAAAGATGATTTTTTTCCATCAGCTTCCTATAGATAAAATGGTATAGCATCTGACACACTTTCCGGAGTTGAGAGAAACAGCTAAGCCATCACCAACTAATTAATAAAGTAATCAGTAGCTCAGTTAAATTTGTATTAGCTGAAGGAAAGGTAGAGTTCTTGTAGTCTTAAAGATTTCTCAGGTGTTTCAGTAAAACAAATGTTATGTTTGTATTTCAAATACTATTATTGCAAGAATCCTCAGAGATAGTAAGAGTTGGCTTAGTGGGTAGGAAGTACTGAGGTCTTTGCTCCAAGTGGTAATACTAGGTGGGGTTACACTTCTTCAAGAACAGCGTGTTGGATGTAGGGTGTGTGTTGGACTGCAGGGAATGGAAGGGACCACAACCATTTACTGACTTTCTGCTTTTACTAGACAAGCATGACAAATAATTATTTGCTCTATGCCAGCAAAAACTGTGTGGTATATGCACTCAAAGCCACTAAAACCAGGTCTGCTCATAGATCTTGAAAATGTAGAATGCGATGGGTGGGATGGAATTTGTTCTAGCCCCCAGGACAGCATCTGCTATGGGATATCCAGTGGGAAGAACGATGCCTTAAAGAGAGAAGCCTCAGACCAGTCCTTTAATGAAAGCCGTCTCTGATAAGTCTCTGCAGTGCTGGGGAGAGGGCATTGTGTTTGGAAAACCCATTTGGTGGCAGAAACTGAACAAGAAACCCAAGGTGCCACTCACCTCTCAGGTCTCTCTGTTTCAATTCCGCTTAGGTGATTCACCGACAGGGGTGCTGATCTTGCTGTTCTTCCAGTCATTGATTTATGCTGTTCCTTTAATATCACTGGGTTCTTTGGCAGTAGAACAGCATGACGCCATGCATATTCATAACAACATTCATTTATCAAGTGACAGTGAGGCAGATAACTCTTAGAGAAAGGTTGTGTAGCAGCCACGCATCTGTCCATTGCCACTAATGCTATCCTGCTGGAAAATAAGATGCCAAGGAAGCCTGCTAAATATCTTTGGATTGATAGCTAATGCCTGTGTTCAATGTTCTGGCTACACATTGTATGTGTCCTGCATATTAGCTATACCCTTCCCCTTTGGATTTGCTGTTTATGAAAGCTATGTATGTTACAAATGCAGCCACTTGTAATATACTAAAAGTTGAACTAAGCAAATACTAGTGCAATTCTAACCACAAAAAAGCCCCTTTAAATCTGAGCTAAGAACATAAGTTGTGATGGGGAAGCTGGAAGTGCTAAGATTGCCTTGTTACGTACTTCAGGAATGTGTTTAAAATAGAACTAACTTGGCCATCACAGATAACTTTCTTCTGTGGTTAAAAAATGGCCTTATAAGTAAGGAGGTGATTGAGAAGGATCTTGAAGATTGGGTAGGATATGGAAGTGGTGTCTGTAGAAAATAGAGAGAAGGAAGATGGAGTTGAACCTGGAGGGCATCAGGGTCAGAATTCTTGGTCAAGGGGATGGGGCATTTGTAATACGCACTGAGCTCAAACGCTACACGTACAGGATGTGTTACATTGCCTTTGCAGGGAGGACAAAAATCCCAGACTTGTCACAAGTACTGTTCTGTGGTCATCAGTCTATGTTGTGTTTCAGCGTGCGGTGGAGTGACATGATTACCCCCTTCTGCCTTTGTTTAGTTACTTTGCTGCAGGATTAAAAAACAGACTTCTGCAGCTTTTTTTTCCTTATGATACTCAGGGAAAGCACACTGCTTGCGTAATGCTAGTTTTCCCCTAATCAGTTTGAGGATCACGTTCAAAAAAGTATTTCCCATATTGTTGCTTATTTTTTTCAGTCTCTCGTTTCTGCTTGTTCCTTATTCTCTCTTCAGTCAGCTCACAGGAATCAGGACTGAGAACAATGTATTTGTCTTTCCAGCAGCTTCTTCATTCTCAGTACTGAGTCAGATTTCTGCCAAAATATTTGGTAGTCTTCTGTATGGTGGAATACCACCAGGATGTCAAGTCTGCATTTTTTTCGATATACATTATGCTTCTGTTCTTTGGAAAATTATGCTTCTGCTGTATCACCTGGAGATTTGTTATATGCTTCTCCCTGCAGCCATTTGATATGGTGGTAAATGCCTAATGAAGAAAATCTGCTGTTCAGCAACTCTTTTGCCTTAATTCTTGTGCTTTACAAGATCACTATTTATGTTGCCATCTTTACACTAACAATAATAACAAATAATAATCTATATTCAGCTTATTCTTAATCAGTGCTCTTACTTCTCTTCTTGGTGCTTCACTACTGTAAATCATCACTTATTTTGCCTCTATCACTTACCCAAAGTGGATGGATTTATTTTTTTATGTATGGGACTTGAATTTTTATCTGGAAGAGACTGTGGGCCATAAAGCAGTTTCTTCTCACTTGCCCAACATCTGAAGAGAAGCATTATACAAAATACATGCAAAGGTTTGATGCTGATAAAATATATACAGGATTTTCTAAAAGGAGATAAGGTCACATGATCAGTAAGTGAAAGCTCAAGACATAACACAAAGTTTCAAAACATCTGCAGAAAGCTAGTTTTTAAGAGTTTTGTGCATATACCTGTGTCTTGTTTGGTTTCCAAAATTTGCTCTGGTGAGAAGCTCTGGGGCCCTGATAGTGATCCTGCCAAGCCTGGGTGACTGGGTGATGGGCGTGAGGTTGCAAACATTCTCTCCTTGTTTCATGGTCCACACTGGGAGATGGATGTTATAGTTAATTGCAGTACCGAGGTTCAATATATTTTATTTTTTTATTAACCGTTTGGTGCAAAACTGTAAGATGACATTCATTTTCCTCCCCTCAAGGCATCCTCTGGTTTGGTCTCTTTGTTGCCTTTTCTGTGTACAAATGAGTGAATATTCTCCTCTGCCCACATGGTTGTCACCTGAAGTTATACTCAGGGACTTGATGGAATCATTAATATGTGAATTAGAGAGTTCAGATCTTTGAAGCTGCAATCAGTCTTGGTTTTTGGAGGTAACATTTTTTTTAATTTCAGTTTCCTATGATATTGGCTAACTGATAGTTTATTTATGTGATGTAGCTGCCAGAGCTAGACAGGAGTCAAGTGAAGGGAGAAATGAATGATGTTTTCTGTTCCATAAATAGAAAAGAACAAAGGGCTCACTCAGCAAAGCTAACTTATTTACATCATTCTGTCTGGAGTGCATTTCTGTAATAACAGTTTTATGTTGTATTGTTTGGAGTTTGTGTTTCTTCCCCGTCCTAGAAGTGTGTCAATATGTATTGACAAATGATGCATTTAGGAAATGTGATGATAACTGTGTCAAAGTGAAAGCCTGAAAATTTATCACTGAACTGATGTATGGTGAATGGTGGGAGGATCTCTGTGTGCAGGTCTGAGATTTTTAGCCCCCAGATTTCCTCCTGAGATACCTGGGCTGTGAGCACTCAGAAAAAGGTCTGTCAATATGTACTATCCAGATAGTGTGTGGAGGGGTAAAGTGAATCATCCTCCCACCTGCTTGTTTAGTACTAAGAAGGTCAACCCAAAGCGTAGCTACATGTATGTGTGGGGAGATAGTTTTATTAATACGTGTTCTGGGCCTCTGTGTTTATATGGCTGTATATTGAATTTTTTTTTTTTAATTGAAAACTCTTTAGAGCTCTCCATTTCAGAAGACTGCTTTGTCTCTGCAAGAGAGGATGAACAGCTGTGAAAGTTGTCAGAAAATTTAAGCTCTTAAATCTTAAAGTTAAGCCCTTATCTTAAACTCCTTAATATAAACAATATTCCAGGTAGTAGTGTGGCTTTCTGCCAATTATGATATTGGGATGTTTTAAAAGGGATCCTGACATGCTCTGAAACCTGTACCTTCTTATACTTAAGAACTCCAGCCAGAATTTTTTCAGTAATTTAAACCAAAAGCATAGTTTCAAATATTCCTAAGTGGCAATACAAACCAAGGCTTTGTTCCGTGTTGCAGTCATCATTCTGAAGGTTAAAATTTCAACTGTTTGAAGCAGAGATGAAATGAAGCAACCACTAGCAGAGCTAACAAATTAAACATAACAAAGCAAACAAATTAAAACCATGGCAACTAATGAATGGGTAGATGAAAATCATTGTATTATCACCACATCGGAACAAGTAGTTTATCTTCTTTAAATATAGTCCCTAAATTTGCATTTGCTTGTAATTTGATAATTAGCATGCTAAATTAAATAGAATACATTAACTTGGGGTTTTTTTTCCCTCTTTAAAATGGTATTTTCCTTCTGTTCTCTGTAAATCACATTACATTCCACTAAGTTTACATATGGAAATCTCTTCGTGTAGATATGATATTTTTGGAGTAGCCTGAAGTTATTAATGAAGCAGTACCTGACCTGTTCTATTGATGGTTATAGGAGCTTTTTTTAATTCTGTTGCTGCCTCGCACTGTGCCCAGCTGAAGGGTGTTCACCCCTGCTGCACCCAGCACTTGGAAGCCTGGAAGGACGTGGCAGGCTAAGGGTAGCAGCAGGTGAAGCAACACAGGCTGCTAATATTTTGGTGATGGAGGATCACGGACTGGCTCAGTCCCAGGAGTTTTGATTTCCTAAACTTGTCCTGGAAAGCAGAGCCGTGACAGAAGAATATGTTAGTAAGCATGGTACAATCGGAGAATTTGACACCTTTTTTTTTTTTTTTTGTTTCCCCCCTGTTCAAAATACAGGTTTTCTTTGAGAAATCCCTACACTGGAAAATTTGTGATTAGTGCTGAAAACCTGTTTGGAGTGGCTTTTGATATGAATTTCATTTTTCAGTGAAAATTTCAAATATTGTTTGATTATGAGAAAAAAAGACCCCCTTTGTATATGTTGAAATTACTATATTATTCCTGATAGCAGTTTAGAAACATTTTCTTTTTTTCTTTTGAGTGCTAATTTGTCTGGCCCGGTATCATGTTGAGTGACCAAAGTATTGTGTCTTAACTTTCACAGACTTATTTCATTTGTTTCTCTTTTGCCTAATAAGGCTGATGTTGAAAAGCATATTTTATTTTGTTTTATTTTATTAACATAACAGGATGGGCCAAGTATTTTTGGAATGTGTGAACCAGTCTGAAACTCCATCCATCTTCTCATCCAAAACTTTTCCTTCCAGCTGGCAATTTTCTTAGTTTTTTCCATGTCTACTTGTTCTCCTGACGGTTTACTTGGAGTAGTTGCCTCACTGAGGAGCCCAACTTGCACAAATGAATTCCTGCAGGGTAACAAGTTTCCATGTGCTGTTTCCCTAGTGTTAAGTCACCTTCATCACCTGTTGCTGATGACTGAACTGTTGAGTGAGGCTGCGAAGCACGCACCCTTCTGGTTACCTCCTGGTGTGGGTCCACAACAGAGCAAATTGGAAAATGCTGAATGGAAAGGAAGTGTGTATTTAACATTTAGAATTTAACTGAAACTGCGACCCCTGCTTGAACTAAGCCATGGCCATTGTACAACTCCATTAATGAACCTCACTGAATGGGGGCCGGCGTTCAGTGTGGATGCGTCTAGCTTGGTTTCCTTTTGCTTCATGCAGCAAGCAGGCCTGAAAGCAAGGGCTGCTGTCACCAATGAATAATCAAAGTTAAAAATAACAGCACTGAGGGGTCATCACTGTGTTTTAAGGAAACCTCTTGGTACCTCTGCGGGCGGGGGGGGGGGGCACTTCCTGGGGATTCTCTCCTATTTTGAGTCAGGGAGACTTCGTATAGATGTATTGCATTAATTGTTGTGCTGGAAACCAAAATTGGTAAATTAAGCCAGTGCTTATGTTCTAAAGACAATTTGTTCTTGGACTTATGATACACAATTGAAGAGCTCCTTACCTTTTCACAAAGGAAGATCAAAAGGTTGATACAAGTCAATCGATTTAAGCAATACATTAGAGCTGATTTAAGGATGTCAAGAAAATGATAACTTCCATTAGTGCCGTTAGTAGTAGTAATCTGTTTGCATAAACTTATCACTCCACCCAATAGCTGCAGCTACTTTGAACCATCAAGCATTTAAAAAAGCCCAAAAATTCAGTTTCCTTAAGATGTTCTTAAGAAGCAACTTCTGTATTGAAAGATTAAACATAAAATGGTAATCAAAGAAAAGCAAAGCCAAAAATAACTCAAAATGAAAAAACCCAGACCCTTGATTTTTTTAAAATTTTATATTTAATAATTGTCTTGACATTTTTAGATGACTTGAAAAGAAATTCAGGCTGCGGCTACAATTTTTCCACATTTAAAAAATGAAGACTAATGTGGAAAGTGTGAAAACAACCTACAGAAAGAGTTACTCTGTCAGACTACATTTGCATATAACCAAATCATTAGTATGTCCTGTATTCAGAGAGGAACGAAGTTCATTAATAAACATCTATGAATAAAAATTGTAGAGTTGAAAGCTCCTAATCTGATCTAAATCAAATTACACAACATCTGTGTTCTCATCTGAAGATAATAATAGCAGTCAGCCAGACTGCATATGGGTGCTAATAAGTGCCCTAGAAATCATGCCAAACTTGTGGAGGCTGAGGAAAGAGCTGGCTAATAAAGTTCTTTTTTTTGATAGGTGAACTCCTCAAAGTGGTGTTAAACAATTTTTAAAATTGTTTTTTTACTGATGATATCTCAAAATACAGTGCACCACGAGAACTTCTTTGTTGTCTTCTATCTTTTTCAGAGAAAAATGGCAGAAAAATGGTCTGTTTGAACAGCAGCAAGTGAGTTTATACAACCTTTAACATATTCTAGCCAATAACAGTAACTTGGGATCCTCTCTAGAACTTGTATTTTTAGCATAGTTTACAGAATTAAAAGGAAAAAAACCTATTGTAGCTACTTCTGTTACTTTTATGTGTCTTCTGTACCTTTATATTGGAATGCACATTTATAATTTACAAGCTGAAATAAGAGCAGAAGTTTTAGTCAAGACAGGTATTTCCAGTGATGGACAAGCTGATTCTCTATCCTTGTGTTCTTACGTTCTGTGTGAGTTCATGAATAGCTGTGCTTGGCAAACTGGGGCTTAACTGGTTTATCCTGTAAAACCGAGTGATCTATTCTCTTCCTTGAAACCATGTGCTCTTTTATCCCAGGGAGTTCTCTTGGTTTAAGACTGGAAGGCTCTTTGGGAGTTCACCATTGTTTGTGTCCCTATCCAGAAGCAGGAACAAGTACACTGACAGACGTTTGCCTAAATTTGCTCTTACGGAAGAGATTCACAAACTCCCCAGGTGACTTATACAGGGGCTATGCTGACCTTGTGCACAGAAAGTTTTGCCTGAACTCCAACCTCAATAATCTCTCCTGAAAATGGAGCCTGTTCTTTCCTAAAAGAGTCAGGAATGGGGCTGATTTTTCTCCTCTTCATCATAACCTTTATAAGGTTGAAGACTTAAGTGCCGTAATTGCTGTGAGGTTTTTTAAGAAGAAACAAACTCAGTTCTTTCAGCTCTCTCTAGTTGTTATTCTGTTTCCCTCTGAACTTCTCCAATTAATCCATGTTGTATTTTATAATGCAGTGATGTGATATGGATGGGTATTGTACATGAGGGGTTGTGAGTATGAAATGGAGATTGCATTCTGCTTACCGTGTGCACTGTCCTTGCTGGTATATGCCCAGAGTGAGATGCTTCATTCTGCAGCAGTATTACTGTGTCATACACTCACTGAATTTGCTGCTTATAGAAAGTCATGGTTCACTTTGTGCAGCATGATCCCCTTGCCCTGGGATCCCTAATATATGTTTTTGCTTCTGATGGATGTAACTTTTCCTGTGTGGATTGTTGTCTGTTTGGATAAGATTTTTGGCCTTTTCAAGTTTCCCAAGATAGTGTCAAATTTTGATCTTGTTCTCCAGAGCTATTTTTACTCTTTTCATCATCACCTAAGTATTTTTGTAAGTCTACTCTATAATTCATCTTCTAAATCATTAGTGAAGATATTAAAGAACACAGGACGTATCTCTTCAGAACTGTACTTGAAACATCCTTCAGGTTTAAAGAGAACATTTTAAAAACTGCTCTTGTGCCTTTTTACTTAATTGCAAAACTTAGTTC
The DNA here is from genome assembly GCF_047716275.1 of Strix uralensis. Classification (NCBI taxonomy): domain Eukaryota; kingdom Metazoa; phylum Chordata; class Aves; order Strigiformes; family Strigidae; genus Strix; species Strix uralensis. The sequence goes on along the minus strand of NC_133978.1, from coordinate 3,255,730 downwards.
ATTTTTTCTAAAGAAAATGTACATCACAGGTAGAAGCCTTAGTGAAGATATTTCATATTTATGAACTAATGTAGTTACTCTGTCAGAGATGGAAATTACGTTGGTTTGACGTGATTTGTACTTGACAAATTCATGCTGGCTATTTGTTATCCATTTATTATTCCCTAGCTGCCTGTAAATTGATTAATAATATGTTCCGGTATCTTTCTGGGTAGCAAAGTTAAGCTTCCTGATCTTTAATTCCTCAAGTCCTCCTTCCTTCCATTTTTAAGATAGTCCTTAGACTATAGATTTGTCATTCTCTAGTCCTTAGGGACATCCTGAATCCTCTGTCAGTTTGAGGTTTGCTTCTGCTAGTTCCTAAGATAATTAATTTTTCCCTGGCCTTGCTGATTTGAATAATTCTTAATAGACTTAATATTCTGTAGCTGGTTTTTTTTCCCCCACTTTTGGGATTTGAGCTTTGAAACTGTGGTTAGCTGGCCTAAATACCTGGTCATGTCTAATATTTGTGAAGAATGACACTAAAAAGTTATAAGCATTTCAGACTCACATACAGGATTATTTATCTTCCCCATTAAGGAGTCATTAGTGCTTTCCTTCGTCTCTACTTTTACAGTACTTAAGATACTGTCATTTTGCATTTTACATCCCTTGCTACTTGTAATTTATTTTGTACCTTAGACTTCTGGTTTTATGCCTTTGTGATTGTACTGTTGTCTTCTGGGATGGGTGGGCAGAAAGCCCCAGAAGGAGCTGTCCTGCTCTCTCCCACCATGTCACATATTTCACACCCCTTGTCTAGCTTGACTTTCAGTTGTTCATATAACAAGACTAACCAATGTGGTTTCAGCTGTTGGTGCTTTTATTTAGCAGATTATTTTTCCATCGCATTGATAAGGTGATTACTTCATCCTGCAGCTGCATGATCACTAGATCCAACACAGGAAGGGAGCAGGAATTGACAGTGCGTAGAACAGATGGTCCTGTTTGGTGGCAGCCCCCGCTTAGATTGAATGTGACAGGAGAATGCATCAAGTCATTCACTGATGTGTTTTTGTTTTGTTTTCTTTAAAAGGAAGTTATTTTGGGGTCTTTACGAAGCTGTCCCAGTATTCATACAGGGATTCCTTTCTTGAATTGGAATTGCTCGGCTTTTCCTTAGAACAGTCCCCTCCAGGTATGGGCAACCTTTTCTGCTTTCCTTTATTCCTCAGCTTGTTTCAAGTGTCCCCAGAGTTTTCCAGAGTTGGGAGTTTTCAACCATTGAAGCTTTATAATTGAGATAAAAATCGTTTCCCATCCCATATGCTTACAGTGTAATAAGATAATGAGGGCAGAGAGTGGATCTTGACTGGTGACGAGGAAACATGACGTGAAAAAAATACTGGGCCATGTGAAACTACTGTTGGCTTTCTTCACAGCCTGCAACTTTTTGAAGATATTCAGAGCAGTTATCAGGAGTTCACAGCTGATGTACAGCAAAGATATGGTGAATACTGTCTTTTTTTGGTTCAGTCCTATTCAGGTTTTTAATTAATGTCTTTCCTAGTGGAATATGTTTGCTACATTTTTGAATATTGAGCATTGAGGAAGGAAGAGATGGAAATATTTTCAAAGTGTGGCTTACACTTCAGGAGGATTTTCACTAGTTAAGAGTAGTCTGAAATAAATGGGATGTCATTAAAGAGGGATATGTGTGGTATACTGAACTTGGGCAAGCATGATTCACATAAATGTACTTGGTGAATGGCTGCTAGGCATCAGTTTCAGATAAAAACTTTTGGAGATACAGTGAACGAAACCTAATGCAAGCCAATGGTCAAGCAAAAAAATTTAGAAATCTAGAAAATCTGTAAGAATTTGGTGTATATGCTAATGAGAGAAAAAAAGCTGAGAAATCAGATATGTAAAACTATCCTGGAAAGTAGATCTTTGTATTATTTTGGCAAAGAAAGAAAAATGGGGGGGGGGGGGGGGGGAAGAGTTAGGTGTTCAACTGCAACACAGAGGCAAGAAAAAAATGTTCTAAGAGTAGGCAGAGTTAAACATGAAAATAAATGATCACAACTGTGGGATCTACATTATAGGTGTTTTCAAATTGGACAAATATTTGTCAGAAGTGGTTTTTTGGGTATGCCTTACCCTACTTTTAAAAAACAAGAAACAAATATATGAAGCTCTGTTGTTCTCCTGTTTTTATTCTGTTGCTCTTAACTTCCCCTTTATATTTTGGCAAACCTCTGTGGATTCAAATAACTTTTGCGTTTAGAATTCTACTAGTTCCTTCTTAATTAAAATTAGGTGTGAACTAGTGGGTCTTTTGGTAACTTCTGCAGCCTGTTGAGGGGCAGCGCTGTCCCCATTGTGCTCTTGGATGCAGCGTGTTGGCCTTTTATATCATTTTTTAAAAGCCGTCTAAAACCGTAATCACTGTCATGTTCTGCCTAGATGATAATTCTGTTGTTTTTTCCTACTACAAACAAATGTGCCTGCCTTGTGACACCTGGCAACACATGTTGCTGCCTGTGCTTTCTAAATAAGCTGTGCCTGCCTATTGTATAGCTGTACTCCTTTATCCCGTTGTTCTTATTTCCTGGGAGTATTGTCATTTGTGTAATAATATGTCAGATGATACATGGGATGTCTATTTATCTGTTAGTCTGTTATTCTCATTCATCTCTTATATACTTTATTGCAGTTTCTAGTTTTTTCTTCCTTTTTCTCATATTCTTGGATTCCATTCCTGTAGGCTACTTATTCTTTCATTCAGCAGTAAGCTTTCACTGAAGGTGTAGAATCCTAAAAAGTAAAATAAATCTAGTCAGACTACTCTTATGCATCTCTATACAGAAGTAAAACAAAATTAAATATTTAGTTTCTGGACCAGTGTATTATATGGCCAAAATTGGACAAGGAGAAAAAGGGAAAAGAATGCACCGAAATGGGAGTGTGGCAAGCTGGTATCTGAATGATTTGTATTGAGAAACATAACTGTTTCTTGAATTTATTTATTATATGGTAATTGCTGAAGCAGGAATTAAATACACTGGAACGTTCTCTTAGTGCATCTTGATTTTTGAGAACAAAACAGTTTTGCGCTCTTGATAGCACATAACCCAGAGTTTATTGGAGAAAGAAAGGACAGAGTTTTGCAAGTCAAATGCTGCATAAACTGTAGCTCTTACGAATTTCATTTGTACTGGAACATGTTTCACCTGCATAGAAATCTTTATTTTTCTTAATCAGCCCACTCTAGATAGTAGGAGCTATCCTACTAAGCTAGATAGTTAGAAAATTTATTGGAAAATACATACTTCAAGAGAAGATACTAAAATATATATATATAAAGTATATACTAATATATACTTTAAGATAAACATATCCGAAGAACATGAAGGGTTGAGTGCCTGTATTACTGAAACACGTAACCCAGACAAGCTAACTGAATTCATTTTCTTGTGATTGCATCATTCATAACACTACAGTGAGTGGCACGGCGGGATGACTTTGATGAGATCGCGCTTCCTGTTGTAGAGGTGCTGGAATTGATTCGCTCCAAAAGTAAAACAACAACAATGGAACAAGCTTCTATATCTCAGTCCTGTGGTCAAAGATGTCTAATCTTAATAATTTCTTGAGTCAGGAAGTGAAAGACATTTGGGTTTATTGGCTCTAAACAACATGTAACGGATTAACTGACAATGCAGCTGTATGAAACAGCAGCAGCGTGATTTATGTTTATATGAAAAGCTTTTCTTGATCTGCTGATTATTTGGGTTTGCTTTAAAATGGTGAAACCATGCATCTGAAGTTGAAAGACTCCATTAAACTGCAGTAGATATATATAAAGTTCTGTCTGAAGTAACGATTCTCGTGAAAATACCACGATTCAGTGTTTCCCAGCTTTGCAAGTGGGCAACTTTTTCCTCCTCCTGTTTCTTTCTCAGTTAAACATTCCAGACACTAAATAATCTTGTCTCAGAACAAAATACAGGTCAGCAGGGAAAGCTTAATGTTAGACCTATGGACAGGAAATTGAGTTAAAGCAGCTGGAGTATCAGATTTTGTGTTGTCGGGTTTTATACAGTTGGGTTAAACTGTGTTTCTTGTACTCTTCAAGACGTTTTCTAGTGAGGGTCTCTAGTGTTAAATATGCTTGCTTATAGCAGATTATTCGTTGGTTAATACTGGGATTCATGTTACTTTTTTATAGAAGTTGGGGGGGAAGGGAAAGTATTGCGGCTTACTGAATTATTTGGTTTTTTTCAAAACAGCTTAGCTTACATGTTTGTTTTACTTTAACTGCCATAAGCATGTGAACATGGAAACAGGCACTCCACTGCTTGTGCAACCTGTTTTTCTCTTGCTGGGGATAGGATTAGGAATGGATATATACCCTAAAAGTAAAGTTTCACAATTAAAATAAAGAAGAAAGGCTGCAGGTGAGAATTGAGTCTCTGCAAGTTGTATTGACAGTTCTTCGTTTAGAGTGCTTTTGTTCTAGGGTACAATTTGACTCATCTTTAAGATATCAATGTTTTATTCTTAGGTATCCTGTGAGATTAATGTGTTTGTGCCTCTGCATGTCAGCAGGACAGTGTTGAGAATGTTAGTTGACACTGGAGACTTAGAGAGTTATTGCTTACTGCTGCTCTGTTAATATTTTATCTCTGTGTTATCTTTGTGTAAATTTATCATAAATGAAAAAAAAAAAAAAAAAAAAGAACCAAACAACCCATACCAGCCTCTTTTTGGTGGAGTTTAGGCATTTGGTAAAGGTACAAATAAGGCTCAGCTCAGCAGTGGTAATTTGTATTTAAATATTTCTAAATATGCTAATATTATTCTGATTAGCTATAGCATCCTGTAGTGTGGTCAGCATTGCACAGTGTATTTAGTTCATATTGCCTTTTAGCCTGCAAGGGCTTTAGGAGTGTTTTAGACATAGGGGTTTTTTGGTGATATGGACCGGAGCAGTATTTTTACAGGAACTGACTGTGACAATGGTATGTCACACGCTTTCAGAATTAAAAAAAGTAGTTACTACAAAATATAAATGCTAATGTAATGCCATGATTTTATAGCTGACGGAGTGTTTTTTCTGGAATGTGAGAAATACTTGGTTTGTTTTCCTAGAAGTCATCAGAGTCTCCAAGGCAAAGAGGGCAGAAAAAAGAGGTGGCTTCAGAGGAAGTAGATAGCGGAGGTTAACTTGCTTTGGTTGTATGATATTCTCCTTCCTTTTTGAAGACAGGAAGATATGTAGTCTACCAAGTGAACGCTGATGGTTAAGCTAAAGGAGAGGGGGTATATATGTTACTGCTGAGAAGCATATGTGCAACCTAAATGGATATAGGACAGGAATGTTCCTGCTCTTGGCATGGCAGGGCATGTACATACCTGGTGTTTGAAGGTATAAATATTGAACAGTGCTGCTTACTAGCAAATAGTCTTTATTTGATTGTTAGCGTTTTCATACAGGCTGTAGACTGTAAAACTGCAAAATAAAGCCAGAAGTATACATGGTTTATGTTCTGATGCTAGGGCTTGAATTTTGGCAGCAAAAGTCCAGTATTCCAGAGATGCAGCAGGTAGTCTTATCTTGAAGTAAAAATTTAGTTTTGAAGTCGTTATAGGAGGAGAATAAACAAATAATTTCTTTCAGTCTGTAAAACATATTTTGAGCCTTGTCAGCTTGTTGTTGGCTTAGAACCAAAATCTGAAAGTTGCACAACAAATGCTGTTGGACCTTATGGCCTGATTCCTTAGGCTAGCCTTCAAAATGGCAAGCTAACTCCCTAACACCCTAAAAATAAGGACAGGATGCTTGCATCCTAGAAATAGTAGAGCACTCAAGATTTTGTATTAATTTCATAGTTTTTTTCTGTATTGAGTTACAAAGAGAAACATTCTCACTAGAGAATAGAGAGATGAGTTAAGTCAAAGTGCTTTTTGAATTCCCCTTCAAATAGGCTATTGAAGCTAAAAAAATATTCTATTTGGAGGTAGATACTGATATTTTATTTGAAAAGGAGTAATTTTTGAAATCTTGCTGGACTAGAGGTTATTAATGCTGTTTGCTATTATAAAAGCCAAACTATTTTTCTGAGTCTTGGTATATGACAGTCTTGTTCATATCATTCAGCTAATTGTTTCTGCAGCTAGTTAGGGATAGATTTTAGGGCTTCATGACTACAACAGCATGAATATCTGACAGTGAGTAAAGCTGAAACATTTGCTGAGGAAAACAACTTTGAATCTTTTTCTACCAGATGGATATCCTCTCCCCTTCCATCATATGCCAGTGCCACTGTCAACTGCCATAGCCAACCTGCCACAGCCATCCAATAATTTTTCCCCTTTTCTAATATCTTTGCAGGTTTGAGTAGAAACTAGAGGGTATTTTCTGTGGTTCAGCTCCAAGCATGTGTAAACTCAAACTTTGTTTTGGTGCAAACTTTGTCATCTCACCATCCCACCCCATTTCTGGGTTGTCTTAGGAACTTGTTGCATGGCACATACCTGAGTACAGATCCTGAGATAGTCCAGTGGCCATTTGTTCCTACCTTTTGTTTTTATCATCTTCTAACAAGATGCTTGGAGAGACTGGCAGGGTCGTTTCCTCATACGTTATGGCAGTACAGTTTTGTAGGAAGACCATGCTGAAGCCTTTAGAAGAATGAATTAGATGCTGTCAACCACCACTCCCTTATTTTCAGGAAACTCCAAGAGATTTGAGAGAGGCACCTTCACCACATAAAAGCTGTGCTGACTCTTCCCCATATGTTGCAGTTATTAATTTCCCCACTGTTTTCTGCTCTTTGCAACAGCTTCTGCCAGTTTGCCTAACCTTGGGTTAGACCTACCCATCTGTACTTTCCCACACGCTTTTTTCATACATTGGCCTCTTGTTATTACCTTCCTGTCAGTACGTCCAGAGGCTGGTTTGAAGGGAGTGGTTTAACTCCCAGTTCATAATCTGGCTTTCCTATCTCCTAAATTCTTTTACAGTTCCCTGGTGAATGGCATCTGGCTCGGCTCGCTTGTTACTCGTGTTGTCTGTTTGCTCCATAAGTTTTTATCTGTAGTGAATTTTTGTTGAGACCAGTTGTCACATCTGGTCCCCCTCCCTAACCCTAGAGGGATTCTGATATTGGCAGCCTTTTCAAACCCCAGGTAGGTTTACCATTTTTTGAGGAAAACTGTCAGAGACATTTAAGATTATAATTAAGATAGGAATGTTATAATGGATCTTTCTAGTGTTATTTGACTGGCTAATTTTGAAGGTATAACTCTTTTGAAATACTTTGAATTATCATGTTTTTTAAAGAAGAATAATGGCTTTAGATATTGTATGTTTTGAAGGGGTAAAATTTAGAAATTTAGATGTGATAATGAGACATCTGCATCCCTTTTTCAATGCTGCAAGAAAAACAGTAGCAAAGCTGTTGGCAAGTAAAGAATTTGAATTCAGGGGAGACAGCATGCATTGAATAATTGTAGAAAGAGGTCTTCAGCATTGATTAGGCTTACTCGTGGATATTGGTCCAGATGAAAATTTTTGGTCTCAGTTCTAAAAAGTTGTAATTGCTAACTGTAATAGTCGAGCTGATAATATAAGGTCTGTGTGGCAGTGACATTTATGCTTGAGTAGTACAGTAAGCTGCTACACCGGTTTCTTTTTCATTTTTATGAGTTTGACTTTGACTTAAAAGAGTACATGCAAGAAAATAAATTATTTAAACACAGAGATGTTATCTGTAATCTAATCCTTTTGCTTTTTACACTATCACAGCAATGCTTAAATGCAGAGGTGTCTTTCACAATCAAACCTTTTCCTACCACATGCTTTATTTAATAGCTTGATTTTTTTTTTTTTTTTCCCCACTGTGCAAATTGGAGAACCAGAAAAGTATGAGTTTGAAAATAACGGTTTGATTATGTTGGTCACTGCTGAGGAAGTTGCTGTGAGGAAATTACTACATCAACATCAAAAAAAGTTGTGATGAAAACCACAGCTTACCAAAACTTCTTGAACTAAAGAGTAAAGTCTGTCGGGTTTCCCAGTCTTTCTCATATTTTTTAAAACAAACAAAAAAGAGAAGAAAAAGTGTAATCCTTTTCAAGAGAGTGTCCTTAACTAAGGAAGGGGGTAAAAAAATAGAGTGTGAACGTTTATCTGAAAGTAAAATAGCTTCCTTTATGCAGTTTAGCTTAGAATTAAAGCCACAGGCACAACACAGTCCATTTTTTGATTGGCAAATTCCAACTTCAGCCCTGTAATGTAAAACAGCTACGAAACTGTACATTCTTTCTCTCCACCCTCATTCTTTAACTTAGCAATATTGACACAGTATTTTTGCCTATATTTATTTTTTATCACCAATAATCTTTAAAGAAAATATGAATCAAAAAGGAGTAACAAGATGTCATGATAACCAAGACCTTGTCGTAAGTTAAAAAGGGAAACTACCAAAAAATAAATCTAAACCTTAAACCAGATATGTTTATCAAATAACCACTGAATGAACACTTCCTTATTAACTAAAAATAAAGAAAAAACCCAGAAAGAGCAGGTTGTAACCATGCATTGAATGAAAACACTATTTGCCAGACATTGGTACCATAGCTGAAATTGGGAGTAAGGTCTATGCATCCCTGGAGTCCTAAATCGTGGCAGCTGAAAGGAAACAGGCCTTTAAATTAAAAGAAAATAGCAGGGTTTTTCTCCACTGTAATACTAAAGGACGTTCTCAGTCGGTGTGATTTGTAATTTATTTCAAATTGAATGGAGGTGGGAGGAATCTAGGGTGTAATGCATGTTCGGACCAGGTTGCAATGCATGTCAAGAAGGAAGTTTTATGGGTTTGTACCTAAAAGCTTTTACTGAAGCCTAGTGAGAACACATGAATCTCTCGAGCTCTGTGCTGGTCCAAAAACCTGTCTCTCAAAGGTCAGAAACACAGCTATTAGGGAAGGGCAGGAGATTTTCAGGGCTGAATTTTAGTCAGCTTGTGCAGAACGATGAGTGAGAAAATGAAGTTAGTAAGCAAGAATTAAAATCAGGCCAGTTTGTTGCCTAAAATGAATCTTTGAAGTTATTGGGAGGAAGGTGGAGGAAAGGATGGAGCCTGCAAACATTTTTGTAGTAGGAGTGGGAACTTGGATGCGTTTGAAAGAAGTACTGGAATAGTGACAGCTCTTGACTTCAGGAGATACCATGTGCATCACTGAAATCTTGACAGGCAGTTCACTGGGGTCTGTGTGAACTCTGGGTATTGCACCCTGTTTAACTGTTCAGAGTGAGTGATAAAATTGTTGTTTGAGTGAAATCGTGTGTGTGTGTTTTAATGGTGGGGGTCCTCACCTCCTTCTTGAGAAGAAAGAAGAGATTTCCTGGCAGAGTCCCTAGAGAGAAAGCACTGATCGATCTTTTCCTTGGTCCAGTTATGACCAAGAGAGAACTCTCCCAAAACCTATTCATTTATTTTTTCTCCTTGAATTCACTGCTGGTTTTGAAAGTTTCCTCCATATTCTTGTAGTGTGAATGATTTTTCTCTCTCTTTTGGTTTCCAGGCCCTTCCCCACAGGTCTTTTCAGGCCCAGGACTGCCTCTAAGGGTTGTTTGTATTCCTCCTCCATGCTCCCACTCTGGAACAGCCTCAGGCAGGCCTGGCAGCCCAAGCTCTTCCCCGTTATTTATTCAAGCATTGGACAAGACATGGAGGGGAGCTGAATCTCTGATGTTTTTGTTGGAGAGATGCCATGAGGCAGCCTTCTGATTTGAGCGCCCCAGGTTGTTCTGTAGACAGCTTAATACATTAAGATAAAAAATTGTATCTAGGAAAAGTGTCTTACACAAAATCGTTCCTGTACTTACCATACGTATTTATATCTTTCTTGTTTCCATTTTAAAAATTCTGGATGGCAATATAAAGGAGAAGAATATTGTACTTTAGAAAATTAAGAAGTTCACAGAGCCAAAGAGAAGCCCCATTCTTTAAGAGGAAGGATGAGCACTAACAAAGATCTGACAGCACAGTTGTCCCAAAGAACTGTCTTGGAATAGATTTTTGAAAATTAAAACCAAAATATAATTATGAGCCAAAAAGTCCCAAATTTTTCAGGTATCCTTTGTTGTCTGAAGGGCTTAAACTAGTCCTAAAACTTAGTTTCTACTCAGATTAGTAAAGCTGCTGTCCAATTCCTCCAGACAAATCTGATGTACTAGTGTTGAGTTCCTTGTATTGGATCTTGAGCTCTGATGTATTAGATACAGTTTTCTAGATTGTAGAAAGGTTTATTAATTATGTTTTTTTCTGTCCACTATGCTAAGTTTGCCATTTAACCTGATTTACAGAGATTTTTCTGAGGGAGAACTAGGTGATCACAGCCTGTGAGACCACCATTACCCAGAATTGGTATGTATCCCCCAGTAACATGTAAGTACTTTCTTCTGCCCTGGCACATTCATACTCTCAAAATTAAGGAAGAAAAGGAGTTGCATGATAAAACTTGACTACAAAGCTTTCCGCCATAGCTTGTTTCCACTCATAGTCATTAATATTGATAATTGCAGGGTGGTAGCGGGACTCATCTGCCTGCCTTGGGCTGTGTTTGCCCTCCAGTGTTAGAAGCGGAGGGCAGCAGCCTGGGGAGCTGCGTTTCTGCGAGGCCAGTGGGTGACAGTGGTGGTACTGTCAGCAAATGAAGGAGTTCACGTTAGTAAAGAGAGCAAGATGCTTTGCTTCCCTTGCAGAGTACAGTGTAATAAGAGAGGTGAGTTTGTGTAAAGGGCTAGCTGGTGTTAGAGTCTCAGAAGTGACAGGGAACTTCTCGGCACGCAAGCATTTCTTTAATTAGGCTTAAAGGCTGTTTGGCAGCTCTCTGTTTTGGATGAATGTATATATTCTGGACAATTGGAACTTAAGCTGCTGAAACACTTGGACCTTTTTTTTTTCCAAATAAACATCAGTTTGCAATACTCCAAACCTACCTTTGTTTTAGAAGAATGTGCATTATCATCTAGATTTTGGCGGCGTAGCATGTCACAGGGAGAGACCATAAAGGCCCACAGCATTTAAAATTTTATTTTGGAAAAGGTTGTAAAACCTGATTAAAAGCTCATCGTCAGCTCTGCTATAGAAACCCAACACAAATCCTTTCCCTCATGGTGATTTGTTCAGATCACTTTGCTGGATTTGCCTGGTCTATTGCTGGCATTCTGATACCGTCTTACCAGCCCTTTTAAATGACTTCAGATAAATTTTGGCTACCATGGCATTTTGAATGATGGTCTCCATTGTGCAGTCTTCAGGGTTAACCTTTTTCCTGGATGAAGGAATAGGTGTCCTGCTTTTTGTTTGCTCTTTGTTAAATATGTTAATTGGATATTTATATACAGACAGAGGCTATCAATTATTTATTGTTTCAAGTGGAATATTTTTTTTTTAATTATGTTTTGGAACCTGTTTGCTAAACTGATATCTTGTCTATCAAAAGGAAACTGCTGGAAGTACATTTGGTCTCCTTTGCAAGTCATTTTTCCACCCGGTTTGCTTATTCCTTGCTGGTAGGTTTTCCTCATTATTTGTAGACAGACATATTTAAAGATGATGATGATGCTTATTATTATTATTATGGCGTAGACAGTATGAATCATAGACATAACCCCTAGGGGCCTTTTTCATAAACTATGGTCCTTTTTATATGAAGCATGGCAGAAGCCAATAAGACTATAGCATAAAATGCTCCTGGAAACTCAACAGGTTTTATTGTTTGTTTGGGGTTTTTTTTTTTAATAAAACACGGTGTGTGTATATACTTAGTGAAGCACGAAGAAGGGAGAAAACAAAGTAACAGCTAAAAGCATTGTTATATTTCATGTCATTTCTCCTGAGGTCTATGGAAAAGATCCATGATTAAGAAATTCAATCTAAATGTTTTGAGGATTTTTTTTTGGGGGGGGGGGGGGGGGGAAGAGACGCATTTGTCTTAATTAAAAGAAAGCAAGCCATTGTTAGTTTTAGGATTTACTAATACTTTTTTTTGTTTGTTTTATACTTTTCAATACTTAATATTTCTTTTCACCCTCTGCAGCAGGGAGCTGCTCATGATAAGGCAAGCTCATTAATTTCTTTAAGGTGAAAGCTCCTCTGATTCTCAGCAGTCTGTGGCTACTTCCCGTATAGCCCAGTGTTTTCCAGCTGTAATTTGTCATCTTTAAGTAACAAGCTTTGCATTTGTGTAAATAAATATGTATCTTTGTTAAATATATTTTGCATGTAGCTGACAATTCAGGGAATCAGTACTTTTTCTGTGAATTCTCACTTCTGGATTGTTTGGACACTCCTTCCTTCATGGCGTGAGCATTTTGGGAAGCTATAGCAGACTGAAGACGACCTATTAGTTTGTGTGTGGCAGCAACAAATTATTTTTGTTTCTGAAAGAGGAGTTTGTCTTGCATTTGAGAGTTGAAAAATGGAGATAATTTGTTTTAGCTGGAGAGAGAAAGTCTGACTGCTGCTCATTGTTGTACTGATGTGCTTAGCATTATACTAAGTCGTGCAATTATTTTACTTTGCAGTTTTCTCTTGAATCCTCAGCTCCATGTTATAGGTTATTTGACATGAAAATCTGTACAATAAAACTTGAGAAAAATCTTCAGCTGAGCATTCAGCGAATTGCTGAGGCGTAAAAATCTGATCTAATTTTGTCAAACTTCTGATACATTTTTTCTATAAAATTGATGTAACTTGACAGTTAATAATGTAGGTTCACTGAGATCTGACCAGAAGAAGGTAATTTTTTCAGAGTGGCAAAACACAACATTCAAATACACTCTTTAAGATGTATAGACTCAATTTCAAAGAGGTGTAGCATATGTATAGCGTACGTCTCGGGCTTCAACAGGACTTGTGCTCACTTGGTTCATAACAAAACTGATGTAATAAGACAGTTTCTGTCCAATTTCTTTCCCCTGTGGTCCTTCTGTTTTTCTTCCTTCATGCATTCCTATTTTAGTTCATCTGTGGAAATAAGGTTTATGTGATCATAGAGCCTCTTGTGTGCGCTTATCTGTTTTCGTTTCTCTCCCTTGCACTAACAGGTTTTGAATACATTTAACAGTTCCAACCAGAACTGACAGAAAGGTAGATATTTCAAAACCTGATTTACCAAGTTCTATGAGAAAAGGCATCTGGGTAAAGGATGATGTTGGTAGAGTCCCAGCTGACTTTAACTTTGAATACTTGACTGTTTTCACTCTTACACGTGCAGCTGGTTTAGTGTCATGTAACTCCTTGTCAAATTTCATGCTAAATGCTCTATGAAAAATATTTTTCTCAGAGTGAATATCACTCCCTTATTTTGGCAAGTCCTGAAAGCCTGCACTGTTAGGATGATGATAAGATTCTGATGACTACCAGCAATGGCAAATTCATAGTTTATTAGGCTACACCTTCCAGGTTCTGTTGGGTTGCAGACACTAGTTTAATGCGGGATTTTTCAGTATGATCCCTTTAGAAAAGGGGAATCAGTCCCCCATTGCAGAAAGAGTATCAGGCCAGAGATACACTGGGGTAAACTCAGAAATCCTTGGGCTTCTGGACAGAGGACTGTTCCTGGTTAGCTCTTTGAAAGGTATTTTCATGTTCTGTAACTGTCCTCATTTTAAGAAATCATCCCTTCATCTTTTTGTCTCCTGAACTATTTCCACTTGATGATGTCCTCAAGGCTTCAGAGAGGGAAGGAAAAGATACATCTTTGTCTCATCCTTTCTTTTTAAGACTACTCGCATGTATATAAAAACATGGTTTGTGTATAAGTCCAAGTTGCTTTCTCAGCCTGTTCTGGGTACAGTTACACACTCTCCCTGAACAGGGACAGAGGGGACCAGAAGAGGAGTCCTTATCTCAAGTGCTGTAGTGCCTAGTAGTGTTGTTCACAGGGAGAGAGGAAATCTGTCTTGAATGGTTCAAAATCCCCATTCATGTGCATGACCCATGTACAGAAGGAAGCCTGCAGACATGCAGAATCTTGTTAACAGAGTGATTTCCATAGCCACAAATATCTGATGAGGAATTGGTTTGATGACCACATGATTGACACTGTTTCTTCAGTAAACAGTTAAGAGGGGAAAAAAGGTCCTGCAATACCAGTGCATTTGAGTCACTCATCTAAACCGGTGGCTTACATCCCGTTAATCTCTGCTTGCTGGTTGCTAGTTATCTTTGCTCATAAGTACAAATATTGAAATAAAGTATTTATGCATCCTCTGCCTGTGGGTCTCAAGCTTAATTAACTTAGCACTGGATTACAGATCTCTCTCCCTCCCTTGATTTGCCGCTGTAAGGATCTTCACTGGGGAAGAAACAGGCTCAAAATATGTGCCTGATCTTACGGATCCCAAAGGCAAAGTTAACAAGTGTGATTTATTCTTTTGGCCAGTGTAAGTCCTGTATTTTAACTGCTTTGTTAAACCAGGGAGGTTCATATAAATGTTTCCATAGGACATCAAGTTAATTCCAACTTCACAGGTCATAAATGCGCAACCGTGGAAGCCTTTACTGCCTCTGTAGCTGTACCTGCAGTAATTGCCTCCAGGAGATAATGTTATGCTCTTTCCTAACTGCTTGCCTGTGTCCCAGGCAGTGGGATTTTCTGATTGCAATGAGGGAAATGGGCTTTTAATCTCCACCGTTATCTAAACAGGCATTCCCTAAACACATTTGGGAAGGATCCTTTCTTGTGAAAGCATTGTGTCTTTTCAAGCATTGACAGTTTCAATGGTAATAAAGTACATCTCTGATTTTTATGATCTGTTAGACATCTGTTAGTCCACAAAATTTTGATGGCCGATTGTTTGGTTTTAGCAATTTTTATTGGCAGAAGTCTTTTTCACACCTTTGCACAGAGGAATTAATACTACACAATTTTCATCATTAGATATCTGTTTTTATTGGATGATTTAGCTTTTTATGCTGAATCCATGCTGCTGAAAATTTCCATTTACTGAATCTGTGGATATTGCAACAAAGATAGGAAAAATTGTTCTAGCATATCTGAAAAATGAAGTTATTTTCTGGTAGTGATAAGTGACAAAAAAATAACATTGATCATTTTTATAGGGATTTTCATCCAGAAGGAATTTCAGAGAGCAGGATGTGGTAAATGAAAGGTTGGCTTTTGGAGCAGCCTTTGACTTTTTTTTTTTTGAGGAATCACTTAGGGCACATAGTCATACTTTTCTATAACAAATAATACATTTTATTTTCTGAATTTAACAATGGGGTAGTTTTACAGAAAATTTAGATGGTGTTGTTTTTGTTATTGCTTGCTCCCAGTCTTGATAAAGTGAAAAGCCTATGGTGGTTTTTTTTCTTTCTCCCCCTTTTTTTTTTTTTTTTAATTGTCCATAGCCTTGCTTCTATCTGGTTAGTTTTCCTGAAGTGTGTGGTTTGAGGACTATGCTTGGATGATGGCTCTGTTGGCTTCCTCATTGTCTTATCTATTCTGGGTTCTCATTTATTTTAATGAAAAGTTTCACTGTGGACAAAACCAATGCTAAAATTATCAGTGCTTTTTCTCTTCAGCTACTTGCTAGTCTTCAAGTAATGAAAGCAAACAGCAGATTTCTTTTTCTTCTGTAGTTACTACCTGGTATCCTGTGGCGTTGTATATCACAACCTGTTGTTTCTCACCAGTAGAGTCCTTGATAATTTCTTTTAGTCTGTTTGCAGAAAAAGAGGCAAGTTCAATATTTTCATGCTGTGTTCAGTGTTTCAGATTTTTCAGCAGTGTCTAGAGTTCCTGCCCAAGAGAAATTTTCCCCACAGGCTACAATGAGTAACTGTCAGCATTTCTTGCTATTATTAATTACATGCAAAAATTGATCTTGGAGCTGCTGTAATTTAGTTGTATTGTTGTGTGCAGAAGCGAGATGATTTAGACTCGGCACAGTTTGAGATGGTTCTTCAACCAAATGCTGTCTCTGGCCTCAGAAGTGAAGTAAAGAAGCCTATCTTAAAGCTATGTGTCTTTCAGGTGTCAGGAAAAGCTCTGTTTCATTGGTGTGGTAGGGAATAACCACTCCACAAACTTTGTTTGAAACCCAACAGTGTGTCCACGGAGGGCTGTGGGTACATGTTTCTCAGTAGCTTCTGCAGTGGAGTAAAGGATTCTGCTCCCTGACCAGTGCATGAGAAAGGTGGATGGGAGCTGGAGTCAGACCGAGGTAAACCTTACCCCAGCTACATGGCAGGCTTGTCTGCTGGTGTAATTCCCCTGTTTCTTATGAATGGTTATGACACCAGAGGAATGTTGTCTTTCAGCTCTTTTTTTTCTCAGACATGCCAACACTGTTGCTTGAAGTGACTTGAAAAATTAGAGGTAAAACTTTAATATATTAATTGTCTGAAATTTTCCTTTATTATCAACATGTTCAACCACAAATACTCTGTTCAGCAATGGCTGCTGAGACCAACTCAGTAATTTTGGAGAGATCTGCAGCTAAAGTCCTAGTAATGACAATACGTCATAAAAAGTATTTTAATTTGCTGATTAGCAAGATAGGGTAATGATCTTTCTCCAGAAAAGTCTCTCACAAATAAGAAGCCTTGAAACATTTTGTGAGGTGCGAATGAACACTGAAGAGGTTTTTTTTTGATGGTAGTCTTTGCATGTGTGTTTAATTTTTAAATACATGTCCACTTTAGCAAAGGAAAGTAATTTTGAAGAATGAAAACTGTTTGTATAACCTTATAAGACGTAGAGCTAGTTTAGATCATAGCTTCTTCTCAAAGACAGGTGTTGGTAGAACTTTGAAGTTCATTCTAAAATGCATATAATTTGTGCAATTGCTATCGCAACTACATTCACTTTAATCTGTGAAATTGTTCATTTAAAAGAGTTTTTAGTAGCCTTAGAATTACAGAATCCATCAGATGGACTCTTTGCTCTCCAAAAGTGTGGGTATCCACATGCTGATCATAAGCTTAAATTACGTCAACCAATCAACCAACCAACTAAAAAGAAAAACCCCAAAAACCCAACCAACAACCAACCGACCCTGCCCAGAACCCCTCTCCCTCAACAAAATTATCAAGCCCTGTGCTGAAAGTAATTGGGAGTTGCATGTGTATTTTCAGAACGTTATACCAAACTAATTCCTGGTATAAGTATAATTTATTTTTATTAACGGCTGATATTGCAAAGCATCATGTGGTGATTAACATTTTGTTAATGAACTTTTGGGGAAGGTTTTTCTAGCAAATATTAAATACTTGAAACTACTTCCCATTGGTTCATAGTATTCATGATGGAAGGGTTTTTTATTATTATTACCAGTATTATATAGCCTTGTCAAGTCTTGAAAGGCAGTATGAAGGCTTTGTTCTGAAATCTGGGAATCAGCCCAGAAGTAGTGTGACCTGTGAATGGCTTCCCAAATAAACTTAATAACTGAAGTAAGGAAGATACTGTGGTTTTAACATACTTTACCCTTCAATGGTAGTAGTTAGAAGGTTTCAATAAAAACATTCTGCGGCAAGGGTGTTACCTTCTCCACAGAAAGAAAGGTGATACATAACAGCAAAGAAAAGAAATACCAAATGGACAATTTCAAAGTTTGCAGTTCTTTGGCTTTATTTTGTTGTAATTGATCAGTTGGCATGTCAAATATACCCATCTTTCTGCCTAAGGGACTTTTTTGCTGCTGGCACTGGGGTCAAAATGCACAGACCCTAGCAGGCTTTGCTGCACGTCTGTATGGTTCTTGCATGCTGAGAAGTGTGGTGAGGTCAAGTTATAGTATTTGAAAGATCCTTTCTGTGATGAAACTGGGAGGAAACACCTAGGAGAGAGGTGTTGTCTCCACCTGGGGTTTGTTGGTGAGCAACAGGAATACAGGCAGTGCAGCAGGTGGGAGTCAACGCAGTTTATGGGTGAGAAGGTGGCTGTGGGAAGTCCCAGCTGCTCTGGCTGGTCAAGGTGAAAGTCCCTTCCTGGGAAATCCCTACAGCGCAGATCTCTCCAATAGCTGGCCTGAGACATTTGGTCTATCCCGTAACTAGCCCTTGATTCTAGTCTCACCAGTTGCTGGCATAGTCATATGAACTCCCAAGGACCACCGCCGTACCCGAAGGGCTGGTGCAGACCCCTTACCCTCACCAACGTGCCCATGTGCTGCAGAGCCCACCAGTACCTGGCCTGAGGCACTTGATCAGCACAGTGACTGCCCCTTGGGTCCAGCTGCCTCCAGTCACCTGATTTTGCAAACAAAACAAACTGGTTGCTGGTTTCCATGCAGGTGCAGTTGTAGAGGGCCTGATTTGCACAAAGTGAGGTAGTTTTCTTTTAATTTTTTTTAAGATGTGTTAGAGGTATCTCCAGTCTCTTAAATTATCCATTGATTTTGACAGATCTTAGGTGACATAGGCTGGATAAGGTAGCCATAAAGGTCCAAACCTGGGGTAAAGCACAGAACAGACCCTCAACTACTGCTTTATACTTGCTGGGAACCTGATCCTCAGTTCTGAGAAGTAATATCAATTAGGAAGAAATTACTCTGTTTTGGGTATGTAGCAGTGAGCTGTAGGAATGCAAGAGTGTAGCTAAGAATAAACTTTTTTTTTTTTTTTTCTTTTAGTAGCAGATACTCCAAGTTATGTGCTTTGTTGTGCTCCCCCTTCTAGAAATAAAGGGAAGCGTGCTTTGGTCTTCTCTTCTTCAGGGTTAATTCTACTCTTTCTTAGTTTTGGTTAAATATATTTATTACCTTTTCAGTTTTGTTAGGAATCTTGAACCTATTTTGACTGCTATGTAACATGAGCATCCTTCTTATCAGAAAAAAAAAAATAACCAGGACATAGAGAATATCAAACACTTTCCACCTTAATATACATCTCTCACTGGTGTGTGAATGAGATCAGTGCTGTGAGCGGGATCCACATTTAATCTGGCAAATAGACACATGCTGTTCAGCTGAGCAGAATGTACTGCATTATTAGTTACTGGGATATTATAAATAATTGCCCAGTTTATATATTATAATTACTTGGCTGGTATTTGTATTATAAATACTTGCCTGTTCTTTCTATATTCTGTCCATCTTCTAAGACTTTTCTTAGGGAGGATCACTGAGAAACATGTAACTTCAGAAACTTCATGGTGCTGTAAGTAGCCACAATACAACAAGGGAGTAATACAGCAGATGAAAGGACATGGGGACTCGTGTCTGTGTCTAGATGCCTGGTCGATGAGAGGAAGGGCCAAGCAGAAGGCAAAGTAGCACAGGTAGTGTACATCCTTTTCCTTTCTTCTCTGGGTGAAGGAATAGAAATAACACTTTGTATCACTGCAAGCAATAAACTTAATGGAAATTTTGTCTTGTTCCTAGCCAAAGCCTGCTTGGGGCAGGGGAGATTTTGGTCTTTTCAATTATTATTTGACAGAAAAAAGATACAGTGAGATGGGACAGCTCGTGTCTTGGAGCTCTAAGGCCACCTGTCAGTTACCCACCCATGTGGGCTCCATGTGAGTAAAAGGCTGTTTCTGCCCCTAGTTATACAACAGTTAATATTACGACTGGTCAAGTGCAAATATAAAAAGATTTGTGCTCTCTTTCTTGCCCCCCAGTATGATGCTTGTCACGGATGCTCAGCTGGTGTATCGTTTGGGGATGCATGGACTTGTCCTGGAGCTGAGATGTGTCAGTTTGTTGTACCTGTTATTCCTATCTGTTAGTCCTTATTCTGTCTGATTCCACTGTTCAAACCCTGTTGAATTACTCATTCTGGTAGTGTTCTAACATAAATAGAGAAGAACATAAATAAGAAGAATCTGCTTACCACCTAATTCACAGGAAGGCTGTGTTTCAGACTATGAAAATTGACCTCTGCAAAGGGTAACTGAGATTATTTCACATATTCTAGCAACAGCCAGAAACTCACTGTTAAATTCTAAAAAGTCGGCTGCTATGATAAAGGAGGGATAGTTGTTGAAACATTTTTATCTTGGGCATCATACCTGGTTACTGAGCAGGATACATGATTTTCTGTGCCAGGGAGGCTTGACCCTGGGTTGATAGATGTATACATGTCCTTCCTTCCTTCTTTCCTGTCTCAAGGGCCTTGCCCATCACTGCTTTGGAAATGTCTGAAAAGACAGATGTCTGACAGTGCTTTTCTTAAAGTCTGAAACAGTATGTCCATCACCTGTGTTGTTTGTCTGTGCCAGAGATGCATCAGATGCTCCTTAGTCTCTCTGGAAATAATATTCTAGAAACAAAGTCAGGTTTTGGGCCTAAGCTCTATGTTTGGTGAGATAGATATTGTTGATTGACAAAGTAATGCTTCTAGAGACCAGTGTCCTTTAGTTCTCTGATGTTAAATGTGTCACCAGGGTGAAGGATACGTACCATGTGCTCCTCTATCTGTGTATGGGATTCAATGTTATTTCTCTCAAAGTTCACGTGATCAGCTATATTATTCATCTTTTCCTGAAACCATTCTAAACTCTAGAGCAGGAAAAGATGGATCAAGTGGACATACAGGGCATTTTTTGTCCGTGAACTTAACAGAACTGAGCCAGTTCGATTGTCCAGTTGTTTGAACTGATTTCTAGTTTGTCTGAAGGTAAATGTCCCTTATTGGGCAGTTTCCAGGTAGATCATGCAGACGTTGCTCTACCAGGTGGTCTGTCAGTATTTTCTTTCAAACACTACAGTGTATTCCAGCAAAACCAAGTTTGCATCTATTTTTTACTTCAGGAATACTCACATGAGACCTTTGGAGCTCATCCTGGGTAATTTCATGAGTGACTTTGTAATTCTTCCTGATACCTAATAATAAAAAGGGATATTTATTAACAATTTGGTGTCTCAACCAATGCATTTCTTATTTCTTATGAAAGAATTGCGTGGAACTCATGTGCATGGCCTTGATGAACACAATACCTGCTTGTTCCTGTCTTCTGCTTTGCTGGATGCATAATGAGCTCAATGTGTGGAAGAATTCTAATGACTAAATATTTGTTCCACTTCTGTGGGAAAATAAATACTCTCATCCCTTAAAATGATTGCCTTGTAGACCTTTCTGTAGAAAATTTATTGTTAGTAGAGCACTTTAAAACTTTTTTTTTTAATGTTTTCCATTGGTCTCTGGTCTTTGTACATTGATTCTTCTCCTTGTATGGGTAGAATGTTCTGCTACCATTATTCAATAGTGATTTTTTTTTTTTTTTTTTTTTTCTGTCAAGTTGAATGAGAAAGATTAAAAGAGTGATTTTTGGAAATTTGCCATCTTGGTATGAGGTCTTAAATGCACTGTGGCATTAAAATTCTGTTAATAGTGAAAAAGTTCCTTGAATAATACAGGTGCTACCATGATCCTCTGCAGTTTTGTTCAGGTTAGATGTGAAAGTAGATGAAGAAGCATGAAATGTGAAGAGCTCAGGCTCCCTTAGCCTTGAACAAAATTAAAATCTTGGCATTGAAATTGAGCTTTAAAGTTCACCACAGCTGTGAGGCTGCTTTCTTGTATTATTTCTTGCCATTTTACTTAAAATTCATTATTCATGTTCAAATTTCTAAGAAATTTTGAACATTTCTGTTAAAATTAGATTATGAATATAAATATTTGGATTGGGAAGAATAAATATGCATTTCTGCAATATAAGTCAGTGGAGTTTCTCACAAGTGCCATAATCAGGCGCTCTCTGAGATGGTGGTTCTTATTCTTCAATGTAAATGTGATTAAACCATTAAATGAAACAGTTTATTTACTTCAGCTTTTGTTTCCTGTCTCTTCCATTTGCTGCTTCCTCAGGTTCATAAAGGGAATATTTCTCTAGCTCTCAGCTGCTTTCTGCAAGATTAGCTGCTTCAATGTTCTTCCTTACAAAGAGTAAGAAACATAATAATCTTTTAATAGTCTGATACGTTTTGGATAATAAGGCTAAAGGCTACAATAAGTTAAATTTGTATTTTCTCTAGTGGTCTTAAGAACAGAATATGCATAATGATAATAAATATAAGGCAATGTCAGCCTCGACTCAGAAGGAGTGATATTTCCATATGAAGTAGTGGTAAAATCATTCCTAGGCTGGAGAATCTGCTTTGGGTATCAACATTGTAAAAAGTTAATAGAGTTGGTGCAGGAAAGAGCGGCAGAAATTATTTGAGGGTGCTTGATTTGCAGCAAAAGAAAAATGAATTGTCCTTTTCATTTAAAGAAAAAAAGACATGAAGTGTTTTAATGCAACTTCAGTCTGCATAAGTATTTACAGATTATACGATACTAAAGGACTCTTCAATCTGGTAGATGAAGGCATAAGAAAGCCTGTTAAATGGAATATATAGCTCGAGAAACTCAGATTGCAAATAAAGCCTGAATTTTTAACTGTTATGTTTAAATAATCATTGACAGATTTCACTGAAGGATGTACTACTTTCTCCACCAATGGAAATATTCAGAAATTAAGACATTGGCTGCTTCCCTCTTTCCCCCTCCCAGTAGATAACAGGAAGAAAATCTGTCCCCTGTGCTATCAAGAAGTTAATCCAGGATGGTCATGATGAGGATTTTTGCTTTAACAATACGTACAGGTATCTCTATGAAAAATATGAAAAAAGGAAAAAAAAAAAATCGATCTTTTTATCAGTAGTTGGAGCAGTAGATTTTTCCCAACATACTCCATCATTGTTACTATGATACTCTTTAAACTGATTGTGCAGATCTTGCTTGGGTCCTTTCAACCAAGTAGTTAAGGTGTTAATTTTTATGTAGTTTGAACACCAACAGATAATAATATTAGCATGTTAAAGTACTTGTAATGGAGAAATATCAGGTAGAAAGATTCTATTTGTATCAGATGAAACATGCTTTGTTGCTGGCATGATGAAGACAGGCAACAATCTGACCAGGGTATATATGTTCCTTTATTAATGTGAAGTGACCAGGGGGCAATCAGGCTAGTATGTGCTCACCAATGAGTCTTGCTAATATATTGTTCATGCAAAGGTAAAATACTTTTTCGTTTCTTGCAACCTAAGTCATGGGATCATTGAGGCCCTTTCTCTTCCCTCAGTATCACTTAGGTCCAAAGTGTAAGGTGCCGTGTGTCTACACCAAAATACTCCATTTTTTGGAATAATTCTTACAGAGAGTTTGAGTCAGCCCTAGAAGCAGTCATAAGTTGGAGCTTTATTGCCTACTTGCACATATAATTGTAGGCCTGTGGCCAAACAGTGATACGTGAGCCCCTTCTTAACTGTCTTCTCTTCCTTCCACTAGGTGTTGTGTCTTCTTGACCTATGGCTTTTGTCTTCCCCCCCCCCCCCCCCCCCCCCCCCGCCTTTTTTTTATGACTATGCACTGTTTTCAAGTTTTTATTACTTGAGCAGTATTTAAGGATTCAGGTTCAGAACCCTGAGGTATACGTGACTTTGGTGCCAAGATACTGAGAGAAGTCAGAGCTTCTACTTCTGTAGCATGAGGCTGGGACCCATTTTATGTCAGTGTTTTAGTACACATAAGTCTTAGTTTTAGTACAGATAAGTCTTAGTTCTGACTTCTGCTCACCCTCTCACACTGCCCCATGCATGGAGCTTCATTTTTCTGAGATGTTATTCTTAGATGCGAATACTGTAAGATATGGAAGAAACTCATTTTGCAGTTGGCGTTGCTGAAAGCACTGTTGTGGTTCAAGAGTCAGAGTGGGAGAAGGGCAGTTAGGGGAGGGAGCCATCAGCAGCATTTGCTTTATTTGAAATGTTTTTCAAAGTAACTTCTTGAATTTAGAAAGTTCTGTGGTTATCAGTACTAATATGAGACGGTTTATGTAGGCAAAGATATTACAAGTTTTTTGTTAAGTAAGCCAGGCGGGAAGTGCATGAACAGTGTGTTCCTGATGCTCTAGTTTTCTGACTCAATATCAAATGATAGAGCAGCAGTGGCTGGTGGCATTGGCATTTTAGTGGCTTTTGGAAGTACAAGACGGACTGAGATCCTTGTTTAAGGAGGAAAGGAAAGGAATCTGAATTTCCTTGACATCTCTCACATGAATATGGGACATAACGGCTAGAGTACATCTGGACTTGGGAAATTTGCACAAATTAGTGTTGCAAGAAAAGATGGCATTTTTCAGCCGATTAAAAGGGCGTGGACAATAAACCTTAAAGTTGCTTGAAACGTGAGGGAATGTTTGTAGGATAGGCATATGAGTAGAAAATGCATGTGTGTGAGAGAGAGAGGCAGTGTCAGCACCATAGTTAAAAAGCGTGTTTCCAAAAAATACCCTAACTGCCAAAAGATCTTAATCAGAACACCCTGAATTTCAATTGCTACTTGCATTTTAGCTTTCATTGTCCTGCACTTCATGGTGGTTCTTCATCTCTGTTATCCTGAATAACTAGATATGGCTTGGTCATTCAGGGGTACGTTGACCAGCCTCCTTTGATAACGCTGCAAGAAGTGTCTCCTGTTCTTTTTCCCCCTCTCTCTCTGTGAAGGGTGAGAAAATAGGCCTGATAACACATGGGAATAAAATCTTTAGAGAACTGATTTGAAACACTGAGAAAAAATTCATCATATGCATACTTGGTGTAGTAATGTGTTGAACAGGCAATCAAGAGAGATGTTTTCTTTTCAGAGAAATGAATGCATGTTTTGAAGGGAATGCTTTGACTAATAATGAATTTACAATAGGCAAATGCCTAGATATGAATTGTGTGTGTTTTATAGTAATTTCACCTCCATCAAGGCATTTCAACCACAATGTCAAAAGGAAAAGTATGAGGGAAAGAAATGGTACAATTAGCAGTTAATTTAAAGTAACTAAAGTGTATTAGTCCCAGTCAAATGAACTATTTTATTTTTGTTCCTTGTTGTTTGTAATCTTGTAAGTATGAGTCATTTAAAAGCCAATCTGGCTTGGTACAGTGCGTGCTGTTTTATAGTCTTTTCTCCTTGCCAGCATGAGCACTTCCTTGTTAATGTTTCACATCTGTTCTTTGTAATTTAGTGATTATGTGCAGGCCTCTGTGTCCTCCTTTTTTATTTTAAAAGGACAACAGGAAGCTTCATTTATGTGAGATTAAATCAATGTCTATGATTTATTAAAGTTTGGGCGTCCTGGCCCACTTCTTTGATAATCTTTGTAAATGAATATTTTTAGCAGAAGATGAAAATGTGGATGGTTGGAGAAAGTCAGTAATCTACAGTTAGAATCAGCTGAATGTTTTAGAATTGAGCTGGCAAATGCATGCCGGAGATTTATATTGTGTTCTTATCAGTCATGTTTGGGCTCCTTGCAAGCATCGATGATGTATTTTTGTTTTAGCAAGTATTACGAGAACAAGTTTTCATTCTGTGGGTGTCTCTATGCACAACAGGCACAGGGTATTCATGTCTAAACAAGAATATTTGCTGTTAAATAGAAATCCTACTTATAGCTAATATTATTGGCCATTCAGACATTTGTATGGAAAGTGTAATTTAGGTGACTGCATATAATAATATGATATTGCAAATGACCAGAGTGAACTCTGTTCAGATGTGAAAGTAAATTATTTACCTATTTTGTAAATGTTTTAAAACCTTCTCTGACTCTGAGATGCTTAAATACACAAAAGGGCAAACATAATCAGATGACTTAATAATTATGAATGGTTTTGCTGGAGCACGGAATGAGCTTTGAGGTGTTATAGAGGAAGGTTTATTATTTCTAGTAGAGTAGAACCAAGAAAAATAAATCAGGTTGTGGAGATGATACTTTGTTATTAAAATACTACACAAGACTGGAGTCTGATTCTGAGGTCTGCCAAAGCTGTCTGTATAACTTTCAGCAAATTAATTAGACCTCTAGTCTTGGTCGAGCTTAGAATTTAGATGCTGGACTTTGAGAGCCAGGTATCCTGAAAGGGAAGGACCTACATCCCCAGATAATCTGTCTCTGTTTCATGTGCACTCAGTATTTATTCTTTTTCACGTGCTTCTGTATTTACATGTATATACTAACCTGTTGTTGCTGACTTGGGTGAAGATGTTCTGGCCCAGAGATTACTGATGTGAACAGGAAATTATCTTCATTGACAAAAAGGGTGAGGGGACATGCCAGTCCTAAAGGAGTTTACACTGCGTTTGGGTTAAGACTGGAGCAAGGTTGGGAGGTGTTTTCAGAGAAGAAACCAGGTATAGCAACTGGCAGAGATTAAAGAGCAGGGCTCGGACTTGCAGGAGTCAAACAGCATCAGTCTGGAGCACAACTGTGTCCAAAGAGCACGTGAGTGGATCCTGCCACCCTGGGTGGTGGTAGAAATCACCAGTAGAGTCACAAACCAGTTCTCCAGTTAATGCTCTCTCCAGTGGTTGAGGCTGAGCAAGGCTAACTGCAAGGCTGGCTGTGATCTTTACTTCTTTTCTTCTTACGTTCACAGTGTTTATATACTCACATTTCATATTGAATGTTGCAGTTGTCTCACAACCATTTTAAGCTCAAGATGGAGGGTTCTTCTCTGCTACTCTTGGATGCTAGTTGATTTTTGTGCCTTTCCATCATTTTTAAGGTTCCTCACTTGAACACCTGTATGGCAGTATGAGTTTAGATCAAGCACGTAATAAAACTTCAGAAAATTCTCGCAGCCTCCACACATTCAGGCAGCCTGGGGAGCCAGAGGTACTTAGACCCATGTAAACTCTTGGTATCTTGGAGAAAAGTTCCCCAGCCTAATTACAGGCCATGTAGCTAAACCCACTGTCTTATGTTCATTTTGTACTGTTGTCTCATGCCCCTCTATCTTTGATGCTAGAGGGACAGTGAGCACCAGGTTGGGCTTTCAATCTTTCCACCTTGCTTTGGATTTGCTAGAGCTCTGTCACCCCTCTTGTGAGTCATCTCTCTTTCCTGACTGAAAAGTCTCAGCTTTCTTGCCCTTCCTTGAAACCTTTATAAGTGTATCATATGTTTTTTGAGGTGGGGGAATTGGAATTATGTCCAAGTAGTATACACTGTGGGTTTTATACAGAAACACTTCTTTTTTTCCCCCATTGTTCTCTATTCTTTCTCTAATTATTTCAATTTTTATTTGACTGTCAAGGAGTCTAAGCCAATTTTGTCATAGAACTAATAGTTGCAGCCCCACATTATCATTTCTGCATATTAATATTCAGCACAGCGTCCCTCATTTTGTATGTAAAGCCAGGATTTTTTTTCCCCGGGTACATTACTACATTTATTCCTGTTGCGTTCCATCTATCATTTTGATTGCTCAGTCACTGAAACATGGAAGGTCCATCTGCAGATCTTCACAGGTGGTCCTCATCTTTACTGTCTTAACTACCTTAGTATCATCCACAGAATGTCACCTTCCTAGTCACTCTTTTCCCAGACTAATTATGAATATGTTGAACAGCACAGCTCTCCTAGCTTAGCTGTCTGCAAGACTCCCCTGGGGAGCTGACTCCCCAGTGAAAACTTTGACCATTTAATCCTACCTTCTGTTTCCTATCTTTGCAACCAATTATTTATCCATGCAAAGACACTAAGATTTCTCTAGTACTTTTTCATTTTCCAGAAATGGAGGCATTTTGACTTTTGTGGAGGGACTCAGAGAGTGGCTGAAAACTATCTGGTTCATAAGAATACGGTTCTTTATATTATTGCTGTAAGCCAAATTTTTATTTAGTGATTATGTCTTCTTTTAAAATATCCAGTATGCCAGGGATATAATAGCTTCTGGTTTATTGTATTTTAAACACTAATACGTCTTGATTTCATCATGCCTTTAAATTTTATGATTACAATAAGAAGGGTCTTGTAAAATTATTTTTATCTATAATACATATTTCCATTTATAGAGGGGCCGTTGACATCCTCCACTGTTAGGTACAGTAGTCTCTCATATGAAAGAGATTTAATTTTGTTTCTTATCCAAGTCATCACATTAGATATACGGTGCACATACTTTTTCTATTCATGATATTTAATATTTTTTATACCTAAACTGACATTTAGATAGAAAGAATAAATTTACTTGGCTATTTCTCAATATCCTATGAGAGCTACATCAAGAATCACATTTGAAGTACTGACATTTCCAGCAACAATAGCTGTATTGTAAACCCACTGGATATGTTGACAAAATCAAATTTTATTAGAAAAATACGTATAAAAATTATTTGTAATAAAAGCAGGGAGAAGGAAGGGCATTAACAAACTACTGTCAATCCCACCCATTCAGAAGTTATATCAAATCTGGCATTTCTCTGCTGATTGACTGTGTCACAGCTAACGCTGGAGAAATGCCAGAAAATTATTTGAAATCTCTTTTTGAATCTGAAATGTGGAGGTACCAGGCAGCAGATTCCTTGAAGACAGTGAGCAGAAAAGCTGTCTGTGCAGCAGACAGAGATCATCATTCTTAGCACTGGTATATTTTGAGATTCTCTCAACCTGGTGAATAGACTCAATATAGAATATATTAATTGCCAGCACAATCAGAACTATTGAGAAACTCTAGGTTTCCATCCATGGTTAAGGGTGATTTCAATAATCTTTATTTCGATTATTGCTTTCAGAAATGTTTTATCAGTAAAATTCAAGTTAAATATCATGTCAGAGGTAAACTATCTCTTTCTTTGCACCCAATTGACTGCATAATCTGTTCATGAGCAGATGCACCCAGTTGACTGTTCATGATCTGGCTAAACACAAGTATTGTCAAAAATGTATATGGTAAACCAGGTACTTGGACTAATAGAAAGGTTTGGGTTTTTAAACAGCTCCCACCTGTGGTGTTGCTCTGAATAAAAAGCGTGGAAG
The DNA here is from genome assembly GCF_047716275.1 of Strix uralensis. Taxonomy (NCBI): domain Eukaryota; kingdom Metazoa; phylum Chordata; class Aves; order Strigiformes; family Strigidae; genus Strix; species Strix uralensis. Next base: position 3,226,909 of record NC_133978.1, on the reverse strand, counting down.
TCAAAGAAATGTCAGATTAAGGAACAACCTTGTCAAGGGGCATAACATCCACAGTTCTCCCTGCTCGGCATCTGTGGTGCCTCTGCTCTGTTTACCAACCGTCACTGACGCAGCTGAGAAATGGGAGATTACATAGTACCTGTCGTTCCTTGGAATTAACCATCAGAATTTATTTCTTATTCTTTAATATATTGTGTACTTGTTAGCACTGACAGCTAAAGTTAGAACCTTCAAACTTAGTACAAAATGTGGGGCGGGGGGGGGGGGGGGGGGGTTACCTATAGAAAATTCCAATATTTGTTTTGATTCATTGCAAGTTGGATGAAAAGTTACAATATGAAAAGTTATGATAGGCAACTTTATGTGAGCTTGCAAGAGGTTAAATATTTTGGGTTTGGTTGTATTTCGAAATGTGATTTTTTGTTATTTTTACTTTTTACCCTGGCTTCGGGTAAAGCTCTGTTTCTGAACTAAATTAGAAGTAGAAAACATACTAACAATGTTAAATTTGAACTTTAAGTACAATACAATAAAAATTGTGGAGTCCAACTCCTAGATTTCCATAGAAACTTTAACTGACATAACTTTGGTGTTTTGTGTTATATGTGGAACACAAAATCTGTCAGGCAATACATTTAGCAAGGAAACCAGAGAAAATACTGAATATACTTGTGGTGCATTTCATACTGTTCTTGAAAACTTAATTTTAACTTGTCTCGATGTTTTTCAGATGGTCAAGTAGAATAATAATGCAAGCATATATATATTTATGTATACAAGCCATCCTGTCTCTGTGTGTGCTCTTTGGAAACACTGTAATTTATTGCTATTTGTGAAGCAGAAAATCTGTGGGGTGTCTAATGTATGGTTCTCAGAAAGCAATTCTGTTGAGTGGCAGGAAGGGAAGCTAGCTGGTTATGCCACTTCGGAGTGTACGTACCTTCACAGCTCTTGATTTGAGTTGGTCTGCAAAATGGTTATATGACTCAGCTTATCTCATCGGTATCTCAAAGCTTATCCTGTAAGGCATTTCGGTATTCTTCAAAGAAATGTCTGAAATTTTAAAATGTAAAATAGATGATGTACAATGGACTTAGATTAAAATATGAGTAGATATTCAGATGTAGATGTGTTGAAAACCAGTTACGCCTGAAAATATTTTGCCCCTGCCTTAAATAACTTAATAGGCTGACTGGAGTTTGTTATTTTTAAACTGTAGCCTCCTAGTCTAGAGCAAAACCACTGTCATCAAACATTTAAAGACCATAAAGACCTTGATAAGTTTATGGAATAAATGATAGAGGCATTATCTGCTCTGTCTGAAGGATGTGTCTGTGACAGATTACTTTAAGCAGACATGGGGCATTTCACTTTTTTTTCTAATGTCTCCTACCCCATGCAAAGAAACAGCAACAGGACCGCAGATCCTGAAAAAAGTGGGCTGTAGAAATATTTCTTCATCTCTTTAAGACTTTTAAATACATCAGATCACGGGATTATTGTGGTCTGATTTAATACCTGCTTCAAGGCAATATAAAAACACAATGTTTTTAGTAGTGCTACAAATTATATATTTCAATGCAGCATATTTTTATATATGTCTTGGTGGCACTGGAAAAGATTGATGACAAGAGGTAGAATTAAGTGACAGCCTACCTATTATGTGCATCCCATATTTCAAGCCAAATGGTCAGGCTGATGCTGGAGAGCTTTGTCAATGTCTTACTGTGTTATTTTCTTTTTCTTTCTAGTTTGCTTTTTTAGTAGTGGTGTTTTGTCTGAGGATGTCTTTTGGTTGTGCAATTAAGAAAATAGTAATTTTCGAGATACCTTCAAAAGCCTACAGTATAGGTCTGGCTTTCAAATCTCTGCTAGGGCCAGAATTTGAACCAGTACCTCACATATGTACTTTCATAATCTATGATGTGCTTTGAGCAATTTCAGAGTTTTTCTGATGAAAATCTTGCCAACAGGATTTATTTTTAGAAATGTGGAAGTTAGGAAGACCATTCCTGGGTGTAAAGGGCCTGTGAACAGTATTCTGCTTCAAAGGGTAGATCATAGCTATAGTTGCAAAACTTGCTCTGATCTTGGAGTTAAAACGGAAGAAATAACATAATGAATCTGCTCAGTCTCAGCTGCTACTGGCTGCTGTTACTGCATTACCTGCTCCCTTTCTGCAACCCCCAGTTCAACATCATCTCCATTTTGGCAGTTATTAACTGGATTGTTTCAAAATACACTAATCATAGCTAACTATTTTACCTGTATCAACTGAAAATATAGCTCTTGTTGGTGAGATGTTTAAAAAAAAATCCATACCTGTAGTTGCACTGAATGGTACTGTAAGTCAAACGTTAATCAAATTGATATATTTGGTTTTGTGTTCTTTGGGGAGTTAAATGTCTGTGGTGTGGTATTGATGAAGAAGCCTGTATCATGGTAGAGAGAAACTGCAATCTGTAGTTGGTAGAAATGGATAATGTTAATTAAGAAATCTAGTATGCAGATTTGGCTCACCTCTAAAGAAAAATAGATCATTTGGTGTTTTTCTGTTAACGAAGAATTTTACATTAAGATGAAAAAAGACTTGGCGTGAAGCAGATGTCTTAGTGATGAGATGCAGGCAGCATTCTGGGAGGAAGATTTCTTGCCAGAACATACACTCAAAGAGGAGAACAAATAGGAGATACGAGAATTGAGTCAGAAAACTCTGCTCCTTGAAAATGTTTCTTTCCATGTAGCTGCTACTCTTGGTTTGCATTTGGATACCATCACCCAGGTTCTTCTTTTGATCTGTGCCCATGTACATGACTCTTCCACCTTCAAACCTGCATTGCCAATGCCAGTATGGCATCTGAGGGAGCCAGGTTTCACTTTCAAGCCTTGGATGAGGTTTGTTGTGAAGCTCAGACTCCAGATCTTTGTGTTCAGGCACAAACTGAAGACCTCTTCAGAGCTCCCTGTGTAAATCTGTTCAGTCTCCACCTTTCATACCCTTCCCAACTCATGGTACCCTAAGCAATACTTCCTAAGACTGGGTTGGCTACCTGGGAAGGTACAGTGACTGGGCAGAGAGTTGTGCACATACTTTATTTACATTTCTTCCTCCTTCCCTCTTTACTTTGATCTTTCTCTGTTTGAGAAGTTAATTAGCGTAGTTGTTCTCATCAAGTTTGGCTTTTTTTCACGTGTTCAAGTATCATTCAGGCACCTTTGGGAGGCTGACTATAAGGAGATTGTCTGGATGAGTCCATCTTAAAGTTACAGACTTTGTTTATTTTTTCATGTTAACATCATATTTCTGAGCAGGATAATAATTGTTTGTTCTGTTCTTACTAAATCACTCCATAACGTTTTGTTTTCTGGATTTGAAAACAGCCCTGGATTTCTCTCCAAATGAGGTTCATGCATTCGCATTATGAAACTTTCATTCCTTTTACAGTTGATAATGCCTGAGAAAATAAATCAATTAAAGATTACTGAAGTACTGAAGTATGCATTTCTGTTATAACTGAATCCAGTAGTGTCACCAGGTTTAATGAGATTATTTGTCTCTACCAGTATGGAGTTGTTTTTTGTACTTTATATTCATTAATCTTTTACTTAGAAATTGCCCAAATTATAGTACATCTTCCTATAGGAAGCATCCCCACTAAAATAGTTAACTTCATATAAGAAAAATAAATTCTGATGTTTGGACCGCATTCTATTTCATATACTTGTAGCCAATTGTTAGGAAATACGCTCTTGTATGAACCGGGCAATTCCAATCCTTAAATTTTAGATTTTTAATTTAGTTTCAGTCAATTTTTTATGTATATAATAGTTTTGTACTGTAAGCACTAGTTAAAATTATTCTAATTAATATGTGGAATATTAATTAATATGCATTTAGTGAAAGATTTTATACTATATTTACTAGGGTCCAAATATACCTGAACCCATGTATTTTCCATTCATTTGCATCACTTAATCTGTGTTTTGGGAACCCCAGTCTGCAAAGTTTATAGTGTTTAAATTAAACATAGGCATGATTTCTTTTTTATTTTTTTTCTCTTGAGCGTTGTGAAGTGATTTTTTTGTTAATTTTTTATTCTTCCTTCTAGGAAGAATAACCCCACCTTTGAATTTTTTTTTTTTTTCCCCCTAATACTTCTCATTATTTCAGCAATCCATATTCATTAACTGAAGCCCTTTATATCCTGGGCATGGATTTGATGGAAGTATGAAAGGATCTGACAGATTGTAATTCGCTTCTTAGTTGTGTAGCAATATTTGGTGTTGTTCTTGAGATCGCACCTTCTGGATCTAGTTGACTACATGAGACTCTGCTTAGATTTCTGGGAAGTTGAGCAGTGGATATAAAAGTTTCTCTAAGACTGGGAAATTCTCAGTGTTTCCCCCAGAGACAGGAGCTGAGTGTCCTCACATCCCAGAGCATTGGTGGAGTCTGTTTTGCTGGTAGTTATAGATTCAGTCTTAGATTTGTTCTGGTAGGATTTCAAGGGATCCAGGTGTTTTTAGGTTTTCTGTCTTTTATAGACTACTGCTGTATTAGAGAACCAGCAACTCCATTACAGAAATGAGCTAATGACTTACTACTAGTAAAAATTATTACAATGAGGTAGTAAATACCTGTCAGGTGTGCAGTCAAATAGCTGTCGCTTTTGCCAGCTGAAAAACAGATTCCTAGCCCTTTTGTAAGTGTGATTGTACTACAGTTATGTCGCCCCTTTTGTCGAGAAAGACTGAGTTTCTAGCATCCTTCTCCTCTTCACTGATGTGATCCCTTAGTCATTGCTCTTCTGAAAACTTCTGAACCTCTGTACTTTGTAGACTGCTTTACTCTTTTTCTCTCCTGCCTGATTTCCTTGCTCTAGGGTGAGTATTCAAAGACTTTCTTGACCACTTCCTTGCTGAATCAAAACCTTTGAGCCTACAGATAGAGAAGCAAAGATGGATCAGACAGGGAGGTCTGGTGGGTGAATATAGGGAAGGAGAGAAATTTTTTGAACAAATGCCTTAGTGTTACATCCTCTCTTTCTTCCCTCACACACATGTGCATACACACACACTTCTCTGGAAAACAAAGCAAAGTATGTCTGCAGGTAGATTATTTAAATAGAGGAAATGCCTAGAACCCTGTGTTCCTGGAAAAAGTAATTCAATGTCTCAATTTTTTCATATACTTGTTGAATTAAAGGAGACTTTCAGATACTTTGTGTCAGGAAAAAAACTGGGAAGGCCTCTGTTTCTCCTAATTCTTTCCCTTCTGTTTGTTTTTCTTCTTACAGGCTAATCTAATAACGTAAATCAGTGGTCCTGCAATTTGAGAATCATAATTGACTTGATCTTGTCTGTCTTCTTTTCTTTTAATGGATTTTCCTCTCTAATACTGCTTTTCTCCTCCAGTCCTTGACATATTTCTAAGAGTTCTTACTCACCTTAAAATTTTTTATTAATGTTAGCATACTTGAGCAGTGGAAGATTGCCAGAGGAACAGTGGGCTAAATGTCACTTGTCTGGAGAAAAGGTTCTGTGCAATTTGTGGTGTTTTTTCTTTTTCATAACACTGCTAACCAGATGAGGATATTGGTATTGGTGAACATTTTTAATGGAAAGTGAGTCTTTGAGAGTCAGCCTTTTTTTGGGAGGAATCTTTCTTTTTGAACTGTAAAACATTTGACAGAGAGGTGATACATGCCTGTATATGTGCACGTTTTGTACAAAGGCTATAATCAAAGAATTTTTTTAAGTTGGGAATTCAAACACTCAGAAGTTCTGGATGTGCCATCACTTTATTCTTCTCCCTTTGGTATTGAGCCTAAGACAGGAGCCTTCTGGAGCAAAGGAACGTGATTCCAGATGGTTTCATGACAAATATGTACATCAGAGTTGAATTAAGATTTCGCCAATAGCTATAAATCTGATGTTTCCAACACCTTGACGTTGAGACTTCACGTCCTAAATGTTCTTCTACTGTACCTTTTAATGAGTTATTTTGTTTAAGAAGCTTTATAAAAATTGTATTACATACTGCTGAATATATTTAGGAGAAGGATCAGTTTTCTCATGAACTGTTGTTGAACTTCATGATTATTAGAATTTTGAAGGTATGAACAGTGGTTGAGGGATATTATGTGCTATTCAAGTGGCTCCAATTTTCTTTGCATCAACCAAGAGAGGATTATTATTCTTCAACACCAGCTCCTTAAACTAGCATCTTAACTCATCCCTAAACTAGCATCTTAACTCATCCTTATAATAAAGAATTAAAGACCTAATCCCTGAATATCTACTGAAGGTTTATAGCAATTTTAGCATATTTGTGGATCTAAAATAATTTGGAAGATGACTACTTGTTGCAGGCATGATTTCCTGCATGCTTAAAGGAGCTCTACTGTTCTACCTTTCTTCCCTACCAGCAAAACTCATTATAGGTTTCATTCCTAAGGTTTTCAGCTATAGCATTGAAGTTTTCTTTCTCTCCCCATTTAGACCAAGGCTTTTTCTTATTTATCTATGGTAGGTGTGTTGCAAATCAATTTTTTTTTTTTTTCATGAAGAAAAAGTGATTGAAAGAAAATGCTCATTGGCCCAGTTCATCCTCTGCTTCTGCATGGGTTTGTGCAGCAGCTCCCTGTTCAGCTCAAGGTTTCTGTGCCCACTGCAGCCACACAGGCTGACAAAGCCCAGTATTGTAGTGGCCTGGGAAGGGGCTGCTGTTTACTGTCTGAGCTGTGCCTCACATGGTGGTGTCCTGACACGGAGAGAAATAGCACTCAGCTGGTAGTTTTTTATAGAAGAAATTTCAACTTGCGATAGCTATTGGTTCAGCATATTCTGTGTGTGTTCTTCACTTGCAGACCCTATAATGTGTAGATGTGATTAGCCTCACTTGATGGACTGGGTATATGTTATTTCATCCTTGACTTTGCTGTAATCACTTCTGGTGGTTTTGAAGTGTGGCTAAAACTTACCTGTTTATGTCTGCTAAGACTGCAGATGTGCCCCACTGCCATTTGCCTGGGGTATGTGGGTGAAGCACTGTGGCTCAGTAGAAACCATCAGCTCTGCATTAATTGGATGTTTAAAATGTATTAAAGTATGTTTCACCTAGTTTTTCCTGGATGAAACTATTACTATTTCAAGATACTTATTTTTGAGATATTTCAAAGACATTTTAACTCATAATTTTTATATTTTTATTACCAGTCTCATTAAAAAATAATAATATTTAAATAGAACAGGTCTTGCACTTTCTATTTTCTTCAGTATTTTTGAAATGTCTCCACAAAATGATCTTCATTTGAAGTGAATTTTGTTCTGATGAGAATATATGAGAAATGTTCCCATTGTGTTTTCTCTATTCTGATGTAAGCTGTTGGACATCTGTTTAATATCTGTTGGGGTTTACCGAAGAAACACAGGGTTTTAAGCTATAATTAATGAAAAATAGCAGGAGTTTAGGGGTGCCTTTCACATCTGAAAAACAGTGCATCGCACAGAACTCTTTTTCTGGAACAACTGCAGTGATTTTTGTAAGAGCTTACTGCCAGTCTAAAATGTCTAGAAAGAGAAGAGATATGGTTGGGGGAGAATGGGGGCAAAGCCCTTTATTTGATCTTTAGAGTAATGATCGTTTTGCAAGGCACTCCCCTTGGAATCATTCAGGTGAACAAGTTCTGGGCTGAGGATCTGCTCTGTATCCCCCTTACCCTGCTTATTGGATACCAGATCTTGCTTTCTCTTCTGCATTTTCTTCTCTTTTTCTGAAGGTTTTCGTGCTTTTGGAACAGTTTTTAGTAATGACCTGAATTCATGGATTGTCTTATTTCTTCAGAGCGCTCTGCTTGATCGTTCCAGCTTTTGATGTTGCATTCATACTCAGTCAGCGTGGTCGGGATCTGTGAAGCTGGCCACCCTGTGTTGTGTCCATGTGCCCTGGCTTATTCTGGCTTTCTCTTTCACAGAGCTGATGCACAGGCTCCTTACTACCTTCAGCTACAAGTAAAATGCTGAATGCTGTGGAGAGGGAGTAAAAGAAGTGAGCTGCTCTATGGATAATGCATTGGATTATTTGGCACATACCTAGAATAAGGTCCAGCTAGCAAGCCAGAAGCGAGGAAGTCACGGAAGAAGATTGTTCAGAGAAGCTGAAGGGATATAGTACATTCAGCTGGAGTTTTTATTGGAAGACATATCAGTCCAGGATTGAAAGGTGAGATTTCCTGTGGGGTTTTTTATTTCATTTCTAGTTTATTTTTTATATTCAGGGAAGACACCTTTTTTTTTAATTTTTTTTAAAAAAAAGGCAAATCTGTGATTTGTCCTTAATACAGATAGGTAGATAGATACATAATTTAATACATAGATACATACATATCATTATGGAAGTTATCTGAAGAAGTTCGCATGTTCAATTGCTTTAGTCTGGTTATTTTACTTAGAATTTGGTTTTAGGGCAGTTCTGGTAATCAAATGTCCTTGAAACAAAATTTCCGAGGAGATGACTCCTACCTGACAGCTTAGTGAAGAGAACTGGAGAGGTACAGAGACCGAATAACATGCTTGAAAACTGGAGGCAGACTGGAATGACAGAAAGGAGCCAAGATCCTTGGTAGGAGGCTGAAATCAGACAAATACAGACTAGAAACAGAGAGTAAGAATGATGAATTGGAGAAATAGCTTAAAGATGAGGTCAGTTATCCCATTGCTTGCCGCTTTTAAATAAAATTTATGTAGAATTCAACAAATACAAAGCTATGACTTAGAATTCAACAAGTGTATTTGTTGAATTCTAAGTCATGCTAAGACATTCTTAACTGGGGATGTTCAAACAGATGAAAATAATGTTCCCTTCTAGCCTTTTGTTATCTGTTCAAAGGTGATAGCATTGTTTATATGGTTTAAATTGTGGTGTATAAGATTACAGCTGGCAATTAGAGGTGAGGAGGAAGGCTGCAGTAAGGATAGAGAAATCATTAGGAAGACAGTGTGAATTGTTTTATGTGCATTAGAAACAATGTTCCTGTTGTTATATTTTATATGGGAAGTACCTGATAGTGGAAGGCACAGCTTGTCGAAAGGGAGAGGGAAAAGGGCAGAGAAGCATACCAGGTAGAAACAAAGTGCTAGGAATGGCACCGTTCTGAAATGTTGACCTAATTCTGAATTTCACTGGTAAAATAACCTTTTTCTGGAACCACTGACAAAAGGTAGGTGTTTCGTGTTAAGTAATTTTCTAAGTGTGACATTTAAGTATTTGCTCATCGGGTGGTTGCCTGAAAGGCTGCTAATGCTGCTCTGTGGGGAATGTCTGTTATTAAATGTTATAAAAGGTTTACAGTTTGTGTTCTTGATAATCTCAGTAGTACAACCTGAGCTTTATTTGTGGTATCATCTAAAACTTGATGTAATTAATTCCAGTGCATAAGATTACTGTATTCACATCTACTTCCCTTGTCAGTTAACCTGATTAATTAATTAACTTTCATGCTATGATACTTTGTGGGATATCTAAATATATGCAAATGACAACACAAAGATGTTTCTTTTAATATATATATATTTTTTAATTATAAGTAATCTTTTAGCACACTCTCTCTTAGTTGATTTGTATTAGTTGGTTTGTCCCATGAACCTGTTAGGTCTAGTTTATAGAGAGGAAAAATACTGTGGATGTTTTTGATTGTACTTGCACTTTCAGTTACAAAGGGTAGGCAATCTATTAGTAGTAAATTCTTACTGATTTGTGGAAGGAGTAGAGCAGCAACACTTTCTCAGCATCATGAACTAATGAAAGCTTGTCTATAAAATCTAACAAGTTGATCCTGTTGTCTGATCGGTTAATGTGCTAGGTACTATACACACAGTGAATTTCTGTATTTTTGTGGAGGAAACAGGGTTAGAATCTACCTAGTTAGAAAGTTTTAGGCTACTTTTAATGTCACTGTTTTAGCAGCATGTCTCAAAATAACATTCACTTGCAAAGTCAAGTGGTAAGACAGAAAAACAGAAAATTCAAATTGAACAGGCTAATCTTTATTAATAGTTTACATGTAACTTAATTTTGTAAAGACTAACGAGGATTAAACTATATCAAGGCTGTATTTGTTGGGCAAAATTAAAAACCCCAAGGAATTCTGACAAGTTATTGAGGTTTTTCTAATTAGCATTACAGGGTTTTTCTTCTCTTATAAATTTAAATTTAAAGCGGAACATTCAGAAATAGGAAGCTTGAAAATATTTATTATGTTAAGCAGTAAATATCAACCTACTCCAAAATATGAACCGTTCCAACCAATTAAAGAAATTATTCTGTTTTCTTTTACTAAGAGAAAGCCATTCTCATGAGCTTTCCTTCTACGTGTTTGCTTTTTAAAGTAGATTCAAATTTCCCAGTTGTTTCACTGGATCGGATTGGACACTGCTCTTAGGTTATTTTTTTAAAAATTTATTTTAAACCTGATTTTTATGAGAAGCACTCTTCTCACCAGTTGCTCAGTTCATTACTGAATTGATAGTTCTCGCCTGTCTATTTGTAGATAATAAAGAGCATATCTAATCACATGATCAAAACCAAGGTCTCAAGTGAGATGCGCAAGTCTTCACAAATGTGCTTTAGGAGCTGGGACTGAACTTCCCAGAATTTGCGTTTGTAAGCAGCATGGCCCATGCCAACAAGACTTTGTCCATTTTGTTGAGAGAAATCTTGGTCCGTAGCTGCCATCTGAGAGCAAAGAGATAAGATTTCAGAAATACTGTCTTCCCAGCTGTATCTTTCTGCGTAAGTTACAGATCTCTATCAGTTCTTTTCTGTCATTACTATGTGGATGTCCTAAGGGTGGGCAATCCGCTTTTTGTTCTGTGTCCTTTTTTTGTTTTCTTTAAGTAAAGAAATGGTTTTTCAGTCTCTTGCTCTTGCCACTTGAGGCTACTTTCTCCTCCTTGATCCAGCTTAAAAGAAAAAATAAAACACAACAAAAAAACCCCACAAAACAAAACACAACCACCAACATAAGAAGCCCTGGTTTGTGACCCCAACCTCCTAACCAGTTATGCAAGAGAATTTTTGTGAATTTTAAGTCGTTTCAGCTAGTTATATTTTCGGCCTGCTCTGAGCTGAATACTTCTGTATTTAAAGGTTACCCTGGTTTCATCCACTGATTAAGAATGGAGTAACAACCCCCAAGCCCTGTGTGTATGGTGAATCTGCTTTCATCTTTCACTTCTGAACTTTTTGAGAGAGGACTGCCTGGAGTCTTGTACACTTGCTGCTTTATATTTCTGTAGAAGTGTGAAGTGGCAGAAGTGGCAGCATGGCAGTGGTTTGGCTTGCAGACACGCTGCAGGGGCTTGTGCTGTTTTACGGTCTCTTGGGTCATTATTTTCTGACCAGGTTTCAGCAGTGCAGGCAAGATGCGGTGAAGTCTGCCTGGGTGTGTTACAGAAAGCTGAGGGTGCTCAGGACTCGCTCGGGCCTGTTTTCAAGAACCAATTTCACAAGTGTTCATACTGGTGTTTTTGGGGTGAGAATGTAAAGATCATCTGTGGTTGGATTATATTCATTAGGGAAAAGCAAAGGGGTTTGTGGATATCGTATATGTTTCTGAAGATGGGAGGACTCTAACTGGAAGAAGGTTTAACAACAAATTCCAAGAAACCAAATCCAAGATGGATTTTGAGTGAAGGTCCTTCTAAATATTTTCTTTCTGTTTATTTTCTTTTTTTTTTTTTTTGTTATGATTAATATCTACGCTTAATTTTTTCTCAATATAAGATGCTTTCTGAACAAGATAGGTTAAAATGTCATGGCAAGTCCATGTCTGTGTGAAGTCTCTCTGAAATTTTTTTCTTCTCCTGGGCATTCCTTGCATAATATATGGGTGAATCTGTTTAGTTTTATGCTTTTTTTTGTGATTACGTTTTTACTGCCAGAATTTCTAGGTTACATCACATGTGTTCCAAAAAGGTCTTTCAGGTAGAATTACTGTTGGTACTGCTCTTATTTATTAGCACACCAGTGCAAGTAAAAATGATACTTCAGAAATTGAGAGTTGTAGCAAACTCCTAGAATAATTCTTTTTCCAAGTGTTTTGCAGTGTATCCTTATACAGTTCATACCACACAAATAAAAGATGAAAAGCAATTATGTTAATCCCTAAAATGAAGCATTATTATAGTAAATATACTTCTGATAAACTTGCTGTTGATGCTGTTTTTCACTCGTGTAAATAAAATGGTTTTCTTGTGCTGTGCTCAACCACACTCTTTTCAAACACTGCACAGATTGTTGTGTTGCATTAGCATTGCCTGTTGTTAGCACTTCAGTCATGAGGGAGATTTGTAGCAGGAGTTATATGAAACAAAATAATTGCTTTTTTCACCCTTCTGATAAATTCCTTAGGTAAAGCTCTGTCACATGGAATCCCTGTTCCTTATGTTCATGTTTATATTGCAGTTTAACAAGAGTTTCAAATTATAATATTTTGTCTGTGCCTTAAGCTCCTGTTTTGTTGGTGAAAAATCTTTGTGCCCACTCTAGGGCACTCCTGTCCTGTCATTTCTAGTGTGACTTAGCTAATAGAGGTTGTAATTTTAGTGTTGGCAGAAATATGAAATCTCTTATTTAATGCAGTGTATGTGATGACCCATGGTTTCCGTTCGATTGATTTTATACCACTGCCGTGTTTGTGGGTACTGTGAGAGCTCTCTCGCAGCTCGCTCTCTTATCTTCTCTCACTCCCTCCCTGACTATAGTAGTAAGCTATGGGGGCAAAAATTTCCCGTTACTTCATTTATACGTGGCAACTTCTTTAGTGTGGAACTGACCTCACCTGTATGCTCATTGTTCTGGTTTTGTCCTCAAGTAACACTTCCATAAAATCTGTGTCCCAGGAAGTACCTCCCTCCACAGCTGAATCAGAGTCTGGTTCAGCAGTGGGGTGGTCCTCATTGTAAAGTGGATACTTTTATGGTTATTTTGCATAAAACTACTGTATTATTTTTCATCCTTTCCCAGATGCTTTTTTAAATCTCGGGTCTACTCTACCAAATGAAGTAAATGAATTCCAAAACTCACAGTCACTGCTTGCTTTCATCCTTAAAATAAAATCCATCACTTATACTTGAGGGCAAACGTAGCAACAAAATTAAGAATAGAATGATCTTATGGCTGGAGATGGCTGTTGAGCTTCTACCTTGAACCAGTTTCAAGTTCTAATTTAAAAAAAAGAATAAATCCAGCCTTTGGATATTGAAGCTCCTTATTACTTCTTGAAAGAAGTATTTAAAGAGAAAAATTTGTTATGAATACTTGCATGAGGAATGTAGTTTCATCTTTAGCTGGTTATAAAAACCTATATTGGAGAAAGCATCCCAAGCAGTGGATGATAATCTATTAGTACTGCATTTCTGCATTTACTGGTATGTAGATTGCACACCTTTCCCCCTCCCACCCCCCCACCCTGAGCTGGCAATCACTTTAGATTTATGTACAGATTTCCTGGAAACTTCTTATTTCTTAGCAATGGCACCTATGCTGACGTCCAGAAGCTTGATTTGAATCAATAAATTTAATGAGTAGTAAGATTAATTCTCCCAGCACTCCAAAATCTTTTGGCAGTTGCATTAAACTTTCAAATCTCATATAAATTTCTCAAGCAAATTTATTTAGTGGACTCCATTTATGGCTCCCTTGGACAATATAAGAATGTAATAAAAACTTGCTTCAGAAGAAAAGAGGGGTGGTGAAGGAGTAGGTGACCAGTGTCATCCAACCCAAAAGTCATAGGATCAGCAAAATGCTGTCAGCTGTACATTGTTTCTGATGTGCTTCATTTAGAAAGAGAGTATTTAGTGAACTCACTTTAGGGGATGGGAATATTTTTTGGTCGTTTTTCTTTTGTCTATGAAGAATAAGCTGTTTTATCTTTTCCTTAAGGAAACTTGCTGTATGATGCAGAAAAAGTCAGGTTTAACCAGATAAAGTGGTATTACAAAAGCTGATAGAGATTTCATCTTTCAGATATTTCAAGAATTGTTTTCTCTTTCAGACAGCTGAAAATTATCAACTGTTATCCTGTCTGAAATCATCAGATTTTGACTGAATCACAATAACTCAGTCTTTCCATTTTCAGTTTAAGGCCACAGGTGGTTCTTGAGTTGTACAAGAGAGAAAAGTAGGTCTTTCTGAGTTGAAAAAAAATGCACGCGTGTGGATGAGTTGTTTTGACGATATACTGCTTTGCATATGTAAAATAATCAGTAGCAGGAGGGAATATTCAAAATCCTGCATGAAAAGAGATTAAATGCTGATAGCTCTGGAATTTAACAGTCTCCTGTATAATATCTAAATTATCAAGAACAATTGTTGCTTCTATTACCTTGTAATAACACTCTCGCTTTAGGAGGGAAGATTATTTTCTCATTTTTGCGAACAGAAGAGTTGTTGTATTTGGCATAAGAAAAAGGTTTGGAAAAGATACTGGCTGTGTATTAACTGAAGGTAATTGTGCTCACTGTGACCTGGCCTGTCATGACATTTCCTGGTTTTCCTTTGAATGACACTGTTTCTTATGCAGGTCATAAAAGTTAAAATTCAGACCTCAAGCTGTCTCAAGAGATTAGGTAATTAAGAAGTCAGTTAGTGATGGAATAGGCAGTGACGTAAGCCAACACTTATTACCACTGAGCAATAAACTGCTTAGTCCAAGTATATTTTTCCACCTGAAGATAATCTGAGATTTGGTATTAATTAACTGCCATTCTTTTCATGTAATCACATGCACATACTCTTTATGTTTACATACACATGTATACACCTACATGTATATTTGTTTTCATTTGCACTGCATATTTGCAGAGTATAAATAACTAGAGATTTTGTTTATGTACAGTTCAACTAATTCTATGCATCTCACAGGTTGAAAAATCATTGAAGTTTTATGCATTCCTTCAAGTCTGGCATTCAGACCATAGTATTTTTCGGATCACTGCAAGGAATTTTTTATAGCATAAGATTTCCAAAAGCGTATTTTGTGCATTTCTTCCCCGTAGATGCTGTGGTATACTATAATCAGAAAGATAACATATAAAAATATTAATAAAATAATCCTGATGCTTATTGTTATTTGATTGTCTGATGTTTCTTTGTGGAAGGAGAGGGCAATCTTTGATCTATTTATTTTGCCTGAAAAATATATATTGGACATCTGTATATTCTGATCATGTACAAATCTCTCTGGAGTTGCCCAAACCAGTTTAGAGATAAGGTTTCTCCTTAGTACCTTATAGAACTTGAAAGGCTGGTAGACATAGGTTAATGCCTTTCTGTGACACCACAGGTTGTCCTTTGTGGCATTTGTTTCTAATTAGTCAGTAGGTTTTCACTATTAACAAATGAATAAATAATTTTAAAGAATCATTCAACAACCTGCCCTTAGCCTATGAAGTGTCAAATTTTTTAATCTATGAAACTAATTATACCTGTAAGCTTTCATCTGTATGTGGTGTTTCTTAGATGTAATCAGATCATTCTGTGAGGATATCCACTAGCAAATTTCTTGAGAAAATAATACCTGCTTCTTTCTCTCTGATTTAAAGAGGATTTTTGTACAAAAATCTAGCCTCAGGAGACTGTCAGAGACTTTAAGGCACTATGTTTTTTGCTGTTGTAGAGCATAGTGATACAGCTTTTCTGGATCTCATAATGCCCACATATCTAGTGTATTTGTCCCAATTCAAGCTGCTGATTTTGTGTGGATTCTCTTGTTTAAAATGGCTTATTGGACAACAAGCAGTAGGGATTTTTGCGAAGGATTCTGTATCAAGACCTTTTGGCCAAATTCCTCACCAGTGTATTTTAAAGAAGTTAGGTAGCTGGGACTTCAGCAGAGAAATCCTTACATGGCCAAATAATTGATTAGAAAGTAGAAAATGGAGATTAAAAGTCTAGGATTAGCCCTCACGAAGGAAGGACTTCACCACTGGAGTACCATCAGGATCTCTGATGCTCATTGTATTCATGAATGACGTGGAAAATAGGCTTACTGGGGAGATGATGATAGTGATGCTAGCGTGTTGTTTTAAAGATGAGAGCTGACAAAGAAAATCCGCAGAAGACCCTGCAAGAGTGATTGCCATTAAAATATCAAATTAAATTCAGTGTAATTGGCAAAAGATGCATGTGGGGGAATAATAATTATAGCTTCATCTCTGAGCTGATTGTTGCGATTTGGGAGCACGAGTTTGAACTTGCAAGAGGTAGTTCCATGAAAATGTCCAGTCAATATTTACCAACCAGTAAATTAAAAAGGTGTTGTAAAGGTGGTAGATAGGAATTGGTTGTTCACTACTGCTTTCAGTATAAGAATTAAGTGACCGCAGATGAAGCTCGCAGGAGCCAGAGCTCAATGCAAACAGGAGAGGTGGCTTTTCACCCCACTGATGTTTGAATTGTGGGACACGCTTCCAGGGGATGTCGCGTTCACACAGGCTAAAGGGAAGAGTAGATGTGTGTTTAGAGGAGTAAGCCATTGCCAGTTACTGAGCAACTGAACCAAATATGGCTTAACAACTGCCTGATTGGAAATGGTTGGCCATGGGGAAAAATTCAAGGATGTGTGTTTTCTCTTTTCGTATTCCACTCCTTCAGCTTGTGCTTTTGACATGATCAGAGGCAAAGAACTGGCCTAGTCCCCCAGACTGCTCCAGTATGGCCTTTTTAACTTTTAGTGTTGTGCTAAGTGTTGCCACAGGGTCTGTCTGAGTGGGAGTACGGCTAAAATTCTCTAATGCCCATTACCCATCTCAGCAGCAAAGGCATTTTTATTACTTGAATCAAATTCCCCAAAAGAAATGAGAGTGCTATTGGGACGGATGTGCATGTAGAATTTTTCTATGTGAGTGAAAGCTTAAATAGGATGAGCTAACCAGAGGATTCAAGCTCCGTGGATGAAGACTTAAGATAATTATCTCTTCTGCCTATTTAGCTGTAGTTTATAGGAAGGGTTTTGACTGACAACGAATCTGTCTCCATGAGTATTCACTATAGCCATATGCCTGAACAGGAGTGCTTGCTACCTTTCTGGTGTTTATCCCAAATGTCAGGCTGGTGTTTGCAGTTTGACATATACCTGAAGGTAATCTGAAGCTTACATAGGTAGATTGATTCTTCTGAACAACAGGGAAGTCGGTCTTATTTAGAAAATGTCATTCATCTCATTTAGACTTGTAGAATCAGGATTATGCTCTGTTGTTTGACATTGCAAAAAACCCCAGGATTGCTTACTCCTTAAAGGTTAAACCTCTTTGCTGCTGGATGAATTAATCTTTTTGATAGCTTTATACAATCTTTCAGACATGACATAAGAACCTTGTGGATTGGTTAAACAGTAAATCTTTCACTGGTCTTAGTATCAGGTGTTCTCAGATCATGTTTGGGTATGGTTGGAAGCTTCTGCATTCTCTGCCTGGCTCCATCTCTGTGCACTGAGCACGCTGCTCTTTTGAGAGCTGGACATCTTAAGAGGGAACTCGGCAGTTACAACTATTTCCCATAAACTCAGAAAGAGCTAGGTTGCATGGCAAAGTTTCTGGAGAAATGGTACTCCTTATGGCAGATGTTTTATACACCGTTGCCTTCTATGTTGGTTGGTTTTTGTTGTTTTGTTGGTTTTTTTGTTTTGTTTTGTTTTTTTTTTTTTATAGCTAGGTTGATGACTCTTGTCTTCCTAGCCCTTTTTTTATGGAAAGTTCCTTAATATAGAATACAGAATTTTCCAGTGGAAAATGGAGAAGGTACTTTCCTGCTAGTTGATTTGATTTGCCCTAAATTAAGATATTTTTGGAGTCATTCCACAAATACTGAATTCTCCATTATTACCAGAGTAATATGTGAATCTGGTTTGTTTTCTGGAAGCTTATGTCAAGGACTGCATTTCCCTTCAAGCTTTTCAGTGCATGGTGCGTGTTGGCAGCTGAATTCTGGCTGCAGGGCAAGAAAGGCTGTTGAGCCGCATGGACTGGCCATAGGAATGGCTGTGACACAGGGTGTTGTGTCCCTGGGAGGGACAAGTGCCCACTGCACTGCAGAGGGACACTTGGTAAAGGTATGTTAGAAAGGTTTTTGCTTTTTCTTAAATGTCAACTTCTCTCATGCTAGTGTGTCTAATAGCTGATCGTCAGAAAATCATGACTTTTGAACTAGTCATTATATTTACAAGGAAATGGAGAAATTTCAGACTTCGTTCAGTTTAAGTACAAGTCTTCCCTTCCAGGTCTGACTGGTAGAAAGCCTCTTGGTAAATGTTTCAGGGTAATTCTGGATGAAATGTCTGTCCCAGGACATACTCTTGAAATGGTTTATCATTTTCATGCCCAGATCACACCCATATTACTAATTCTGTTTCCTTGAGGAAATTTAAAAAAAAAAAAAAAAAAAAAAAGGAAACTTACATTCAATATACTGAATTTTATAAATAAGGCAGTGTTTTGTTTGCCATGTCTTGGTGTATCAGAAAGATGGTTAAATGGCAGCTTAAAGGAAGTCCCTTAAGCAGGAAGATTTTCTTCTATTTAAATGCAAGCAGACTGTCAACATAAGGAGTAACCATTATGTGCAATAACGGTGTAAATCCTGTTGCTGTCCTTACGCCTGGCTTGGCATATTGCCGAGAAGAGTAGATACATTTCCTGCAGGAGAATACTTAACAAGAGATGGTATCAAATGCTTAAGAAATGTGCATCAATATGGGTTCTGAGTGCTGCATTTAGGTCAGTCAGTATCAAGTTGGAATATGAAAAGCAAGGTTTTATTCAGAAGTACTTGTATCATCAGACATTGTGTTACTACTTTCTGAAAACAAATTGCCTATTAAAAAAAATTTGAATAAGAATGTTTCTGTTTCAGTGTAGCAATACTCCCTTTCACAAGCAATGTTGAAATGGTTGGTGTTTTGAAAAGCCTTTAAGGCTTTTTCTAAGATTCCTCCTCTGACTGGATAAGGCCTGTATGTCTAACCACTCTTCATTTATATACAGAAAGCTTGTGTTCCCAGATCTTATACAAACCTCTGACTTTGAGAACATTAACCTAAATCTTTTTGCCACTTCACTTTGGGGAGAAAAGAAAGGGCAAAAGAATAGAGTCTACGGTACGTAGCCATCATTTTCTGATGAACAGCTGGTACCCAGACACAGCCTAAGTTACAGGCTGATCTACTGGCTTAATACCACCCCTACCCCCCAATCAGACACTTCAGAAGAGTGGACCTTTAGAAGTCGGACAATAGAGTCACTTGGACTTCAAGAATCTTGAATCAGTTCTGGGGTTTTTTAGTTTCTGTCTTGATTTTCCTGTTCCATATAAATGTTTAGGACTTAACCAGGCCCAGAGCATAGAGGCCAGAGTCCCTAATCAACATGAGAAATGTGCTGGATTACTTGCAGAGTAAGAGACAGTTGCCGCATTCTTGAGTGCCTTGGAGTTGGGAGCAGTCTGGGAGTCATATATGCGTGCCAGCCAGTAAGATGAGATTTGGGAAAAAAGCATGAGAATAAAGCAGTCAAAAACTGCATGTATTTTAAATATCAAAGGATTGGCAGATATCCTGCAGGCCAGTGTAATGTCAATTTGTGTCTGTTGACAACTTCCACTCAATTGTTGGAGAGAAGCTGGGTGAAGGTGTGAAACTCTGACAAGTGGGTCAAAGTTATCAATTCAACTTCTTAGTAGATTATCAAAAATGTTCTTAAATTACCCATGCGTAATTGATCAGAATTGCAATGCTGATCTTGTTGTTTCTTAGTCCGTGCCTCCTAAACATACCATTAGCTTGAACTAAGATTAGACTAATGCATTCAGTTCCCAGCTCAACCATAAACTTAATTTTATAATAAACAATTTTCTCAGTCTGCCCTGTGCCCCAGTCTCCTTCCTTAAAATGGGAAAAACAGTTCATTATTTCATGGAATTGCTATAAATATAGAAGTTATAAAAGTTTGTGACATTTTCCGTTCTTGTAGTGATAGAGTTGAAGAAAAATGTTATTTAATCAATATGTTACATTTTGGCAGTGCAAGAGATAAAAGATTATGTATTCCTCATTTCGTGCATCTTGAGCTTGCAATCCAATTTGTGAAGAGCCATTAATAGCCACATACATGTGTGGGGGGGTACTTCATAGCTAATACTTTATATTAGATGTGACTTTTATCTTGTCTATCTGTCTCACATTCTGCTTTCTACAGTTGTTTTCTACAAGAAAAGCTGTCATATGATGATCTAGCAGGCAGTGTAGTTCAGTTCTAATGTTGCTGGCAAGCAAGGAACACAAAATCCCTTTCTATTACCCGTGTTATCAATGCAAGAGAATATACAATTGTGCCAGCGTCAACAATTCTCAGAATCTTACGAAAAGCTGAAGTAGAACACAGTTATGAGTAATATATAAACAGGTAAGAACAGCCTCTCAGAAATCTTTTTTGGACTGTTGCCTTGGTGTTTACATTGGAATTGTTGCTTTATTGTGGTATCTGTGTGGTCCTATATAGCTTTAAATGTAAAGGCTGTGTGCTGCTTTTGCCTGGAGTGGAGTTAATTTTCTTCACAGTAGCTAGGATGGGGCTGTGTTTTGGATTTGTGCTGGAAACAGTGTTGATAATTCAAGGATGTTTTAGCTACTCCTGAGCAGTGCTTACACAGAGTCAAGGCCTTTTCTGCTCCTCACCCCACCCCACCAGTGAGTAGATGGGGGGTGCACAAGGAGTTGGGAGGCAGCACAGCTGGGACAGCTGACCCCAACTGACCCAAAGGATATGCCAGCCCATATGGCCTCATGCTCAGTGTCTAAACTAGAGGGAAGAAGGGAAGGGACATTCGGAGTGATGGCGTTTGTCTTCCCAAGACTGTCATGCGTGATGGAGCCCTGCTGTCCTGGAGATGGCTGAGCACCTGCCTGCCAATGGGAAGCGTTGAATGAATTTCGTGTTTTGCTTTGTGGAGTGCATGGCTTTTGCTTTATTAAACTGTCTTTATCTCAACCTATGAGTTTTCTCACTTTTACTCTTCTGACTCTCCCCCCTGCCCCACCAGGGGGGAGTGAGCAAGCGGCTGTGTGGGGTTTAATTGCTATCTAGGGTTAAACCACAACAAGCAGAAAGATTCAGGTAAAGAAGGCACTTTTCTATGTAGTGTTTATATTTCAGCTTGCAGTTCAAAGGAGGTTTTGCAGTAATTTACTCCCTCTGTTTCTTTATTTTTCCTTCTATACAAAACCTGTGGTCAAGAGAAGTATATGGTCTGTCACATATTCATAAAGCTTTGTGGAGAGTGTTCTTGTAATGAGAACGTGCGGTGCTTTGCTCCTGCTAGGCTCTGCTCCACAAGGAGATAGGCGCAAAGTTTGCCTTTTACTGGAATAAGTGACCTTTCACGTACACAACCAAATTACCATGAAAGAAAATAATGAAAACAGGGACCTGAAGGATTACATCTATTTTTAGAGGAGGATATTGTGCTAAGAATATGAAAAATAGGAATAAGAAAAGAAAAATCTGTAAAAATATGTCTTATTTGTGTTGTTGGGACTAGTCAGTAACTGCTATGCATAGGAGAATCTGTGTATATTTAGTATGCTTTTGTATCTTCTAAAGGCAATTTCAGAGGCTTTGAATTTTCATTTTTATATTGGAATGAAAACAAAAAAATTTTTTTGTGGAAAAAACCCAGTAGAGGTCAGAAAGAACACAAATGTGTGCCCCAGCCATGCCCTGTAGCACTAAGGCTTACAACACTGTTCGTGGATGAGATAAAAGCAGCATCACAGCTGAAGTAAGGCAGGGTAGTAAATTTGACCAGAGTCATACCATTATTAAAGGTGATGCTGTGGCTCTAATATCCTGGTCAGAAAGGTTCCCTTAAAATAGAACATACAATGGTGAAAGCAAGTGTTATCACTATTACAAAGACAAATGTTAGATGGTCCTTGTCAAATTTATTTAATGCACGGTTTTAAGATGTTTAGGTCAAATCATGTGCTACTTCCACAAGGTTATTCTGTAAGTGTAAGCCAGTCTTCAGTTCTTTTCTTGATTATTTCTTGTTGACTTTAGAGTCACTTTCCTTTTACTAGTGGCCTAGTTAATACTTCACTTGCTTCTGGTTCAGATGTGCTGATTGCCAAGGTCATGATTTTTATCAGAAGTCCAGAGGTAATGGGAATTTCATAGCAATTTTAATCACTCTTTTCCTCAAGTGATTTTTTTGATTTCTTTATTGCTGTCATCAAGACAATGTATATTCTGACATCCACTTTAGACCAAGTAAATGACATTTTTATAATCATCAAAGGTAGTAATGGGCACATTAATTTTTCAGTGAACAGTTGGAAGAGACGAAGTGACAGTATGCAATTGTGCCAGATTTCTTCTGGTATCCAATCATTTGCTTTCGCTTCCCTTTAGGTTGACTGTGATTTTCTGGTACAAATGGAGTGCTTGATTAGTTAAAGTAATTGAAATGCCCATTTATAAAATAGCAAACCAGAACTAGTACAGTACTGAGAAGACAGACAGATGTGATTCAGTTTCTCAAACTGGTTTTGAATCACCAAAAATGACTTAAAATATATTGGACTCTACTCTCACACGTGAATGTTCCGACTCAGTGTGACTAGTAGGGCAAAATATTTCAAACCCTGTCAATGATGATAGGCAGCCACAGAAGAGTAAATCATAAGTGTGATTGGAAACAGAGATTTAGTTGTTGGTGCAAATAAGTTATATGGCTGTTACTCGAAGAAATACAGTTAATAATACGTTGACACTGAAATGATGATATCTTATTCACAATCCAGACTTGTGATGTGATGGTATTTCCAAACACGCCTGTGTGCTACCTAATATATATAGCAATCATTATGTTGCACTGAGAATTGGCTTTGCCTTTGCCTTTTCTCTCAAGAGAAACACTGCTGAAGTCAGATTTTTCTTGTGATACTGTGGTTGCGTCTTTCTGACTGTCTTTGTCTTTCTGTCAATTCAGGTATGTATAAACTATCAGAAGTGGACAGCCTTGCCTTTATTTAAGGTCACAATTGCTTTATATTCGTAGTCTACAAATTCTTGGCTATTTTCATGGCTATCCTTTAGAATTTTTTTAATCATTTATCTTGTTTGTTTGTTTTGAAATTTTCAATGCAAAAATTAAAAAGAACAAAGCATTTTTTTCTTTCCATTTAAGAATTTTACATGCATAAGCAACATTTCAATGCTCTAAGGGCTGGGATGGCTTAAGTTTTAAAGCTTGAAATTTAATATACAAGCATTTTTGAGGATGGGTGCATGGACATATACTTTAGACAATTACTTTTGATTTAGCTGAGTCATAACTAACATAAAGACACAAACTTCACAATACAGTAAGAATATCACTTTTTTCAAAAGAAAAAAGAAGCGTTGTGTATGTATACATTTTCAGATGCTTCAGTTGGGGGCATTGCTCTGGGTAGTAAACTGGTGTGACTAAGAAAAAGTAAGGAGTAGAT
This sequence comes from Strix uralensis, assembly GCF_047716275.1. NCBI lineage: Eukaryota > Metazoa > Chordata > Aves > Strigiformes > Strigidae > Strix > Strix uralensis. The sequence continues at coordinate 3,203,357 of NC_133978.1, read as the reverse complement.
ATGGATTTCCAAGGAGGGAACAGAAGCATGGATTCTCTAAACAACAGAGTAGCGTACACACCAGGGCATTGTAATATATTGTAAACATGATAGATTATCATACTTTAAGGATTATATTATATTGTAAGGAATATTCTTAAATAATATTTCGTAATATTCAATTTAATTCTTGGCAGGCCGTCTCTCAAGGGATATGCCTGCTATTATTTATTCCTAGTAGTTTGTCTTCTGTAATGTAGCTATTATTTTAAAGATAAAACATTAATTGAGCAGCTGTATATGTGATATCATGCTGGGTTTTTTGTTTTCTCCAAGTTGTGACCTCTTCCACAATAGATTGAGTACCTTTGTACTTTAAGTGTATTGTTTGTGACTCTGAGCTACTTACATTATTTTCCTGCTGACATTCTCAGAATCATAGAATATCTCAAACTGTAAGGGACCCATAGGATCATAGAGTCCAACTCCCTGCTCCTCACAGGACTACCTAAAACTAAATCATATTACTGAGAGCATCATCCAGATTCTTCTTGAACTCCGACAGGCTTGGTGCCATGACCACTTCCCTGGGGAGTCTGTTTCAGTGACTGACCACCCTCTCAGTGAAAAACTTTTTCCTAATGTCCAATCTGAACTTCTCCTCATGCAGCTTCATTCCATTTCCTCGTGTCCTATCGCTGGTCACCAGAGAGAGGAGATCAGCAGCTCCCCCTCCGCTGCCCCGCTTGAGGAAGTTGTAGACTGCATTGAGGGCACCCCTCAGCCTCCTCTTCGCCAAGCTGAACACCCCAAGTGACCTCAGCCACTCCTCATAAGTCTTTCCCTCAAGATCTTTCACCATCTTGGTTGCACTCCTCTGGACACACTCTAATAGTTTGATGTCCTTCTTATTGAGGCACCCAAAATTGCACACAGAGCTTGAGGTGGGGCCACACCAGCGCCGTGTAGAGTGGGACAATCACTGCCCTCAACCAGCTAGATATGCTGTGATATTCTTGATTTCCACCAACACGGAAAGTAATGCTTGGTCTTTGTGAGTTGTGTTGATTGCCCAGCACTTGTCTTCCCATCAATTTTGCTTGCAGTTGATGCTCGTTCCTTTTAAGCTGGTGATTCTTGGCATACAATTGCTTTCATTTAGTTTGCTCATTGCCCTCACTTACTTTGTTAGTCACCATCCTGCCTCCAAGAAGTATAAATCACTCAGATGGCTGATAGAGTTTTGTAATCTGGTGAAAAGAGGGTATTATTAGTGGGTGTACAGGGCAAATGATATTTCCCTCTTATAAATTCATGATGTTTCAGTTCATAATTTTTTTGTTTTTTATTCAAGGAAGATACAGAAATTAATTTATGATTCCTCTTTTGGACAGGAAGAAGAAACCCCCCCAGTTTCTCAATGTTATCCAGCCTATTGCTTTATAGGGAATTGACACTTGAAGCTTATCTTTTATGTAGGCCTTCAGTGGCTTTGCAGCACAGGTTACACTGCACAGAAGAGGGAAGCCAGAAAACAGCATACAAACTTTCTTTCTGGAGAATGGTTCCTACTGAGGATTTTAGAAAAAGGGAAAAAATATGAAAAAATGTTCTGACAAAATTTTGAAAAGATAGTGCAACCAGTCCTGAGGTCAAAGGTGTACTGTGACTAATAGAAATGAGCTTACTGAGTAAAAGCAACAGGATTTAGATATGTTTTTCATACATGGATATTAAAATATAATTCCTTTTTACTCTAGATAAAAATCTCATTCCATTTGTTATTTTAACATCTATGAAAACACAGAGGAAACATGATGAAAAATGTCACAGATGAAAAATATTTTTGGGTACAGTACAGGATTCACATTGGCATAAACAAGTTGTCCTTTGGGCAGGGGTGAAGCCTGGAGATCCATGTCACAGAATACATCACTCCTACTCATTCCTCTTCTATATTCTGTGGCAAAGTAGCTTGATGACATTCAAATGTGTTAAATACTGCCTGCTCTCAATGTGACTTCAGAGTAAAATCGTAGCTGGAACCTTCTTTTGGATGTTTTTCCCATTTTTGCGCTAGACATTCTAATAATAAACACCCCACTGAACAAACAGTTCTCGGCTTCTGTTAGGCAGAATGAAGGGGGAACATATTTCAAGCCCATGGAAACAGGATTTCCTGAACCTTCCAATGAGATAAAGTAGTATTACAAATATGCATTGTGCAGTCCAGACAGATATGTTAATAATCGGGTTTACTTTCCAATTATAAAGAATTTTATTTGATAATGTGGAGGGAATAATAGAGGGAGTGTGTACATCTCCCGAGGTCTTTAGTTATCACCTATTGTAGCGGTAGGAAATCTCCTTGGCTTCCATGAGTAATGACCTGGAATGGATAGCTCTAATTCCCTCTTTCAACAATGCATTGGTAACTTAAACAGTCCTAGTTGTGCTTATTGAAGCATTTGCAATTACAGGAAATGCCTGTCAGAAGCTCTGCTGTGTGTGTAAGTTGCTACTGCTTATAGAGCTTAAATTATTTATTGCACGGTTTCTGTTCTTCCCTCAAGACTAGAGCTGTAAAAGTACTTTCACAGGGTTTAGCTTTTTTTTTTTTTTTCAACTTTACATAGCTTTTAGTACTTGAATCAAAATAGCTGTTAAATAAGTGTAGTGTGTCAGAGAGAACTTTTATTAGTCAAAAGAAATTAGTGCCACATATTTCTTTGTCTAAAACAGAGCAAGCTGAAAACCTTCCCGACCACTCATAAAGTTGTTGCATTTTTCCTCCTTTCTAAGCATTAATCTTTAGTGAACCATTGAAGAAGTGTCTAATGTCAAAGTTTGATATGGAGGCGTGTTTGTGAAGAAGTCGGGATAATTTTTTCTGTCAAAGTCTCAGTTCCAGCCCCTGCTCTGTAACCTGTTTTCTAACCCCCTTCCTTCCCTCATTCAGGAATTGCTTACTAAATTCCAACCAGTGACCCTTGGTCAGCGGAGCTGGCAATGTGTGTCCCCAAGGCTGTAATCAGGTTGATTGAACCAATTAATGTATGATAATTAAAAATCCAGTAGGACTTTTCTGTCTTTCCCCTAAGTATGTCAGGTTTTACACCTCAGGGACTTTTTAAATTAATATTAATTGGTAGTTTTATGTTAACAGACAGACTGAGCACTTTTGAGCTGGTAACTACCGAATACCACAAATTTGAACCTCCCCTGTGACATTTTTTGTGACTAAGTTTTCAATGAAGAGTGCGCTACAGAAAGCAAAGGGATTTGACATAAAACACTGGAATCTACCAGGGTTCGGATACATTTTAGAAGCTTAAACCTCAAACTTAAGAACATATTTTCTCAACTTTTCTTAGAGATTTTTGTGCCAAACATACTGGAAAAGGAAACATTTTGTTTCCCATAACATGAAAAAAAAAAATCTACAGAATTCATCTCCCTTCTTCAATACCCCCAAAATGATAGATTTTGCTAATATTCTTAAACACATGACAAAAATATGACCACTCAATATATATTTACATATGTGACACTTTTGGAAAAAGCAGTAGCTAGTGTTTTCTCAGCAGCTAAGTAATTTTATAAATTATATAGAGGACGACTGATCCTGGTGGTCTCCATAAACTACCATAAAATCCAATTTGTTAAGTGATTTAATTCTATTAAAAAGAAAATGGACTGATCCGCTTGTCATAGTTAGAAGTAATCCTGTCTCAATTTCAGAAGAATAAAGTAGCATAGTTTTGGTTTCTCTTCATTCATTTCATTTTCTTATGAAAGGGTTTTCTGGACTAGTATCTTTCTCAAACTGCGGATGCTGTTGGAGAGGAGGTGTTCCTGCAGATGGTTACAACAGTGTGGGAGGTAAGTAGGATTTGTTTTAACTGATTGATAGTTGAAAGTAATATAAAGGGAGGAGAGAGTGCTAGGAAACTGAGGTGTTTCTGTGTAGCAGGGTAAGTAGAAGTAGCTCAGTACAAACCAGGGCTGCTCTCTGCAAAGAAAATATGTTGTGTTTTTTTTGACTTCGGGACTGCCCTGCCTTTTCCACAAACACCAAATGTGAGTGTATGTGCGAAGCCTGAGCTGGGTAAGAGATCAGAGCTACGAGTTGGTGTGCACTGTCTGCATTTAGTTTCAGAAGTTTGAAATGTGCTGATCTGGGAGCTCCAGAAAGGCCCAAGAGCGGTCAGGGTACTTTTACCTTTGGCTAATGCTATTAATGAATAATATTCCTGTCCAGTGCTGCATTGGTATGACCCATGAACAATATCTATAAATTTTTAAAGTGCATTGAGACAGTAGTTTGGGGAGGTAACTTTCAGTATTTCTTTAATGACTTAGCACGCTTCGATCTGGCTTCGCTATGTGTGCAAAATGAGTGTATACTTAAATGTAAAAGAATGAAATGAGGTTTGTTTCAAGTTAGAAGATGCAAAAAGTATGGCTTTACTTTTCTTGCGTATGTGTTAGTCTTCTATAATCAGTCACACAGTCCCTGGTTTTCCTTCATGAAGCACGTGTCCTAGCACAGAGCGGATAAGTTTTATCTCCCTATTGCATGGCCTGTTTCGATCAGGTTGTGGATCGTGCCTTGTTTACTGTATGCTACTAAAACACTACTTGGGAGATTAAATTATTTACTTATGGACTTTTCTATATTGATTATCTCTGTGTTAGCTTATGTTTCACACAGGCTGACTGATTTTCGGTTTTGTTGTTTGTTGTTAATATCCTTATAAAGACAATTATATTTTTAGTTTATAGCCCGATCTGAGGCTCTTAAGACTTGATAGTTAGGAGTACTCTGTGCCATCTCTCTTTTAAGGCCCTTTTTGCCCTTTGTTTTCCTCATTCTGTCACCCTGGCCCTCTAATGCCAAGTATTATATGTCTTTTGTCTCAGCTGGCTGTAACTCTCCTTCCCTCCTCATCCAGTACCAAACTCAATGCCTCAGTTTGTTTCAAACTCTTTCCTTCTAACATACAGTTTTTTGTCTGCTGCATTAATTTCATACATACACCTTCTTTTCTTATCTGGTGTGGCTGCCAGTGAAGGAGTTTTCACTGAGGACAGGAGACACTTGCTGTCTTTATTTTCATTTCTAGTTGTGGTCTGCTGTGCAACTTCAGGGGAGGTAATGACAAACCAGGTGTGAAAATGTACCAGCATACCAGCATGGTCCTAATCTTTGGAGGTTTTAGCTAAATTTTATGATAACTTTTTTCAGCAACTGTACACTTTGGAGGTGCTGTTTGGTTGGTTTTTTTTTTAATAGAGATGTGTCACTTGTCACAATCTGGTTTTCATGGGGTGGGAAACATAGCCTCAACATAAAGTGCGTTTTTGTTCAAAGCCTGTGCTTTGAGAGTGGGAATAGAAGAATCTTTCAATGAAACATTGTTTCTTGCAATTCTGAATGTAAAATATGATACCTCACAACCACTGGGGATTTGAAACAACACCACAAAAGGAATTTGATCTATTTGAAGTTTTATGAACCTCTTTTTAGCGTCCAGGAACCAAGAGCACTTTTTTTCCAGAGTAGAATGGTGGGGTGGGGGGGGGGAGGCACAAAATTATGCTTATACAAAACATTCTGTCTTTTGTCTATGAAAGGGGTCGATCTCAAGTTTGAAAATTGTTCTAGTTGCTTGGAGTGAGCTGCTGGGTGCTGCCTGGTTTTGAAGATTTGATCCCCAGCTGCCTAATGTCTAATACATGCTCAGTTAAGAAGAGCATTTAAAATTCTCTTTGAGAAAAGAGGCCGTTTCAGCTTAAATGCCCAATGCACAGCAGGAACTTAAAGGTGATGAGAAGAGCTATCCTTTTTCTTTCTGATGTGTTCTGTTGTCTTCTCTATTTCATGGTAGCAAAGACACAGTGTTCTACAGAAAATATAAAAATAATTTTTGTAATTGCTGAAACCTTTCTTTTTAAACGATTAAGCTACATAGAGCATTCTCTCAAATGTCTCTCTGAATAACAATGCCCCCTGTTAAAATAGTTACCGAGTTATTCTTCTGAGTTGCATAACCTACATATTCATGTTAAAACAGCACTATAATTAGCTTCATTTTTATTGGTCAGGCTCTGTGACTTCAGAAGGATTTAAGGCTGAATGCGGTTACACAAAGCTCCAGATTGGAGGCATATATCTTCCATTCAACTCCTGCAGATCTCACTATGGTCTAAAATTGGACTTGCAGAGCAAAACTTTAAAGGCAATTGTGAAGGTGGTCTGAAAGATTAAATAAAGTGTAACACTAAACAGGATTGAGATGGGTTTGTAGCAGGTTTTGTAAGGCAATAGGAGATTTTGGGGCTCTCAGAAATATGAAGAGAGGTTTTGGTAATTTCCATATTTCTCCTCAGATGAGGATTTCCATATTTTCCTCAGGAAAATATCTTTAAAAGTCATCCTCAGGGCCTTCTTATCAGTCTCTAACCTCCAAGTTTAACAGAAATTTTTTAGTAGTTAACTTATGAACATTTGACAAGTTTTCATAAGTTCTAGAGTTAAAAAAAAGGTCTGTTCCTCAGTCTTGTGGTAAAATCTTTATAGTGATTGGGTGAGAAAAGAGGGGCTCTTTTCTAATGTGGAGAGTGATCTGTTTCCCTAACAGGCATTGCACAAAGGATGTAATCTCAGTGAGCATTTAATTTACTACCAGTTCAGGTGCTAGCTTGAAGCTGTGAAGTGAACTGTATTTCACACTAGCTGTATTTTCACAGTATTTCACAGATTCAGCTGTTTGTGAGCAGCTCTGTAACTCTAAGGGACCAGCATCTGTGCATGCTGGCACTGCTCCCTTTTCCCCCTGAACAGCCACCAGCAAATAGTTCCAAGGAAGAAGGATGACATTCAGTAACTTCACCTTCTTCAGTTTGATGTCTGTAGGTTCTCTCCTTGATAGATACCTGAATTAGTGCTCAATAAGTAAATAAGCAGGTAAACTGGGACAAAACAAGTTTTGTGCTAGTTAAATTATTTGATTTCTAGGGCTGCTCTTTTCAGAGAACACTGACAGGCTACAAGTATATCAGACAATAGCTGCCTAACTCATCTAAGTTCAGAGAATAAATTTCAGAGAAGATGAAAAAACATTTGTAAATTGGCACTTTGCCACCAACTCTGGTTCAGTGCTAGAAGGAACACTGCCTTATAACAGAGCTCTTATAATCACTAATACAAAACTATCGTAATATGTGTATCTGGGAAAGGTGAAATGAGTATCTGATGATAAGACAAATTTATTCTACTTGAGGTAACAGATTCATCTGCCTGCAATCACATTGGTTTACTGATTTCTGCAAATAAAAGCCAGGTTTCACTTACTTCTCCTCATCCCTAATATTCTTCCACCCACTCTGCGTCCTGTTAGCTTGATTAGAGCTCGACTACAGTTCTCACTGAAGTTTGGCCAAGCAGTTACTTACATAATTATCTTATTTCTGTTATTATTTTCCATAGTAAGATATTAAGGTCTGCGAAGGAAATCCTGATTAATTGTTAAAGCTTTCTCCAACAGTAGGCAGAATGACAAATTGGTTCCTGGGAGTATCATAAGCGTGATACACCTAGAACCCAACAAGAGTCCATAGGATCCGAGATCAGCTTAATGGCATCAATTGAAATGAAGGTGTTTGGAAAGGCTTTAGAGGATTTCAGTATGGGGTGGGTTTTGTTTTTAAGATATTTGTGAGCTGTATTATGGAACAAGCAGCTTATCGTCTAGCTGAGACAGAGTGCCTTTTCTCCTGGGGTATGGTGCGGTACAGGCCAAACAACACAAGGGAACGATTCCAGCCAGGGAAGGAGCCTTTCCACATGGTATTTGAAGCACACGTATTTTGCAGCTGCCATACAAGTCCTGTATGCAGGCAGGGACCCTATGTCCATGTTGGTTAACTTGTTGGTATACTCTATTTTGAGAAGCAGTTTGGTTGTTAATGTCTACTTACAACTCCTTCCTCTCCCTGTGCTTTTACCTCTTCATTTGTTCTTCTCAAGCCGGGCCATTCATAGGGTGTCATTCAGTGTAGAAATTGTTTATTTTCATGAAACAAAATGATGACCTGTTTCTGAGACCACAAAAACTACTTTTCATTCTTCTCAGTACAAGATTGGACTGAAAAGAAAATATCTTCATGTTTATTTTCATTATTATCACAAAATTTCATTCTAGTTGTTATGAAGTTGTTACTAATTAGTAGTTCTCTCCTCTGTTGCCATGAGAGTTTTCCTTCAAGTGTGAGCAAGGTTTTCGTCTTAGAGGACATTCTTAGGAGAGATTTTTAACTGCAGAAATTTCTGTGTGAAAGGGACTTATGTACATTAAGGAAGTAGGAAGTGGGCTTGCTCTTGAAGAATTCATCAAAGATTCCTGAATGGAGAGGCTGTATAGTTTTATTTCCCTTTGGGCATCTCGATACTCAATGTACTGGCATGCATGTGAACAATATACATGATACTGCCTTCTACATTCGCTGTTAATCTGACCTGTATAACTCTGGTATCTACTTTCTCTTGTTGAAGATCCAATATTGTTGCCACAAGAAGGGACAAATTACTACCTCAATGAGAAAAAACAACACAAATAAAAGAACAAAGTGTCCATCAACTACAAAACCTCAACGTCTTGTACTGTTGGTCCTCATGATAATAATGTCAGTCATCTGTCTAGTTTTAATGAGTAATTTGTGCCGTCTTCTGGATTCACAAGAGAGACTTGGCTTAAAGCAAGTTAATCATTGGATTATAGTTTCAGTTCTGGGTAATGTTTTGTTCATACTATACATGAAATATGCTCACACAGTAGGAGTAAAAGGAGGAGAGATGAGGAAGTGTTCAAGAGAAATAATAAAAGAAACAAAGGAGAAAAAAGATTTTTAAAAAGCTCTCACCCCCTCATTGAGAGCATTTCCACCTACTAAAGCCAGATATGGAAATTACTTTTTTGTTTTGTTTTGTTTTGTTTGGATTGATTCTGTTCTGGTGTTGTAACAGGTTGGTGTAAAGTCAAAATGTCTATCAGCTTCTCCATGGGTGATTAAATGAAAAATTCTGTGCAGTATTCCATGTAGTCCTACAGAAATGGGACTGGAGAAAGTCAGTTCCCCTGTCTCCTGTTTTCTCTATTGAGGTGAGGAAGACACACAGAAAGAGGTATGTGTTTACTTTGGTAAATATACCATAGCCAAACCTTTTTTTTTTTTTTTACATTTCTGATTTCCTTGCACGCATGGGATATGGCTCCATTGTAGCATGTTTTCAGATACTGTCATTTTCTTGATGAAAAAGGTGATGTAAGATGTTGGCAGACTTGCTATGCACAAAAAAGCGGTTTGTAAGAACAACTAGGGGATAGTTGTAGATGGCTACTAGTATCTGAGCTGAACGACAGTTGCAGCATGAACCCAAATGTACTTCAGAGAAGGAAAACATGGAAGTCATGCATTAATTAATACAGAGATGAAAATACTTGGTATTGAAAGAGAGAGACATGCTAAAGGTGGTTGTGAGCAACAAGGATGCCTCAAGTCTGGCTGATGACAGGTCACAGGTGTAAATTCTAAATGTCTGCATTTGTGACTATTCTTGCCTGTCATTATTCCAAGGTGACGCTGCTGGAAGAGCAGTTGCTTGCGCAGCGCTCTAACACTGGTGTCCCTTAAAATGAAACTTTGAGTCCTCAGCAACCTGAGCATGATGTCACAGGTGAAATCTCTCAGAAATTATGGCATCTGCATAATCTGCCCATGGAGAAGATGTAAGATAGTAATCATAATTTTTTTACTGGGGTCCCTAAAACTTTCCAGAAAAGGACTTTCATGGAGACAGTCTTCAGCTTTTTTTCTATATAAGGTCAGATTTATACCTCATTTATGTGTAGAAATATCAACTAGTGGTCTTAATGAGCAGTTACTTTTTGATACTAGCAATTGTTTTAGTAGAAGTAAAGCAAGGGGTGGGCAGAGTGGGGAAGGGGAGAAAAAGAAAATCCAAGAGCTTTCAGAGAGTATTGGTTCTCTAAAGTCAGACTTGATCTAATGAACTAGAAACAAAACTCTTCGTATCACAATATCATACCTATCAATAGCTCCTCCTCAGACTATCCCCAAACGATCATCTGGTCTTGTTCAAATATTTTACTGAAACATAAAGGAAACTTTAAGCTTTCTTATGCTAGAGGTCACAAACAAGCTAAATGCCTGCTAATATAAATAACATACAGTATTGTAATGTTGATTCTGACTGCCTTTTCCACACCCACTGCTGTCCCCTATCCTTTAGCAATCCTCAGGGACAGATAACTAATTCTGCTGAGATCCTTTCATTGAAATGACAATTTCACAGCTCCCTCTTGGGACAGTCATGGGTATGATCAGATTTTCAATCTGCAAACACTTATTGATTTGCTTTCTAAAAACTTCCTAAGAAATCCCACCTGGGCAAAGAATTTCTCTGAACTCTATCATCCTCTCTTACAAGGTCTTCAGAAGAATAATTATCTTTTAAATAAAACTGCTGTGGTATGTTCTTGATAGAATATGTAATTAAATTATCTGAGCTGGAGTGCAGCTATTACAGCAGGCTTAGAATGATGCATAAAAATAGATTATCTGCCTATATTTAGGATACATACATGTATTACATAATTAAAAACATATACATCTTCCCGGGTTGTTTTGTGGGCTTTGTTTAATAATTGGAAAGTTGATGGTATTTTAGGGGGGTTTTATTCTGGTATCAGTTAATACAGACACAGCTTGTATTAGAAAGCCATTTAGCAACAAAGAAATGTGTAGTGGTCAAAAGGTGCCATAAATTTTTAAGTATGTAGTTCATATATGCAAAATTTTATATACTCCTTAAGAAACATGGTTATTCCACCAACAGAGTTTGATACAGCATTCCACAATTCACATGGTGCCTCGCTTTCTTGCAGAACACAGTATAGTCTGGTTTAGTCTGTCTCTCTTCTTTTTATACACCAGAATGCTTAATCTTAAATCCTGAATATGTGATTACATTAATCCTGATGGTAGATTACATTAAATAAGCATGTGAATGAAAATGTGAATTAAGATTAGAATTGGGGCTTACTCATTATCACTGAATATCAGGTGCGTTTTGCAGTTTTTGCGAAGATGTCCACTGTAAGATGCTGGGCAGTATCCTTGCCTGGCTTAGAGCATCAGTCCATGAGGTGAAATGACAACCATTCTCAGAGAGGTTTTGAACTGTATGAATTGGTTTAATATTTTGCTGTTAGTATTCAGAGGGGAGTCCGATCCTGGAGCTGTGTCTGTGTGCAGGGATTACCTGTACTCCCTAACGGATAAAAACAACTCTAAATGATGAGGTGTGATTTTGCCAGCCAGGGCAAGTCCCTGTGATACATTTAGGAGAAGGTTTTGTGATATGAGTTGCAAGAGGGAGTGAAGAGGGTGAGGGTTGGAGTATTTTTTGCCAACTGTATGAAGTTCAATAAGGCCAAATGCCGGGTGCTGCACTTGGGCCATAACAACCCCCAGCAGTGCTACAGGCTTGGGGAGGAGTGGCTGGAGAGCTGCCAGTCAGAGAGGGACCTGGGGGTGTTGATTGACAGCCGGCTGAACAGGAGCCAGCAGTGTGCCCAGGTGGCCAAGAAGGCCAATGGCATCCTGGCCTGTATCAGCAATAGCGTGGCCAGCAGGGACAGGGAAGGGATCTTGCCCCTGGACTCGGCACTGGTGAGGCCGCACCTCGATGAGTGTGTTCAGTTTTGGGCCCCTCACTACAAAAAGGACATTGAATTACTCGAGCGTGTCCAAAGAAGGGCAACGAAGCTGGTGAAGGGTCTGGAGCACAGGTCTGATGAGGAACGGCTGAGGGAACTGGGGTTGTTTAGTCTGGAGAAGAGGAGGCTGAGGGGAGACCTCATCGCCCTCTACAACTCCCTGAAAGGAGGGTGCAGAGAGCTGGGGATGAGTCTCTTTAACCAAGTAACAAGTGATAGGACAAGAGGGAATGGCCTCAAGTTGTGCCAGGGAAGGTTTAGACTAGATGTCAGGAAGTATTTCTTTACAGAACGGGTTATTAGGCGTTGGAATGGGCTGCGCAGGGAGGTGGTGGAGTCCCCATCCCTGGAGGTGTTTAAGAGTAGGGTCGATATAGCGCTGAGAGATATGGTGTAGATGGGAACTGGCAGTGCTAGGTTAATGGTTGGACTAGATGATCTTCAAGGTCCTTTCCAACCTAGTTGATTCTGTGATTCTGTGATTTTGTTTGTCTTAGGTTTTGTGTGTGTTTGTTTTGCTCTTGGAGAAGGTTAAATTTGTATGCAAGTCTAAATAGGGGAGACCTGACAGAAAACCTGAGCACTTCAGGTGTAAAACTGCTCTGCTATCAATTCACTGAAAGAGATATGGATTATGCTGAAAAACATTGATCATGACATGTCAATATATTAACAGAAGAACAACTTGGAGACTGTGATGTGAGGGGGTGTGTTGTGTAGTCACAAGTTTGCTTCAGTGTCACACCAGTCTACCAGCATGCACTGAACAAGATTGATTTTTAACAGAGGGAGGAAGGAAAATGCTCTCGTAATTCAAGTTTCCATCCTTTGTCTTCACTAGATGTTTCCTCAACTGATCCTATTCATATACTTTGTGTGGTGTGGGGTATGCAAAAATAAGGCAGAAGAGCTCTTAACGTATGAGGAAAATGAATGTGGAGTTTAAAAAATACTCAGGTTTGAGCAATGTGTAATTTGATGTTGAAGTTTTGTAGGACTCTTTCCAGCATAAAAGAATTTGGCAATTTAAAAATATCTTTCTGTCAAAAAAATTTTTCTAGTTTTGAAGTGATAGGAAGATGCAATTCCAGAAAAGCTCTGAGGCAAGTAAATTTTCCTGTGTTTTCATGATATCACACAGAAGGCCGCAGGTGACTGAAATACAAGGTTAGATGATGCCTTTGCATGGGATATACGTATCAGCTGGAGGGCAGAAGTCAGGGGTTTTATTTATTCTGCACAGAAGAGTGTATGATACTCAGACATATAACAAATTCTATCTGAATTGGTGTGAGGAAAAGGATCACAAGAGGAAGTGATAAAAATGGAAGTGGTTTTGATCATTGCATCTCTATTTTTGAATCTAAGACAACACAATTATCTGAGCAGAAAGCTGAAATTCAGAGCTGCCCTGCTTTGTTACTAGCACGAGGGCAAGCAAGTGCAGAAAAGTAGCAAAACTACCAAGTGAGATGAACAGCAGAAGCTGGGGAAATCAGAGACCTCTCTGAAGTTTGCCTTATTCTGATGACAAGCAGCAGTCACAGGTGCTGCCTTAGATTCCCTTACACTATTGTGTAAATATGTGCAAGAGGTTCCTGGTTTGTCACCAGTCCCTATGTGATATGAACCCCCAAATCTGTACACTCTGTATCTTTGAAGTTATTAATGGTTATGGGTTGTGGTAAATATAATTATTATTGGATCTTTGTCTTATTCGATGTCAGATAAGTACGACACAGTGGTAGCTTTGGACCTGTTTTGTATTTACCTTGGTCATCTGGGTCAAGTTATCTTTCTTAGTGCTTTTAAATGCAAATTTTGTCAGCAGAGATCCTGCTGTGCTTAGAGCATCACTGATTTTTATTCACCATAAAAAATTTTTGTAGGTAACTAGGGAAACCTTTTGGAAACAAAGCATTTAAAAAGGAGAGATTGTAATGATTAAAATTAATCTAAGTCTTAATCGTATATACGTGTGTGGCTCATACAGGCTGTCTGTAGCTTGTAAAGGTAGTCTGGATGTGGCATCAGTGTATATATACTCAGGAAAGACAGTGTTTCTCTTTGCACTCCAGAAAATTAAAAGCAGTTAGTGTGGCTATGAACCTGAGCTAATAAGCTCTGTGGAGTGGTGAATTGTATCACCAAAATCATGGAACTGTGGTGATCATTTGTGCAATTTTTGATGGGCTCGCAGAATAATTCAGAGCAATCTCTTGTCTGCCTGCAGCATATTCCCTTTATCTCTATAGCCACAAGATGAGTATTAACCACTCTATTTATATTCACATCTGCAAAGCATGCAAGTTTTGATAACATTTTAAATCTCTGAAATGTTTTTGAATTCTCAGTGGTGGAAGAAAGAGGAAAATACCAAGACGTAGAGTTTTATGACTTTCCAACGATCGGTTTGACAAATACATTTAGTCTTCAAAGAAGTATGTCTCTTGCCTCCGTTCCCTGGGGTTGCTCTGGCAAACTGTATTTCCAACTTTAAGAATAGAATTTGACTGACAGGTTGAATATTCTGCTTCCGTATAGCTTTAGTAACAAACAAAGAGTGGCTGAAATAGGATGAAGTTTAAAGGCAAGAGGACACAAAAAATGTGATAGGTTTTGGTCTTTTCAATGGGATTGTTCATTACTTGCTAGAGGTAAACTGCTGTATTTTTTGAATCTTTTGCTAGTTTCTGCCTACCTCAGTACTTAGACCTTCTTTCCTTCCAGGGCGGAGTGTACATGCAATACATGTTCACAGTAAAGGATATTGTTGCTTTCAGTTCTCCCTTTTTCCTTTTTGAATCTGATTTAGATTTTTATTAATGTTGTTAATTATATATTGTTTAAAAAAGGTTAAATGGGTGTACAAGAGATTTTGATGGTACCACAGCTTAAGGAAAATTTGAGAAGTTTGAACGTTATTAGTGTAGTGTAGGACTCTTCTCAACTGATTAAGTTTTTTCATCCAGTTTTCCTCAGCTTGAAAGATTGTGCTGAACATGTCCCCTAATGATGTTAACTTCATTTAAAAGACTGCTCATAAACAGCAATTCACTCATTACACCTTTGTGTTTCTTAGATATTAAACACTAGCTGATCTTTGCCATTTACACTTTGGGAACCGACTCTGTGTGTTAAGCCTGTGTGAGAAGCATTTACGCTTTTTTTTTTTTAACATGGTCAAAATTCACTTTTAACACACTTAACAGACCACTGATGTTGCATCTTTCCACTGTCGACTGACTGAATCTCTTCATACTTCACTTTAGCCCTGTACTATACTAAATTCCTGGTCTGCATAGCATGCTAGTATTTTTTTCCCTGGACTTTACAGGTGTAAGCCCAAACTTTATTGATCAATCCTCAAACTTTAGTAGTTTTATTTAATGTGCATTGCTGATTATGCTATATACCTTAGAAGAGTTAGTTTGTGTGGTTTTAAGTTTTAACTACAATTGCCCTAACTGATAGTCATGCTTTAAGGATTTATTATTTTACTGTATTGTACTTTTATAAATGCATAATTCAACATACCTTTAATATTTTATGAATTTAACACAAACTCAAATAAAAAAAAATGCAGGTTTCATTAACCCACAGTTCTAGCTCTCACCATGATACAAGAGTTGTGTTTTTAAACAAAGTAAATGCAATTTTGAATAGAATAAGTAGGAGTAAATCACAATGATTTACAACTGCCAACAAAAGCATTGTATTACAGTGCATTTGTTGCAAATCAAATGAGATCATACACAGGATATAAAAAAGATTTCTAGAGATTCTGTAGGCCACAAATGTTGGTATGTAAATAGTAGAGATTTGATAGATAATGCCCAACAGTGTTCTCATCTGTGTTACTTATGTCTTGCTGCAGATACTAAGAAATGTGGCCAAAAAATTCACCTAGTAGCTTCCCTTGAATATTTTTCTCAAAAGGAGCTCAAAATGGATGGTGTCTGTGGCCATGTAACTCTGTTATGTCTTTACTCATTTTTACAGTTTAAGACAGCTTTTAAAAATTCTGATCTTCCTACAAATGCAATCGGCAAGCTTGGCAACTCTGCACTGTGCTGCTTTTGTTGTTCCTAAATCTAAGAGTAGCAAGCAGGACATGAAAAAGGGTTTCAAATCTTAAATAATTTTCATGTCAAGCTCACAAGATAGTATTGTGCTAATGCCTGGAGATCATATAACTAAAAATTCAATAGCTCATTTAGGATCAAGGTGCTGTGATAAATGTGTGTTGTTTTGTGCTTGTTGCAAGTGCTTGCTGATAATATTTGTTATATGAGATATATCAAATTGTTGAAGGTCTTAATTATTAATTCTGTAGTTTTAATTGCA
Source organism: Strix uralensis (assembly GCF_047716275.1). NCBI lineage: Eukaryota > Metazoa > Chordata > Aves > Strigiformes > Strigidae > Strix > Strix uralensis. Next base: position 3,187,227 of record NC_133978.1, on the reverse strand, counting down.
TTGTAATAGTGTGATAAGTACACAATTGTCACTTTGCTTCAAAGACCCAGTGAGATGTGCTAAGTTACTGCATGTTTGGATTTATCTTAGTTTTATAGGATAATAATATGCTATGATCTGCGCATACTGGTAAACAAAATATGACTTCCTTGTCACTGACAGTCATGTGTCTTTACTGCAAAGGCAAATTGGCCACCTCCACTGTACAATCCACTATTACATATTCTCTTACCCTTTTCTGTAAATACTGTAGGCATTTCTTTAATAGTCAGTTGGGCACTTTCAAGCTTCTCTTCCTGTATGACCATCGTCTTTAGCTACCATCATTTTGACTGGAGGTTGGAGGGACACCGCAGAAAGCAGTTTTAAGGAAGACCTTCACAGCACAGAATAATTTATCATCTTGCCAGATTCTAGGATGAGTGCTATAGTAGTGAGAAATTAAGGAAGGGAGTAAGAATAATTTGGGTAGAAATGTACCTGAGGAAGGCTCAGTCCATCCTCCTGCTCAGAGCAGGGTCAGGTCTGGGATCAGACAAGGCTGTTCAGGGCTTTATCCAGTTGGGTCTTGAGAAACTTTGAGGATTCAGACTTCACAGCCTCCCTGGCAACCTGCTGCACTGCTTGCATCTCCTCAAGGGAAAGAAAAGTTTCACAGGGTTGCTGCCCAGCACATATCTTCAGCGTATAGGAAACTATCCCTTTCCAGTGACATTAAAAACAAAGTCTGTGTCTAGCAATAGGTTTTTCCTACGGCTCAGGGAGTGAAGAAGTGACATTCGCTTTTAAAAAATACTCTTCAAAAGCTAGCATTGAATCTTTTGTATCCTGTGATATTTTTGTTCAGAAAATCATTATTTACATTGAGGGTATATAAATATTTCTGGAGCTGCGTGATATGTCGTATTTATTTCAGTGCAAACCTACTGAACGTGAAGGTTGGAACAGTATTTCAAGACAGGGGTTCCTCAGAGAATACATATATATTTATAGAAGAGGGTGAAAACCCTCCACAGGTATCTTTAATGATATGCATATCATCTCTGCCAATGTTTGCTTGGAGTAGCTGCAGGATGAATGTCTATATTAAGTCTTGGTACATGTGTGAGATTGTTTTAGTACTGCTTTTCAAAAAGACTTGTTTGCCATTTGATATGTGGAATGATCTGGGTAACTTGGAAACAACTCAGTGCTGTAAAGCATTCCTAGTAAAGTAATAACATAAATGAAACAGAAAAAATGGTGCCTCTTTTCCCTTCCAACTAGAAGGCCACTCTTAATTAGGTGGTGACCTCTGAGTGATTTACAGGAGCACTTCAATTAGTGAACTTCAGCTTGGGTGATTTCCTTTCCACCTGTTTTTCTGAATGGTCCTGAGTAACTGGAGAACACCTGAGGGAACTGCAAGACAAGAAATGAAAGGCATTGGAGAGAAAAGGTTTCAAATTAATAGAGAAACGAGCATTTGAAAGTAATCCATAAAAAGGTGTTGATTGTATATTTATTATTAACAGTCCTTTGGTCCAGTGAGGTGTTTTGAAGGATTTGAATAATTGAAGAATCCTGCTGCTTTTCTTGAATTGTTTCAACTCAGTTTCTGCTTCTACCTCCTACCAGCCCCCAAATGTATGGTGGATATTTTTTTTTTTAATTGACTGGCTGTAATTTTATCTGCTTCTGCAAACGGCTGCCATTACCATGTACAGCAATGAATTGTTTCTACAAATCCCATAAAATGTGAGGAGAATGTTTTAGCCTAGTGTCCTCATAGTTCACAGAACAGTGATGTCTGTGAATACATATATATTTTTTATCTTATTACCTCGTATCGCATATAAACTCAGACTGTGGTCTATGGAGCAATGTGTTCAGCACAGGGGTGAACAGGCTAGAAGGATGTAGTGGTGCTCAAATCTGCTACCTGCAGTTAATTAAATATCAGTGGATGTGCATGTTGAAGGTCACCCCTCTCTTCCTCAGAAGAATGAACATTGAGCCTTAAAGTTTTTAAAGCTAGGAAAAAGTCTATCATTCAGTAAGAACTCAGAGAATCGAAAATGAAGGATGAAAGGGAAGTCTTTTGTATTGTAGCTAATGTGTCTGATAGGCCTTATCCAGCACTTGGTCAAATAGCTCTTTATTTAGCAACCTCTTTAAGAAGTCTAGATTAATTGATCTGAATAGTCTGATTCTACTCTCCCCATTACTGTAGATCATCCTGTCACCATCAAATGGGCTGTTGAATTCAATTCTGCTCACTTAATGTCTTCCATAATTGTAACTGTGCATCATTCTAGCCTGAATACTGCCTCTTGTTTTTAATATCAGCTACAAGCATGAAAAGGAGTGGTTTCTTCTTGGTAAACATAATGATAAACTAACTAGATCATGGAAAGTGTAGCCTCTGTGTGCATATACTGACTTGGTCTGGGGCCTGTCACAGGTTTCCATTTAAAGCTGTTACAACCCAAAGTTTTCTATGGTAAGCGAAAGGTTGTGAGCACGTGACTTGACCCATGTGTTCAGCAGGTACTTCTGAAGGGTTTCCTAGTACGTATTACCGTGGCATGGTGAAAGTACTGCTTCTTTAAAGCATTACATGGAAGAGCTCTAGAGAGGTGCAGTTGTCGAGGCCATCTTATAAGAAAATTACTACCAGAAATTTACTAATGCTATTTATGTGAAATTTCAGTGAGTCATTGTCATCATTGTGGCTGATGTACCTGCATTTTGTGGAACACTATCTTGATATTTGTAAGCAATTAATCTGAATATTCCCTGATTTGCAGTTAGTCTTACAGTTGCTAGTGGTTCTCTGCTGTATTGTGAAGTTCTGTTTCAGTAATACATTTGAACTCCTGTCAGGCTTTAAGGATTCATTGTAATTGTAACATTGAGTTGTTAAAAAACCAGCAGCCAGTGGGTTATATTGTATAGCATGGAAGGGGCTGGCTGAAGTTACCTGAATAACATTGTGTGCTTTCATAATCCTTTACCTCATCAAAAGACTCCTTGCTAAAAATACATGAGTTGTTTTATCAATTTCTTTCTTCAAATTAAGAATGCATAATACCATAATACCATAATAACTGACTCTCAGAAACACCAAGCCATGTTTATACCATGCTCTCATCAGGACCTTGCTGTCCTTGCAGCAGGTCACAGCTCTGGAGTTCTAATGGACCAGTTTAATTGCTGGATTTGTCCCTAAGATTGTACTTTTGGCAAAATAAAATTAAAAAAACAAAATCCCCAACACAGCACATTTAAATGTGAGCTGTTGTATATATGAGCAAAGGTTGTATTAGTCTAAATCTTCACATTGCAAGAATTTGCAAGGTGAAAGCAGGATAATAAAGGACTGTATTGTTATAAAATGTATGTATATGAACCAGTACTCTGTAGCTTATATTTATTATGCCATATGTGCAGAGAGCATTTGTGCAGTGTTGTTTTCCCCTGCAGATAACTCATTTAATACAAGAAGGGTTTTTTGGTTGGTTTTTTTTTGTTGTGTTTTTTCTTTTCCCTAGAAATGTCTGTTGGAGAGCCTTGCAAAATTGACTGAAAACAGTGTGTGGCACATTGAGAGACATTAGGCTTAGAAAGAGCCCCTTCTAATCAGAAGAAAAATTTAATTTCAGAAGGGTTTTTCATGACCTTTTAACTTCAGGCATATAAAGAAATGTGTAAATGGAAAGCAAAATATGGGTGATTATGTAGGTATTCTTGAAGAGTGTGAGTAACGCTGTCGGTGTAGAAATGGGAAATGATACAGCAAATCAAGCTTTTAATTTGTTCACCAGGTTTTTGCATGACTCAGTGTTAGCTGAAGCTCAGTACAATGCCCAACCAAACACGTGTGCCTGCGTGCATCTTTAAAGATGGAACTGGTAAGGACAAAGCACGAGGTATTTTATTAAGCTCACTGCTACTGCAGTAAACCCACGGCTCCTTGTCAGCAGCCAAAGACTGATATTCCTTGCTTTGGGAAATTTAACATATTGCCCCATTCTGGCAAAGGATAATATGGACTTGAATGGGAGAATGTAATGTCTGGGAGACGTTCATTTAAAATCATTATAGTATTTAGCAGGCATCCAACTTTCTATCGTAAAAATAGTAATGATAAAACAGTAACTGATGTGAGATGCATTGGGAATACAATTACTGGTGTAAATATCCTGTCAAGACTTGATTTTTGGAAAAGGAGGAGTATTTTATCTGGGCAATTTTAAAAACATCTAAAGAAAATCTTCTGTACACTATACATGTTTACAGATTTAATAGATCTCCTTGTGATACCATATCCCTGTGGACCAGAAACTCGCACAACAGTATCCAATTTAAAATAACTGCAGAGTAGTCACTTGGACTGAAATGACCATGTTTATCTTTTTGTTTACTAATTGCTTCACTTAAGAAAAATATCAGGACATAGAGCAGTATATATGTCATTCAGAACCTCACAATCCCCATTTGTCTGTCTGTTTCCTGTCTCAGTGGATTTCAGACAAAATTTCTCTCTTTTTGTGCTGTGCTAATGGAAGAAGTGAAATTGAATCTACCATAATTTATCTGCCAAACAAGATGAGTTTTCTTTCAGTACCACACAGTATTGTTATGCTTCATGTAATGCTTCAGAGGAACAGGCTGACCTTACTCGTTTCTGAATAAGAACAGCTAAACCAAACTTGTATAAAATGCTTTTTAATTTCCATGTGCTGCTTTCAGTTCTTGACCCTTTTTCACGTATTTTGACAGAGGCTCAGTTTGACAGCCACTGGGAGCATGTCGGTAACTGAGTGTTTTCATGGACGTGAGAAAACTCAACCACGCTTCTGGTTATTTTTTAGTTCAGTTTTACAGTTAAGATCAGACACTCTCTTGTAAATGTACACATGAGTAAAAAAAAGCACAGCCTGCAACAGGTGCAGATAAACCCATCACAAACAGCAAGGGAGACCATAGGACGTATTTGAAATAAAAAATGTCATGCTCTGTGTAAATTAATCAAATTCATCTCTCTGATCCCTAATCTCTTGGTCTCAACCACGAGTTAGGTGGAACAAGGAGAGGGATGAATGAGGAGTCAAGTGCTGCTAATTTGCACTGAAGGAGCGGTGGATTTCATACCATTGTATAACAGGTCATACTGAGCAGAACTGGAAACAAGCTTGCAGCAGAAGTCATTTTTGGAGTACCTGCAAATGATATCCCTTAATTCTGTAGTTTTCAGGGACTTTTCTCAGACAGATTTTTTTTTTTTTTTTTTGTGAGTCAGTTCCTCAGGTCATAAAATCAGAAAGGGTTTTTTAATAGATCCATTTCTCAACGAATTGCTGCTCTAATGCCTTCATTTCAGAGGATTGCTTCTGTCTGGATAGGTGCTTCACCAGGATCAAAGGAGGTTACTAATTTGAAAGCTCTTGCCCGGCTACAAACATTTGGGTATAGGTTTTAGTATATTATTTGTTTGTAAGTGAAAGAATTACAGATGTCTGCCACACCACAACTAGGAGAAGAAAATCAGAAGCTGCATGTGTTGACCTTTGGGACTGCTTTTGACCTTAATAGCACCTGCCCTCATTTTATCATAGAATCACAGAATCATTCAGGTTGGAAAAGACCCTTGGGATCATCGAGTCCAACCCTCAGCCCTACTCTACAAAGTTCTCCCCTACACCACATCCCCCAACAGCTCATCTAAACGACCCTTAAACACATCCAGGGATGGTGACTGCACCCCCTCCCTGAGCAGCCTATTCCACTGTCTGACCACTCTTTCTGTGAAACATTTTTTCCTCATGTCCAGTCTGAACCTCCCCTGTTGCAGTTTAAAGCCGTTCCCTCTTGTTCTGTCACTAATCACCTGTGAGAAGAGACCAGCACCAACCTCTCTACAATGTCCTTTCAGGGAGCTGTAGAGAGTGATGAGGTCTCCCCTCAGCCTTCTTCTCCTCACACTGAACAGTCCCAGCTAACATTTTGATGGTACTTACCTGGGTGGGGTGAGCTAGTGTCCTCCCTTCCTCATTCGCTTTGTCTCGGCACAGGTACAGGATTATTTCTGTCTTCTCCAACAGCAAAGTGATGTAAATAAACCATTACTAAACAGAAATCTGTTAGGAAGGTGTTCATCTGACCTAGAAATGGCACTGACAGCAATGTTAGGTTGAAACATCTGAACCCCAACTTGGTATTTCTACAGACTTGCTGTTTCTTGCATCAGTCCCTCTTAGCCACTGTGAAGTCCTACCCTGCCCCACATCACGGTTACTTCTGTTACTTCTCCCACTGTTATGTCCTATGGCAGGAAACTTTTCTTGTCATGACTCATAGTTTCTCATGTCCTGTTCAGTGAGAGAAACCTCAGGCAGGAGTCTGTTCAGCAGCTTCACCTCCCTGCTGCCCTAAAAATTTAATCTATGGGGTGGTTGTTTCTCGCTGCCTTGTAGAGCTGAGGCAAAACCCTATTTCTTTCCTGCCTTTTTCTTGGTTTTACTTCTTTGTTTACAACATGTCTGTAGTTTCATTTGCTTCTCAGTTCCTTACTGGCCCTTCTAAATATTGACCTAAGTACAACAGAGCTGGAGGAATACAGCTACACAAGTGAATTTTCTGAAGGTCCTGAATAAATTAGAAGAAACTTGACTTTGCTAGCCAGGATGTTTAGTGGAAACGTAGGTTAAAACCACTTTGATCACTGGTGTGGATTATGTTGAAGTGGGATTAACATAATGGATTTTACGTTAAAAATCTTGAAACCTATCAGTCAAACATCATCTGTTTATTCTCCCTACTCTTCTATTCATCAGAATGTTGTTATCTAGAATTTGTTGCCAGTAAAGGATTATTAGAAGCAATACACCATTGAATTGTCACTTGAATAATTACAACAATCAGACAAAACCAGAATTGATTGCTGCAGTGGTCTGCACTCAGGAGACTATAATTCCTTTGGGGACTGTGCGTGGCAACAGTTGGAGATTGATGTGGGTGGGTTGTCACTTTCTTTTTGGATTACCTTTTCCTGTTGTATATGAATAACATTTATTTTAGCTGCATTGATTTTAAGGTATTTGAAAAATGTTGGTGTTTTAATGCAAACTGGTTACTTGAACATGACGTAGTAGTGAAATGCAGTCATCCAGTATGTACATTATCTATTTTAAAGACTGTGATATTGTTGAATTGTGTTTTGATTTTTTGATATTTTGACAGCATCTGATTTTAGAACATAAAGTAAAAGAGAGGATCAACTTTAATCGTTAAATTTATTTTTTCTGCAACCAAGGTAATTTATTTTCTTAACCTGATGACAGTTTTAATTTTCTGAATATAGTCATGGTTCCCTGGACAATATTGGTTAAAATGAATTCTAACAGAAATTAGCAGAGCTTTATTGTAGTTGCACAGCAGCTGTGGGTCAGTATAAAGGTATGGTGTTTTCCCTTTACTGTTCCTCTAAAAGTTATAAGGAAACTGCAAAGCCTTATATGGCATTATATTAAAAATACTGACAAGGTTTTCTCTATCCACTTTCTGTATCCCAATTTCATGAGGTTTAAAGAAAGTATCTCACTTTTGAAGGAAACACCTACGCTAGTGCACGGGTATACAACTACCAGGAATGGTTTAGGAATTTACTTGGGCTGTCAGGTAACATTCTTACAAATAATAACCTCCCTTTTTGCACTTTTGAAGAAAAATACTAGCTTTTCTTACAGGCTGTTACTCTGCCTTTTTTCTGAAATATGCTACGTATTTTTGGGCTGCTGTTCTTCTCATTTTCTAGAAGAGCTTTATTTAGTGTTGTTAGCATCGACAAATAATGTATTTGGAAATATTCTGGTTTTCCACAATTATGGGGAAAGAAAGTGTTTAATTTCACCTCAGTCAAATTAGTAGCATAATTTAAACACAGGACTAAAGGAAACAAAGACTTGCTACACAAAGGCTGTGCCTTTTGTTGAATTCAGAGGAGATGGATGGAATGTAATTTATTATTGACATTCAGCAATTCAGTAAGATCAATTTATGATTTTGTTACCTTGACTTCGGGTTACTTCAGTGACCTTTTATGGGTCATCCTCAATCTAGCTAGAAACTGAAGATGTTGAAAAATGGAGTCTCTCCTGCATTAATAAGAAAAATTGTATGGCAGGCATGTTAGATCATTGCTCTGTGATGTTTGGAAGTCAATCTCCAAAGCCTGAAAGGGTCAGGGTCTATCTGAGCAGTACAGTGCCATACAGTGTGACTGTGACAAGAAGACATACTTTAAGCAGACCTGTCTCCTTAAAAATAAAAGGAGAAATAAAAGGGTAGTTCATTTTCCATGAGCAGCCTTAACCTTCAAATTGTCTTTCTCTACTGGTCCTGAAAATTGCTTTTGTGTATTTGATCTGAAAAGCGTTCTTTCCAGGACTCCCATCTTGCTTTAGACAGAATATATGAGGATAGTGAGTTTTATACTTTTATTTGCAATCTACTTTATACCCTCGCTAATACATATTGGCATTTAATCTAAGTCTGTCCCTCTTTCTCTGCTATGTGACCTGCTTTCCCACAAGCAGACAGAAGGATCGGGACTTGAGCAGCAAAGCCTCAATGTCTGTGAGCATCCCAGTTCCTTTCATGGTTAATCACTTTAGACTCATCAACCTTCCAGATAACCTATAAAATGTCCCTTGCCATTCCTCTTTTGGTACAGAGCAGGTGTTACTTACTTTGTGGTTATGACAGTTTGAGAGGATTGAGTATCAGTAGATGCCATGGCTTTTGATTTGAAGACTAATATTATGTATCTGCAAATATTTTTAACTGTATAAAATGAGGAATATATGAAAGAAAATGAAGCTGCATTCTAAGATGCACGGGCTATACGTCTCAAGAACCTTTAAAGAAATATAATACTACATTTAGATTCTGTGGTACCCAGGTGAATAAAGTTGTAAGATGCAAACTTTTTGACATTTCAGTAAATGAATTATTTAACTATTGATTTTTTGTAATCCTTCTTTTTTTTTTTTTTCTTTTTTGTCTATGTGGTAGTCACTTTAAATGATTCTTAGGCCTTCATGGTCAAACAGGAACACTGCTTTTCAAAGAAAAGACTAGGAAAAACATGACATGGTGTTGGAACTTGAAGGGCACTTAGGCAATTGCACTGTTGTATTACATCGGCATTTTGGTTTGGTTTTTGTGGATTTTTTTTGTGGCAAACAGTGAAGCATAATTCACTTCTTCAAGCAAGTTGAGAAAATGAACACATTTTACATGCCTTATAGAACAAAAGGTCTTCAACCACCCGTTGGTTACAGAGGAGATGGTCAAGGCTCTTCCCACCTGATAATAGACAGAAGTTAGGTGAGAAATTCCAGTTAAATGTAACAATTTTTTCCCATCAGAAGAGTGGTTAAACACTTGAAAAAGGGCCCAGACAAGCTGAAGAAACTCCATACTTGGAGGTTTTCAAGCCTAACTGGGCAAAGCCCTGAGCAACCTATGCAAGTTGAACTGTATTGTGCAGGAGGCTGGGCTAAATGATCATTAAGACACAAAGAAAAGTATTAATTGAACACAAGGTTTCTTCTGACCAGTGCATTAGTTATAACGTTGGCATTATGCACAGATAGCATGTGGATGTTATGTGTCTGCTAGCTAACAGTTTCCTTCTATAATATTTGTGCTAGATTCAAAATGATTCTTTAATTGTAGAGAACAGCATGAAATGGGCAGTGAGATTGCCGAGTAATATGCATGTCTGTTAGACTCATATCAAGCCCCTGGAGATAGTGCTCTACCTAACAGAGTACAGTTGGTGACCAGGACCTGAAATACCACTAAAAAAAAAAAAAAATGTTTATAGCAATTCAGAGTTCGAAGGGCAGGTAACTGTGAAAAATTATGTAACTTTCCTCAATGTTTTAAAATGCAATTCTGAAGATAGCATGAGAACATGCATCTAACTTCTCATTTGGGCTAAATTGACATAACATCTGTTTATCACAGCTGAGGATCTGGCCCTGCATTGCCTAACGTGGTCTGACAAGAGCAGCAGGCGCTGGAGCAGAAAATTAATGTCATTGTGTCATTCTCAGCCAGCAATGGAGAAAGAGCAAATGGTCAACACGGACTCTTGAATTCCCAAGTTTCTTTCATGAGAATGCATTACAGAACATTAGATAACCACATGGGCTTTTTACACATCCCTTTCTGGAGGGAAGACATTTATGATAGATTAAAATATGACTTTCACTTACCCTTTAGTGGGAGTGAGATAAAGTTTATATATATAATATTGAAAGAATGCTTTTAACCACAGTACAGCACAAAAACTTCTTGAGGTTCTGAAATGACTGAATAAAATAATTGTGATGTGTTTCCTATTCTGGATACCTGAAATAGCCTCTCCACTACCAGTTCCTGTAATGTTAATAAAATTAGCTACTGCAGTTCTGTACAGCCTGTCATTGAACTTCAGTATTGTGTATGGCATAGCAATTAAAATGCTGATGTTGCTGTTGTTTACACACAGGTTTATCTGCCCAAAATAACTCATCAGTCATAATATTGGTGTAGCGTTCATGTGTAACTGGTGAGTGGGGAATGCAGAAAACTCCAGTTTGTTGGTGATGCTCAGTGTTTGTTCTTTGAAGACCTAAAGGTTACTCACATGCAAGATAGGTATTGGTGGGCTATACTGTGTAATTCTGTAGTTAATCTTAAAGCAGCTATGACTGAGGTGGTAACATATAGGAACACAGGGTTTTAAAAGTTTGTTTTAAAAAATCCACACGTTACCTTGAAGGTTTAGAAGCAAGAGGGGATTGCACTTGAGCTAAGTATCAGCAGTAGGGAAACAAAAATATTTTTTCTATGCATTGAATTTTCCACTCAAATTCGGAATCCCTTTATGTAGGGTGATATGCTTCAAAGTTTTTGTAATGGAAAGATAATTGGAATGGAAGAACTACTTAAAAATTAAATCAATTCCTTTATCCTGGTGTGTGAATATTGTTGGGTCAGCAGCTTGATGTCAGTTTTGGGGGGTTAAATCTTGCTAAAAAGATGCAAATGCATTTTCAGCATGAATTCTGTAGTTATGATAAATTTTGTCACTTTGCATAGATTTATTCATATAAAATAGTGAGTGCAGATAGGCAGGCCTCTGCAAATGTTGACTAAGTTTAAGTGGAGATCTTTCAATTTATTTTTCTATTTTCTTTTATGTTTATGCTGGCATTTCACTCAACTGTAAACAGAAAATCTTTCATTTTGAAAGTAGTTTCTAACTTAGATTAACTGTCCATGAAATATATAAATTAGAGTTCTGTGAATAACTTTTTCCGCGTTCCACATACTCCTTATATATTGCACTTTTTGGTCATTTAAATTGAAAGATGACTGTAGGGACCAATACAAATAAGATGGGAACAATTATTCATTAGCTTGCATTAGTTCTACTGCATATTGCTTTTCTTCCCTGCTCTCTTCTTCTCTGTACTTTCCTTAAACCTTACAGGGAGGAAGGAATGTGCCCAGACTGGAGTAGGGCACTTGTTAAATGATTCTTAAAAAAAAAAATCCATATAGTTCAATTTTTTTTTTGTTTCTGAATCTTTTCCTTGCCTGTATTTCTTTTAGCTTTTCAAAAACAGTTACCTTCAGATGTCCTTACTAATTGAAAAAGATAATTCCTGGGGTAAGTAGGTGGTTAAGACTTCTATTTCTCTACCACAAGGACCCTACTTTTTGCTGATTTATTTTAATCCAAAAATATGAAACGTGCGTGATGAGAACTGTCTGTGTTGAAGTACCCTGCAGAAGTTACTGCTTCAGAGACTCAGAACTCTAGGTTAAATTTATTTTATTTTAATTTTACCTCTACTAGAAAGTAGTTTGTAGAAAGGATACAATGATTGAAGGAAGTATTCTGTAGATAGCTGTCGTGATAGTAAAGGGGCTTGTCTGGGGAAGCTGTGGAATTAAAGCCAGCATTGTATATCTTTTCTTCTAAAACTAATTTCTGACTCTCTCCTTTCCTTATTTTGCTAGGGTTCATCTTTTGTTATGCATGAATGACACATTTGTATTAATAAATGTAAGAATAATACATACTATCCACTTGATTTTTGATGTAATATTAAAAGGATCTAGGCAACCTAGTTAAAATACTATAGTGAAATGAAGAATATAGCTTTTAATCAGTTCAAATGTATGAAACATTATACTCTGGGTTCTTTGTAATACTACCTGGCTACAATGAAGGGCAGTATAAGATGAACTTGGATTTTCTAAATGAGAAGTGTCTCGGTGCTCTGAATTGATGGGTTAGAAGTCAAACCTTTTAGTTGTAGATTTAGTTTTCAAGGTTAGGATTCAAGGAATTATCATCTGTAACAGAACAGGAGTGGAATTTACATATTTTTTGGATTGGGTAAGCTGTTAAGTAACAGAAGTATGTTGAAGGAAAATGCTTGAAATATACAAAAAGACTGAAAAATCTTAAGATGTTTATTTGGATAAAAATAAAAAGGGATTATATTTTTGTGAACTTGTTTGCTTTTAAGATTTTCACGTGACATCTCCTTTGGGTATATTTTAGCTTATTAAGTGTTTATTTCGCTGGCATTTGTCTTCTCAAATATTAAGATATAGTGGGGTGAGCACAGGGTATAGTAGAGAGAGATTGCACAGAGACCAAATCTATTTCCCTCTTTCAAAAAAGATCTTTAAAATCTAAGTAGGAAAAAGAAAAATGATGAGTATTGACTTGGAAATGGAGAAAATCTGTATATCTTGCGATTTCTCTTTAGATGATAAACATTTTGCAGCAGGACCATCCAGCTATATAGCAGTATAATATCACTGTATCTGCTTCCTAAACCTGATGTCTGGGGTACTGCCTGGTGGCTGCAGGTGCTATGTAGGGAGGATTGAATGCATTCCAGAATGGGGAGTTCCTGACAGTCTGGGCACTCTGTTTGTCTTTTTGCTAACTTACGAAAGTACTGTAGAAGTAGATTTCTTGGATGTGTTTGCAAGGTTATTTTAACTTTCCAGTTAAAATATAGGGTATTACTTTTGAATGTGTAAATGTGCAATAGGTGTAAAATACTGGCCTTGGCGCCATAGATCTACAATGTGAAAAAAACCTGTTTTCTGTGTTCCATGACAGCACTTCAGTAAAACATCCTAGTGTAATGAATGAGGAACAAGTTTGATATAGCTGAACTTTAAAACAAACTTTATTGCTGGAGCTGCTGTTATTCTCTAGAGTGAAGTACGTTGTGATAATTTAAATCTTTCCCACCTTTTGCTGTTCATGATTTAGTATTATGGGTCATTTTAATTCTTACATAATTTTTGTACTTGTAGCTGCTTAGAAGCCAAATGGGATGAAAGTATGATTCATTAGTGCTCTCAAGTATGAGACTCAAAATATTATACATAATTAATCTCCTGTGAATGCCAGAAACTAGGAAGTTTGAATGTGTTAATTATACATAAACCATCTTTCATTTCACTCAGTAAATGTCAGGTGACCCAGATGTTGCTGGCATCCTGAACAATCTCAGGACATAAAGACTAGAAAATTCTAGAGGAAATAGGCACTTTGGCACTAAGAGAAGAGAGACATTTTGACACCACTTTCCATAAAAGTACAAATATTCTATGTTTTCTGAAGTCCCAGAATGATATGTGTTGTACATGGATCTAAAGGCAGTTGTCCTCAGTGCAGCTCAAAAAGTACCAGTGGAATTGAATTACTTTCTGCTCCACTGCCTTATCCAAATACTTTAGTCTATCATTTTCGCTAGCTGGTGAGTGGGCATTTCTTCATTGTTTTGTTTCAGGTTACTAAGGTTCAGTTGTGCTTTTGCATGCAATTTATGAAATTCTCTTGATTTCCAAGCTGCAGGGAATGGGCTTTGTTCTGGAGGCATTGCAGCAAGCCAGCTTTCTTAACCTAGGTGTAGTTTTCCATGACCTCTTAAGGGTGCCTCTTCTGAAGAAAGCATTAGTAAAACAGCCTGTTGTGTTTAAGAAATGGAGATTTACTGAAAAATGATAGGCTAGCTGTTGCTGTGAGCAGTTGAACCTTGAGCAGGGCAGCACTGTGGGACTGAGAAAGCAGGAGAGGCTGCAAAGATAAATAAGGACAGTGTGTGAGTGTTTGCCATGAAAAAGTCTGGGCTAAGCCTGTGTGGGAGGTTTTAAACCCTGAGCTTCCTGAAGACTATGGAGCCTGGAGGTCCCCTGTCATCTCAGAACTACATGCTGTTACTTTGGGCATAAGAAAAATAGTTATTTTGTTAATATCCTTGGGGCAGTAAAATTCAATTTTGTCTCCACTGTTGAGCAGCATTATGCCTGCCCTGGAGAAAACTTTGTTTGTTCTGAAATAAAAGTGATCAGAACTTCTTGCAGAGGTTATTTAATTAGCTTTTTAAATAATGGGAAATAAAGACTATATGTTTTACAACCTTCCTGAGTAAAATGAACATCTGTGAAAGTAACTGTGCAAGCAACCATCTACTTTTAGTATATTCACAATCACAAGGTGAGACATCTCATGGGGTCAATGACTGTATTCTAATTCTAGAACATACAATTCACACTTCAGAAATGTGGTTTAATTTTTACCTTTTCATGCTGCAGAAGTTTGCAGGAGGCTGTAAACATCAGATGGAGTTGCTAATGAGTGAGATATGGTGATGCTGAGAGTGTGGATTTTAATCCTCAAAAAACCCCCAAAACCTAAAACTTTGGGTATTTCATATCAATTTACATTGATTGTTTAGTCATGTAATGTGTCTTTGCCTTTAGAAGTTGTATGTGTATATATAAAATAGGCATTATTGTAAACTACATTTATAAAATTCTTATATGTCTCATGCTGCTGCTGGAGAAAATTTAGAAGAATATCACAGAGTATTCTTGTTGTAGAGAAAAGCATTTCATTCGGTGAAACAAGAGTTCCAGGGAATGAAACTGATTCTCCATTAGGCTCCTACATTGACCACCACATTGCCAAGACAGGGAGCAGTAAAGCTGCCCCACAAGGTCACTGATGGGACCAGGAAAGACCCAAAAACATCTGGTAGAAAAGTGCATTCCAGATTTCCGCATATGCCTGCCACCCGTGCCAAGCTATGCCATGTGAAGGCTGGAAATTGGCTTTGACTTGAACATTTTTATTTTTTGAGAAAAAGAAATTACACCATTGCATAAAGAATCAATATCAAGTTAATCCTTAAAATTATATAGGTTCACCAGTATAATTTAAGTTTAAATTGTAGTGCTGTTTTGGGGCAAAGCTTGTTTCTCCAGTTCTGGGCGTAGAGGAATACTTTTGGGACAATGCAGAGACTGAGGAAAGAGTAATCCAATGCTGAAGTTGGAGTTCAGTTGAAGCTGAAGTACTTCTAGATTTAAGATCCCTCAGTACCTTCAAGGTGGTATGAAATATGATTTTAGAGAGGTTAAAAAGCAACAAACAAGTACTGCATGCAAAGGGTCCTTTTCCTGAAGCAGAAATTTTAAGGCTTTATGTTAAATTTCCCTCTGTAGAAGACGGATAATGACAACATCACTCTCTTATTCCCTATCCTTAATTATTTCCTTAATGACCTGTTACTAACTATGGCTAATGGCATGCCCCTTAGCAAGATGAAACTTCTGCATGATCCACTACAGCTGTTCTTACATGCAACAAACACATTTTAATCCTAGGTGTGTTTAGGTTTAGGTACCCCAGAGATGTCTGGTTCCACTTGTCACTTTGATTTTTAGAATTAAACCTAAGCAGTGAGCTCAAAGTAGAATACATGATAGAAGTATTTATCTCCCATCACGACTATCTCCACTCTCACACATGGCAAAATCTGCAACGCTTATTCACATATTAATTCTTGGTACTGTTAATGCAGATGGACTGTTTTAAGAAAACACTTTTTCCACATTTATTTGTCCCAACTTTTTTTCTTTTTCTCACATACTGTGTTGTACTAGGAAATTTTTTGGTTCATAGTTAAGAACAAATGTTCTGAATTTTAAGGACCATATTTGTTAACTTAACAATAAAAGTGTTTTTATTAAAATAGCTGGCAGCAACAATATATCATATCTAACTTTTGTTGTACTTAATTCATTTTATACAATAAAATGCAGAAATTAGATCTTAATCGATCACTGGGTTTGTGGACATGGAAGTATTTTCTATTGGACTGTAATTCTGTATTTTCCGTTCATATGCATGGGCTGCCATATATTTGCTTTGCATAGTCATTTTTCACATGCCCTTTACAAGCAGTTCACAAATCCCCATGCGTTTTCAAGAACTGTAGAAAATGGTTGTTATGATATTGTGTCAGAGTGGTATAATTGTTCTGAAAGCAGTAACTGTTGATTAACAGGAAGTAAATAAAATGTTGCTCAACCATTTCTGCAATGAAACTGCCCAGAAAGCCTGCTAGGCAGTAAATCCAGTAAGGCATGCCAGCAAGTTTCCCCAAAACAGCATCCTGGCATTTTGGCTAGCAGCCGGTAGCTATTGCCGGGTATTTCATTTCTTTCTACTAAACATTTTCAGTGCAATATTACAGACTCTGAAAAGCCTGAAAGAGAAGCGCCAATTAACAACTGTTTTCTAGACTCTGTAACAGCATGCAATAGTGGTGTTTCTTAACCTTCAGTTTTGTTACTGTATTCTGATCAGAGAGTACTTGGTCTTATTGTAGCACTTTTCCCTAAATAGAAGTTAAATTCCTTCCCTAGAAGAAAACATAAAATTAAAACCCAAAAATAAACCAAAACAAGACACCCAAAAGTAGTATGCTTTGTATTTGACTGTGTTACATTTTGCTGCTGCTGCCCTGACACTGCCTGGAGTCTTAATACTCCTGTTCTTTGACAATGGCACATGGATTTTGAAGTTAGAGCTACCTTGAGTAAGCTTTGTTGCCTCCTTTTACTCTACTGAATATTCAGAGGAGGTGTTAAAGGTCTATATACAGCAATTTTTTACTGTATACTAGTGGTATTTTCTGCTACTGAAAGTCTGTCAGTGCATATATGAATGGAAGTTATTGCTGCTTTGGCACGGAAATAGATGTTACATTAATTAGTCAATTCTGTGCTGACTTCCTGAGAGGATTGGGAACCAATATTACCCCCGTCCTGTTCTGCCTCTTAAAATTGGTTGCAATGACTTTAAGTCAGGAACTGAGTTAATGCTTGCTCTTTTTCCCTTGAACTGTACTCTTATGAAACTCCTTACTTAAAATAAATCATCTAATAAAGCAAGAAAATATACATAAATGCTCCTCCTGTCCCCTAAAAAAGAGGAAAAGGGAGGATTGTTCTGCATCTTCACAATAAAAAAAAACCATGGTAGCACTGCTACCTTGGTGCAGATTAGTATGCATGTAAGGCAGTGTTTTCTGTCTAATCCTGACTAAGCTTCATCTCCACCAAAGTGTGGTCTAGACATGTCTGGATTTTGCAGCAAGCAAGATCTTGTACAGTCGTAAGTACAGAATACCCTTAACAGTTTCTGATGGGGTATATGAGTTTTAGAAGAGTCCAAGCAGCAAGTGAGCGGGAAAGGAATTTATAGATTATGAAATCTAATAGAATAAAAATAATCAGCAGTATAGAATTTTTTTTTTTTTTTTTTTTTTTAAAAAGGACTGAGAATGGGTGAATGAGGGGGGAATAGAGATGCTGCAAAAGGAAAGTCCTGAACTAACTTTCTGAAATTCAAGTAATACCTGGACAAATTCTTTTAAAAAGGTCTTGTCCTAAAAGTTCGGTTTGGGTTTTGTTGTTGTTGTTGTCATCTGTTTTGGGTTTTTTTTTGTTTGGTTTTGATTTTAATATTAATAGATTAGCCATGTTTCTGTTTCCATCTTATTTTCATACTGAAGCATTTAGTTTGTGTTGTTTTTCAGCTTTACTCTTTGATCCTAATTAGTGTCTCTAAGATTCATCCTTACTCAGTCTTTACAATTCCAAGTTAATTGGGCCAGATCCTGCATTGAGCTTTGCTTAGCTGGATAGCAGTGAGGTGTGACTTCCGAGGCACTCTGTGGTCATCGCACAAATTAATACTGTTGCACTGATACTAGTGGAGTCATGTTATCACTGAAGTGATTTTAGATTTACACTTTGTACAAAGAGAGCCTCTAGCTCTTTGTGATCTCTTCCTTTTGTCATACTTTTATGTTTACTTGTAGCCAATAAATACCTGCACATTCCCCATAGCAAAAATGCTCTTTTTTCCTTCTAAATTCTTCCTTGAGCACACCACCATCAGGAAGCAAACCTCAGGGCTGACAAGCCAAATGCAGTGCAGTGGGGCTGTTACAGTTCCAGCGTGAGTGCTTTCTTTGGATTTACAGCAGTAACCCTTCTCTGTGTTTGTGTCTTGTTATCTGAACTGTGCAGTGCGGTAGGGAAAGCTCTCGAGGCCAACTCCCTTTATTTTCTGTATAATGAAATATTTTGCATTTACTATCCTGTGTAAGTACAGATCAGGTTTTTCCCTGAGTGAAGGTGTTGGGCAGGGAACAAAGACGAATGTGTCCTCTTTTGTCTGACGCTTGATAACTGTTCTAAGAATATCCAAATTTGGTAGTTTGACCATGCATGTGTAACTTAGATGCTAGGAATAACATAGCATTATTGCAAAAAGAATGAAAATACAAACAGATCACTTCGCTAAGAGTGCAGGTCATTATCAAATAGAAGGATTGAGTGTGAACCCAAAGTTTTTAATTTATTTAATTTTTTTTTTGTACTAAGTACAGGCTGTCGTTTTGCTAGTTACTGGCAGCTGGTGCTTCTCTTATGACTGATTAGAAGTCTTTAATATGTAGGTGGAATTTCTCATTTTTAATATATCTAGATTTTGATGTAGAAAAAAATGTAATATTTAAATAATAGAAAACCAGTAAGGTAAGAACTACAGAATATAAGCAGACTAAAGCTTCAGCCTTTTTTTTCCTCTGTCAGTCTCAATATGCTTAAAATATGGGTTATGTCAGTGTGCACAAAGAGGTGGAATTTATATGTTTCTTGAGGATTATGCCTCTCATGCAGTGGTTCTGCACCCTTGTGGCAATGCTTTCTTGTGTCTGTTTTTACATAAATGGATGAAGCAGGTGTGATGGGTGAGACAGCTTCCCAAAGCCAGTGTGGGTGTCTCGCACTGCATGGAGGATCAGCAGTTCTTGTGGAAGCAAGTGTGCAGGTCCTTGAGGCAGAAGGGCCATGCTAGTGCTGCCAGCACTGCTGGAGAACATTGACCATATTGCATTTTGCGTGTGTTGGTACTGCTGCATATTGCCCAGATGTGCTGAGTCAAAGGTTTAATGGTTTTTCACAGTGCTGTCTATAGATTTTGTTCCAACATAAAGCCCTTGGACTGGAGAGGCCATCAGGCAGCTGCCCTTCCAGCTAGCTGTGCCAGATAATCCTTCTGCACATTGATCAAAATGGCCTGAAATTGAGTAGGTCATTTTGTTCCTGTGTTTCCTACAGTGAGGCTGTTCTGAAGATAGTTTCAGACTACCTTATGGCTCTTTTACACATATTTATACTTCTGCCAACAAGTTTAATTTTGCTTAGCTTAGTTTATGTTTGCCCTTCACGCAGTTGGTGTATGTAGAGTGTAATGATATATTCTCTTGGCCTTCATTTTGCCAGATTTAAGATGGTAACCCCATTCTGCCTTGTTTTGTTAAGCAGTCTCTAGGTATTTCTCCCTCCCTAACTCTGTATACTTCTCTTCACCTCCTGTGTACTCAAAAAAGATTAATTTCGAGTACACAGTCAGGACAAGAGGTTGTACTGAAGATAAGGCCTTCTGTGTTACTCCTCAGGATCTCAGCAGTCCTCCAGCTCTACCTGAAACCAGGCAAAACAGACTTTTCAAAAAGAAGTAGAAAAGCTCATGATTAAAAAAGCATTTAAAAAACGGCTCACATGTAATGTTTAAAGACATTCAATTGTAAAAATCACTTTACGTAGTTGGCATGTCTTGCTGTATGTGTGTAAAGTAACATAAGTTTATGGCATTTGAGTTATTATTTAATATTTTTTATGATAGAGCACTATTTAACTGTTGTGCAGGATGCAGAAACAGCTGAAGCTGTTCTACTCAGGTTTTACTTATCAGTCATATAGTTCGATCGTATAGACCGATTACTTTAGTTTTGGGGTTTTTTTCCATTCAGTAGTGGTAAATTTAGATTAATTTTTCTGTGAAGCATTTTGTTTAACCAAAAGTCACTATTAATCGTAGGCATTAGGCCCATGTGGTCATTCAGACCTGTTTTACCCTGGACTGATCCTTTGCCTCTCCACTGATAAATAATGGATTTAAGGAATCTAGAGTGAGAGCAACTGGTCTGCGACACAGGAGGCACTTTCTGACTTGGTATTTGAGGTTACTGCAAAATATGTTAGATTGAGCCTCTGCTGACTTAACCTAAAGTTAACTTTTTTTGTTCTTGTGATATTTGTGTGTTTTTACACTGCCTGTCTTTAGCTGAGAACAGAGTATTCTGTAGCGCTAATGAGACATTTCTAGGCTAGCTAGTCATCTGTTTGTGAAACTCAGAATCAGGAAATAACAGCCAATGTTAGGGTTTTCAGTACACTATAATAATATCTCTATTTTTTTGTCAGATATTTGAAATGTATCAAGACAAGACAAACTTTCGTAAACTCCTGATGTCATAAAATTTTCAACTTTCCTCTGGCACAATAAGCACTGAAATATACTACAAGAGTATTTACATCTGACACTTTGGATGCTTCTTCAGACCATGTTCTTCAGTCTGTGGGGACTTGCCTGTCATTACAAACAGTTCAGAGAACATGTGCTCCCCAGCTCAGTGCTGCAGGTTTTTCTTGGCCTTGTCAGAAAGGGTGCTACTGCTGCTCTGCAGATCTGGCTCCAATGTTGTGATGAACCTTTGTGCTCCTTGTGCGTGTCCTGGGTTGGAATTTAGTTTACCACTAGGCGTTCTCTTCAGACATGCTTTGAGCTGCTGCACTCTTGGTTTGGTGTATATTGTGATACACATAATTGATATATAAGGGTCAATATTTTTATGAAATGCAGTGCATCTTCATCAAATGAACAACTCAGAAGATAGGACACATCACTTGTATGACAGCTGATCTTACAAATGTGCAGTGCCGTTATTCTGAATATTTTTGTAAGTATTTGGTGTAGCCTCTGAAAATGAGAGGTTTGATGATATACCCAGTCTTTCTCTAATGTCTGTGGTATAAATCACTTGTTGTAACCCAGAATATGTTCTGCAATAAAATTTTTTGAGGTGGAATAGTGGAGCCTTCAAAAGTTGTAACAGATTGCTTAATATGTAGTCTGTTATTGTAAAGATAGTATCTTGTTCTCCCACTGGTTATGTATGTCACTCAGTAGTGACACATGGTGCTGTGATGCAGAGACAAATTCAGATCATGCAGTTCCATATGGCTGTTCTCCATTTTATCTGGAAATTGCAAAATGTATTGTACATGAAACAGGCCTAGAAAAGCACATCTGTCAAAGCTCCTGAATGCTGCACTGGAAAAATGGATTCTCTCCCTCCTCCTGCACTGCAACCCCATTACTGAAGGCGAGCAGCTGGCCTAACCCAGACTACTCAGTTATTTCTGCTTCTATATTCCATTGTTCTTGAGTTGTAGAAACTTGGAAACGTGAGTAAATTCAGCATGCAACAGAGTTAGTTACTTTGAAAACTGGGATGCTTCTAATTGACTGTTGAAACCAGCAAAATCTGTATTGATGTTACAGTACCCTATGCTCTGCTTCTAGTCTGTCTAGCAGGGAATGCAGCTCCCCATGTGTTGGGCAGATCAGCTAATGTTTGTGGCTCACTGCGCTGCTTCACTGGTGGTGAGCATTATCACAGAAAACATACCCAAAGGGGCCAAAATAAGGTTGGACAAGCAGTTTTTTTCTGTCAGTACTTCTCAGAAGTTGACATTTTAGCCTTATTTGTGCTTTTGTAAGCCATGTATGCACTCAGAATCAACTTCACTGTTTTAATAGTCATTGCTAAATGCATCTAGAAAAGTCATCAGTCTTTTTTGTATTTAGTAAAAATGCAAAATAAGTGGATTAGTAATTTTAGTTCAGTTTTGTTGTTTAAGTACAATTTTCTTTTACTTACTGTTTTGGAATTACGTGATAGGAGTATACTAGGTTTAACACCTATGATGAAAATAATCCTCAATAAGATTTTTGTTTGTTTAAATTCTATAGTAGGCTACAATGATGAAATGAAAAATTTGTGGTCTTGTTCAGGAATTTTTATGCTAAAATTTCAAATCCTTGGTGTCTGACTTCAATGCTGAGACATGGGTGCTCAAGCAGTTTTTATTTAACCAGGCTTTCTAGGTGGCTCTTATTTATTTTCTTCTTTGTGCATTAGGAGCAACGGGTTGGAATTGAAAGCGTAGTCACAAAGCTGGGATGAATTATTCTTAAAGCAATCTAAAATATGTCTGTCTGAATACGGAGCTTCTATAGAATCTGAATCCTGTTCGACAGAACTCCTGCCTAGCCTATTACTCCTTATTCTAAACTGGTATGGATGATTAATCCAATTAAATGCATTTCTTTTTAAATGTACATCTTGGATTTTAATCTGGGTTAAATTGAAACCTAGTCCACAACAGTATCTGTGACAGAAGTTCAATTTTTAAACTGTTGTATAGAAACTTTTCTCATATATTGCTGATTATCACTGAAATTACTACTTTAATGACTTTTGCCAAAAGTTTCAATAAATAATTTTCATATTGCATTCATGTTCTAAGCTTTTTGAAGATGCATATATTTCCTTCTAGATATTGTCTTCAAGTGTTATCATCTGTTTTTTCTTTTTTTTTTTCTTAAAATTTTCTTGTTCTCCAGCAAGTGAGTTGCCTTGGTCTGAATAACTGCAGTTATTCTTAACACTGACCTTCTCTTTCTGTAAAGGGAGTACCAAAGTCCTCTTTGAGGAAGGATGTGTATTCTAACTTTCATCAAGTAAGATGTTCAGCCTAAGAGACAGAATTAAGCATAACCTGCTTCAGGCGTACATTTTTGCTAGCAATGTGAATGTTTAGGTGCCTTCCAACAAAACAGGAAAAGGGGTTTCTGAGAAAGAGATTGTTTACGTGGTGGAATCTACTGATGTTGGACGTAGCTGAAGCGACATTCTGTTGGTAAAAGAAGTAGAAAGAAGATTCTAATCCAGTTCTTAATGTGTGAAAGTGGGCAAGCAGTGTGGGAAGGTGAGACCCATGGGACTGGTGGTGTGAAAGCTTCACAGTTTTCCTGTTGCAGTTATCTCCAAAGCTACGTTTGGCTGCGTAACCAGGATTGTCCATGGCATGGATGAGTGACATTTCACCTAACATGGTCTCTGTTTCTCACCTGTGACTTGTAGGGAACTCTTGATGAAGTATAAGCCCAGAGTTTATTTAAATCCTGATGTTTGTTTTAGGATGATTTCTGCACCATGTGGTTCTGTTGCTGCATTAGACTGCCTGTCTTATCTTTGTTTTCTTGACATCCCTGTAAGCCCCTACTCCCTCCCCACAGTTCTAACTGTACGTCTCCTTTCTTTGTATCAGTGTAAAATCAGATCATGAGGCAGTCCTTTCGTCTTGAAATAGAGCATTGCCGCCTGGTCCCTCCTTGTGTCTTCCTTGCTTGACTTTTCCACTTGACTTCTCATTATAGGGCAGTCTGGAAGATTTTGTGGTCTGGTGATCTGCTGAGAGAAAAGACTTGTGAAAAATTGGGAAGGATTTTAGACCTACAGCTGAACTTAGGTGGAGTATGAATAGAAACATAAGGTAACAAGATAGCTCCTGTATTTTCCAAGCTCTCTGGATGTAGTTTCAAGAGTCAGTTTCAAGTCACATGTATGTGAATAGCTTAAACTAATCTATTTGAAGAATTTTCTAATACTAAAGTCTGTATTGGCCTCCCTGGTTTTGCCCATCTGATAAAGAGTTTATTCAAACAAAACCAAAAGTGACAACACTTTTTCTGAGCATCTACTTTTATTTTTGCTGTCGCTATTATATGTTTAACTATGCTGCTGATGACAAAGCACAGGCTGCTCTGACCTTTACAATTTCTGTCAAAGTTCCCACATCAGTTTTCTTTCAGTTGTTATTTTACTACCATTTACTAACTCAGCATTTCCATAATTTCTTTACTTTTGGCGCCCTGCTGGCACCAGCTGCTGACAGAGGTCCACGAGTGCCCTGATGTGCGCAACAGATAAGACACTTTGTGATGAGTCCTCTCCTCCTGACCTCACCTAGCAAATGATTTTTAGCAATGGAAAATGTAATGCACTCCTCCAAGAAGTACTCTATTGTTTGCTAAGACAATGCAGTTGCACTAAAATACATCTTGTGTACAGAGTATTTTGCATTTGTTCAGTTGTGGGGCCAAGTAAAAAGGAGCATTACAGTCATCATCAGAGCTTCAACCTTGGACTCTTCTTGTGCTACATTTGTGTTTCCTAGGGAGGTTCTTTCCTAGGAATGTTGCTACTGCAGGAGCAGCTGTGGTGCCTGAGTTAGAGAAATGGTAAGGAACAGCCTGGTGCTCGCCGTCTCATTTCTAAAAATAAGAGATGGGAAACAAATTCAGCTCTGGAGTCTTTCTTGGTCTCTTTTCTCTTGTCCTGGAAAGCATCAGGAGAGAACACACCTTTGTGCTTCTGGTGGAGAAGGCCTTTGAGGCCATTTACCAGAGCACAGATTGGGATAACAGGAGATCCTGGCTTTCCCTGCTTTTACTGGAAGGTCCTACGTGCTCCACATCATGCATTGTTGCTGAGGGCAGGAGTGTAAGATCAGATAAGAATAATCCTGTTTGGATTGGTTTAGAATGACAGCAATTAAAATCCTCCATCAGCTGAAAAAACACCAGGAAAAGATGGTTCTTCACAGTTGAATTGTGGAATTCCAGAGAAAATTTCTATTTCATCTCCTACAGCCTTGTCCCTTTCTATTCTTAAAGACATAGAGAAGATAATAGTCTCTCTTAGACCTTTTTCAAAACAACAAAGAAGAAAATAGAAACTTTTAGAGCTGGAATGTGCTCTGCAACCTAAGTATTGACTGCAACCAGGTTGTTTTTTTCTGGGAATAGCCAATAATTCTAGAAATCAATGTCCAGAAAAATGTGTAAAGAGCTTTGAAACTGATAAAGGATATGCTGCTATCTTTGTACGGATACCAGTCAACACTGTGTTTTAAAACATTTTGTCTAATTCGGCATATTAAAATATGACATATTTATTCTGTTTATTATGAAGAATAAAAAGGAAATTAAAAGATCTCTTGAAAGATTTTCAGTCCTTTACAATTGCTCCTGTTTCTGCCAAGGGTTAAAAAACAGAATAATGATAAAGCTGCCAAAACTATATACAGATGTTATCTCAAGCATGACTGTTACATAGTCTGGTTAGCAATGTTAGATCTGCATGGACTTCTAGCTGTTTAATCATTTGGATTATGTCTGTCCTTTGTGAAAACAAAATTGCTCACTTTAAGTCCAGTTATAAATAACAAAAGACTGCGAAAAATTAGTCATTTTTAAGAAGCCTGCTGCACTGATTAGAGTAAGATTCTGCTATTAGCTTTAGAATAATCACACAAACAACAAAACATTGAAGAAGTTTACTGCAACACAGTAGTCCTTGCATTCATAAATCTTTATTTCAGAAACAGTATGGCAATGTGAATGGTTTGATTACTTCATGAAGGAAAGCGGAGCTTAAGCCTAATGACATTAAACAGAGGACTTGTTATTGAGCATCTTAGAAGGAATCCTGGCAGCTGAGGATGTGGGATGATGATTTTCAAGAGCCTTATCAGCTAACTTGTTTGACTGCTGGCTAATATATAATACAGTGAGTGTAAATGGCGTACAACACTAAGGAAATGTTTTCCAGCACAATGTTTTAATAGCTTAGGACAGAATTATAGCAAGCTGTATTCTTTGGAATGCGCATGTCCAACTCCTCCATGGCGTTAGCTTTTTGTGTGTGCTTCTGTCTTATTTATGGGGTTACAAAAGGGTAATCTTTATGTCAGATTAAAACAAAAAAAAGTCATTTCTCCAGACGGCAGGTACCGATTTTACCCCTGTCCCACTCTGGGGCTCTTCTCATTTTAAAAACATGAAGAAAACCCTCTTCCATCCAGAAGCAACTTCGGTTTGAGGTTGGCTCGGGAATCACAAAAGGCTGTCAAAATCTCTCTAGGTTAAACCTGAAACCAGAACTGGGACAAAATACTTTATTTCAGTAGCTCAACACAATTAAGGTAAAAGGAATAACTAAAAATCACACCATAAGTCTCTGTTAGCCTTGAAAGCAACACCACCATCTTTCTCAATTTCTTCATTATTCATTTTTTGATACGTTACATTTTATGTTGCTATGTACACAGAAAAATGGAGTCCGGGTCATAACTGGATTTCTCAGTCCTTTGGCTAGTATAAGTTTCTCCAGTGATCCTCCCCACTTCCTCTCTTTTTGGCTTGCCTGTCTATGAATGACCTCTTTCACTGCAGCTAGTTTAGTTGTAACTTAGGCAGTGGGAATGGGGACAGACGGAAATTACTTCTGCAAGGGTTCACATGAGCCAGGAACTTTTTCTGATGGGTAACAGCTAAATTTCTTTAGAGCAGTAGGGTAAGAATTCACTTCTGTAGCCATAATTAGATTATTCACTTACTCTGCTGGAGGAACTGATCTGTTGTGAGGCAATAAACAGACTGCTGTTTAGATCTATAAATTTATATCTAAATTTATACCTGTTATTTTCAATGATTTATAGATATACCTTCAAACATTATCTGGACCTTCAGGGATCCTTGAGTGTTTGTGTCTAAGTATTTGATTTTAGGACCATATCTATAATCATGTTAGCCTCTCCCTTTCGTCGTGGGTTTTTTGTTTTTTTTTTTTTTAATGTTGATGTTGAAAAGTTAGGAAGATTTGCATCTAACTATTATAATTAAAAAGTCAGGTACTAAATTCAGTCTGCATCATGCTGCAAAACTAATTCCAGAGAGTCATCTCTAATGATGGGGGAATACTTCTTTCATGATTAGATAGCTTCAGGCACAGAGGAAAAACCCTTTAATTAGCTCAGAGAAGATAAGTTGCTGTGTCTGAGTCATTGCAAGGTACTTTGACTACTTCTCTTTGGCTGCAGGTGCTGCTAAATGCTGAAAAAAGCACATCATAGAAAATTTTCAGGAAGTACTTTCCTTAAAAAAATAGAAAAAGACTAAATAATTTCCTTAATTTAAGTTTCATTTTTTTCCCCCATGATGTTAATATGTAAGTATGTTAATTCACCTTTGAACATCAAAGTTGCTTCTTTCGGCAGTGATGGCCAAACTGACTTCCCTTCATCTATTCTCAAAATAATTGTCATAGTTATTCATATTATTTGATTGTTAACAATGGAACACACCGATTTCAGAAATAGTGTTAGCCATTGAGAGCAGTCTGTCTGTTAGCTTTTTCTTTTATTTCAGTATATGTTTCCCAGTAATCTTGTTTGCTTTAAACAAAAACTTTATCGCCACACCAATGACATTCTTCAGTCCTTGCAATCTCTTAAGGTTGGGACTCTCTGCTTTAAGAATTCAAATAAATAGTGCCTTTTTTAGGGTTGCTTTTTCTTATAAAAACAGTGCAAGAGCAAGGTATCCATCAATTTCGAGCTTCCTGTGAAGTTTTATATACACTGCTTAACACATAAATCAGCTAGAAATGCTTCATTTGGAAATCATTGCCACTTAAATGAATATATATCCTTCGTATGGGCTAGACATGAAAAGCCCTGAAGGCAAGAAGATGCCTTTGGAAGGGCTTGATTAGATACATGGGCTTGCAGTACAATATGTTTCCTAAAATCAGTATGTATAACAGCGAGTTTTACAAATATCTGCAGTCAACCTTATGACATACTTGATCTTTAACATTTTTAAGGTAGTCTGACAACATAGACATGCTGCTAGACCTATTTTTTTATCTGTGTCACTTTTTTTGTACAGTAAAGGAGAGTGATAGCTGTACTTATTTTTTATGACCATTATCATAGTTTGCTTTTTGTGTCTGAATACAGAGAGATAAATTGAGCCTGGTAAGAAGAGCGAAGAAGAAAGATGGTTGTGACCAGTTTTAAGACACTGCTGGATCCAGTACTTACAGGGAGTTAATGGATAACAGAGGAGCTTTGAGACATTCCTTGCCTGGAATACACCACCAACATGCCTGCTTTTCTGCCAAGGGCAGAGTACACAAGATTCAAGGGGATTTTGGCCATCTGACCTGTGGGTGGGTCTGCCTCAGAATGTTTTGGGTAGAGATCCACTGAAGGGGCCCCACTGCTCAGCCCATACTAAGGAGATTCTCAGGCTTTCCAGGTGGGCATCATTCTCTGTGACCAAATCTTGTCCTGATGATAAACTCCCTTGATTATATGGACAGATAATACTAGGAACGACTGCAGAAAACCAATCCCTCACCATTTACTGTATTCTGGATTTGTTACTACTATAATGAGGTGCAAGAGCGATGAAAAGATCAGAAGAAACTAGTATTTCAAGCAAGGGATTCTTGCCTGGTGTGGTATAAAGTTGTTGTAAAACAGCTGTGCTGTGCTTTCTTTAGAAACTCAGTCTTGTATGTTTATTAGCTACACAGCAGTGCATAACTAAGTGTTCTTGCCTAGGTACCAGCACTTGCAGTGACAGTGGTGGGAACTACCAATATTTATTGTGCCAGCTTGTGACCTTGCGGTGCACTGTGTATAATGTAGATCTAGTACTTACTTGTCTAATACTGTACTGCCTAGTGCATTTGGGAATCCCTCTTCCAGGTGATTTTGACATGTTAGGACCAACAGAATTAATTCTTGCCTGAACAGGACAAGCAGGAACGGGAACAGTTTTCTCAGGTGATTTCAATATGCTCTTGGAAACTGTCTTGGTTCCCAATCATTTCAGGCTCAAGATACTGGAAATTAGTTATAAAGCCACCATGTATCAGGGGCATGCATCATGGAATCTTTATTTAAAGTAGGTTCTAGTTCTCCAGTTTGCAGTGTGGTGAGTGGAAGCATCAGCATCCTGGAGTTATCTCTGCATCCTCAGGGTTGACAGGTCCCACTTTCAACATTGTGTAATTACTGTTCATGAGTTTAATTACTTAGTGTTCTGTATTTCATATCCAATGAAGGGATTAATTTTATTTACTGCCTCAAGAGCTGGTTATTTCATGTGTGGATAGGTATATTTATATATTTTGAGAGACTTGTTCAGTCACTGCCCTTACCCTACCAAGTTTTGTTATCATGGTTTGAGCCCAGAGGGAAACTGAGCATCATGCAGCCATTCACTCACCCCTTCCCCCTCAGGAATGGGAAGGAGAAAATAAAGCAAAAGGCTCAGGAATCGAGATAAGGACAGAGAAGGATAACTCACCCATTCTGGTCATGGGCAAAGACAGACTCGTTAAGGGAAGAAAAAGAACAACACTTTAATTTGAACACAACAACACTTAACAGAGTGGGACAGTGAGAAGTGTTTGCCACATCTTAAAAACACCTCCCCCCACCCCTCCCTTCTTCCTGGGCTCAGCTTCCTTCTACTGACCTCGGTGTTTGCATAGGTGTCCTTCTTGTAGCTCCTTCTCACAAGTCTAAACCCCCTCCCAGGTTCCCCTTCTTAAATTCTTCATTGCAGAGGTGCAGCTGCCATCTCTAATTGGCCCAGCCTTGGCCAGAGGTGGGTCCAACTTGGAGCCAGGGGAGCTTCAAGAAGCTTCTCACAGCAGCCACTGCTGTAGCCCCTCCCCTGCTACCAAAACACCCACCACACAAATCCAGCACATTCTTTTATCCAAGCAGCAGATCGTCGTTCTTGATGAAAGGGAAACCATATAGGCTGTACTTAAAGGATATAAAGGGGTTGTTTTATTTTTCTAATGTAATGTGCAGTGAAAATTTTTTTATTATAAGATGTTGCACTTCTTTAACCCCTCTTATGATTTCACTTCTCTTAGGCCATTCTGAATAACATGTTCTTCATGAATCTGAGAACAATGGGGGAAAGGAGTCTGCTGGGTTTTAGCTGTTACTCATCTTTCAGTGATTTGTAAAATGTTTCAGAGTCACATTAGTTTAAGTAGGCACCTCCAGAAAGTTAGAAGCAGCTCTGTACTAATCTCTGTAAAGTGACATTGGTCTGGGGAGAGTGCTGTTTTTAATTCCTATACTATTTGATTTCCTACAAGGCTTTAATATTCTTATTTGTAGCTAAAAACAAATATATTTTTCTCTAGAATATGGTTGACCTAGAATAGACTATATTTTAATCTCATCAGGAAGAAAGTTTCAGTATTTATGGTCTTGAATTAATTTGGTCATTAGTTTATTTTTAAATACTGAGTTAGGTGGCTTTACACTGGTAAACAATGACAATAGTAAAGAAAAGAAAGATGATCCTGAGGTCCCAGCACTACCTGCAGTAGTGCTTAGAAGGTTTTAGTAGAAAAGTTCTCAGAAGGTTTTAGTAGAAAATGTTAATATTATTTTGCAGCTAAAATTAACTACAACTGTGAAAATTATCCCAAACTTCTTTGGGTCTTGTTTGCCCTAGTTTAATAAGAAAGCTTTTGCTTTTAGTCAGAAACTGTTTTTCACTTTCCATTTTGTGGCAAAACAGATAATGAAATGGAGGCATATCTTCTGCAGTTGATTAGAACCAATTTACCATTTGTTAGTATAGTACTGTTTTGTTTTGGATTCGTTTGGGGTTTTTTTGTCACCGTGAAAGCAACCCCTTTCTTAAAACATTTGAAGGAGAAGCCATCTTAATGTGTAAGTTAGCGTATTTGCAGTTTTCTGAAACACATCAAGAAAGAACGCACAAGAGATCTGTGTTTCTCAGTTGTTCAAAGATAGGTGCTCCTTTCACCCAGGGAAAAGTTGATCAGTAAAACCAGCTGGCAAAGAGTGAGTGACATGGAGAGAGTCTGAAACAACTGTTCTGTAGGTGAGGAGGGCTGAAATACAAGGTATGGGATTTGTGACCCACCAAAGAGCAGGAACCTCCTGCTCCTGTGTCTCATGGAGCTGAAGGGATGAACTGAAGAGTAACCAGAGAAGACCAAGGAAGCCAGAAGAGAGGCATCTGGTGTGCAACAAGCTATGGTAACTAAGTTTTAGATGGTGATGCCTGCAGAAAACAGAAGTGGACTTATGGGATTGAATTCTCTTCAGATTTCAGACTCATTATATGGAACAATTAATCCCCTTCTTGGTGATTAAGGTAGGGACCTTAGCTTCTTGAAGCTCCCCTGGCTCCAAGTTGAACCCACCTCTGGCCAAGGCTGGGCCAATTAGAGATGGCAGCTGCACCTCTGCAATGAAGAATTTAAGAAGGGGAACCTGGGAGGGGGTTTAGACTTGTGAGAAGGAGCTACAAGAAGGTAGGTCCAGGGTTAGAGATCAGGGTGACAGCAGACATCAATGGGATATGACTGATGGGAATAGGAGGCTTGTGCCTTGACTAAACTGTAACAAAAGGTCCTTCCTATGACTTAATGCGTAGTTGTCACAACCCAGATTGGAAGCCCAGAGGATTGCAATGGTTCTGTGATCCCCTTGGGTTAAATTAAGGTGAAATGACACCAAACGGCCGTTTAAATGTTTTACTTGCAGTAGAAAATAATTTAAACTTGGAAAATTATAATAAGCAATGTGGTCTCTTATAAATCTGTAAGAAAGAAAAAGAAAGCAAGAAAGAGAGTCAAAGAAATCTGGATCACCACTTCTGGATCCAGTGTTGCCCCAGGTCCGGTAATCCTGGGTAGTGGGTGCACACCCAGCAAAGTTTTCTGTCACCTTTTAAGTTCATTTTATCAGCTGGTTAGCATACTAGATGAGGAGGGGCAGGTATTCCCCAAACTCACTTCCATGAGAGACGAGGGAAAAGGTGGAACAGGGGTTCTGCACATGCATTGAGGGGGGAAATGGGGTGCACCACCCCTTGTCCAATTGAGTCGGTAGTTGTATTCACCCTGCCCACCTTTTGGTTTTTCCTCTGTTCCCACAGATTTTTGCTGACTTCATGCTTCTTGAACAACCATCTGACTTCTGGGGCAGAAATGCTCATGTCTTATTAGGCCTTGTTACCTCTTTGGGCTTATGCAATAGAGCCAATGATTAGGGGTCCTTGTGCTTGATGAGAAACGTCTCTTTCACTCGGTCCACGTTTCTCCCCTTTGAGGCTTATCTAAGGAGTTTGTCAATACAACCGCAAGGGAGTGGAGGGTGCATCCTTTGATACACTCCTGCTTCCTTGGGTGACATTCCTTCGACTAATCACAAAGGTCACAGCTTGTCCTTGAGGTTTTCTGTGTTGATGAATGTTTGAGGCATTACTTCCTTCAGTTCCTTACAGTAGTTACTGTTGCTATTTCAGTATCCTACTGTCACATTGAGAACTGCATGGAGAAAACATGCTTACCTTAGGATAACTGTGACATTTTCCCTCTTCTTTGGTATTTGCCTTTCTCTGTTCGACCTCTGAAGGCCTATGCCTCAACTGAAACTGCTCTGCTTCTTTTCTTCTGCAGATAATACTCCTTCCTCTTTTCTCTGTTAAGAACATTTGTGAACCGTGAACAAGTTAGAAAATTTAAGTTGTGTTAATGAATGATTTTAATGAAAGATTTTAAACAAATCTTGGCTAATCAAGGTAATGTAGTTAAGTGTGTTATTACTGAAAGCTAGATCTGGTGAGTCTTTATAGGGTTTGGAACTGAAATGGCAATTCAAAATAAGTAATTCTATGTTACAGAGTGTTTTCAATAGTTTCTTCCATGATCTATTTTTCCAAATATAATTCTACACAATTGACTCTGTATTTCACCCGTTTGCAGATTAACCCCCTGTCTATGTCTTGGAATGACGATAGACTCCAGGCACATGTCCCTGTATCAGTTAAGCTTGTTATTTTCCTGCAGTTTCATTTCCATCACATATCTTAAGGGCAGTCCCTTCCAGCCCATTAATATCCCCAATGAGGAACAAGGAAGCAACTAGCTCGGGTCATTCTGTTTCAACCTGGTCATTGTTTGTCTTTATCGGCAAGACAGGATGAGCTGTGGAGAGGACAATGTTGCTTCTCACATCTCTGAGCATGTGCCCAGGCACCTACATGAGAAACCTTGAAGCTCTCTAGGAGTCTTGAAGTCTAGGTTATCATGATCAAAACTTACTCTGTTCTTATATTTTTATTATTAATAATATACACCAAGTACAGCTTGTTGCCATTATTGCATCAATGTTCATTTTGGTTTTTGTATTGCACCCTTACCAGCAGTTCATGCGTTGTAGCCAGTAGAATACTAGTAACTAAGTTAGCCAGAGTTATGTTGTTAATGGATTTTTTTTTTCCCCCTAGTGTAATCTGCAGCGTGATTAGAGATGATACCATATGTGGAAAACCATATTATTTTAAAATGTAAATTTTAATGCAGCTGTTTTGAAGAAACAAAGGTAGCAATTCAGACTTCCAACAGTATGAGGAAAATGTGCAAAACCAGCACTCTTGTAAAGAACAATTTCTCCCATAAAGGGAACAGTCAAAGCTTGTACTTTCAAATAGTTGTTCTGTTAAGACTGAATGATATATAGTAAATCCACTACCACTGGTGTACAATGGATGTACAACTCTTCATTGGTTTTGCTGTTGGGGTACAATGGCTATGTGTTTCTTGTTGGTTTTGATTGCAAGACAAAGAATAATAAGAAATCCAAGATGAAACAAATTATGTTTTGTCACCGTGAAAGAAACCCCTTTCTTAAAACATTTGAAGGAGAAGCCATCTTAATGTGTAAGTTAGCGTATTTGCAGTTTTCTGAAACACATCAAGAAAGAACGCACAAGAGATCTGTGTTTCTCAGTTGTTCAAAGATAGGTGCTCGTTTCACCCAGGGAAAAGTTGATCAGTAAAACCAGCTGGCAAAGAGTGAGTGACATGGAGAGAGTCTGAAACAACTGTTCTGTAGGTGAGGAGGGCTGAAATACAAGGTATGGGATTTGTGACCCACCAAAGAGCAGGAACCTCCTGCTCCTGCGTCTCATGGAGCTGAAGGGATGAACTGAAGAGTAACCAGAGAAGACCAAGGAAGCCAGAAAAGAGGCTATCTACTATCAGTATTTGATTTATCTATTTTTGTTTCATGAGAGGAACAGTATAGAGATTTTACTAATAGGGATGAGCACCTTTTACTGTAAAGCCTGGTTTTACCGCTATTATTAATGGTAAAACAAGAAAAAATGATGCAATGCTGCAAGAGTTGTACTGATTCTAGACTTGGTATCTACTTAACACTTGTTTAAAAGTTATGTTTGTATCAGAAGTTAATAAGATGACATTAAAATTAGAGATGATTAGGGTGAACTGTTATGCCAGTTATGAAAAATTCAAAAATACCTTCAGGCATAGTAAGCAACTTCATTATATTCATGTAAAATATTTTGCTATCATTAAAAATTAAAGTACATTCCAAATGTTATTTAAGCTCTTAGAAAAAGCCTAAAATCTTAATTTTTTTAGAGTTACTCTTTTGTTTTGAAATGAAATGTTACCTACACAGATAGTTATTTTCAGAGCAGTTGGCTGATCTCAGAGAAAATACTGTACAAAAAATATTACCAATCTTGAAGAGAAATGCTGGACTTTGGACTACCCTTTGTCTCCTCCTTCTGCAATTCTTAATATGAAATTCTTTTATTAATTTTCAGAAACCCCTACAAAGCAGTGATGTACAGCTCCTACTAATTTTGTTTTCCTCAGATACTGTATCGTTTTCACTTGGGGAAAAACAAACAAACAAACAAACAAAAAACTGTGCTTGCCAGAAATACCTATGAGATGCACAGATTATTGTCATGGGAACATTTTATAATTCTTTGAAAGTTTACCATAATCTTGCCATACTTCAGTTTCCTCATGTGGATTGTGAAAACATGTTACCTTCCTGCCCTTCACAGGAGCCATGAGAATGAAACCATGTTTAGCCAGAAGGTATCAGGGATAATGAGGCCACACACAAAATTATAACATAACTTTTTTTTGTGAGATTGCTTTGTGTTCACACACACACAATTATGAAATCTACTCCTTGTTCTTATATTCTGCATTTGAAGTTTCGTATTCCCCTTTGCTTATAGACGGAGTATTCAGGAGCAAGAAGCTACCCATTTTAGCAAGTATTAGAACAAAATTGTGTCAGGAGCTGACAATACACATTGCTTGCCTTGCTGCATGTAACCATTTCCCCATAACAAAGTCCCCTTTGCACTGGGGCAGAGTCAGAGGAGGGAGAGCTGCTGCCGGATGAGGTGGCTGAGATTTGCAGGGTGTCACTACCCCTTCTAAATTGGCCTGTGAGGTAGTGAAAATTGTGCTAGAGATTCTTCACTTACCTCTAGGTGGGGGTGTGCTTTACTGAAGTTTCTTGTTAGTAGTCTGTGCATTAAGGCAGACAACATTTCTGTTGGTTTTTCAAGCAAGTCCATTCTGGGCAGAGTTCAGAAAGCTGAAGGAAAGGCAGTTGTGAGGGGCAGTTGCTAATTAATCAGCTGTCCAGGCGAGCACATTATCACTTCTCTGCACCGATGCTGGGATAGGGATAATTTTCTTCCTAGTAGCTGGTACAGTGCTGTGATTTGGATTCAGTGTGAGAATAACGTTGATAACATACTGATGTTTTAGCTGTTGCTAAGTAGCGCTTATCTTAAGGATTTTTCAGTTTCCCATGCTCTGCCAGCAAGGGGGTGCACAAGAAGCTGTGAGGGAGTGTGGCCAGGACAGCTGACCTGAACTAGCTAAAGGGCTATTCCATATTCCATACTGTAGAACATCATGCTTGGTATATAAATTGGGAGTGCAGCGTTGGCCAGGAGGGACAGATCGCTGCTTGGCTTTGGTCAGTGGGTAGTGAGCAACTGCATTGTGCATCACTTGTCTTTTCTTGGGCTTTATTTCTCTCTCTTTTTGTTATATTCCTTTTCATTGCTATATTATTATTTTATTTTATTTTAGTTATTAGATTGCTGTTATCTCAACCTACAAGTTTTACTTTTTTTCGAGTTCTCCTCCCCATCCCCACTGAACGAGTGGCTGCGTGGAGCTTAGCCGCTGGCACAAAAACTCTGAGCCTTCCTCAGGCAAAATTTAAGTTTCTTTTCCATCAGGCTGATCGGCCTGTTAATAATTTTACCTTTTAAAAGGGAAATGTGGTGAGCCATCTCTGTGGCGCACTCAAGGGTTAGTTTCTGCAGGAAGCGGGAGGTGACTGAGGGTGGAGGAGTGATCCAGAGCATTCTGGAACAATCTGGAATCGCTGGGGGTGGGGTTAGATTGAGGTCCCTCCCGCCAGCCAATGAGGGAGCATCTCAGGGAGAGGCGGGCCAATCACAACCCACATGTTGCCTGTGGGAGGGCCCTGGAGGCAGCCCCTGCCCTGAGGGAAGCGCGTTTGGGGGGTGCCTGAGGGTGGAGGAAAGAGGCAGGAGCAGTATGTGTGAGGGTGCGAAGGTGGGGGAAGAAAGGGGCCATCTGGGAAAGGTTTGGCCTGCCTCTGCTGGAGGACAGATCAAGGACCTGAGAGATGGAGAAAGCTGGTGTGTGCCAAGCTGCTGAGGCCAGTGTTTCAGCTGGCCTTGGACCCAGGTGACTCCTTGTAACATGAGGCATGTGTGGGTGCAAGGGAGTAACTAGGAACATGCTATGTGATATCAAGCTTGGGTTGATAAAGATGCAAATTTGTTTTGAATGCCCACCTTACACTGCATCTTTTTAACCCTTGACAGTTGATGAAGAAATACTCTCAAGGAATATAATATCAAATTAAATGTAGGAGCTTTATGCTCTTTAGGTTTACGCAAACACTTTTGGTGTGTTGCAGGTGCGTGTCTGACTTGCATATCTTGTTTATATACTTGTTTATTTAGCGTTTATGCAAAAGCAAAACAAACCCAACTTCTTGTTTCTTACACAGGTGCTATTCAGCCTCTTCATAAATGCAGCCATTGCATTTCAGGAGACGAGTGCCATAATGTTCCTACTCTGTCATGCCACTGTTTTCTCTTTGCAACCGCAGTCTAAGAAAAGCTAAACGATGGTCGTTGTGCATGAATAAATAGAAGTTCTTTAGCCCTGGAAATCCTCATATCATTAAGTTTCCCAGTCTGAAAATTTTGTGAGCTTTAGTCACGCATCTGCTTTTTCAGTGTGTGTGTGTTTTGCTTAATTCAAACTGTCCTGGTTACTACAACATTAAATATTGTCTATGTGATTATGAATGTACAAAAATAATAGAAGAAATAGAATTATGACAGCAATGCATGCATGTATTTTTGAAATCATGCACAAGTAACCATCAATCTATTCGTGCAAGAGTTTTTAGATTTATTGAGCCTACTTACGAAAATGTTAAAGGTACTCAAAAAGTATATTTTAAATCACTGTGTGTGAGCTGACATAGCTATACTTGTTTTGTTAGTCTTGTGGTCAAATGACTTCAGAAAATACATATTTTGGAGTATATTCCCTCTGTTGCTGAAGTCAAGGCTGCTCCTTGAAGGGTGGGTGGTAGAATACATTCAAAGGCATTAGTTATAAATCAAACCAATTCTTTCTCTAGAAAGCTTTGATTTATGAATGTCAAATTAACTTTTCCAGACTTGATGTAATTTACCTCAAATATGGAAATTTTCAAAAAAGGAAAATGAAATGTATTCACACTATACACTCAAGGTAAAATTTTGATGCAGTATTGATCAATAACAATGTCTTTTAGGATGATGGGGACATAATTCAACAGATACATTTGGAGCAGCTGTCGTTCTCCTGGCTGACAGAAGGACCAGGAAAAAAAGGTAAGAAAAACTTGTTCTTTTAACAGGAAAGTGTGTTTTAAATTCCGTCTATTTTTTTTCTCTACTAGCTTAATAATATAAAAATACATGTTAGGAGCTTAGATGAAGAAATACTGAATGGATAAAAGAGATAAAAATTAAACTGTGTAACTGTTTTTGTATAATATTAAAGAAAGTTAGTGTAGTGGTTTATTAAAATAGGAGTTTCCAGAGATATAAAAAAATGTGTTGTTTCTTATGCATGTACAAAAAATAGTTCTACGATCTGGGATAGATTTATTATTCTTCATCGATTGCCTCATTCTGGTGGAGGACATTTCTGGCAGTAAAGTAGTAGACCTGTCACATCTATCAGGATGTGTCGGAGATCTGTCAGGTCTATGGCTCTTTTTGAACTTTGGTGTTTCAGAAAAATGTAGCTGAGCATTATAGACAGAAGTTTGACATTTCCAAGATGAAAATCAATCTTCTTTTATGTGGTGTTTCTCAAACAAGACTTGCGCTTTGATTGCACAAGTAGTGATTTCACATGTTTGGGGGTACAACATGAAGACAGAATAATTTGGGTAACAGATTTGACAGGTTTTCTGTAATGAATATAAATTGAAGAAATGATGATATAAGAGGTGCTCAAAGAAGATGTCAAATCAAACATTGATCTGCTGCTGTCACAAATATGAACCTAAAGAGCTTCTACTTCTTTTTAAAGCTGGGGAATAACAAGGTAAACAAGTCTGTTGCGAACTAGTATACCGTATTTAGAAGGAAAGAAAAGTGAGTAAGAGCTATTGAAATCAATTGCTA
This sequence comes from Strix uralensis, assembly GCF_047716275.1. Lineage (NCBI taxonomy): Eukaryota > Metazoa > Chordata > Aves > Strigiformes > Strigidae > Strix > Strix uralensis. The sequence continues at coordinate 3,148,376 of NC_133978.1, read as the reverse complement.
GAATTATGATAAACAATGAGATGTCCTAAATGTATAGGAGGGGCGGTCAGATGAAGCACTGTTGTAATTGATGGCCATTGAACTTTAAAATTAATGCAAAAAATGTTCAAGCAATTTATTTAATCGTAAAATACATTGAAACAAAGGGTTCCATTGTGTCAGCACAGGTCCTGATCCATCTGGCCAGCATCTGGGCTTTTACTGATGTGTTAGAGTGTTACCAGAGACAAGCCACAAAGAGGGTAGTTGTTTGCTAATGGCTGTATCTAGAGACAACAGAATTCTAAGGAGAAGGGCAGCAAGGAGCTATAAACAGCCAGACAAGCACCAATAGTAACATGCTAAGAGCGTGATGGCGAAATATTTTGATTTTGGGTTGCTGCCCAGGAAAGATGTTTGGAAATAATGAACAAGGCTGTGGTCTTGTTCTGTTGTTAGTTGTGTTCAGGGAAATAGTCATGAGAAAAATAAATAAGTAAAAAATGTTTTGATACTTTATTTTCCCCTTCCAATAGAAAGAAGCATGGATATTCCCAAGTAGTAGCCACTTTTGTTCTAGAATGTAACCATGTGGGATGAAAAATTGCCTTGATATGTATATGTCTATGTTGATGCTTTCAGCTGGCTTTTCATTTTGATAGTACTGTATCTTTGGTACAGACATGTGGTATAATTAAAAGAATATTAAGATTGCAAGTAACATTAAGAAAAAAAAACACAAAGAAAGCAAAAGAAAGTAACAGTCAGAGGAAGAGTTCAGATTTACTGTAATCAGTCATTCCTACAGGCATGAATTGAGTGATTGTTCTCTGTAATAAGTAAATTTAAAAAGTCTATATGAATGTAACACTGAAATGTGATACACCATTCTAAATTTTTAAAGGTTTTTTTTAATTCCCACTGAGTAAAGGCAATCATTCTCAAAATGCTTCTGTCATGTCAAATGTCAAGACCATTCTGGAGACCTGTTGCCATGTAGCTATACCGATTTTGCATTGAGGAACATGCTTTTTTACCTGCCTGCATAGTTCACAAGGCTAGAGAGGTTTTCTTTAAATATTTTTAAATATCAGTACAAAATAAATAGTCATTCTAAAAGTTACATATTTCCTCGATACATTCTATTTATTGGAATATGTTATAATGGAGGTTTTATTGTTTTGTTTTTAAAAACGTCAGGAAGCCTTTTTGGTACCTTCTGTTGTACAGTATCTGGTGGTATTATTGTTATAACAGTACCTATTTAGATCAGGAGTTTTCAGGCTGGTAGTTTCTCATTTTAGTCACTAGAATACGCACTGATTTTCCACAAAAATGACAATGTGTCAGCCACAAAATACTGGCTCCATTTAGTTAAGGAGTTTAGCAATGCATGAAGTGCATGATTAGAAGAGGAATGCTTTTGTACCTTTGTTTCAAACAATTGTTTCATTCAGGACAACAGCAAAACTCCCTAGAGCACACAAATAGTCTTGAGTCTAAATAAGATGACACCTAATCTGGACTGATAATTTCTCATCCCTATAGTTACTAATAATAAGTTGGAGAAAGAGATATTAGTTATTTCCAAGCTAAAGGCACTGAGAGAAAAAAACCCCATTCCATTCCAGAGTAGACACCATTAACACAGATTGCCTTCAGTCCATTAAGCCTCGCCACTGAGATGTTTTAAACAAGTGTTTGTTTCTAAAAGCTGTGGAAGCTAAGAAATTAAAAACCACCTTAGTTTTAAAAGCATGTTTTCTGAGCCTTAATAAAATGACACTTTGTCTTAATTTTGTGTCTCCAGTCATGCAGGAAATTAGAGGACTAGTTTCTTCCTGCAGAACTTTGGATTTTCAGGCTTTGGGCTCAATTTGGCAGACTATATTGCTCAAATTATCTTGTAAATGAATTATTTGTTTCTGAAGTACAACTGATATCAACTTGCGTACAAATACTTAGAATATGAACGTATCTCTCATTTGCTTCTGTAATTATATGATGGTTGCTCTTGTCAAGATGCGTATTTGCTCAGAAACTTAATTTATGTTACTAAGTTTCTCAAACTGCAATGTGCCAATGTTAAGTATAATTTAGAATCGCCTTTTTTCTCTCCTCTAAATCTGCTAAATTTCAATCTTGATCTTATTTAGGGCTAGAATGATCTCAAAAATCATTTAGCCGTTGTGTGTGTATAGTGACAATGGCAAGTCTGAAGATGATGTCATTAAAATATCTGATTACAGTTATCTAATTGATACGAAATTATCACAGTGAGGCCTGCGTACTGGTAGCATGAGAGAGGTTTTTATGGGATTCCAGCTTTGGCGGGAATCTTCTGCTCCTCTGTCACCTTCAGCACACAACTTCAAATAAAGCATGAAATTGTCTGTCAAACATGAGAGATGATCACTGTCTATTGCACCCACAGACCCATGCTTTCAGCCCAAATACTGTCTGTGGAAATCATATATTTTGGCAGGTGTTAAAGTCATTTTACAGTGGTAGTTTTCATGTGTTGTAAGAGAAACATCAGAATTATTAATATTCATATATATTGCATGTCACGCGATACTTCAACTTTTCCTGATGCTGAAGAAGGTGACCGTGGATGCTCTGGTTGCCTGTGTATGATGTAATGCACTTGAGATGCTGTGTAGTGCTGTGCTGACACCCCAAAGTCAGCCAGAGCTTTGCAGGAATCTGCCTAGGCCTTCTCGTTAAAGTGAGTTTCTCAAAGATGGCTGAAATGCTTTCAAACACTAAATAAAGCCAGGTTCTGATAGAATAAAATCTTGAGTACTTAGCTTTTCTTGGTGAACAAGAAAAACAAAAGTAAAAAACCAAAATCCAAGGGACTGCTTATCACAGATGAAAAATATGATAAAGACTAAACAAGACCAGATATGTTATACTATTTAGACACTGCATTGTTAAAGAGCAGGTGGTAGAACTGACTGCAGAATTGGTATTCAGGTATTCTCTTCCCTATTCTATTCTATTGTACAACAGTTCCTCCTCAGACCCCAGTGTAAACACTTTACTCCTAGTTCTAGAAAAGTCTCTTGATGTGACTAAAATCCGTTACAGTTTTGCTCCACACTGGTGCACGAAGACCTTCTGTTGCTTTTAAGAGCAGTGGTTAGTCCTGAGAAAAGCCCATCTGACTTAGATTATTAACATTAGTAGATGCTGGACTGTGAGAATATGTTAAAGGACAACTATCTTTTAGGAACAGAGTGGCATTTTTGTCTGTCTTGTTTTCACTTTGTATTTGCATTCCAGACCAATCCAGTGAACCATTTGTAGACACCCAAGAAACTGTGCAGGTCCCTGCTGCAGTCTGTGCCAGAAAACCCCTGCTCAAATTGCTGCATCATAATTAACCAGTTCAAAAGAGGCTGCCATTAAGATGCTGTGTTTAACCTGTAGATAAATAAATGCACAAACCTGTTCCATATTTTCGTTTCATTTTGATACCAAAACTAAAATGATAGTGAAAGTTGATTTAATCTTTTGCATTAATAAATTAATTGGTATATTCTGAACATTGTTCATCTTAATTTCTTCTGAAATTTCTTTTGAACATTATGGATTATTTGAGAGATCGTTTGTGTGATGTGGAAATTAATGCTTGACAGATTTTGACATCGTGATCGGAGCTCTTAGTTTTCTAGTATGTCTGTGTGGCAGAGAGGAAAACAAGATGCTGGTCTCAAACCAGGAACCAATAGTGGTTGTATCAGCTAGACTCTCTCAGTCGTGGATACTTTGGTCTTTGTGCTGAACCTGTGGTCCCCAAACCCTTACATTGGATAAGAACAGAAAGCATAGGGTAGCTAGTTGTTTCTTCTGTTTGGATTGAATTGGTTTTGTTTGCATTGCTTAGCTAGGGGGATTTTTTTCATTAACTCAGTCATTTGAATTTATTCAATTGAATATAAAATGTTAAGGTTTCAGGACTGCCGTCCTCATCACCTGTATTTCTTTAACTAATAGACCATAATTATTTTAAATTGGAAGGTACTAATAGCTCTAAGTGAGAGCACTTTGATATCAGGACAGACTTACAGACTTTAATGACAGCTGGCATGAAGTGTGCCATGCATTCATGCTGAATGGAGAGAGGAATGGAATTGTTCAGCAGTGACCTGGCTGAGGTATAGAAGCCTCCAACCAACACAGTAATTTGAGAAGAGTAACTGTTGTATTATTAACAACACAGCTTTCCTCTGAGGGTTCATTGCCAGTGGGATCTAGGACGTTGTTAAGTTGCAGATTTAAGAGGATAATCAGAAAGACGAGATGAGGAAGAATCCAGCAGAGAGCAATGGTGAGGTTAACAGAACTCCTTGAGAGTTCTCAAGTACCTTGTGAGCAAAAGAACCTTGGAAATTGTAAGGAAGCTGGTAACTGTTCTTTTATTTGCTTTTTGTTCAGTGGAGAAGTGTTAGGAGTTGGAAGTGTAGGAAAAACAAAACAATGAAAAATCTGCAAAACACACATTTCCTTGACACATGGTGCCCAGAACAAACACAGGACGGGATGAAAATCCAGTGATTTGTGTTTGCTGTGGCACCAAGGAGGAATGCGAAGCGAGGTGGAGGCTGCGCGGTCCCATTCTTTCACTTACCTCCTCTCAAGGACTGTTTTGCAGTAGTCTGCCACCTTGTCTCTCACCCTTCCTCTTCTCCTACAAAAAACAGTGCACCCCTGGCGCCAAGGAATGTGCTGTGTCGCTATTCAAGACATCATGGCTTGACCATAGTCCCACCCACTCACACATACATACTAAGATAAATACTACCCCAAGTTTGTACCTAACTTGGGAGGACAATAATGCGACACCAAATTGGAGGAACAGATCAATGAGTTTGTGCTCTTGCCCCCCCAGAAGGGACATCTTTTGGTAAGATTTGAGCCCTTGGCTACACCGAGTGATTACCCGGGAATTAAGTGTGTGTGATTGCAATCGTTTTTCTTTTCTGTAGTGCTATATAGCCAACCTGCAGTTTGTGCATTTATCACAGGCAATCTTAAAGAATCTGTAAATGTTGCATAAAAAATAAACCGTACTATTCATGAACCTGACTGCTTCTCTTGAATGCAGCTGGGCCTACAGCATACGGGCTGTTCGTGCATCTGGTGTCGGTGTCGCAGATGAAAGTATTAACACAGTAATGATTTAACAGGAATTTTAGATTTATTAATAAATAACAGCAATTGATCATTTACAAAATAATTTAGAAGATGTTATAAAAGAAGCGACTTATTTACAGATTCTAAAATGACAAGATTCACACTAACTTTATGGTATCTTAAATCTATACATATGTACATGCGCATACACAAACACAAAATGTACAAACACACACACAGAAACAAAAGTATTCGGATCCAGTAGAATGAAGTGTGTACCCACGCACACCAGTAAGCAGAGAAAAAGCGAGTGAAAGAGAAGCTAGCTCAAAGTAAAATATCCTTCCTCTTGAGTTTAGAGTAAATACTCACAATGCCTCGGCATTCCTCAACGGGCGATAATTGAGACTCGAGCGGGTTGACTTCACCCTGGCCTTCCCTCAGCTCTGGCAGCAGACAACACCTTAAGGGTTTTGGTACCTGAGAGGCTCCCAGCTCAGGGGAGATGCTGGTCACGGGCCCACTGCGATCCAGGACAGCTCAAAGGGTCTCCCTTGTGGTTGCAATTTATAGGGTCCAAGATAATTGACTTTTGTCAGATACCTTTTGCTCACGCCCAGCTCGAACAAGAAGTATTCTGGTGCCTTCCAGCAGTTGCACAAGAACTTGATGAATGTGTAACTCTGTTATTGTTCCCATTTGACCACCTCCCAGGCACAGGTGTGCCAGGCCCTTAGGAGATGATGGGCTGTTATAACCATTTCTGAGCAATCGGGAGGACACATTAAGGTTCTGATTCACTGCCCTTAGCAGTCCTTATCTCCACAGACTGGTGTATAGCTCAGGGGAGGGGGGTGGAATCACACCAGGCACCAAGCAGCCCAACAAGGAGGGGTGAGGAGGGGTAAGAATTGCACCACCACAGTCAGGCCTATAGTTACAGCCCCAGTTGACATACCTATTAAGAGATAAGTCCAGCTGCCTTAGCCCCTCTAATCTCTGAGGATTGGCTAGAACGCAAGAGGATTCATCTCTTAGCAAATTTAGCCTTACCTTAAACTCAACAAGCAGCATTTCTGTGCCTTCATGGACTGGCTAGTGTCAGAGATTTGTTCATCAAGTTTCTTCCTTGTGGAAATAACCAGGGATGGGCCTCAAATTGGCTTATTGGTTAAAGTAGCACTTACCTGAAGGTAGACTTTCTAGTTGAGTTGCTTTTATCAGATAAAATAGGCCTCCTGGTTGTATGCCATCCATGAGTGTTTGCTTTTTTCTAGTTTCTCACTCACATTAGCGAAGTGCAGGATATACGCTACAATGATATCTGTACAACTTTTCTCTCCCAAATGATACCCCCTCCCAGATGTGCCTTTAATCACTATTTCAGACCTAACCACTTTGTCCTTGATAAAATTGCATTAATTACTCATATTCATGTATCCACTTTGCTAATGAAACAGAATCAAATTTTCTTCATGTTGTTGCAAAGCATTCTGTGACAAACTGAAATACGTGATCTCTAGTATTTGCATCATTATACCAGCTCTTTGAAAACACAGGCTTAAGCAGCAGAGTTGTTCTTCAATCGCTATGGGTGCATTTATGCTTTGAGGACTGCAAATAGAGGATGTTTTCACATCCTGTGCTGACATAGATTTGCTGGCAGACATCTGTAGTGTAGGCCAGTTGTTTGGGAACAGCACTGTACCCTTGAAGTTCAGCTAGGAAAGTGCTACCACGGGCACGTGGGCCAGCAAGTTCTCCTTGCTGCTCTGCCAGGACTGCTTGCTGTCTCTTAAAAACCGGTCAGAGTGCTCTCCACAACTGCTGCCAGCCTGTCATGTTTTCATTTATTTGTCCAGAAGAGTGTTTCTGCAACAGTACCATCTTAATCCTCTTGTATTTGTGTTCATGGGATGGTTTTGTAACTTCTTATGTTGCCAAGGCAAAATACCCCAGCTAGGGAGGGAGTGTATTCCATTTCTTCCAGCAGTGTTTCAGAACAGAAGGGGTTGATCGTTATGACTAACCGAAAGTTTCACTGCTGTGGTTAGCATATTCTTGGTGAAAATTTGGGTGGGACAGTAGATTGTGGAAACTGTGTGCATCTATAGCAGTGCTTCTGTGCTAATGACAAGTTTGGTTTTCAGAACTGAAAACAAGTAGCGTTGTTTTAAAAAACAAAATAAGGTCCCAGAATTTAAATTAGTAATAAAATCCTAAAATGTTTTTTTCACATTCCTTTAAAGTAAGAAGACCTTTGAGTTATTGTCAGCTTTGCATCTTAATCATCTCTTAATATTCCTTGAGGTTTTTTTAGTCTAGGGTTCAGTCTTGCCAGGGAATAGCAGGTGAGTCAGTTGTGCACATTGACAAGGATTCAGTATGGTACACTGCACTTAAAACAAGCCTATGGATAAATGTCTCTTTTTTTTGAAGTTCCTCACAGCTTCATCTCTCTATAAAACTGTTTCCTTTCTATTTTTCACATGTCCTCAGTTGTATGAGCAGGGTACGTACTTCACTTGGTTTTTGGGGGGCATTCCTGCACATGCTGCGTATGCAATACTGCCTGTATAATTATAGTTACATGGTTGCATGGTGTAGTAGATACACTTTTCCATCTCCTTTTATAACCCAGCAGGCTTGCACAATCAAACCTTTAAAAAAATCCTCCATCTAACACCTGTAAAAAGTGTTTCTGATTCCTTCAAAATTACAAGGACATGGCATGAAAGTATGTTACTGTCTTTAGTCTTAAAATTGGATGCAAATTTTGTATGTTAAGTAATTCTAAAATCTGCTAGATTTTATTTTTGGTTAAATAAACTGGGCAATCAGTTAACTTTTGAGGATTTATTTTACAATGCATAGAAACTGGCATTTATTATAAAAATCTTTTCAACACTTTTGTTGTATTTTATATCTCAGTCTGACAAATATATTTTTAAAATTTGTATCTATCTTTTCCTGCTTTGTTAGTTAGGGGCTATGCCATTTATAAAACTTGATCTCCAATCACACCCAACATCAATTCAGATAAAGCACAGATACAGCAAAATACTAATTCCTGTGATTGGTTGCTTACTCATTTGATTCTACCAGCCTGAAGTTTTCATGAAAGCTACCCTGAGGCCCTTGCTCAACCATAGTCTTCTGTTCATTGCCTCAAATGTGCTTTGTAAGAGCATTGCCGTTCTAATGACAGAGAGGAATTGGCACCTCAGACTTATTCATGATGTTTTACAATAAGAGCTATAGGTCAGTACAGAGATGGTTTCATTCAAAACATTCCCTCAGCTATGTCCCGGTGTATTTCTGAGTTGACAGGCGAAAGGTTGCAAGTCCTCTGTCCGTAGTCAGTTTTGAACAACACCTAATTGTACAAGTACATGGAAGACTACTACAAGATGGGCTAGCTCAACATATACTCAGTTTTTACCCAGTGGCTGTAGGATGTACAGGAAAATAAATTGTTTTCCTGTGAGGAAATAGACACATGAAGCTTGTGTTTGAAATTTGTGAAGAAAATGTCCTAAATTCTGCTGACATATATAATACCCAAGGCAAATTTGCAGACAGATCTAGTGGAAAAGATTTATGAAATTTAACCACCGGGGTAGTTGAGCTGTTGGGTGAAACTCTTATTTCCTTCATTACAATGTCTTGCAGTAGAGAGTCTAAATTAGTACTGACAGTATAAACTCTCAGACTCCCTGCCCTAGAATCTTAGAGAGGGACTTAATTTAGTCCTGGCTTTTATAAAGGACAAACAAGAAAAACAACTTTTTTAATGCCTGTGATATGATGTGAAATTTTCTGCGTCTCCTCAGCTTGGGGTTTACTGATTTTCACATCTTTGATAGCAGAGCTGGAGAAAAACACCTCATCCTTTGCAATCATGTTGCATTGTATGTCCTGACATAAACTGTCTGTGTTTGATTTAATTTCTTCTCCTTCTGGGTTATCTGATGTGTGACTGTGTGTGAAACTGCTGGAACACAATCTGCACTAGGGTAGCCAACCCTCCCACCAAATTTCTCTGATCTAGACAAATTTCTGTACCCTAAGAAGTAAAAGTTATAAATAGCAGACTAAATCTTAGCACATGCTGCATCTGTACATCTCCCAAGTGATCCTAGTGATCAGGCTACTGGAAATACTGCTTTTGTGAACAAGCATTTACTTTAATTTCTGATGTAATCAACTAATTGTGCCTAGCAAAGCGATGTTTTTAGAAGCATGATTTCACAAGGGCTCTAATTACTGTGTGCTGTATGGTGAGCAAGAGGGATATTAGATGTAATACTAAAACCACTTATTCATAAATTAATGTTATCTATTTAAAATTAGCTGGTGTTTTAAGAGAGCTGATTGCCAATATATTCAGTAGTAATATGTTGCTTGAGCAATTGTAGTCATACTTTTTTCCATTAAGACTCTAATTCAGTTGGTTGGTTATTTTTTTTCCATTTGAGCAATTTGCTTCCTATTTAAGGTTAAACTTCACGAGTATGGTAGTACTTTATGTGATTTTACATGTCATGTTTTCTGTTTGTTTTTATTTTTCCCTTGTATCACAGACACAAACCTAAGTCAAAACCCAGCATAACTTTTTAACAAAGGGATGAAGACTGTAATAGAGACAAAACTTGCTGCAATAGCAACTTCCTTTCTTTTGAATTTGCTGCTTCTTTTTGAACTTGAATAATTTATATTTAAATATCTATTTTCATTGCTAGTATAATATTCGATACTTTTTTTTTTTTTTAATCTCCATGGACATTACAGTTATCCTCCCAACATTTATAGTCCTTTATATATATAGCATCACTAATCCGTGGTCTGTTTTTCACAAAGTATGGTGGGATACAAATTGCGTCTGTAGAGAACTGAGTTGAGTGCTTGTGGAGAACTTCATTCAGCCAAGTACTAACCGCAACAGTCCTTATGTGGGAACATTCACTAGTATGAATGATGACATTTTAAACTATTTTCAGAGTACATTATCTACTTTTACTGTGTAGGAAAAATACCCATCTTTAATCAAACTACACATTATCTTTTGGTGTAAGCAAATAATTCGTCAGAAGATGAGATGGAGATTGGAAAGAAGACTATTAAAAAAAATAAAAACCCTCTTCAGCAAGAGTCCACATTAATGTGTAAGAACAGGCTGCAGTTCAGAACCCAGTAAATCTTGACTTTCATCATGTTAGACCTGACAACAGCTGGATTTACGAACAGGGACAAAAAGACCCTTCCTAGGATCAAGGAAAAAAAGCATTCACCAAAAAGTAGTGGTATACCATATTATACTAAAAATGTGATGGCAGGGAATAAAACAACAAGCATGTGGTGTTGCTGTATGAACATAGAGACTGAAGCAAGTATGAAATAATGAAAATAATAAAACTAGACATAACCTATCCTAAAGAAAAGCAACACTGAAAACTTCGTTGAGAAGTGCATTGCCCTCGTTCATGAAGTTGTCCGTGGACAAAACACTGAACTCCAGTATTTAAATATCTGAAATTGAAAATAAAGAGGAGAAATACCTGACAGCTAATTAGAGCTTTTTTTTTCCTGTTTCTTTTAAAATGGAGGCAATGCAACTTAAAATCTTTTAACCCCGAACTCTTTTCTGTTGAAACACGTAGGTAGGTGTTCAAGTGCAAGTAACTTTTTTGCTGTATTGATAATGAGTTCATTGCCAATTTTGCCTAAACGTTCAGTCTTTGGATACACTATTAAAGGGTGAAATGAAAGCTAGAGAGAACACCTGAAAAAACACAGATGGCTTCCATGAAGAAGCAAAAATATGACTGCTATGTCAACTATTTATCAAGGTTAACAAGAAGAGAAATGCAGAGGTATGGAACAGACATACCTATAGCTTACATGTAGTGTTTTTGGGGCAGAACCACAGTGTTAAAGCTAACTCACTCCTTCATCCTGCTGCACAGTTTTCCTGAAGGAGTACAGTAGTCTGTGATCTTGCAGAGTAGAAATGATGAAGGAATGTAACATTCATTTTGTATGATTCCTCCCAAAAATCTTGGTTAGCAAGTGATAATGAATCAAGTTTTCAATTGCTGTTCATTGGTCACAGCTACTCCCGTGCCCTCGTGTCAACTAATGCCAAATCTATGCAGTTAGTATGCGCTAATGAGTTTCAAATACAAAACTGTCAAGCTACAAAGTTCATTTTAAAATATGGTCTCTGATACTCGTCTGCTCTGTGTATTTAATTACACCATTCAACGATTTACGTTTGTGTCAGTGTAAATTATACATATACACATGCATGCATATTTGTGTGCGTAAATAAAATCTGTATATGCTTAATTACATCATCTTTCTAGTGGAGCATTATCTAGATTATATGTGAGTCTATTTTTAAAGAACAAACTAAACACTGCCTTTAGGCATAAACTATTTAGGTAGGAACTGTAACTACTGTCACCAAGTATGTTTTGGTTTTGGTGAAGACCACTGAACTAATAGATTATATATATCTGTTGTATCAGTCTGAAATAGAAGGATCAGAAATTGTTAAAACAACTTTTGTACACAAAAAAGCTTTAGGAGTAAAATAGCTTGAAAAAAGAGGAGGTTAAGTAGGCTTAATGCTGGATAACAAGAAACAATCAAGTTGCTTACACGTGCTCATACTGCAAATGCTGTAAAGGTGACTCAGACTTTAGGTTGTTAGAAGCTGCACTGAGGAGAAAAAAAGGGGGGGGGGGGAGGGGAACATCTGTGGATTCTTTAATATACTGAATAATTTCATTCTCAAACATCTTACTGAATGACCTCTTCAGTCATTGTCAGGACCCAGAGCACATTCCCCCTCCAAGAGTTTAATTGTCAAGGTTAGGATTTAGCTGGCCAAGTCCAAGGTCAGCTCCACGGCTGGTAAGAGCTGTTGTGAAGAAAGCTGGAAGGGGGGGCTTGGACTTTCTCTTGGGAACTGCTTTTAAGCTGAGGCTGTATCACTGCCCCTGTCTGTGCTACTTCCTAGATGTGTGTGCACTGCTGGTCGTGTTCTTGTAAAATTCTGATCTGCACCCACTGGAACCTGATTTACATAGAAATGCTGTACTCAGGAATATTATTTCTCCCCACATTTTACATTATCAGATGTGGCCATACAGCCAGTTTTGGTTTTTGACCTTAGACTATGTTTTACTTATGTCTTTATATATCTTGAATCTATTTAAATGTAGTAAAACATCAACAAAAAGCATGTAAATCTTAAAGTAGTCATTGAAATAGATATTGAAAAAATAAGAGGTTAGCTTAGTAATATAAAATTATCATGCTGACCTACTAATTCCAGTAGCTGCTCATGCATGCATTCTCTTTCCCCCTCTTTCTTTCCCTGTAGTGTTTTTTTTTTTAACTGTGATTTATTTCTGGAAAATTTATTTTATAAAATCTGTGCTACATTTCCCTTTATCATCTCATGACATTTAACAAATTATATGTGGGTGTAGACATTAGCGTGACTCAGATTTATTAATTCACAAAATTTTGGAGTATTTTGCTTATTAAAGAGCTCATTTTTGAAGGAAATAAAATGATTACAGGAGTCTCTGAGGATTCAAAGAAATGAGAGACAACTCTGATAAAGCTTGAAAATGACTCAAAATAGTTAAAGTCAGAAACCTATTAAAATGACTGTATTTGCTGGGGTTTATGATTTTGGTGACCTGACTCTCTATATCTGGTATTACAGCATCAGGAAGGACCTGGAGTAGTATGTGCCTGCATCATCTAAACATACTTACATTATTTATTTAAGATCTGACTACTTCACCTTACTTTCTTTTTTCAGTACTCATAATCTGTCATATTTTACATCTAATACGTTATTCTGAGTCTATAATGCTTTTTATTTATCTTTGGGATTCTAGTTGCTCGTATTTAAACTCTACATCTGATTGTCTCGACCTCAGACAGACACTTGTGTGAGGTTTTTTGTCTTGCAGAGTCTTTACTCGTGCAGAGAGTGAATTTTTGTGCATGAACTGTAACTTCCTGATGGAAGAACATTCTGAAAGGAGAAACATGAGAATTCTAGTATTCCTCCAATGTTCAATACTACTAACAAGCCCTGTATTTTTTTGAATCACACACAAGTGATAAGTACATACATATAAAACTATGTGTTAAGGTTTGTGTATGTATATTGATTTTAAAAAAATAGGTTCTAAAATACATCTTTAAAACAGGAACGTCACATTAATTAGGAATTGAACTACAGAAAGATATGATGTTCTAAACTGTCTTGAACCCTGAAGTTTACAGAAAATGGCCTTTTTCCCCTGATGAATGAAGAACAGTCTTAGCACTGCTCTGCTTTATAGTGCGTTCATGGCAAGACGAGCATTCGGCATGCAATGCACTTTTCTTGCTTGTCTTGGTGTTAGATGAATGAGGTCTAGATGTGGCTGCTCCGTCATGCAAATCTGATAAACTCTTAGCTGAGTGCTAGAAAACTATAAAGGCTATGTGGAAACTCCAGCACAGCATGCAGTGGCATGGGAGAGAGGCTGTCTAATAGTTTGAGGAGGTCACAGATGCTTATTATAATCCATCTGAGATGCTGCTGGTTTGCACATTAATCTCATCTGAAGCATTTAAGAATCTTTAGTGTAAAGCTAACCTTCCAACTATAAGCTGATCTGCTATAGGTTTCCTGAGTCTGTAAAAATGTTTTTGATAGATGAGATTTGTGATGTTAACTAGAAGGATTTGGAGATTTTTAAATGCTTACACACAGAGGCAGGAGGCAAGAATGAGAAATTCCTGGCTCAGAAGAAAATCTTTAGAATGTAGTGAACAGGAGAAATGCATGATTATACTGAAAGCCTTCAAATATCTTTAAACATCACTTTTGCAATTGGTTCAATAGCTAAATTATTTGTGATTAGCAGTGACCATACAGGATGCATAGTATGTTACAGGGAAGATTGTATGTGTAACTGTGTCCAAAATACTCATCTTTTTGATAATATATGCTCAGTTATCTGCTGACCTTTAAGGTCTGTGTTAAGGGACAGTTTATTACTCTGAAAACCATTTTGGGAATCATGAACCATGAGAAACACTTATCTACTTGGGGAGTAGTATTGGTGACTAGAAGAGCAAGTTTATTTCAGGCCTTCTAAAATAAATGTTATACAGTAATTGCTTTATAAATAAGAAAGTACTGCTTACTTTGGAAGAGCTTTAGGAATAGCCTGTACTTTTCTCAAGGTACTCTTACATACTTAAACAGGCACATGGACTGTCAGGCTCTTATACTTCTCTGTGGTGTACTGTAGATGCAGCTTCATGGAGGAGTTCAAAATTGTCCTCCTTCCTTGATACCGAGACTTTTCCAGAGAACAGTGAGCAGCACTGGGACTGTAAATAAAAGTGCACCAGATGACCACAGAGCCTTAACTGTACTGATTTTTCTGTGTTCTTTTTAAAGCCTAAAAAAATTTCAAATGCAATTTTGATATTCACTAAATTGTATTGTAGAAAGTCCAAGAATACTTTTTCTTTTCCTTAGTGGCTGCTATTTTCCTATAATTGTATGTGAACCTCAGCTTTCATTAAAAAATATAAACAAGACTGCAAGCATCATGGCTGAAGAGAAAATTGTGGTTTTGTTTAGGGAAAAATTAAAGAAAAAAGGGTCAAAAACACTTTCCTGCAGCAATTAAAGTTTGTCAGGCTGATCTTTATAATTCAAAGTTTTTGCATGGAGTTTGCAACATTTATGAATGCCCTAATTGCTAGTCTAAACTGTTGCCTAAGTTGCTTCTGGGAACAAAACCAAAAAAAGTGTTACTGTATATCTTATGCAAAAGTATAATAGAAATATCGGTAGAGGCATCTTTTTTTAATAGCAGTTAAGCAGGCTAGACAAAGCTTTATAAGAACAACGTTAGAATGAAATGAAAGAGCTTGTGATTATATTAGGTGGTTTGACAAATGTCAATTCAATGTTGATTGTCTATCAAAAATGTAAACAATGTCAAGGATTATTTGGGAGGATGGAGAATGAGGCAGAATAAATCTCTGCTGTGTGAAGTTTGTGTTTGTCTTTAGACTCTGTGGGATTATAAGAAGTTCCGAAAAGGGAAGTGGGGATAATCGAAATCATAGAATGGCTTCCACGTACACAGTGCATGTGTCTTAGGTTCTTCAGGCTGGTAAAGCGACAATTCAGTGCGCATACAGTGGAAGTTCCTAAGTTATGGGCAGCTCAAGAGGACGTACAGGGAGGGATCATTGCTTGTGTCTTACAAAGCAAACTGGGGTTTACAGATTCAGAACGAACAAAAGGAGGTGGTTCTTGACACAATGAGCTGTGACTTTGCTGGTTTGTGTTTATGTGGATATAAGGGGAAATTTCATATGATTATGGAAGAAAAATTTATTAAAAGTTAAATACCTAGAAACTGCCTCTGGCCCAAGAAGTCCCTAAACCACAAATTTATAAAAGCTGGGAACTTGTTCAGGTGAAACGGAAAGAAATTTCTAACTAGAATTTTTCATTGAAATAATTCCCACCTGATTATCTGCGGTCAGAATCTGAGTCACCTAAACAGCAGGAGAAAACTAAGTGAAAAATTGACTTAGTCCTTTATGTAGGGATTGCTTAGAGGAAGATTTATATGTGAAGCAAATAGGTAAATAAAAAAGCAGTAGCTAAATAACAGAATAGATGGAGTAATAGAAAAAGTAATTTGCATTTTGAATGTAAACCTTGAAATCAAGAGTGAATTAGGAATGTTTGTTTAAATGACCAAGGGGATAGTTGTCCCCTCCCCACCTCCACCCCTAAAAAAAAAAAAAAAAAGTGGGAAAAAAAAAAAAGTTTAAACAAAATCTTACTCAAAGGGAAGCAAACAGTGTTGGACTTACCCATGAATTTCTTTGGCTTATGCGTTTGTATGCCTTGGGAAATCTATTACTTTTCTGGTTGTCAGTGTAGCACCAAAAGCATTTGTGGGATTGCATTGCCTGCTGTAGAATGTCATCTTACTCTAGGAGAGATACAAAGCAGTAGAAGACGGCTAGTGGCTAGTGTGGATGCCTCCTTGTTGACGATGGGTGTAGTAGCCACGGCTGTAATGCCAAAATGCAAGGACACCTCCTTTTTGTCAAATTTGGAAACTAGAGGATTTTCACTCAGGCCTGGACAGCAACAGCTACTGAAGAACCAAGGCAGGAGACGCAGATGTAGCGACTCCAGGGAGACCTCTTTTGGTCATGTCCAGTAATGTATTTCCCTATAGAAAAATTATCAAAATCCCAATGTAAATCCCAGCCACACTGTAGAACCGATGATTTAATTTTTTCTTTCTTTTTCTACCTTGCATTTACTGATCTGAGAAAAAGCTTTTCCCTCTTTGATTTAACTTGAAACTTGATCCATTAGGGAAGAACTTGGCTGCGCAAATCGGTCTCCAGGTTTAAGGGCAGCTCCACAGTGGAAAGTACAAAGAAAAAGTAGTAAAAAGTAGCAGCAGGTTTCTGACCTTGCAGTTCATTGTGAAGAGCAGTGTCAAAATAGCAAGCACCTGAAGACAGATGAATAGCTTTATAAAGCATAAGGCAGGTGACTTTTAACAGAGATACTAAAATGTATTTTCATGGTTCCAGAAGGGAGGGGCTGTACTACATGCAGGGCCTGATGTCAGATACACTGTGCAGGGACTCTTGTACGCATATGGCTCCAGACAGACTTGTTCTCAACTGACAGGCCACTTGGCTGCCTCGGGAAGCGCCGCTGGAATCAGAGATCTCTGTCAAGCAGTCTTTGGAAAACTGTGCTGTCCCTTTCACTTGGGAGTGTTTTGAGTCATCAGATACTGACAAAACAGTCTTTTGGCTCCAGAAAGTTAGTGTGATGTTTGGTCGGGCTACTGCTAGACATATTAAAATGATGTCCTTTTGATGCTGCTAATTAAATTTGGCTATTGTACAGCAGATCTGTGAAACTGCTGGACAGATTCTGTTGCCGCTTTCATACTCCGGTTGAGGTGTTAAGAACAGATAACCCTGTTTAAAGACTTCACTGGATGTGCGGTCAACACGTGGAAGCACTGATAGATGCAGTTGTGATAGTGTGAACATACAGTCCGAGGGTATAAATGCCCAAGCAGTTCCTATGTGATGAATGAATGCATGAGAAGAAAAAGTGGGTGTTTTTGCAGGAAAGCCTCTTAAAGTCAGTGCTTGATTTGGTGAAATTCTAGACACAAGTAATAAGTGGTAGACATCAAAATTAGATCAGACACAGGTGTCTTAATAGTAGATCAGTGCTCCTCTGGGCAAAAGAAGCCTGCAAGACTAGGGCTACAGTAGCAGCAGCAAACTGCCTCTTGCTGTGAGGGGCACTCTGGAGTGTATGATAAAAAGTATTTCTCCCACATATGTAAGCACTCTTGAGTTTGAATCTCCCACTTCAGAGATGGCTTGTCTTTGTATGCTTGCTTACATGTCAAAAGGATTCTAGCAAATTATGTAAAGAACAGTAGTTGCAATAATATTAAGGTTTTGGCCCATAGAGAAAATAGGAAATTCAGCATTAAAATTGACTTTATTCTCAAGGTAGATCTCTGTTCTCTTATTTTGCACAGAGGGTTTAAGGCTCAAGGGATGACATTTTCAGCTACTATAAATTCACATAGTTCCCTTGAAGCTTTGATGATTTACTGAGGATCAGCTGTTATATGAACCATACTCAGAATTTTTTGGCTTCTGAGAGTCATGTCACAGCCTTATCGTTTCTTACCATCGTGTTTTGTATGAAGGATTCTGTTTCTCAGGGGATCCCATGTGTAAGCATACCACTTTAAACTCTCAAATTCTCACAAACTGTTTCTTCAATGTGTGGTACAAGGAGCTGAATTTATATAATGTCTTTGTTGATGTGTCAGTATTATTTGGTGATGTTGTAGATGAGATTACTGGGTCACGCATTATGAAGATTTACTGCTAATTGTATGTAAATAATAATTAATGGATATGTTGACTGCAGCACATTTTCTAAAATACAGATAAGCATGATTTTTTAGGCTTTATATACAGTTTCATTTCATTGCTCTTCTAAAAATTTTATGATTCTGCTAGGTTAATACCTTTAAAACCTCACAGCATATTCTAAACCTTATGTTCTTCTCATAGGAATATAACTTAAAAGTACTGGCAACATCTAACTTGACTATAGATATATCTAGTTCTGTTTATATTCTGTAAAACTCAGTGGACTCTAGAAAAGCAAAGCATAAAAAATGTGTCATTTGGTAGGTTTTAAAGTTAAGAGCATTAGCTTGATCCTATACTCTTAAAATTGGTGGGTTTTTTTTCTCTTTGTCCAAAACCTTGATCTATAAAGGAGTCTCATCTTGAGAAAACCTGCTTAAACTGTAGGCTGGGCTATGATAAAACTGAAAAATACACAATTTGGGTATATCATCTTTGTGTGAGTTAGTGCTGGGTGTGAATGATTTCCAGCACCTTTCATATAGTCCTAAAAATCATTTAATTGTTCCCCAACCCAAATATTTTCTGTTTTCCTTTCCTTCTTTTCTCCCTGCTTGGTTTTCATCCATTAACACAGAGACTAGAGTACTCACCCCAGGCCTATTAGAGCAAAGTTTAGTCTGCTTTCTGAGTGTGAAGATAAAAATTGTTTTTCAGGGAGATTTTGTGTAGCAGTGTGTTGTAATGTGTCCTGATGAAATGTACTTTGGGGCACTGAATGTGTTTCGAATGAGCTGCCCAAGGGGGCCTGATCTGTATCCAATCAGCTCAAGTTTGAATTTGTCTTCTCCTGCCAGAAAACTTCCAGTGTGTTGATCCCAATCCAAACAGACAAACCAACCCCACCTTTCTGCCTTTCATTTCTTCTTTGTCTTGTCACTATGTAGGAAGAGAAGGCTCGGGGGAGAACTTGTACTGTTATTCCAGTACTTAAAGGGGGCTACAGGAAAGCTGGGGAGGGACTCTTGATCAGGGAGTGTAGGGATAGGACAAGGGATAATGGTTTTAAACTGAAAGAGGGTAGATTTAGATTAGATATGAGGAAGAAATTCTTCCCTGTGAGAGTGGTGAGACACTGGCACAGGTTGCCCAGAGAAGCTGTGGCTGCCCCCTCCCTGGCAGTGTTCAAGGCCAGTTTGGATGGGGCTTTGGGCAACCTGGGCTAGTGGAAGGTGTCCCTGCCCATGGCAGGGGGTTGGGACTGGATGATCCTTAAGGTCCCTTCCAACACAAACCATTCTATGATGCTGTGATCTCAAAGAGAAAAAAGAAATCTTCACTTGGACAGTTGTCTTCAGATAGAATGTGAAACTGTTTTGTGGTGGTGTTGCGGGGTGTGTGTGTCCGTGTCCCAAAGGGAATAAATTGGTGTCAGTTTGTCTTTCTGCAGAAATTTGCTAGTGTGATCTTCTGCATCAATGATCTCTAACAAGATGAATACTTTATCTCTTTTCTCAACATACAACAGCATGGTGCTCGTAAAACTTTATAGAACTGTCAATAGCTTTGACAGGGCTCTCTGAAGGTTATTTTTTGCAACAGTGACCACACTGTTAATATGATCTCTGGGAGAAGAGTCATTTAAAGATTCACTAATTTTATTTCCTAGTGCCTTCGTAATAAGACAGTGGCAGGGAAGAATAGAGTGAGTGTGTGTCATTATTTCCTCTGGTGAACTAATTGTCTTGATAAACATTATGCTTTTATGCTATTTGTTGGAATCATCAGTTAGGGCTTTTGCCAAAATCAAGTGGAGTAGTCTCAAAGAGCTGGTTTATGTCTGTAGCTATTTAGAGTAGAAACCTCCACTTTACAGTTGCTCAGTAATATCATCTTTGGTAGCTACACAAGGTTAGAGTACTTAGAAGGTGTTATCCTAAGCCAATTGGCAAGTACAAAAAAAGGAACTACTTGCTTAGTGGAACTTAGCACCCATGCTCAGTTCTCCCTTTTTAAGAACAGGTACAAGACCACAGTAAAACCTGCTGAAGTTCACTCACAAGCTAGGGCGTTATGCTAAAAGCACATGAAAGTTTTGATCAGTTTGACCTTTTAGGGCATGACTTGTGTAATATCACTAATTTAAAAGAAGCTTAGAAGCTAGTATGAAAAAGCTGATCTGTTGAGAACTTTCAGGATTTTAATCAGCAAAACCAATAAACCCCCTGCTAGAAAGGCACGTTTTTATTTAAAAAAAAAAAAAAATTGCATAATGATGACTGATTTATCACCTGGCTTGTATTCTTTTACAGTTTTTCCAATACCACATTTTCATTGCTAACCCCCAAAATGGGCACAGCAGCTCAGAGAGAGAAAATGCCTCAGAGCTATAAATATTTTTTTGCTTTATTATTTAAATGGTAGCAATTTAAGTCTATAGGTCAAATATATCCTGTTGTAACCTCTGTCTGTTCACTACTCCCAGGAGTTGATGTAACAGTGTATGGTACCTAAATTTCAATCAGAATGGGTATGTCAGTATTTAACACCTCTGGTCTCAGCCTAAGGGACTCTTTCTTCTTAATCAAGTCCTTGCTTCTACAAAGTCAATAAAAATTTGGTAGTACAAACCACTTTACAAATTACAAATGAATGTTAATCCTGAGAGGTAAAAATCCATAATACTCTGCGATAATTTTGTGATGTGAGATAATTGACGTTTAGACATGTCTGCCATTCATATAGCATAAAGATGGATTCGAGACCCACATCAAGACTTCTGTCCTCGCAAAGAGCTGTTATGTAGTTATTAAAATCCAAAGCAGCTTTCTCAAGAGGTCAAGCCTGTGAGCTCACTGTTTATTCACATGAGTGACAATGATGTGCAAACAAAGAGAAGTCACACGAATCAATCCCTAATCACTGCAGAAACTGAGAAAGCAGAATAAGTGATCTCTGAAAGCATTTTTGTTTAAAAGAGTGTTAAATACACTGCTATATTTGTTTGCCTTGTGTTAGGAAGTCTTGATTAAATAGAAAAACTAGATTGCTCCTCATAATGTGTTTTCCTACTTAGCGAGTTACAGGCAATTCAGGCAACAGAAGAAATCAAAGCAGTAGGATGATGTATAGTATTGAAGATGAGATTTTTATATATGCCCATACTTTAAAATATTTGTCATTTATAGGAAACTGATTTGGAAATTAATTCAATGCCCTCACCCCCGAAAAATGTAAAAAGCAATCTGTCTAGAATATCTTGTGTTGATATATGGAACTACAGCTTTGTCTGCCATTCTGTCTACATTGTATATTAGATCTAGGGCTGAGTCTGTGTCTGTCTTCTCCTTACTTCTCCATTTAAAATATTTAGGCCCAGACTGCATCATTCCCTAAATTTGATCTAGAAACTCTCTGGTCCCTGAGACTTGAGGGGAGCCAGCTCACCATGCCAAAACTCAAGCTTGCAGAGTGTGTGAATGATGGATGAGTCACACCATGCCATCTCTCAGCTGTCAGTAGTCATCTCCTAGCCACACTTGGACCCATACAGTTAGAGTGGCTTTCTCTTCCATTACCAGCAGGCATCAGCAAACAGGACCGCTTCCAAATAGAGACTAATCCTCATCCATTTGGCTCCTATGGAAGTTATCATAGTGGCACTGATTCGGAATAGGAGGCTCCAGCAAACAGATGCTCTCAGAGGGGAATCAGTCTTGTTCTGGTATATTTGTCCTTGGAGCATAACCCTATTTTCAGGGGACTTCATGTTGAGGGAATTCCTCAAGTAAGACTCCTAATGAATTAGTTTATAGCAGTGGTTGAACTGTAGTTTAAAAAAAAAAAAAAGGGGAGGGGGAGAGAGAGATGAATCATGACTCCGGTCTTTATCTAAGGCGGGGGGGCAGCTTCCCAGCCCAAAAGCTGATCTGATGGGCAGATGTACAGTGACAGACCATTATGCAAATAACTGTGCAGTGCCGCTCTATCCAGTACTGGCCCGGCTACAAGAGCTTAAAGCCCTCCTGGTGCCAGTCTTGGGTCCTGATGCTTGAGAAGCTTTTGCAGGTATTTTTTTTCTTCACAGTGCTGGAAGTCATACATACTGTACCTCTTTGTAAAGCTGTGATGGTTTCCTCAGGTGCTGATGAAATGTTGTAATGTGTGTGCACTCCAGCACGGAATTCCAGCTCTATCCACTTACAATAGAAGGGACATCAATTCCTCTAAGGCTGTATTACCTGAGCTTATCCATCCAGACTCTCCTAATGGATCTGGTATCTTCTGAGGTTTTGTTGATGCTTTACACCCAGTTTCTTTCCTCACTCTTTTTATGATAGTTTGCTTGAAGAATTTCTTGATTCTCTTAGAACAGGCAGCTCTTAAAATTTTTGAGAAAGCCTCAATAACTTCCTGTGATTCTGCATACCAATTTCATTTGCTTTGTTCTTGATGGAAAGGTTGTGTACTATTTTGCCTTTGCATATTATCTTTTCATTTGCATTCCCATTCCTTACTCTCTGTTTACATTAATTTTGTAGTTCAGTCTTGCAGAGATTTAGAACCTAACGGCTTCTAGATCATCATGCTTGACACACTAGATTACAAGAAGCATGCTTATGTCAAAACTGAGGCTGATTTTCATAGCAGCAGAATGGTGAACTGAAATATGAACCCATCTGATAAGTAGCTAATTCTATGCTTCTTTTATGTAGCATTGATCTATAATGCATTTCTGTCTAGAATCCTCTTTCCTATTAGCATCAGGGAATGGTGATATCATTATTTTGAAATAAGGATGGTATGATGTTTTCCTATTCCATAAATGTATGAACTAAGTTAAATCCTAAAAAAACCCAGACAGGTATTGCATTGGGAGCAGTATACTCTTATAGCTGCTGTGCTGTCAACCAGCCATTTCCTGGTTTTTATCTTCTGTTTCAACCATCTGAGAAAAAGCTGGGGAGAACCACTCTTCATGTGAACTTACTCTGCTAGGGTCCTGCTGAACAAGTATGATTTTCATCTCTGATAGTGCTGCAGATATTTCTCAGCTGTTTCCTAGTGACTGTTTTCTGTTTGGGTTTTATAACTGGTCAGTCTCTGGCATCTCCTTATCTATAATTTCTGCTGTGGTTTTCTGTAGCCTTGGGTAACTATCCTGACCTGTAGCAGCAGTAAAGTCTTGGGCTCTTGGCCAGATTTTTATTATTGTTACGACCTGTTAACTCTCCTTTTTCAAAGGTACAAGGAGAAGGCATACTCTTAAGTCTTCTGCAACTCGTCCATCTTTGTTTTCTTCTGAGAACACTTTATTTCTTAGGATCTTTTGTTTGTGTGAAAAGGTGTTTTTATTCTGTTGGACTTGATCACAATTATGTGCTGTGTCTTGCACCCTCCTGCCCCCTCCCTGTGTTCAAATGTCTATTTCAAAAGCTAAGCAAAAAATATGTATTAAAATTTGCAGAAGACACATTCAAAGAACCAGCTCAAGGGTAAATTAGAAGTCTAACTCACAACCTCTCTCTTTCTGTTTTTTTCAACTGTTAATTCCTTGGATTTCCATAAGTGAAATCCTAATTTACTTCAAGAACATTTTTGTTTTAGGTGTTTCCAAAACAACTGAAATTAAGGATTATTAGGAAAAAACCCTTAATGCAAACACAGGACAGCACTGTATTGTGCGATATCCAGCCTGAATTTTGAACTACCAATTAGGGCTATAGACATAGACATATATACATAGACAGTATTTGTGCATCTAGATTTTGGCCTTTTTTAATACCATTTAAAGACCTTTTCATGTGGTTTAATTTCTCTTACTGCTCATTGATAAATCTCCAGGTCAGGAAACTCTGAGAAATCTCTAATTTAACCTTTTGACATTTTATATCACCTTATTATACATCTAAAATTTTGAAATCAACTGACTTAATGGCTCTATAATGTATAAAGAAGCCTTTTTTTTAAAAAAAATAAAAAGCTGATCCTGATCTTCTGTTGTATCATCTTGGTTATGATTGCAGTTATCAGGAAATAAAAACCATGAGCAGCTTGGAACACAGAATCTATGAGGTCAGATCAAATGTCCAGCTAACACCAGAATCCCCTCTGCAGTAACAGCCAGTACCAGTTGCCTTGAGAAGAGGAGCAGCACCAGGCATTCATAGTGCCATCCTTTTCCAGCATATTCTTCAGGCTTTCAGCAGTTTTTGACTCAGGGACGTTTTGAGCCAGAGGTAGTACCTGGTTATTCGGAGACTTTCTTCCCATAAATTTGCCCAGTTGCTTTTTGAGCCTACATAAACTCCTGGTACCCACAATATCCTACATCAAAAAATTCTCCAGCTTAATGGCGTGATGAGTGAGGATCTATCAATTTTTGCTTCTTTTGAACCTGCCACCATGTAATTTCATTTGATGGCACTTGGAATTATTTTTTTTAAGAACTGAAAATCCTGAAATAGCACAAAAACATTTGTGTTCTGAATATGTCTGCCAAACAAAAGGAAAGCTTACTATTGCGCAATGCTCGGTGTCAATTGGAGAAGACAAGGACCTGTTGTGCCCTAGCCTTTTTTGTGGTGAATTACTTGTTTATAGACATCTTCTGTATTTCCTCTCGGTAGCCCCTTTCCCAGCTTGACGAGTGCTGGTCCATGCCACCATCCTTTCTCTGGGAGCTGCTTAGTTCTTTTGATTAGCATCTGCTGTCCTTCCCTGAATCTCTCTCCCTTTGTACACTGATTCTATTGTTCACTATTATTCCTACCAATTTACCTGGTGCAGACAGCAGACATAATGATCTGTAGCTGTCTTGGTGTCTCTGAAGCCTTTAAAAGTGAATTAATACCATATTTGCCACCTTTCAGTTCTTTGACACAGAAGCATTTTTAAGTAAGGGATTACAAATGGTAATTGACTGTTTCACCTGTGAGGTCTTTGAGAAGTATTGCGTATTGTCTGGTTCTGGTGATTTGTTACCAGCTAACTATATTTTTGTTTATCCTATAGCCCCTTCTGCTAGCTGTTATGATAAATCCTTTGAGAAGTCACCTGTAAAGAAGGATTCTTGCTTTCCCAAACTTCCCTGTGTCAAATGTACATGCAAAAACGTCATTCTGTGAACTTATTTTCTATGGCTTGATTGTCTGTTAGCTCTGTAGGCTCCTTGGCAAGCTTTTCTGCTCATGATCTGTTTGAAAAAAGATTAATAAGCTTTTCTGCAAATACAGTTTTGCAATTTGTAATTGCCCTGCTTTGTTGTGTGTTTATTTGTGTAAATGACAAGAGTTCACGAGCCTTTCTAGCTTTCTCCTAGAAGAATTAGTTTCTTTTTATTCTCAGAGTTGGGGTTTTCTTTTTCCGCTGTTTCTTTCTTTGAATAGGCATTGTAAAGCATGTAATACAAGTGCATACCTAGACATACAGACTTTAAATTCATAGTAACTTATATGCCTTGAGTCGTAACCAATAATGTACTCAGTCTTACTATAGTGGATTCTTTGTATTTAAGGCTACTATAGAGGTGCTGAAGTTTGAATTTATCTTAGAGATTGATGGTAGCCAGCAATAGAGATGAAAAAGCTATTGTTTACTTAAGTTATTGTTACTGGCTGAAATTAAGGACTAGGAGTCTAAATCCTTACCTTTCTTCAAGGGAGCTGTGGAAGTTGCAAATTGCATCAAGGGAAATGCTGATTAGATATTGGACAAAAAACTCGCAATGGAGGCGATGAGGTATGGAGACCAGGTTGTGAGATCACCAGCTTGGTGTTTAAAACTCATCTGGGCACCCTGAGCAGCCCAGTTTAATGCTGAAGTTAGTCCTGCTTCAGGATGGAGTGGGGTTGGATCAGAGGTTCCCTGAGGTCCCTTGCAGCCTGCACCACACCGTGATTCAGAAATGTCCTGAATGATGATTCTGAAGAGATTAGGGGTCAGACTACATTCTAACGCTTGTACAAGAAAGTCCAGATAGGTGACTTGATTTCTGAAGCTGAGGCTTTCTGATGCTTAGATAATATTGTCTAGGAGTCAGTTTTCTTGTTGCTGTGTGTACTACAGGGGTAAGAAACGCCTCTTCTCTGGAGAGACTGCTATTCAATTTGTGGTCTGGAGTTTCAGTTACAGGTGCACCTTGCCAGCAGGGTATTTGTTTCTTCATAATAATTACCCTGAAGTAAGGAAAGAAAATCATATGTAATGCTCATACTGAAATATTTAACAGCTGTTCCAACATAGTGCTTTTCCCTCTGATGTGGAACTAGATTTTAGCTATGAATTTTGTGGTCATAGTCTTCAGTATATCACAGAATCATCTAGGTTGGAAAAGACCTTGAAGATCATCTAGTCCAACCATGAACCTCACCCTGACCGTTCCCAACTCCACCAGATCCCTCAGCGCTGGGTCAACCCTACTCTTCAACTCCTCCAGGGATGGGGACTCCACCCCTGCCCTGGGCAGCCCATTCCAACGCCCAACAACCCCTTCTGGAAAGAAATACTTCCTAAAAGCCAGTCTGACCCTGCCCTGGTACAACTTGAGGCCATTCCCTCTTGTCCTATCGCTGGTTCCTTGGTTCAAGAGACTCATCCCCCCTCTCTGCACCCTCCTTTCAGGGAATTGTAGAGGGCGATGAGATCTCCCCTCAGCCTCCTCTTCTCCAGACTAAACCCCCCCAGTTCCCTCAGCCGCTCCCCATCAGACCTGTGCTCCAGACCCTGCACCAGCTCCGTTGCCCTTCTCTGGACATGCTCGAGTCATTCAATGTCCTTTTTGTAGTGAGGGGCCCAAAACTGAACACAGTAATCGAGGTGCTGCCTCGCCAGTGCTGAGTCCAGGGGTAAGATCCCTTCCCTGTCCCTGCTGGCCACGCTATTGCTGATACAAGCCAGGATGCCATTGGCCTTCTTGGCCACCTGGGCACACTGCTGGCTCATGTTCAGCCGGCTGTCAATCAACCCCCCCAGGTCCCTCTCGGACTGTCAGGTCTCCAGCCACTCCTCCCCAAGTCTAATGATGTTGCACTATTCCATGTGCAAGTGACTTCTGTGGGTGTTTGGGAATAACAAGGAGGTCCTGTTCTGGTGTGGAGTCTAGTTGGCTCCCTTTTTTCTTCAGGGATAGTAGATGATCATGTCAGCCCAGAATAAGAAATTAGAAGTCATACAGTGTTTATTAATTCTCCTTTCTCTTCAAGTAATGTGAATAAAAGATAAATATGACATTGCATCTCTTTGTGGTAAAATGAACTCAAGCAACTGAATGTATCTCTGCTCTCTGCTATCTCCCCATGCCACAGAACTTGTCATTTCCTAACCAGCAGAGAGTCCAGCTGTCAGACTTATCAAGTGCACAGAGCACCTCTGTATCCTTCACACTAGGTGTTCCACACACCCCTGGCATATAAATTATCCCATCCATGTGTATTCCTCAGAGTGACTTCTTATTATCAGTCCTTGTAAAGCCTGAACTGCTTCAGAGGAAGCCCTCCCCTACCTGCCCCAATGGCCTTTATCCCTACAGGATTGCGGTAGATGATCCCTTTTAGCAAACTTACCAGATACTTTCAAGCCTGGAGGAAGGAATGGCTGGGAATGACATGGTTTCCTCCTTCCCAAAGGAAAGAACCAAAGGAGAAGGAGGCCCTTTGCTAAAAGGCTGGGAAAGGGAAGAGAATATTAGCACACCCCAGGGTTGGGCTCTGTACTCTTGTATAGGTCTGTAAGTAAGAGCTGCTGGAGAAGGAGGAAATGTAGGATCTACATTCAGAGCCAGACAGCAGAAAACTAATGTTTTTCCCAGGTCAGGCTGGTCAGGCCAGGTCAGGCAGCACAAGGCTGGTAGGGTTTGTGGAGGTCCTAACTTTTGAGCTATCCAGGGGATGCTGACTGGGCACAAGGGTACTCTGGTGCAGCTGGAAAGCTGCAGTATTTAGTGTCCTAAGCTGGCATTTCAAAGGCCAAGTTCAGTGAGCTGGTTTGCTCTGAATTTTAGCAATGGCAAAAAGGCTAAGTGACTGTATCTCCAAGTGTCTCCAGCTCTGAGTTGTCTGACTGTTCCACTTCGATGGTAATATTGTAGTAGTTTCTGCCAAGTGTGAAATATCACCCTGTGCTTGGTTGCACGCTTCTGAGTGTACTAGCAGAAGCAGTTGATGTGTGTTAAAACAATAGTTTGGTAACACTTCTCCCACATTCATCTGATGTGACATATTTCAGTGAACTGAAAAGATTATTTTCTTGTCTTGTATCCCTTTTCTTTGGTAAACAAAACAAAAAAAATTAAGTACAAGTCCTCTTGTAAAGACAGCTGCAAGTTTTACAAAATCGTCCTTGGTTTTCTCTCTTCTCTTTGTGTTACCATTTTCCTTTTGCCTCCCAGTTGAACCAGCTGCATTTTTTTCCCCATTCTGTTTTGAGTACTTGTCTCTTTCTGCTGATTTGCACAAGATTTGTTTCTCCATTTTTTCTTGTTCTGTATCTGACACCTATTCCCTGCTCCAATGTGTTCTTACCAACCATATCACTTAGGCTATCTCCATGCTTAGTTCTTTCCAGTTTGTGTTACACTGTCCACTGACTGGCACGCCTAACAGTTGTGCTTAGCAATTTAAGCTGAATTGCAAATCATTATTCCTCTACTGCACATTCCTGAATTTAGGCAGTTTGGGAACATTTTAGGGAAACATATTAAAAATAGGCAAAATACCTGCAGATGACCAGTCCTGCCAAGGATACCAGTTGTGTTGTTGAAATTTTTGCTAACATGACAGCAGAATTGCAAGCAGGTGCATGCTGCAGTGCTCAGAAGTAGGAACTCCCATGGAAATTGCATAACAGTCTTCTGTAATTAAAACAAAATTAATCCAAAGAAAAATTGAGTCTTAAATTTTGTGATTTCTTTCTGTCGCAGCTTTTGGATTAACTCTTTGGTTTTTTTATTCATATTGGAGGAATAAACAGTAACTCAAGACTTTTTTATAACTTGGATTTCCTCCAGGAAATTTGTTGTAATTCCTGATTTTACAAGGTTGGGTGAACATACACGAATCCTGTTTTGAAGCAGCTGATTCACTAGCTTCAGACAGTCTTAAATATTGGGTTCTTTATTTCGAAGGGAAAGGGAATTGAAGCTCAGCAATCCACGTTGAGTTGCTAATAGCAGTATTCAAAATTCTGATAGATCATTTGTAAGTCTAAAGGCGTTATTGTTTGTTTAAATACAGTTAGGCTCTTGGCAGGGGTTAGGGGTTGCTGGACACGTCTCTCCTGATCAGTGAAGCCACTACGGAAGTTGTCCTGTCATTGGAAATTCTCCTGATTGGCACTTCCCTCCTCATTTAATGGCTCTCTGGAGATGGGTGGCTCTCAGTCCTCAAGCTGTTCTTAGCCTGCAGAACAACAAATCAATTTTATTACTATGTACTGTAACAGAAAATGTTATAGTGGAATATTTAAAACAAAGATGTGAAAGGAAATAGAGGGCTAGTGTGCTGTGGACGAACTTTTTTGGTAATTATCCTAATAATTAATTATGTCTTTGTTTTGTTTTCTTGAATCTCTGTTAAAAAATACAGTTCCTGTGTTTGATAATAGCATAACACGTGAAAATGGCATTTTCCACCTATTCAGTTCTGCTCTTCCATCCATTGCAACTTTTTTATTTTGTTTAAAGAACAATTAAGAAAAATGTCATCACAGAAGAGACAGCATTTCAGAAAAGAAAATAAGAGCAACTGTATATTTTTTGTGCTGAGCAGGAAACAATGTTACCTATACCTACCTTCTTTATACCTGATTTCCTCTCATGTAACAAATAGTAACCTCCATGACTAATTTGCAAGATATAGTGCCATCACATTCTTCTGTTGAGTGAAATGGTTTCTACTATTGGTTCACCTCTCCTGTGTAACTCCACTTTCTCAGCACGTATCTTCTTGAGAAGTCATGCTGCCGTGGGCACTCCTGCACGAGGACACCCTCACATGTGCGTCTCAGGCCGTGCACAGATAAATGAGAAAATAGTAGCTGCTGAAGGCCCAGGACAGTGGAACACTACAGAATGGCTGAAAGGACCTTTCCTCTTTTTAGAGTGTCAATTCCATGGTCTACCTACAAAGGGCTTTTTCCAGAGGAAAGAAAGGCTGGATGAAACATCCAGCAAGGTTGTCCTTTAACTCATTTTACCTTGGCATGCCAGGCTCATGTTGCCATCCTCTGCGGGATCAGATGTAAGGTTAGAGCCCCCTGTTCAGTTTGTGCCTACGTGGAGACAGGTGTAGTTGTATGATGCCTGTTACACATTAGCCAGATCATGTACACAGCAAAGAGTAAGAGATGTTCCATCAAAGCTTTTTTTCAGGGAAAGCAGAGGGATTTTTTTAAATTTTTGTATGACAGGCTGAAGATGGACACATGAGCAAAATTTTTACTTACTGACCGTGTGAAAAACTGGGATGGAAACTTTGCATCTTCAAATAAATACAGAAGATGCTTCCACAAAATGAGATAATCTTGAAAAGTTTCATTTTGGCTCAAGCCACAAGTTATGTTTTATTCCAGAATTAAATGTTTCAAATCTTTTGAGAATTATCCAATCTGTTTTAAATATATAGGCCAATTTTGAAATGAATATCAGTACTTTTGATATCTGTAATTTTCATTTAATATATGCTAATGCCAAATGTTCTTAAATTTCCTTTGACAAGTATGAAAAAAAAAAAGTATTTGATTACTTATAAAATAAAAAGTAAGTAAAAGGCTTTTAAAACTAAAAGCTAAATTTGACCTGAATTTTCTGAAATAGTTTTTGGTCTATCCATTTCTATTATCAGTTAATAACAATTTCTAGCTCTGTGAACCAAAACCAGCTCATTCAACTGAACCATGAAATATCAAGAAAATGGATCAAATACTATTTTATTTTTTTTAAATAGAAGCAAAAGAGGAACAGGAGAGGAAAAGCTATTGCTGTAATTTTTCACAATTATGTCAGGAGATACTTCTTTTCAGTTGGAATATCTGCACGTGTATGTAGGTAGGTGCTTATATGCAAAAGGAAAAGTAAGAGAGCACAGTCTTATGTGATGTTAGTTAGAGGAAAAAACCTGAATCATT
The DNA here is from genome assembly GCF_047716275.1 of Strix uralensis. Taxonomy (NCBI): domain Eukaryota; kingdom Metazoa; phylum Chordata; class Aves; order Strigiformes; family Strigidae; genus Strix; species Strix uralensis. The sequence continues at coordinate 3,117,140 of NC_133978.1, read as the reverse complement.
AGTTAGCAAATACTCTGTTGAGAGAAATGAAGGTTTTTTTCTGTAATAAGAGAAGAACGAGTAGACTTTTTGAGTATTCTCTGAGGTCTCTCTTGTCTACAGGCTTCTACAGTTTTACTGTCATAGGCACAGGAAGGCAATACATGTAATTTTTAGATTTAAATGGATTGGAGACTCCTTGGGATCAAATGTTCATTTTTAATAATTTTATCTATTAGGGTGGTATATAGAGCTCCCCATTGAGACCACGTGCTGAGCAAGCCTGTGTTAAAAGCCACTGCAGCAAAATTTGTGTCTTGTGAATACAAGCAAGTAGGGAAACTTTTTAAATGAGCATGAATCATAAAGGTCTATAAGCAGATTATGATGGGTATAATATTTTGGAAGCTGGTTTATGAGGCAAGGACTTTGTGAGTCTTGAAAGAGTAATACAATAGCCAGGGAAGCAGCAGTGAAGTAGAACAATTGTGTAACTACCTAAGAGTTGTCTGTATGACGTGTGTGTATTCTTCAGCTGTTTATGTGTAATTGAGAGTTTTTAAGGCTATACAAAATTCTATATTTTACTTTTTAATGAAATTAACACAGGTTTATACTACTTTTTTTTCCCAGCTATTATACTATTCTTCATCTTGCATAAAATTTATCTTTCCCAATGTCTTCTTTTTGCTCCTACTGAAATGAAGTTTTTGGGGCTCTTGAAATACTTGCAGTATTCAGAAGTGCTTGAATAATTATTACCAATTGTGGGATTTTTTTCTTTGAAAAGACTGCGAGAACCTCAGGAATCTCCAGGACCATGAATTTCCAACTGCCTTTACAATAAGCAACCACACTGTGCACTTCCTTGCAGAAGAGCAAGCTCCATATGAGTGGTGGTTAGTTTTTTTACCCAACTGTTGGTTTTGAGAGACTGTTCCAGAAACATGTTCCTCTGATGAGTAAAAATCTATTTTTAATTTCATTGTAGATTCATCCAGAATAATAATTTTTAATGGAGCCAACACAGGGTGTTTTCCATGATATGTGAGCAATGAAATTATAAACCATGGTTGCTCTGCCCTCATTTGTAATGTCCAGACCCAACACAGAGTTTACAGCTATAAAAGGCCTTCATATATTCAATATGCATTAGCTTTAATTTAGTAGGTGTTTTTGTGTGTAGGGTTATTTGATCCTTGAGTACTGGTTTTAAACCACTTATATAAGAGGTTAGCAGCAAAGCAATTTGGTAAGCTGTGAATAATAAAGGAATATTATTATAATACTAACAAAATCAAGTGATTTATGACTACATGTGGTGTAGTAGTGTAGCATCGTTCTATTTTGAATCACACTTAGAATGTTTGAAATTTTCCACAATCACATTTGAGAGAAACTTGGGAGGGTTTCTGGCATAATAACTCAAATTTTTGTGTTCAAATGATTGGCTCAACTTTTAGAACCAAAAAGCTCCCATTTTGCCACCTGAAACATGTGGCCATTCAGCCTTCAACACATCTTGTCTAAATGAAGAATGAGAGCACCTGAAAGGGGGATTTTTGTTTGGAAAATTCAGTATTTGTTGACTATTGGACCTTTGTATTAGGTTGCATTATTTTGGACTGCTAAGTAGTTCTGATTATATAAATATTATGTAGTCTGTGGATTATTTATAAACCTAGTGAGGTAAGAAAAACAAGCTTTACTGTCTTCTTTCATGTTGACTATTTGGTAAAAAGTCCATACGTATTTAATGCAGAAGACGTCATTAAAGCAGTGGAAGATGTCTGGTCTTTGAAAAAATAATCCAAGAGCAGATGCCACTCTGACTTTGATACCTGCGGATTGTTACAGACCCCTGCACTGTAAGCCTTTGAAGATCAAAAGGCTGTTAATTGCTTCACTTGGGCACGTAATATTTATGGTGTCAACACAAACCAAAGCTAGTAACATTTTGAGATTGGTGCTAGGCTAAAATAGCTTCATTTTATCTGATCTCTCTCAGAAGCTAAGCAAGATTGTTAAACATTTGACATTTTGAAAACAGTAATATTAAAAAAAGATGTGTATTAGGATCCAACTGTGAGAAACTGAGTTATAAAGGAATTATGAAGGACATGAAAATTATTAGCAAATGTTATTGCAGTATCACAGATCTTATGCGGTTACTCAGTAAAAAGCAGTGTTCATACTTGCATTGTACTTATTTTTAATAAAGAAAATCACTAAAAATTTGTAAAAAGAAACTGGACAGTTTCAGGGCCAGAGATTGGCATATATCTGAGCACAGTGCAATAAAACAACTAAGAAACAAGAATTTATTTTATTTTCTAAAGCAGAAAATATGGACTACATTGACATTTTGATAGCTACTTATATTCAGTATTACCTGAAAGAACTAGTTCCTGGGCGGTGAGGTGAAATAAGGTTGTGAGATATTACTCAAGGAGGTTAATTTTAGCTGTTAATTTGACTTAAATAACAGGACTGCTATGGATTTTCATGACAAACTGAGTGATGACTTCTTCCCAGTAGCAGATAGTTTACAATGTGTTTCCTTTTACTTTAGGATTGCTCCTTAATTTTTAATGAAGAAAGGAGAAAGATGTCTGATAATTACTGAACTTCGTCATAGTGGATTGAATTTATAGCTCCAACAGGCTTATTATTGTTAGATGCTTGCTGTCTTGGACCTACTTACACATGAATAGGAGTTTGTAGCACTAGAGTTTGAAAAATTTGTATCTGGATACTTTCTGTTGTATTTGTAGCATTTAGAAAAACTGATGTTAAGGTATTAATGAGAAAGCAAACAATATTGGATAAGCATTCCTGGGGTTTGCACTTTGTAGGAAGCTGAAATGTACTAAAAGGAAGACTGGGCTGTTACTTCTCATTCTCCAGTCCTATTTTGGTGCATTATGCATTTGAAGTAGAGAACACCTTTCCCTCTCTATTTTTTTGTGTGACTGTAATCAGATTGGTACATGTGCTACAAACATGTGGAAAACTCCCCTGGGCATGGAAGTCGCAAGAATTTTTGGACTGCTTGTTCAGGAGATGCATTGGAAAGCAGAATAGGATCAATTTTGTGGAGCACTAAAATGCAGCAGTGATTCACTCTGACAGCAGTGAAATGCCAAATGTGCTGTGAAAAGTTAAAAAGCTGGCTAACACACGGGTTACCATAACTGGTGGGTGGCAGGATACAATATAACGCATATATTAGTTTTACAGTAATAGCTTTCTGTTGATTTTTAAGTTTGAATTGGAGAAAAGCAGTCTGCGTGTGTTTATGTAGAGGGAGGGACTGTAGAACAGCATATTTATCCACAAAGTCCAGGCACATTTAAAAGAAATACTACTGGGTGTGCTCAGCAGCAGGCTTTGAACGTGTGGGGAAAGTTTGCATTAATAGGAAGCTTTCCCTGGGTTCTCTGTCTGCTGCCTCTGTGTGAAGCCAATTGAAGCTTAGCAGAGAAAGGTCATGTTAAGAAGAGCTGGAGAAAGCCATTTTGATTCATCAGCTGCGTAGGAATCGGAGACGCCTGCTGTGAGACACTGCAGGTGTCAGTATCTGTGCCGCTGGGTCCAATGCTCTAATTGTATAATGGCTCTTCAGAGCAATCTTCAAATGGGTTGGGAATCCTGACTGTCGATTCTTTAGGTATTTGTATATAAACGACTGTAACTTTTAGGACATGCATGAACCAGAGAGGGTTGGGTAGTGGGAGCAACATAACAGTCTGGAAATGCAGGACATATTGCTACAAATATTTTTTTTTTTCCCTGTATCCTTGGTAGATAGGACAAGTTGAACTTCAGGAAGAAAGTTCAATATTACATGGCATGAAAAAATTTCCAGCAATAAAGACTGGAAAACACCAGAGTGGATTCTCACGTGTCATTTGGGAGTCTCCATCTGTAAGAAGAGGTTTAATTACTCATCTTTTATGAAAGCTGGATAAACCTTGGAATATGTACTAGATTGTCTGTTGAGATCCCTTCAGTCTGTGTTAACAAGGTGTGTCTTCATATGATGAACTCGTAGCTGGGCCATGAATCAGTGCCAGGAGCGGGCTGCTGAGTGATAGAGATTCTTTTAAATCTCTCACTGTTTTGATTTTTCTTTTTTTTTTGAGAAATTCTGTAGCCTTATGTTCTGAGTGGAGAAAACATGGGTCACATATGACCAAGGAGTCTAAATATGAATGCAGAAGCCCGCAGATATGAAAACTGATGTCCTCCACTCAGACACAATGTTGCAGTTGAGCTTTTGGAAGACAAGAGCTGCCATCAGCAAGGAACTTTTCCACATGTCCCCTGGCAGCACTGTGTTGATGGAACAGGAATAACAGACTCCTGAAGAGTGCGGTGGAGAGGCGTACACTTCAGATGCATGTTCATGCTTGCAGGCCCAGGGATTCAAGCTTCAGTTAAGTGTCATAGCAGTTATTGGTTACAACTAGTCATGTATTCCAGCGAGACTAATATATTCACTTTCTCTCTTGGAATGAGTTTTGGAGTTCAGAGGAGGGCACGAAGAGCTCTGGAGAAATGGTAGGTCCACCATTTCCTACCAAGGGGGTTCCCATCCCATTACACATTAAAGAGTCTGTGGTCGTCATTCACAATAAGAAAACTGACTGCAATTCTCTGCCCAATTCTGGCTTCAGTTCTCATTTTATTTCCACCCTGGTCATAAAGCAAGAAACTCCTTTGGGGAGGATTTGCAGGATCCGGCTTTGCTGTAGATGCATGGTCTGCAGAAGGACTCCTCACTCCCTGTTTTCCCAGCTGGTGGCATCTCCTGCCCCAGAGCTTCTGGCATGTGTTCCCTGTATCAGACATCACAGGAGAAGGCTGTGGGTTTTGTATTCTCACCAAGTACTCAGAGTTACATTAAGTCCCTGCAGTAGGAGTAGCTAAATGGAGAATAAATTGCAAGCCCTGCAGCTGGTGTTTTGTGCAATAAGCTGAGCGCCCTTGAGCTTCAGTGGCTGGCTGCCTGATCCTCCTTTTGGCCCCTAGAAACACTCTGAATTAGATGGAGGTTGCAGTGTTAGTGTGTTCAGCACGAAGCTCACTCTTCTGGGCCCCACATCACGGCCACCAGCGAGAGTGCCGGCATCTGGCACGCTTGGCAGCCAAGCTCAGCGCTGCTGTTGGCTTCCCTCCGTGCTGGGGCTCCGCGGGGGAGGCTCAGCTGTTTGGCAGCTGTGGGCTGTGGAGGAGCTGGCTCTGGCCCGTGCTCTCCCACAGCAGGAGAAAGACGCAGCCCTCCCCAGCTGCGGGGTGTGCTGCAGGCCCTCCATCATGGGGGTGCAATGAATTTGTGGTGAAAGGAGGCAGTTGTTTTGAGACCCAGCATGGAATCAAGCCTGAAAGACATGGGGAATGGCAAGGGTGCCTGGCCTTGCCTTGTGACCTTGCACCAGCAGCAGGATTCCACTAACTGAGAAGCTTTCCAAGGCAAATTTTTTTGATAGTGTATTTTATTTCCATGTTATTTGGCAGTTACATGTATTTGCATTTAGTTACATTTTACTTGATAGAGTTTTTTAGTTATTTAGGGGAGACATTATTTCTCTAAATAAGGTTTTGTGAGGTGTGTTGCATGTATGTTATTTAAATCCTGAAGTGCTGGTAGCAGGACGCTCCCTTTTATCTTTTACGAGTAAGTAAGCAATTAAGTTTTACCCATTTTTTAATGGTGTGAGCTGTTATGAATATCACAGAATCACAGAATAATCTAGGTTGGAAAAGACCATGAAGATCATCTAGTCCAACCATTAACCTAACACTGACTGTTATCTTTTGAGACCTGGACAAAAAGAAAAGAGGATTTTCACCTTTTGGCATGCTTTTCTTCCTCCTGTCATTTTCCTGATCATTAGAAGCTACATTTCTTTTCTTGTTTTTTACTTTTTCCTGCCTATAGCTGAAAATATTCAGTCTCTTGATTTTCATGAACAGCTGGTACATAGCTAGGACTTCTTGTCAAGCTTAAAAAAGAAGAAGAATTTTTATCTTCAGCATGTTTCTTTCCTTACTGGTGACTCAGAAGAATAGTCCCTGCTTAGGACTTTTTCTCTTACACATTTGGTTATTCCTCTAATAGGAATGTAAGAGGTCGTCAGAGAATACCTTCTTTAGCCTTGCTACAAAGCTACATGTTAAACAACAGTCTTAAGCATCTGTAGTATATTGTAAGCAGTGAGACTCAAATCTCCTTAGATTGAGAGCTGATTTTACAGTAAGCTTTCTGCTGGTTATTGCCACCTTTTCTCAGCAGAAAGGGTCTCTTAATGACAAAGGTGGTGGCTGTATTCCTACCAGAAAACAGCCAGAAACGTGGCGTGTTTCTCTGCTTTCTCATATTTTCTGAGCCCTTAGCTGTGTCTGTGTTGGCCCGTTGTGTAGTCGAAGAGGATCAGCTGAATGAAGCAGTTGATGAGGAGGACTCAACTTTCATACTGTATGTGGGTTTTGGGGTGTTCTGTGGGCAGATGGCCTGTAGTGCTTGAAGCATTTAGTTGCTTTAGTCCTGCGGAGGAGCTTTCAGTTTAGCTCCATCCAGTTTGTGCGTTACGAGGTTTCATGTGCGCTGTGAGCGGAAGCACGGTGAGTGGATGTGATGTGCTCCTGATCTGAACTAAAATACACTCAGTGTTACACTGTTCAGATTAACTAAGTTGTGCTGTAAGAGAAAGTTGTTAATTATGTGAGTGTAAAAATGCTGATCTGGTTCAGATTAATTCATAGCAAGCTTCCCGGGCCGAGGAAGTAAGTGAAAATGCAACAGGCAAAAAACCCCAAGGAATCAGCCATGAAGTACTCTCCTGCACAAGCTGAGCAATTTGAACCTAAATTTTATGAAACACTATGGCATTAGTGGGAATATTTGCATCTCTGACAGATTTTGCACAACAAAAGGAAAAGTACTCACTCTCTTTAGCATCAGGTCTTCAAAGAGTAACTAAAGTTATCCAGCCAATAATTCCTGTGTAAATAAATAATTAAAAGAATTCCTGTTGAAGCTTTCCTGAGAAATTATTAATATTCCCCACTGTTTTCAAAGTTTACATTAGGAACAGTCCAAGATATTGCAGGAGAATGTACCTCAATTGAAAATATTGATTTCTTCTTTCATGCTTTTAACAGGCATTTCCTTTTCTTAATAACTAAGTGGAAGGATAAGGTTTTTAAGAGAAAGGTTTTATGTTTTTTTTACATTGCCCAACATTTCAAGGTATTTCAAAAGCAATGAAGCATATTTTCCCATGGGGACATGGCATTGCTGTCAAATTGACAGGGGCAGTGGCTGGAGTGATTGGCTCAGTTATCTTGGAACTTAAAGTTGATTTAATAAATGTACCCATTTTCCTTAATGAGGTCTGTGCCTATATTATTTGACTTGACAAGTTCTTCATCATTTTTGTGGTTTTACGTCCCCTTCGAGACGCAGTTCCCCAATTCCATGTGGAAATTGTCAGGTAGCATCTGGTTAAATGAAGCTGGCAAGTGTGTTCTGTCAGTTTTTGTTTTACTAACTTAATATGTGAAGAACTCAGGCTCTTGTATGGGTGATAGTATCTGCAGGATTTTTTTCTGTCCTACGCAGATTCATTTAAGAAGCCCGGCCTGTCTCTGGCATGGCTTCTGGCTTTAAGTGAGAAATTTTACTTTTTAATAGTTTTTGTCTTGATTTGGTGTGTTCAGAAATCGGTGAATACAAAGGGAGTATCTCTGGGCTTGTACTAGTCATTCTAGAAAAACAATGGATTTTAGTGTCACATTACGAACCTACAAATTTTTATACAAAAAAATAATTTTGTGCTACATTATTAGACATCACAGTGTATGATATTAAATCCTGAAGTATTTGGTATTCTGAGGAAGACTTTAATCGGAGTATCTTTTATAATCCTAACTCAACGAAAAGTGTAACTGTGCTTAAATTTTAAGGATTTTAGTGATCTTCTCAGTACGAAGATAGTCCAGAGACTAATAAAAACCATTTTGGTGTTTGGTCTTGGCCTGCTTTTAGATCAGTGTACCTTGTGCAGGGTAACTTTATGAAAGAATTCAATTGTTTGCACCCAAAAAGATATTCTACCATGCTTAGAAAGGATTCTATGTAAAGCAGACACACGGTATTAAGTAACATAAAAAATAGGAAGAATGTAATGTAAATATTAGTTATTTAATAAAGAAGATATGTGGCTCAAAATTAATAGAATATGGGATAAAATTCTACAGTTGTTTGAAGAAGCCATATCACTCAGACCACACCCCATTGTGTCAGGCCAAGGTGGTGTCAGTGAAGTAGGTAGTTCTTACGGTTTGAAGTAGAATTCTGCATCCCTTGTGGAGCCGGCGTTGCTGTTCACACAGCTGTGCCCGCTCACACTGTGCTGACTGGGCACGTGGTGCTTCAGTTACCTGGTTACTGCTTTGTATAGTAACAGGGAGATTTCATATGAGAGTGAAGAACTGCTTGGTGATGTCCTTTATCTCCTTATGATGAAGCATGATTTTGTTAATTGGTACATTTAACTAGAGCCCTCCAACGTTGTTTTGTGTAGTTGATTTGACAAATATTTAAATCAATAGATTTACTTACCGGATCGTGGAGCTTGGCAGGCATCTCTGGAGATGACCAGTGCAACCCCCCTGCTCAAGGAGGGTCACCTAGAGTGTGTTGCTCGGGGTTATGTCCAGTTGGGTTTTGAGCATCTTCAAGGATGGGACTCCACAGTCAATCTGGGCAACCCCTTCTAGTGTTCAGTCATCCTTACAACAAAAATTTATATTCTGTTCAATTGTACTTGCTTCTATTTTAATTTGTGCCTGTTGCCTCTTGTCCTTACCTGATAGACATTTAAAAAAGTTACATAAGAACATCCACATAACGTGCATTTAGAGGTACAGGAATCTGAAACTCTTTCAGCTCTGAAATTCAAAGTAATGGTACTGTAAAAAAGACTTTGATTTGGGTTTGGGATTTTTGTTGTTCGGTTTGTTGGATTTTTTTCTATGAAATAATCTAATCCAAACTATTTCAAATGGCAGAGATGTAACATACTATTTATAAACGAGGGCTCTGTTAGCCTGTTTAATGCACTAAGTCCATTAGTGTTTCAAATGGCAAGTTCTAAGAGTACAGTCTTTGTTCTTTCTCTGGTATTCTCTACGCCAGCCTGCCTTTAAATGTGTTCCGTGCTATACATAGTGTTTTAAAAATGTGACAAAGGCATTAATTTCTTGACTGAGAAGGGAAATAAAAAATACAAGGACAATTTCTGCCTTTCAGCCATTTACTCAGTATATGTGCATGTATGCTTGAAGCGAGTGCTGTAACCTGTTTGTGTGTGTTTGGGCATAGCTAATGGACTGTAGGAGCAAGGAGCAAATTTTCTCCTCTGTGAATGTATTTTGCAGTCACATGGATGCATTATGGATTGTTTTTCCCCTAGTTTTCATTGTCGGCATTAGACGTTCTCAGTTGAGACTGATTCAGTTTGCCAGTTCTACATGAGTCTTTATAATCCTGGCCTATGTCCGTGTCACAGATATGAGTAATAACATCATGACTGAACGTACCGGTGGTATGAGCATTGAAGGAGTAGCTCTGAGCAGACTGAGGGGTATTGGTCTACCTAGGTAAGATGTGTTAAGTCATTAAGCAATGAATTTTTTATGTCAGCCTGATTTTTAGCTTCTGTTCCTCATGTCTTAACAAAATTGTTAATTTCAGTGATTTTCTAATATTTTTTTTGTGGAATGTTTTCAGTTTTACAAATACTGTGTAGCTCTGAGATTAGCCTGAGATACTGTCAGATCTCGTCAAGCGCAATCCTTTATAATTGCAAAACAGGCTAATCAGTCTTTAACACTTAATCAGCCCCTTTCAGTGAAATGCATAGTAACAAGGTGCTGGAAAAAGGCGCTTTTGATGATTTATATGAAAGACATTTGGAATAGTTCAGTGTCACCTCATAGAGACATAAGCTTGCGTGGGTATCTGATGTGTTGAATAAGGCCCACTGACAGTTGCATAAAGTGTCACAGAAATGTCAGAACTGAAAAAGTTTGTTATCATCAGGGCTGCACAGCAGGACATCCAATTTTTAGTACTTATTGCCTGCAGAAAGAAAAGGCATGGGTCAGAAATCCATCAAAGTTTTCTCTGGTCTTAAAAATATAAAAATATTAAAAAGGCCTGGCCTGTCTGATCTCTGCTTACTCTTCTAGAGAAGACAATAACCCTCTAATACTAAAACACCAATAAAGCAAAATTCCTTTCAAATTTTATGAGGAATGATTTTCCTGTTTTCTAGTTCTTATTATGACTAAGAACATATTCTTACCAAAGTTAACATCACCACCTATTAACAGTATAGATTATTAGTAGTATAGCTGCAATGTGAATAACATTATTCACCTGAATGTTCAGAGTTCCCAAGACAATATGACACATCTATGACAATAGTATCATTCTCTTCTGTTTAGGTTATGTCTTAATCAACGTATATTCATTTTTGTCTCCATGTTCACATTAAGGGGAGAGTTTTAGTTGAAAGTGTGCTGTATATGGTATGATAACATTATAGAAATGTCTTATAGATGGGATTGTCAATATATGGAAAAATGGTAGCCAATGCTGTGCATTGTTACCCCAGCTAAAACATTTGTGTGTGTGTCTCCTGGGGGATGCCATCTTCATGAACACACGCCCCAATTTCTTTTAGTCACTTGAGTTAGCTTAAACAGTGAAAGATCACGGAATAGTAGAATAACTTAGTTCGAAAGGGACCTCTGGAGGGGACTGCCTGAAGCAGAGCTAATTAGATCAGATTTCCAGGGACTTCTGCAGTTGAGTCTGGAACAGCCCTGTAAAGGCTTGAGTTAACCTGGTCAGTCTTGAAGCAAACCCAGGAGTGCTCATTCTTCTTACTGCAGAACTGTGGGAGTCTTAGCTCACAGATGACAAGTGCTGAGAAATGTCATGGGAGGGTGATACGTAGCCCCACCGCAGCTGCACCCTGAGAGGACATGCTTAATTACCTTTGGAAACACTTCAGAGTCAGCACACCTGCTGCTTCAGCTCAGGCCAGACAGATGCAGTGTAAGCCAGGCAGTTTCCATGGCCTGAACTCAGATGCCACAGAAAATTCTGTATAAACTCTATTAACTTACTAGGGAATGCACATTCTCAGCTTTGCTGGAAGCGGTGGCAACCTCTTCTTAGTTTCCTTTGTTTTTTGAATGACAACTGTTGACCACTACCTATCTGATCTCATGATGATTTCATGTAGAAATCTCTGCTTTCCAGTCTTCCCAAAGTCTTCACTCTTCGACTGGATTTTGGGATGAGTATGTTTCATTTTGCTTTTGGAAGGTGAATGCCCAGTGAGGTTGAGGTGAATGAGTATTTGGGTAAAAAGTTGCAGTAAAGGAAAACATGACTGGTCATTTCTCCTGATGAGATTGATAACTGAAGTAAGCACAGGATGGGTCACAGTTGCTGGTACAGTTAAGGACTGTTGGTGCTGCCATCTGACAGGGCTATAAGATAAACCAGAGATAGTGATTTTAACTTGGGAGAGGTGATTTGGTCTTCATTGCTAGCTCAGATGTTTAAGTTGTACAGAATACACAGAACTAATGCTTACTTTTTATTAAATTTCTCTAATGTAGAATGCTCAGCTCTAGACAGCAATATCCTGGGTTTGTAGTTGACCTAAGAGCAATTTCCTATGTACTTAACAATTCAAGTGTACCCTTAAGGTTAACAAGTGAAATTTTGAATCTTGAGCCACCCAAGATGATGAGTAAAATATTGCTTAGAATATTTACTTAATGATTTCATATAACCTGGATCATTTAATGTATGCACTCAGTTTACTGAAGTAAGTACTGCACACCAGAGTTGCAAAAGAAGAATGAAGCCTACACCTTCCAAAAATGATTGCATTAAAATAAATCACTGATTTTAAAGTAAGTCTATACCTGTCAGGGGGACTTTCACCTCACTGTAAACATAGATGCCAACCTTTTTCAGCATAGGACTAGTATATAGCTTTCAAGACACAACCGAGGTATTTAGGGACATCTGTTTACCTATTTTAGCACATACAGAAACAACACAAGGTGTCAGTTTCTGAAGCAAAACTAGTTGGTTGAAGCAGAAAAATTCATAAATCCATCTCCCTGTTTTCTATGTTTATGGTTTTGTCCCTTTATCTCATGTTTGTTTGGTTCCATATTGTTAATGTTGGAGAACATTACTAGTTTACACAAGGTGCTATCATGTTATAGCAGTCGTGGTTATGAAATTCTCATTTTTTGACAATCATAGATCATGTATAAATTAATCTAAATTTAAATGTATATCAAAAGGACTTACAAAATCTCACTCTGCATATTTTAAAGGACTACTAGCATCAACAGATACAATCAGTGGAAACAGATTTCTTTCTTTGACTATCTTGCCTATAATTGGTTTAAATATATCACCATGTCCTAGCATCAGGTGACAGCTGTCTCTGGTTATGTGATAACTACTTTTGCATTCATTTTCCAATGATCTGTTAAAGGTGTGCTTGTTGTTTTGTTACATTCAGCAGTGGACGAAATGTGGACAGAGTCTTGAGAATACTCACTGTTCAGAATCAGTTAGATTTTGCCACCTGTGATGGAGTTCACTGCTGTCATCTTTTCAACTAGCTCCATTGAATTTAGAGAGATGACTCAAGACACAAGGTGCTGCTCAGTTTGAGAAGAGCTTTGGCAGAACTTGTTCTTCTGTAAAAGCTTCAGTTGAGATTTTAGACAGCCCAGTACTTTGTCAGCAGCAGCACTGGAGCAATACTAGCTTATGTAGGCAGAATTGAGTTTGCTATGGTAATGTTACACTGAGGAAGACAGAAGTTTTACATAATTTATGTTGTTATTTCAGTTGTTGGGAGATGCATGTGTGTGTGATGTAAAGCCTCAAAGACAATTCTCAGATACTGTGCTATTTTGGGCATGTGTTTATCATATTTACTGGCTCTGCTGTAAGGAACCATACAACTAACACATTAAGAGTTCATCTGTCCACCTAAATTTGACTTACTGGTGTTAAAGCAAAAACTTGTTTCCTCATGTGTTTGAAATGACAAGACAGTGTCCCCTGGTGGCGAGATGGATGGAGTTCTGCTAGATTTGCAGCTTTTCTCGAACTTTTTTTTTTCTTTTTTAATTGGAAGGAATTGTGGCATACCTGCAAAGAAAAAGGCTGTACTTTAATTTCTAGTAATGATTCATAGAATAATGTTCTGGATATTTTCTATGATCCATACTGTCCTAGTATGGATATTTTCTAGATTTGTGTGGATGGTGTATGTGTCTAGGACTCCTGTAATTATCAAGACATACAGTTGTTCTACCTAAAACCACATAGCACTTCACAGGCAGAGATGGAAAGGATGTTTCCCTTCTTATATAAACACTGTGTTCCTGTACTCTGCAGGAGGTGTAGTATAATAAATGATTTCACAGCACATTCCTAATTAGCTTGCAGTGACGGTATGGCATGGAAATTCACAAAGTCACTCCGTTATCAGATCAAACTGAAACAGCCCTGACATTTTACCATTCCCGAGACGTGCTGCAGCCACTGGGCCGTGTATTCTCTCTCACTCCTTTCCCGTCTCTCAGTAGTCTTACAAATCAGATTTTTTGTGTTGTACACTGGAATATCTTCAGTGTAATTAGTAGAAAGCGCCTTTATCTACAGTAGCCTACTGACTAACACGTAAGGAAGGGACAAGGCCTTTCAAGTAACATTCTCCTCTACAGGTAGTATACGCCTGTGGCGCCTCTGCACAGATGAAGTTTTGGAAGAGTGAATGCTGGAACTTGCTGTAGTATGTGGTAGATTTCACTGTAACTTCGTTTCTCAAGCTGTTTTCACTGTATGCCCTTTAAACAAAACATAAAAGATTTAAACTTGGCTAGACTGAATTTTTAATTACCTAAGAGCCAGATCCTGTGAAGTAGCATTTCGCAGGCAGGTGTTACAGCTGATGACCACATCAATGTGGATACACAACAGAAGCTGGGAGCCTTCTTTATTAAGGTGCATGAATACCCCTAAACAGAAGTGTTACTCTTGTCCTATGAGCAGATGACTGTATTTATGTTTATATTTGTTTATAGACTATTGAGACTGAAACCAGCAAATATCAGCCAAATTATTACATAATAAAGCATTAAATGATCAAAGTATAACCTTCTGCTGCAAAAACTATTAACCTATTAAATGGGAGTGGAAACTCATTATTTTTTTCCCCAATATGTGTGTGTGTGCTGGAGAGAGCTGCAAGACAGAGTCTTTGTCTCTAGTGCCCTTGACCTGTGGGGCTCAGCATTAGGTCTCAACATTTAACACACTCTCCATTTTAATATAAGTATGGCTTCATGTCTCAGGATTAAGGAATATAAACTGATTCACTGTGTCAGTGTATAAATGACTGCTTCAAGAATGGAGTGCTATTTTGAATATTAATGACAGGATTCAGTTAATCTAGATACCAAGAGAGAAAGTAGGTTTTAAAGCACATAATGAAAATAACATGCAGATTTTCAATGGAACTTTGGCAAGCGTTTTTCACTGAAACTCTTAGGGAGAAGGTTTGGGTTTTTTATGTTTTCAATGATACTGCATTTTTGTAAGCTAATATTATAAGGAAAAGGTTCAACAAGCACTCCAGATATTTGAGTTTTCTGCAAATAGAAACAGCTGCTGATGAAATGTGTAAGAGGTATTGAAGTCTTAACTCCACCTAATTCAACGTAAAACCAGTAAATCAGAATTGACCTGATCTTAATTTTCTCTGTTGTGTCTAGTCCTATTCTTCACTTACTGTAGCACTGGGCTTCAATACTGTTTTTTCTTTGATTATATATGGAAAATATGCAATAAATGTTGAAGCTGCAGTATTCTAGGTGCAGCACTGGGAAGGCCAGATTGTCACGCTTGGCTGGCTCTGCGTGGGCAGACTCTTGCAAATACACAAGTCAGCTGCTGTTCTGTGTGCATATAGGAATTGTTTTTCCTCTGTTAAAGATGTGGATTGTGGATGTAACATGGCATTTGCAGATGTGAGCATTTGCTTAGATAGTAGCCTTTGCATACATGGGTAATGGAAATACTGAAACTAAAGAATACTAAGTTTTCATCAAAATTCTACTGAAAAGTCTCCCTTCTGTAATTACATTTTGGGCAAAATCCCAAATGGGACAGTAGTTGTTGTTGGATAACTATGTATTTGTTGTAAAACACGGAAAAGGAAGGTAGTTCACTAGCAGTGACATGCACTGTGAAATTTACTGAAATGCCACATGAACTTTAGGAAAAAAAATAGTGGCAGGCAATTTTAGAGGAGAGATGTGTGCTGAGTGTCCATGCCTGATGCTCTGTTTGGAACATCTTCCTCATTAGGTTGGATTTGGTATTTGAAAATCAGGGGGGAAAAGACCCAAACCTCTCAGGGGCTGGAAGTAGTTTAAGTCAACATCCACTAGATTTTACTGGAAAATCAAGACATTATATTGTGAGAATTAAATCTTGGGCTGAGAGTAATAACAGGTTGGAGATGGCTGCTCCTCTGCCATGAGATACTCATTAGCAACATCTTGGCCCTACCATGTCCCATCTGTTTGTTGAGGAGTAAGGAATAGTTTACTTCATTTGCACCTTCTACCTATCTCTACATACCTGCTGAGCAATTCAATGTGAAAGATGTTCTTCTCTACTTGCATCTCTACTTTTTTTGCTCTCTCTGCAGTCCAGTCTTAGAGAAAATTAGCCTATTCTGTTACGATCCTCTGCTCGCTGCTATGGGAGCTTGTTTCTGGCAGTGCCGTGTTCCTCCCTATTTAGGCCCAGCACAGTGGTTGACTTTGACAGTAGATGCTCATAATGAACGTGTATTTGGACTCTTCACCCACTGAATGCTGGGTTGTTTTTCAGTTTCAAGGGAAAACCTCAAAGTTGAAGTGATATTTGTTGGAATTAAGGAAAAATTTGTAGTTACTATCTGGGAAATTTTCAGATTATGGCTGTTATAAATGGCTGCATAAATCCTGTAAGGAAATTTTCAAAAATGGGGAGAGATTTCTCACATAGAAATGCTTTGGGGACCTATCTGGCCTTTCTACCTTAGAAAACATTCCCCTTAATTTTCAGCTACACAGCTGAATTGTTGAGAAATGTTGTGTTTAGCTATTACACAGCTTCTGTCTTGGAAGAAGTGATAGCATTTTTTATCTGAACAGTGTCTCACCCAACCAAGGATGAGTGCAGTTGTAGTTTGGATATTTCAACAGCTTGATTTTTCTGTACAAAAATAGAAAATGTCTGATATGGAAACGTTGCTTACAAACACAGCTAGTCTGATTTATGAGTTTTCTGAACATCTATTTACTCTGCTAAGAAAACATGCCAATTAGCTGTAGTGACACAAAATATTTTAAGCCATAATACACAAAACAGACCATACACACTGATGGTTTGTTGTATGTGTTTTCTAATTTCTTATAAATAATGAACACACTTTCCCTGTGGTTAGAGAAGCGCCAGAGGTTGAATCTGGATCCAGGTTCCACATTTGGGCGTTTAAAGTACAGTGAGACAAATGAAAATGGTGGAATGGGATCCCAAAGGTCAGGGAACTGAGAATCTACATGGGATTTTGTTTACCTTTAAATCTCATCCCTAAAATGTCATGTTCAGGTAGTGAATCTTCCTCCGTTCCCTCCTTGATTTTTGTTGTTAGCCCGTCCTTTCATTTTGGAAGAGAAGCACAGTGAACATTTTACAGAACCACTTTATTTCTCTATGCTAATTCACCGTTTTTCTCCTCTTGCATCACATCATTTGGTTCTCACAAATTCCATGTTCCTACATCATTTCTGCTGGATTTCTAATAATACCTTGTTTATGAGTATATGAAAGACAACTTGGAGACAAGATGGCAGGTTGTCATCTGTGCTGCATAAGGCGTTGATTATGCATAAACATGGGCGTTGCAGCCTCAACACCAATAGCCTCATGGTCTCACTGGGCAACTTTCAGGATGATGACTTGAGGAGGGATTCAGCAGAGACGCTGGTGTGAAATATTAGTGGCGTGCTTCACCTGAGGCTGGTCAGGAGTCAGCGTGTCTCAGAAGTCCTCTTCAAGTTTTATCTAGGTACGGTATCACCTACCAGCTGTCAGGGATCTGGCAGGTGTTAGAGTTCGGTACTGCTGCAGCCGGATCCTTTTGCTCCTGTTGTGCCATGCATGCCATCTGCTCATACCCTTGCCAGCTCAATAAACTAACTTTCCACCTGCTTTGTGCTATCAGTGTCATGCAAAACAAGTGGATAGGATATAGAAGCTTGCTCTATCTGTGGTAGTAATTATAATTTATTTCAGCTCGCTCACACAGTGTAGGGAAAACAAAACAGCATGGATTTTCTGAAATTAAAGGAATTGTTACTCAGAGTAATGAACTTCCTAAATTCCAGAATAAAGATACTATAGTTTAGATAACAGATTATGGATTCATAATAATCAGGTAATTCCCTCCTCATCATGTTTGATTTACAGGAAATTGCTCCAAGAAAATAAGTTTTAAATAGCTAATTTCTCTCAAGTTTCATTGCTAAGCTGTAAATCCTGGAGAAACAAGGAGAATAACCCAGAATGATGTCTTAGCTGCCTGTGTGACACCCTCACCCATACAGTAGGGTTGTGAGAGAGAAACATCAAGAGTAATATTAATAACAGCGAGGGGGAAAGCTTTTAAAGTATACAGGATCTCAGTATGTATATAAAGTATATAGGGTCTCAGCACTAATAATGTGAGAATTTCTGCATTTTATGTGTATAACTTCACAAAGAGCACAGTAATGTTCATTTATTACTGTGAAGTGGTTCAAAACACAATCTATAGATACTGAGATGAAAATTGCATTGGTGAATAAGACTACATTATTGCTTTCAGATATCTTTTAAAAACAGTACCTCAAAAGTTAATCATGGTTAACAGAGAATCTAAACATTAATGCTGTCACCTAAATAATTGACTTTTGACATATAGATATTTTAGAAGATTAATTGTGATGTTCAGCCAACATAAATATTCTGTGCCAATAATAGAATGCAGTTAAAATGGAAAATAATTAAACGATCAATATGGGATCCAGAAATGTCTCATGTTTTATTTTTAATCTTGCAAATGGTTCATATGAATTCAGCTGAACAGCAGAATTGCTGTGGTGTGCCTTTAGAATTCAAGGCAATGACTGGCATTTTAGTTGGAAAGGTAGAAGGAGAAAACCACTGACAACTCAGCTGCACTTTTTCAGCGATTGAAGAAAATAAACTTACAAAATATATTAATGTATAAAATAACATCATTGATAGTTTTGAGGTAACCCAATATCAAACTGATTTTAAATTCATCCCTAAATTCTGGAACTTGGAGAGGTGGATTGAACATATATGTGCAGGCCACTCAAAGGTTTGATTTCTACTAATAAAAGCATGGATATTTAATAAATTAGCACAGTTTTTTAACTGTTTTTCTGAGATACATAATAGTTAATCAACACATGCATTTTTTCTTACTAATTTAAACTCTGTCTTCAAATGAATGGATTACATGTATAATTGTACATGTTGACAATAATGGTGACCCTGTGCTCTCATTGCTCTCATTTGATCTGGTGTTTTTATTTACCTTCAGGTGTGCCTCAAGGGCTGCTTCTACAATATGTATGAATGAAACTGATCAGACCAAGTTTCTGACAAAGAAACTGGTACTATGGAAATGTTAAATCCTGTCTAGTAGAATCATAGAATCATTTAGGTTGGAAAGGACCTTTAACTGTTGGACTCAGTGATCTTAATTTAGCACTGCCAAGTTCACCACTAAACCACGTCCCTAAGCACCACATCTGCGTGTCTTTTAAATACTCCCAGGGATGGTGACTCAACCATTTCCCAGGACAGCCTGTTCCAGTGTTGGACAATCATTTTAGTGAAGAAATTTTTCCTAAGGTCCAATCTAAACCTTCCCTGGTGCAACTTGAGGCTGTTTCCTCTCATCCTAGCATTTTTTACTTGGGAAAAGAGACCTATGATTTCTTTGTGATCAAGGAAAAACACTTCTATTTTCTTTTAGGTTGTGTGTGTGTATTTTAACAGTATTGTGGGTTTTGTCCAAATCAGTGGATGAAGTGACCAGATTAACTCCTCTTGCCTCCAGCATCATATTAATTTCCATTACGGTGATGTCTCCAAGCTAGGTGCCCTCTCCCAGCTTGCTTTCTGCAGCTGCGGTAAGTTGGGATAGATGCTTGACATTTGGTAGCATGTTGAGCCACAGTAATATCCTGTCTCTGATTGGTTTGCTTTGAGGTTATAACAGGTTCTGAGCTTGAAGCAGACCTATAATTTCCTCTGTGCATGCATCTATACTTTTTTGCCTGTATCCTGTTCTGAATGTTCTTCCAGTAGGCTTTGGAATCCTTTATTAATTTGAAATTTGTGAAAGAAATACCTGTGTGGGCTATTTTCTTATTATCAGCAAAAGCCTTGTAGAGTGTCAGTACTGCAAGCATGTTTTTTGGTGTTGGTTTTTTTTTTTTTTTTTTTTTTAGCATTAAATTTTCCCTGTTTTGGCCAATGTTAATATATTGCTGCTGTCTTTTGAAGAAATGTAGCTTTGCTTTTTCATAGAAAATGTACCATTAAATTGCAGATGTCGTGGATGAAAGCACTGTAACTGCCAGAAAAGAGACTTGACATGCAAATATGTTAGGAGCTAATTTCATTCTTACTTAAGTCAATGGGAATGGGAGAAAACTCACAATACTGAAGTTCAAAATGTAAAGACCTTGCCATTTAATTGGAAAGGCATGCTATCCTTCTGAAGCCAGGCAGATTTACAAAGCAACATTGCTTAAAAGTTACTGATTTCAGTTATTCATTTAATGAAGTTCAGTACAGTATTGCAGAGGAATCACCTTCTACTGTTTTAAAGGCAGCAGAGGTCCTGACAAGCAGCGAGCACTCTCCACTACCCCAGTGTTTCGGGACCCCAAAGTGGTTCCTATTAGGGGTGGCAGTGGGGTTCCCAGTCCTGCGTCTGGCCACTTGGGATCTTTAATCATCTCCTAGAGGAACAAAATGTAAAGATGGTTCACTGGTTTATGTAGGAATCTCCAGCTGTGTTTCACAGCTGCTTCCTGATGATACTTTAGGCTTATGGCTGCATAAAGCAAAGTTGTAACACCTTTTTTTACAGCTGACTTTTTTTTCTTCATGGATTATCTTTAAGTAGGTGCTTAGATCACTACACAGGGCGTGTTCCTTACGCAGGTGTGCATAAATCATCTTTATGTTTAAATACAGAGGGATTTCTTTTGTGTGTTGTAGCTTGTTTGGTACTTGATTTTTAAATGTATTAGTTTTACTTAAATATGTGCAAGTACGATGCTGTGCTGTCGCATTCTGGTGCGTGTCAATACAGCCATTGTTTGGGAAAATGGTGTTGTCAGAGCTTTAAGAAGCAGTAGCAATTAAAAAATCGAGCTTTTAATTGAAAGGTGGTGTTTTTTAGGAAAGCTCTGTACAAGTTCGGCACAATGTTTCTATTGTAGATTACTTCGAATGCAGAGGGTATTCGAATCAAGTGAAGTCAGTAGGATTTGGGGGTAAATCCGCATACTATCACGCAAGGCCTTGCACATGCAAAGGAAGGACATTGTTCTTTTAAAGAGACTGAGATTTTACTGAAGCCTTTTAGTCATAAAAACCTCACTTGGACAGACTTCCAAAACCAGTTTTAAAACTGCAGTGTATTTGCTACCAGAGACAGATGGGATTTTCTTTGCCAGGAAAGTGAAGTGCTGCTTCTTAAAGGACTGATAAAATGTACAGACCTCCTTTGAAAGAACTGGGATATACCTTCTGAGATGTAAGATATATACTCTTCCTCTGCTTTCAACTTCCTTTTCTCCTTACAGTCCTTTCATTAAATTCTCTTCAACGGCCCGATATATCCTCTGCATTCATGGCAAGATACAGCAGTCTTACAGGAGACACAGTTTGATTTGGCTCACTTGTGTACTGGGTATTAAAACTGGGGCTGTTACTGCACCTGCTGGGCACTTCTTCTGAAACACAATACTGTTAGGGAGGTCTGCCACTGTTAGGTAATACACTTCACTTCAGACTATATATGTAAGAAGCTTTGGTTTTTTGTTTCTCTCAATTTTGCCTTATGTCTTTTCCATTAAGTGAGCAATATATTTTAACTTTTTTTAATAAATTATTTCTTTTAGTGTATTTTTTCTTTTCACTCCGTCAAAAAGTGACTATTTGAGAAAAAAAAATCTTCCAAAACTAATAAGGGTTTAGTTACAAGTTAAAAAATGAGGGTTTGTTGAATTACAGATACACATTTTGTGCCAGCATAACCGGATTGGTTGATCTGGAGTTGACCTTTGTGGAGAAATGATCCAAAGGCTCTCCAATAAAGTAGGTGTTGTGAATTTTTGCCTTCCACATTCAGGCATGACTGTGAAATGTTTCTGTTTGCCTTTGCATACCACAGCACTTCCATTTTTGTGAAAATACAAGCCCGGTCTGGTTCTCTCCAGTGGTGAATCAGGGTCAGGTAGCAAAAGCCTGGCTGAAGAAACTTGATTTGTGGTGGCACTGTGTGAAAGCACCTGCCCTGGCAGAGCTGGACTGTGGAGGAGGTGCTGAGTGATGATGTTTCCTTCTGTGGTTCGGAGTAGCGCATCCATTTTAAACTATAGAAAACAGGGACCGTAACTGTAGTAGTATTGAGTATTAATGAATAGGGTTCTCTCTGTCCAGCCAACAGCCTGTTAAATTCATTCCCAGTTTTGTCAGTGATGAGAGATCTGTTGGCAGACAGTATAGAAAATTAGTGACCATCTGTGTACATACTAACTTGTAAGGCCCTGGTTAAGGAAGGGGTTTGGTAAATTACAGTTTCCTGAGGGGGGAAATAAATAAGATTTGAATCACAAAATTAAACTCATTATGCACATTTAAAATTATCCCCAAAATGTGCTTGGAATTTCTATTTCAAAATGTTTTGCTTGCTAAAACAGATAAAATTTTGAGATTCATAAACCTGCCACTAAATGTTAAAATGCACTTTTGGAAGAATATAGACTAAAGAAACTTTTGATGAGATCTCAAACAGGGAGCATTTTTGAATATCACGGATGATCAAGAACATGATAAGACTGAGTTTTTCATTTTGAGATTATGAGAATTTCTCTGTGGTTTTTTTTATACCTAAGTGAAAAGAGATTTGACTGAACTTTGAAATGTGTCACATATAATTCAGCGATATTTGTATACTTGTCTCTTTAAATTGCTTCCCTCTTTTGTTCTTTGTATGAAAGAGGGATGCAGATCAGCAACAGGTTTTCCCCACTGCGGGTGAACCAACCTGCATTTGCGCTCTCTAGCCCCATGAAGTGTCTGTGATTTCAGAGGTGGCTGTTTGGCTGCTCTTAAGTGAGTGATTGCGATACAAATAATTAAAGTCTTCCTAACAAGAGTCACTCAGGAAAGCTAATGCTAGCCTTTCAGCATTTGGTTGTTGCTGTCAGTAGCAAATGCTTTTTAGGAGAATGAAGGAAAATATAATCATTTACAGCAAAACAACAGGAAGTATTTTTTTAACAATACAAGCAGGAGCTTGGGGTTGCTAGTTATCACCCTCTGTCAGAAACAGCCTCCATGCAGAGTCCCAGAGAAGGGCTGTGCCCCATGTGAAAGAAGAGGTATGAGCTCTACCTCCCTTCACCACTAAGGACCATTTCACCTCCCATGCAATATGGTAGTACACTGAGTCACCTGAGAGAAAACAGCTCCTGAACGTCTTTTCTCAGCACCAGGGTTGGGGCTTTTACTCCTCCTCTGCAGTGCATTGGGCAGAAGAAGGCTTCCTGCCACAGCTCAGGATACCTGTGGGCTTCAAGAAACCATTTCAGCACACGTGGTTGACTAGAGACAGAAGATTCTTTTGTTTCACCCTCTTTTGCCCTGCCTTTTATAGCAGGTAAGGTGACAGATCTGCTGTGAAGGCTTGCTGCCGTCCCAGAGCTGTAGAATCCCAAGGAATAATCTGTCCAGTAAGCTTTTGACTGGCTTGCTCCTCTGGGAAGAGGACGATACAGTATTTTTGTCTGAACTGAAAAGGACAGTCCTGAGCAGGACAATTTTTCCCTTGTGTGTATCCAACTCAAAATGACACTTTCCAATCTTTCTCTCTCTATGAAAACAAAATGTAGTTGACTGGAGGATTTTGTTTTAAGCTGTCAGAAGGTGCATGGCTTGAATTCTCACACCCTACTTGTTCTCATAGCCTCTGCAGAATCCTCCACAGTACTACATTTTCTACCAAGCTGCCTCTATTACACAAGTAAACTGTGGTTCCCTGATATCCCCTGGGTATATCACCATCAGGATTGTCACCTCTTAGTGTTTCTAGAAGAATGTTGGCTAAAACAAACTGTGGCAAAACACATGGCATGGATATCATTTTGATCATCTTGATATTTAGTACCTTTTGTGCAGCTCCAAGATTTCAAGTGCTCTCTTCCCTTTCCTGTAATTGAAGCCAATAAGCAGAAATACTGGATGAGTTTTGGGGTTTTTTTGTGGTTTTTCACTTGTTTTACTGTGTTAACAATTTGTTGTTATTGGGCTGGTTTTCCTTTTTTTTTTTTTCTTTTTTTTTTTTTCTTGTATGGTTTTTGTTTTCCTTCCCCCCCCCCCCCCCCCCCTTGCAGCATAACATTTTCGTGAACGTGGCTGCTGTATCAGAGCTGTGTGTTTATAACAGACGATCATAGACATTAACAGCATACATATTCTCATTTGTGTGAACAGGTTTGACAAACATAGTTGAATTGTGAGGGGATACTGAAATGCAAAGGGAATACAGAAATGCTTACAATTAAGGTTGTTTACAGAAATCCAATTTACTAATGAGCTGGAAAGCCCGCACCATTTTTTTTATTTAAAGCACAGAAAATAATTCATCCTAAGCGGGGCAGATATAAAAGACATTGTAGAGTGCTCACCATTGTGCAGCTGTACATTTAGCAATGTATCACAATATGTTGCTTGCATAAGACATCAGCCTAATTACTTTCCAGAAGGCAGTCAAGGATGTTTGAAACATCTTCTGGCTTGACATCTATGAGTTTTGAAAGACAGAACTGCAGATAATGTAAAGAAAAAAATGCATATTTTAATCTTAATTTTCATATTTTGCTATGTGGGGTGCATTCTTCCCCAGCATCTCGTCACTGTCATTTAATGAATGTGAAGAGTCTGATGTCTTGCTTGACGGTGTAACGGTGGCTGTGGAGCAGTGCAGCCAGCTTCACAGAGGAACTGAAGTGTAAGAACTGGGCTTCCTTCAGCGCTGACCCCCATTAGTACAGAATCACAGCCTGGAGTGCTGTTTTTTCCTATGCTAAACCTTGTTAACCACAATGCTTTTTATTGTCCTTGAGAATTTTTTTTTCTTGTCCTGCTGTCTTTTTTTAGGTCCAGTTATTGTAAAAGAAAAACTATTATAATGAAAAATACCCTTTTTAACACAAAGACCTAATATAAGCTACGTTTCTATACATCAGGAAGTTGCTAAATGACTAGCAGAATAAAGTACTGTATGAAGAAATTACAAGTAAGAGTTCTGACAGTAATCTAAATTGCAAGTAAATTATTGTATGTTCATCAAGACATTGTGCTAATAAAGTTGAATTCAAGTGCACTTAATGCTTAAGTAAAATTAACTTCATTTTATACTTTCTGCATGTATTTAATAGTTTATTCACACATCTTGGATGTGGTCCATGTCATTTTGAAGTATTCTGCTTTGTTTTTAATTGGGTCTGTGTTGTTGTTTGCTTGTCTGTTTGGTTTGACACGCTGCCTCAGTGTTCTGTGATTAATTTGGCAGTGAGTTGAGTTCTGTTTTCTGAATTTGTGGCTGGCAGAAGTGATGGCTGTACAAATGTAAAGTTTGTGATCACACTCTCCTTGGGGACAGGAGTAGCACACACAGGAGGCCAGACTAATCTTGTTAATTAGGGCTGGGGGAAGGGCAACATACCCTGATGGCACAACTTCCATTCCTAATCCTTGTCCCATCCTGTGGCTTTTTTTACAGGTGAACCTTTATTGGACAGGCTGAGGGGGCAACTAGAGAAAAACCTCATCCTTCCAGGTTGCAAACAGATAAACATCTCCCGTCCTTCCTCCCGTCCCCATGGTGCTATATCTGAAGCCAGTTAAGCCTCCAAAATTTGCATTTCTTCATACGCATCAAGTTGATAGATACAGATGGGGCAATGACACAGTGTTTTGTAGGGCAACTGGTGATGATAGCTTGGCCTGGTCACAGCAGGGGTCTGTTTCTTCCATGGCTGGGTCTGTGGGTATCACTGTTCTGGCCCCAGGGTGACCCAGCAACATTGACTCAGAGCTGGTTTGAGTGTTTATCTTATCCTACAGGTCTCAGCTGTGGTGTAGCAGAGCCTGTGCATGTCTGTTACTGTGGGACCAGAGCCTGACTGATCTTACAGGATCACTGCCAGTTCTAGGCAGAAGCACAAGTTACACCGGTGAGGGAAAAACATAATTTCTGTTAACTTCTTCCAGTCTTGGTTCCTGGGATTGCAGGAAGTGCAGCAGTTTTTTAGGCAGTAATATTGGTGTTCAAGAAGCTGCGGTCTCTTCAGAAGCTAAATGTGTGTATGTTTTGTGCACTTGACCTTTTAGCAATGGCAAATAGAGTAAGGCTTTTTTATAAAATACATATCTTGGCAGTCCTTGACCAGGGCTCAGTAAATGAAAATGTACTAGCAGAGCTATATCCCCACAGGATCAGAAGAGGGACATGGTAAGTGAAGGAGAAAATAAAGAGAAATGTACTAGTACTTGTGCTAAAGAATAGCATAGCAGAAGCTACCTTCAGGCTGTGAAAGTTATGCTTCTTATCAAAGACTTTATTCTTGGTGGATAGAGGGTATTGTCTGCCTCTGACTGCGAGTGGATGGTTGTATTGGAGACAGCGCTGTCTGGGCTACGTGGTGATGTAGGTCTCATCACCACCGTATCCTTCATTTTCAGTTGTTATTATTTACGCTGTAGACCCAGATAGATAGTTCATCATCGTTTAGGAGGATTTGAATCAGGAGGTGCACTGGCAGTCAGTGAATTGGCAGGCAGGGACAAGGTGTCCTGCAGTGTTGAAGACCGCTTGTCTGCTGAGGAGCACTGCCTGCCTCTCCTTCGCCCAGCTGGTTAACGCTCTGCCAGCCCAGGGTTTCTGTGGCTGTGGTGTTTATGATTTGGTTTGAAGAAACGGGCATGTTGCTGAATATAACTTAAATACTTTGTTAAAAGTGTGTGTATTTCAGGAGTACTGCATTGGGATGAAGTGAGACAAATTACCTGAGTGTTTTAAACTTCGGATGTTAACAGGTCAAATTAAAAATATCCCCATCATTTCTTTTGTTATGTGCCCTCATAAGGTTACGTTTTCCCTTTGTATATAAGGAGCAATAATACTTCTTTCGCTTTTCTTCATGAGAAACCTCCTGTAGTAACACAGCCAGCTTTAATGAGGGCTCCTAAAAATACGCCTTTTCTTCACAGTGTTTCCCTCTAGGAATCTTCTATTGATTATTCTGTAGACAAAAGAGGGAACTAAAGAGCTGCCTTGCAAGAGTACTGTACAAAATAAAGAGACTTAAGGGAGATCCTGAATGCAGTTTTATGAATATCAACAGAATGGGGGGGTGCTGGTTCTTCATATACTTGAAATCAGTAAAGGCAGTTCCTAAATTTGGGAGCACCCACTTCATCCAAAAATATAAGATCAGCTGTAAAATTGAAATTTAATTATTATTTCATTTTTAACATGTTACTTAAAATTGATTGAGTAGTTTAATAGTAACAAGGGTCTTCTAGAGTATAATTAGTTAAAAACTGACAATGTTTCGTAAATTTATGCTGGATTTCGGCCTGCAGTTGCTGGAAAGTCTAGCATAGTATTTCAGACAGAGATAAATCTTTACTGTGCAGGACGGCTGTGTTCAGATGAGTGCCTTATTTTTAAAAACAGATCTGGGAAATAAACAGAAATCTTTGGGAACCTGTGATGACAGGAAATGAAAACACCATGATGTGTTTAGGAGGAGTTCAGCTACGCAGGCTTGTGTCAGCACCTGCAATATGTTTTGCAATTTTTAATTTTTCTTTAAGCTACCTGTATGTTTGTGTAATTCTTTCTCAGATTTGGATTGTTGTGAGGAGAATTCTGGTTTAGAGGATGTAGCCAAAGAAAATGGCATAGAAAGTTACTTTAACAGCGCTTGTGAAAGGTGGGTATTTCTATGGAGTTTTCTTTCTTCTGCAAAATAGGTACTGGCTGGTTAAAATGAAGTGATTGCAAAAAGTATATTGGAAACTTTGGGTTTCTTTTCAGCTGTTGACTTGTTGCAGTCATCCATTTTGCTTGGTTCTCTTTGAAATATATGCATTTATTAGCACATTTGTATTTGGAAGGCTGAAATCTCTGTAACACAGACAGTTTTCGCCTTAGAGGTTACATGTGTTAAGCTTAGAAGACATAGACTGTGGTGTGATAGTTCTTTCTAGTTGTGTTTTTTGTTTCACAACAAAGTGTTTATCTAGCAAAAAAAGAAGCCCAAGTGGGAAAAAAAACCCTGTAGCTACACTGCAAGAAAAAGTGGCAAATATAAGGGGATGGGAAGGTTGTCACACCCGCTTTATTATTGCGGGAGTAGTTCAGGATGTATTCTCTTTCCCTGTCAGTATAGGAACAATTTGTTTCATTTCTTTCATCTTAAATATTGTGAAGAAATGAAAGCTGTTGGGAAAATTTTGAGTAGACATCTGAAGGACAATTCAGCTTTGACAGTTACCCTATTTGAATCACTCACTCTTAAAGGTTCTGATCTCTTATTTTTTTTTTTTTTTTTGTAGACAGAACACTTACTTATTTTCCGATGTTTTTTCACACACAGCAAAACAGAAAAGATCACTTTTGAATGAAAGGCATATCCACCAAATACCTGCCATCATTAAACCTGCCTCCAGCCAAAATGAAGGAGGAGGTTTTGTACATTTGCTTTAACCCCATGTTCCCTCTTCCATTCCCTTTCTCTTTTCCTGAGCAGTAGATTTTGCTTTATAGCCAGAAGGATGTAGTCAAATTGAAACACTGGAGGTGGCTTCACTGACAAGGGAACGGGAGCTGTGCTTTTAAATCCCTTCAGGGAAAACAGGAAACTGAACTCAAGTCTCCCACTTTCTGAGTGAGAGCTCTCATATTCTTACTTTTACCCTGTAACAAGACTCAGGAGCAGCAATGTTTTAAGAGAAAATATCAAATGCTACTACATTTTCTATAGAGCCTGATTGTAGTGCTACATGGTAAACTTTCTAAAGACAGGATTGATCATCTCAAGGAGACACACAAGGATCTCAGTTTTTGCTTCTCCAGGGCTTATATGTGAACGCTGAGTTGTTTAGCTCGGTCACAACTGATGTGTCCCAAGGCATGGGGAAGTCATATAGCTGTAGGCAACAAAAGGACTTTGAAATAAAATAATGTGCTTATGAAACACAGGCATGTGTGGCTGCTGCCTAGCACTTACCACAAGTTTTCAGGAAATCAGTTTTGGGTTTACTTTCCTACTACTACATACTTCTGTGAGCCTGACCTTTAATGAGGTGTTTTACAAGTGCCCTACTTATCATAGTGTTTTTGTTCCTCTCTCCTGGCAAGTTGCAGTGTTTTGAAACTGGGCACCTCAGTGGACTTTCCAGATAGTCCTTCAGGCGACTTTACGTGTACTTTGCTGGGGCAGATAGCACTAGCACTTTACCAGACATAAATAAAACTTCCTTATTTTTACAGTGGGCAGGTAATCGGGGATGAAATAAGAGATCTGGCCTGAAGCTTCATGTCTATCAGGGCTATCAACAGAATCTGGATATCTTGCTTTTTTGTCTATTGCAGAGGTCATCTTTAAATGCTGAGGCCTTCCGGTGTACCTACATAGAATTTACTTCAGTGAACTTATAATTTTTCCTTCTGATATAGAAGAAAGCATTTGTAAGAATGAGTACTTGAAATATTTTATGCCATTCCTAAGTTTAATCACAGGAGTCTGAGAGTATTTACTGGTCTCATTGAACACAAATACTGTAGTTTAGGGGCTCTCTGTGAAAATGAAATGAGCCACAGAGCACAGACTCTGAGGTAACAGCGATACCTACTGTTTTCAGTCTGTGAAAATGCTGTAATAGGTCCCATCAATGCAGCAGTGACTGCAGGTGAGTGCTGACATGTGTGAGAGTGTGCTTCCTGCCCTCAATCTTGATCGTAGCATCAAGACTCTGCATTTCAGCTGCATACTGCCTGTGTTTCTGCAAGATGATCTTTTGACAATATTATTGCAACTTCTGATTTGCATGCCTTGATTTGGTTTGCTTTAAAATGGAGTCTTTTAAGAGATAGTACTGAGCATTGATTTCTGTATGTTTTTCCTTCAGCTGGGTGCATCCATTTGAAGCTCTTTAAGTTGAATGTGAACAATTAACACTTACAGCATAGATAGCTTTGAGTGCATTTCTGATCTGCTGGTTGAGGCAAACTTTTACACAAAAGATGACAATCATGGAATTTTAGCTAGCTGTTTCCCAGCATGACATTTTCTTGTGGACCTGTTTCAGTAGCACACAACATCTGTTGCATATTAAAGGTGAAACTTCAATTCTGTTTGCTCTGTTGGCCTGTCATATGAAACGTTCTTCTGTGTGCCCTAATGAATGTAGTTAATATTTTATAGCTTTGTTTACCTATAGTATCAAGCTTCAGGAGTACAATTGGAAATGTTATAAACTGTGGGAGAAAGCATGCATTTTATATAGCTAATTCCAGTAACTTTGCAGTTTCTATTTTATGGCAAATCTTCCTTTCCAACCCTTCCTCCAGTTAACAGCCTTTAAACTTTTAATCAGCGAGCATAGCAAAGAAGCAGTATTTTGTATGTCTCGCTGTATGTGCACAGAACCATATATCCCCAGATGACAAGCTTGGAAAGTGACACACTCCTTACCATGAGTACAAAACAAATGCAAACCCACGTGATTATGACTTGCCATGAAAACATATTTAATAATGTGTGTTATCTGAAACCAGAAAATAAGCTGTCCCAATATAACATATCAGAATAAATGAACAATGAACTAGTTCAACAGAGTGTTTTCCTCTGACTGGAAGAAGGCCTCGTGATCCTCAGTGCTATAGAGGAGGCCATTGCAAGTTATATCTGTTAATGAATTTTTTCCTCTGTACTTAAGTGATGTGTCTAAAAACTGGGGGTGGGTAAGGGGGTGTCCAGAATTACATTATTTAGCTTTCTTTCATGAGATCCCTGCCTGTCTTCAGTGACAGCTATTCAAGTTTTATATCTATATTTTAGTTAAGGATAAATAAGCCCCAAAACATTTTACCAAAACATGTACAAGTATGGCTTTCTGCACTGGCAGGTTTCCATATCAATTGTATTGATGATTTGAAAGCAGAGCTGAAACCAGGTGTTAGATTGACCCTGCCTGAAAAAACGCCTGCAACATTATTCTGTTAAAGTGACAAAACGGAGCTGATGTTATAGATCACAACATCGATCACATGAGCAGCTGACATTAAGAGCACTCTTCCTGGGTTCAGTATTTAAAAGTTCAGTAGGTTGTTGTTGAAACTTGACAAGGCGAAGCTAAGTCACCAAATGTATGAGAACTTGAAAAAAAGCATATATGTGATTACACCCGTGCTCTGAAAAATTAATGACTGCAGACTGACTTTAGAATTAGGTAATTATTTTTTGAAGCTAGGCATCTCAGTGTTTGTGGTCATTATATTATTTAGTGGGACAGTATTACTTAAAATAACCTTCTCTATCTTAATTCTATAAATACATTTTTTAAATTAGACTAGGTATGTTGGATATTGAAGAAAAAGTTCTCACATTTATGATCTTGTAAGTTTGCTGGATGTTTGTGTCTCGTGGCTTCTCTGCAGTTAGAGCTGTTTGCTGTCTCTCTGAAGTGCTTTCATTACTACACTTGAGAAAGTAAGTTCTTTAGCAAAACCCAGCCCACAAAACCTGATTAATGCAAAAGCAGGTTTAATTAATTTAATCTCTTCCTTTAGTTTTTTTTGAAAATCAGGAGATTGGAGATTCAAAATGTGCTCTCAAGGTAGTATTATATACACCCAGGTCATGAGGAAAATCCAGGTGTTCCGATAAATTTGTGTAATTCCCTGACAAATTCAGAGTATGTAAAATCAAGATTTTATTATTTTACATTTATTACCTTCAGAGTTATAAAATAAATTGTCAAATTTGAACTGAATATAATAACTGCAATATTTAGCTGTCTCTGCAGGGAAGACTTGAGTGTAGATAAGAAATACCCAAGCTAAAGAAAAGTGTAAAAGACAGCCTGTGTTTGATCTCCTACAGACAACTTACATTCTGCTCCTCTGGCATTGGCTTTGCTGCCATACTGTCAACTCCTCAGGAAATGGCAATGAAAACCTGTACTTCATAACCTTTCATATTTGGTAGATTGAGCGTATTACTTGCATACAGTCACTCGTGATTACCACTTACGGTTGCTACTGACATTCTGAACACTGCTGTTTTCCTTATTATTCCTCTGTACTCGGTATACATTATTGCTCTTCACTTGTGTGTCCCCCGGACTTGGTCACGAGTGGGAGGTCCAGAGCCTGGAGGAGGGATGCTGAGAGCAGAAGGGGTTATTGGTGTCAGCAGGGCTGATGCACCACAGGGAGATTCCAGCACTTAGGTTACCAGAGACAGTTAATCAGCAAGCCAGCCAGCTCTTGATAAAATATTATTTTCATGCTAATATTTCATGAGCCGTTGCTTTTATACTCTCTATTTCATAGTAGGAGTTTGTAAGCTTGAGATTTGAAATAAATAGCAAGGTTTTTTAAATGTTATTCATTATCATTCCTTAAGGCTCTGAAAAGCTACAGGAGGAATAGGTCCCACAATCCATACTATCAGGAGTAGAACATAGCTGTTTACATATTGTTCAATAACTGGAAAATACTGGAAGGGACTGTGTGGATGGGTGGAGGTGTACATACATATGTGGGTATTATCTCATCTGGTAATTTTTAGTCCTTTAAGAAAAAGTTAATAATACTTAGAATTGGATTGGTGTTGAATTCTTGAAGAGGAGAGAAATAGCAGAGGAAAACAGAATAATTTTTTCATGATTTTGCTTTCTGTTAGGTTATTTCTTGTGGTGAGGTTGTTCAGAAAGTGCTCAGCCAGAGCTGTTAACGGTCTCTCTGATACTAACGCTGCTTCTTTCTTTATTGAGTGGTCAGCCTTCGTTTCAGCCTCTTCTCTATGTATCTCTTTTTACTAATAGATCTTTTAAACATTACACAGTGTCACAGAAAATGGAGAAATTCTGGCAGCTTTATCGCCATCGAATGTCACTTGTGCTCAGTTTTGAAGAAAGATGATATTCACAGTGGGAGAAAAACATCAAAGCTAACAGTCCTGGAATGGTATTGACACCATTTTTTGTGATAGAGTCAAGCTTTAGTTTTGGCTTGTGAAAGCTCTCCGTGTATTGTACAGTGACAAGGAACTATATTGGAAATGAGAGGTATGTGACCACCAGAAGCAAAGAAACAGATGAAAAGAAGCATCAGTAGAATTAAATCATATTTAAACTTACATTTCAGGTTGACAGTGCATGGACAGCTCCTCCGGAGGAGAACCCCTGGAGTTGGGTATTTGTATGCATAACACAAAATGGGAGCTTTGTTAACTGATGCAAGGAGAAAGAGATACAAAACATGCATGGTCTGTAGTTAATAAGGCAGTTTTTAGCATGATAGAAGGAAATTGGAGTCATATTTAAGTGATTAGAATTGCATGAATAAGCCTGTGTTGCATACAATGATAAAAAGTAAAATCTCCAAATGCAAACTGCTGTGAAAATATGTATAGACAGCTGTTGTTCCAGATGCCTAAAATGGCT
This sequence comes from Strix uralensis, assembly GCF_047716275.1. Lineage (NCBI taxonomy): Eukaryota > Metazoa > Chordata > Aves > Strigiformes > Strigidae > Strix > Strix uralensis. Next base: position 3,083,920 of record NC_133978.1, on the reverse strand, counting down.
TAACCATTCAATGTCTTTTTATAACCTTATCATTGCTACTCTTTGCAAAGCTGTCACTTAGGATCAAGAGTGCTAAATCAGAAGCCAGGATACTCTAAGAGCATGTGATTGGCTTTTCAGAGGAGCATGACTTAGGGAGCAGTACACTAATTAGAAAATCCAGTGCGTTTGTCCAAGGAAACGTTCAGAAACCTTTCTGAAAACCTTCAGAAAACAGACACTTTTAAGACGTCCCTTTTTATAACTGGGTTAAGAAACCTGGTTGTGATTGTAGATCTGGAGATTATATAAATTAGACTCCAAGCTTTTGAAAACGCAACCAGCAATTGCTTTTTGGTTTTGTTCCTTTCAGTGAGATCTTTGTGCATGTGCAATTAGGGGGGACCGAAAGGAGGATTTCACTTGACAGCTGGAAAGAGGAGGAGAATTGGAGGGAGAAAAGATCACATAAGATTCATTAAAGCTGCTATGAAAGCAGAGTTACTGTTTTGAAGAGAATAACTAATTTCTGACTCGTGGTTTGTATTGTCTTGCACGGTTTAGACAGATCCTTTTTGAGCTGCGAGATGGACTGGATGACCTCCTAACACCTCTTTTGTACTGGGATAGACTGGTGCTGGTGTGAGGAGTGATAGAATTGTGCGTAAAGAAATGACTGCCTTGATGATGAAAATTTTCCACAGTGGAGCACAGGTGGATTTGCATCACAGAAACCATAATAAAATAGAGAGCAGGTTATTCAGAAATCCAGAGAGCACAGCCTCTGCCTCCCCATTCTGAGCATCATTTGCCTGTGCTGTGAACAGGGACGTAGTTCAGAGCTAGAGGATCCTCAGTCTTTAAGCCTGCGTAACCCCATGTGCTGTCATACACTGTGGCAAATCTGAACATTAGCTACACCAGGTTTGCACTGTGGTTGAACTGGTCAGGAGAAAATATGTATGGATTTGGCTTAGATTTCTGTCAGCTCAGGTGTTCCAAGTGTGGTATAGACACAGCGTGAAAGAAAATCTTTATAGAAGGAAAAGCCACAGGAGGTAAAAAAGACCTTATTCCTGTCGGCAAGAGAAAGACATCACTTCTGGGTTCTTTTTAAAGATAGTTGCTTGGATCTGCTTCCAAGGCTTTGGCTACTTAAAGTCATTCCAACAGGAAGGAGGTCACACACACCGGGAGAAGCCTGAAAGTTAAATGTGGGTGAACAGTTACAGACACCTCTGCATCTGATCACCTAGATTTTGCAATATTTTTAAAAGTATCTTTGTGAGGGTCAGATGGGGATTTTCCCTGATGTGGGGGGACCTTGCTGTAAGTGGGAGAAATCCAGAGTTGTTTGCAGAACCAGAGGCCCAAAGTTCCTATGTTCCCTTTTCCTTTCTATGAAGCATTCCCAGAGGGATGGAAGTATTTAAATGCAGTTGTTAGGGTGTTTTAAAAGGGAACTGGTATCAGGACCTTCTGATTACACCTAGTAGCTTCTATAGTCCAGTACACAGATGGATAAAAAGACCATTTAGCAATAGTATAATTTTAAATTTAATTGTAAGACTTATTTTTCTTTAAATGCATTTACTTACAACTCTTGCTACAGAATCTATATACTTAGTTTTCTCCGTACCATCCCAATATCCAGCTCTGCCTTACAAACACGTGAAGAGAAAAATGTTTGCAAGCAGCTCTTGAAGGAAAACAATTTTAGATCAAATGCTTTACTAATATATCCTGCGTAGCTAAACATATTATTATGCTAGGGAAAACTATGGGAAAGCTAGGACTGGAAAAGAAATAATATTGTCATTAGTTGAAGAACAACATATACCTTAATTTTTTCTTGTTAAACAGTCTCAGTGTTTCAAAGTTTCTCACGCATGTGTTTATAGAAGATGGGTGAATGATAAAAAGTGTTGTGGAATACCATAAAGGACATCTGTTACAATAGCACTAGAATTTTTTAAAGTGTGGTTTTTTTCAGTTTAGGTGTGAGAAAGTAAGGAGAAGAAGTTCTAGAAGTTTTATGTCAGGAAATAACTTCAGTAAAGGAGAACCTGCATTTGGCGCAATATGTTGTCCTTTTTTTGTTTGCCTCATAAGGAGTAGATAAAAGTATTTTGAATTATCATCATTCAAAATGAGTAAAAGTAAACTTTAAATCAATTGAGTAAATGTATTATTTCAGATCCTAATCGGTAAACTTTTTACGTATAATTCATCATGTTACACTTGTTCATGGTTAACAATTGCAGTAGTTATATTTTAATTTAAAATTATAAAAAGAAGTTGCGATCTGACACTTAAGATACACAAGTTTTGGAGGCTGAGGCTTTCGCTAGTTTTTGTGCAAATGCATATAAGCATTGGGACTTCACCAAGAAGTTTTATTTCTCACTTCTGTCTTTTAGTATTTCACTAATGATTGGGAAAATACGTAAACACTCCACCTGCATTTCACATCAGATATTTTCCAATAAAGATGTCAAATAAATGTTTTTGAATAACTTCAATATATATTGAAGTTACTGAAACAACAGGTATAAAGTCAATGAATGGGAGAAACAACTGGAAATCAGGAAAGATATATTGAAGTAATTGCGAGGGGGAAAAAAAAGGCAGAGAGAAACATGCCAGCATTGATAATATGGATAGTGATTATTATGAAAATAATGAATTGTGATTCGATTTTTAGGGTTCATTAAAAACATCTTGAGTACAGAGCCTCTGCCTGCCACGCTGAGAAATGTGCTGACACATCAGTGCTGTATTTTGCGGGGCTATAGTCCTGCACCCTTACAATCTGTTGGCAGTGACAAGGTTTCTCAGTGAGCTGCTTGTATATGCCACTCTTCACCCTCCGTGGATGGCAGTACATGATGGGACTTAACCTCCAGGTCCTCTCAGATTTCTTTATTCATAGCACCCATGATTCCAGCAAAAGCTCCAAATGGGTTACTCTAAATAATCAACTTGTTAAAATAAAAGAAATGGACTCCAGTGAATAGCCAAATGTTGATGCTAGCATCATCCTTGTATGCACTTGCCTTGACTCTGGAAGAAATGAGCTAAATAAAAAAGATGTATTTATATTTAATACCCCCAAATTCTTCCACATCTTGCACCTCAAACACAAAAGAGACTATAAATGTCAAACAAATAGCCTGACAATTATCAGTGTTTGGTCACTTTCTGAGGTAGGGTGAGCTGTCATGTGGACCAGTGGATGTCCTTCAAGGTACCGTTGTTGCTGATACAACACTAAGTGCAGTGTCCTGTCCTCAGGCTTAGGTGTCATCGTGTGCTGTGGCTCATACTTGTCTCCTACCTTTTAAAGTGAGATGCCCAAAGCAGTGCTGCTCTTCTCTGTCACTTCTGAGATTTTTAGATAAGATTGCTTATTATCTGCAATATGTATCCAGCTAACAGCTTCATTCAGTGGAGGAAACCCTGTCTTGTAACACTGCAGCTGTTTGCAACCTCCATTTCACAGTGTAGAAGTATGCTGTGTCAGTTGTGATGTTCCTGCACTCGCTGCTTGGGGCCTCTTATCTACTTCTCTCTTCTTTTTTTTCTATTTTTTTTTTCCAATTCCTAAACAATTGTTTATACATCTAGTATGTGGTATAACATCCTCTTACACTTTTATCTGATCTTTTGAAGAGTTTATCCAGAACATCTGGTATTTCCTGGTTTTATATTAGCTGCAGCAGAGGAGAATGGTACTTCTACTGCCAAGGTTGGCATGGGCAAATGGCAGCGTACGGGGTGTGAGCAGTTTCTGTGAAAAGTGGCTTTCTGTAGATGTAGCTGTGGATCTTTAACAGCTATGGACACAGACCAAATGCCAGGTATTGAGTGTACTTGTTGGTGTTTGCTAATCTGTATGCGTAGCCACCTATGTTATTTTCTTACGGAATTCCATTTTGATTCCCACCAATTTTAGTTCATCAGGACTCTTTCTTTGTAGCCTTTTGGATTCTGTGTAATCAGCATGTTTGAACAATGTCCACTTTCCACTGTGCTTGAGAGCTGGGTGCCTTTCTTTTTTGCTCAAAAAACTTAACCAAGGTTTAGTTCTTTGCTGTCTATTCATTTTCTCTGAGAAATTTGATTCTGTTTGTTATCAAGGTTTCTAAAGTTTCTGATATCAGTTATTTGCTCTTTAGCGTTGTATTTGCTGTGTTTATACTTTGTGCTTGTATTTTCTGTTTGAATCATTATTGATATGTTTCCTGTTTCTTTCTGCATTGAGAAAGAATAATTTGGAGCAAATTTCCTTGATCAAGTATGTTCTTATACTTAGTCACTTTGCCTGAATTAAAAGAAAATGGTAGAAATAGCAAATTCTTTAGAACAAGCTTCCCTAAAGATACAGTTCCCAAATCTGTAGAGATTTGGGAAAAAGAGAGAGAAAGCAAAGCAGAAAGATTGGATGTAAAGAACAAAGTAGTCCCGGAATTTGTTTTTTCTTCCTCTGTTTTGTTTTACTTTCATCTAAAAATAGAAGTGTCTTCCTTTTATGTGGGTTGTGTTCATAGCAACTGAGGACGTTAGTTAATTCAGACTTATGCCAAAGGGATCAAATCAAGTTGTGTGTGAAGGTGACAAGAATTTCTTTAGGTCAGAGATGAAAACCTGTTTGTAACTTGCAGTCTAAGAACAGGAAGGAAAGTTTCCAGGCATCTGTAAGGGCTACAACCTCAAAAGCATATTCAGTGTAAGGAAAGCCTTCAAGGAATTGAAAATGAGATTTTTTTTTAAAAAAGAGTTTTAAAAGAGTTTAAAAAGAGTCTAAAAAAAAAAAAAAGAAAAAAGAAAAGGAGATTTAAAAAAGAAGAGTTGGAAAAAAGTTAAAGTTTGAAAAAAACAAAAAGGAGATTTTTTTTTTTGTTAAAAAAAGACCTTTAAAAAAAGAGTTTAAAAAAAAAAAAGTGGTATTTTTGGGTGTTGGAAAATGTTGATCTCCAAAGTAAATGAACAAGGAATGAACTTCAGCCCTGTACATCTGGAGAGAACAAGGGGAGCGATGGAGAAGTCAGAAACCGGTGGAGGTAAATGTAGTTGGAAATGCCCAAAGCACAACACATTTCATAGACACTTTTGTCTCTCTGTAGATCTGCTGCATTTGGACTTCAGAAAGTACTTGGTATGTTCTCACATGAGGAATTATTAGTAAAACTACAAAAGATAATGGTTGAGTATTGTTCAGGGAGTAGGAAACTGGCTGGAGCAGTGATAGCAGCGGTGTGATAGGAACTGAACTTCCAGAGGTGAAAGAGGTTATTTGAAAATAGAGAAAACAGTCCATTAACTGGGGAAATTATGTGCAGGTCATCACATAAATGAACTTTTGCAAACAGCCTTTCAGGAGGGGCTGGGGAAAGCACAGGCACAAAAAATGTTCTCGTGTTTTCATATATAGCTTGATAAATTTAGGAAGTGTTTGACCCACGACTGGTGAGTAGTGACAGGAGACTGCAGAGGGAGTCCTGGGAGGTCTATTCCAATCCTTTATTCCCTGCCTGTCCACTTTGGGATGATGCATTGGCTGTTACTGTTCACAGGCACTTGGCATTCTTTTAGACTCTGTCACATACAGTGTCTTACCCTGAAAACAGCAGAAAAAATGGAGGCGATGTCCATTATCTTTGCTGATAATCAGATTTGGATATTGCAATACTGCTAACTAGTTCAATAGTAAAACATGGTAGGAACAAAAGTGATATTCTTGTTACGCTGAACTGGAAATATATTTAAAAGGTGACGATTATTTTGTTGTTTTTTTGGGTTTTGGTTTTTTTTGTTGTTGTTTTTTTGGTTTTTTGTTTGTTTTTTTTAAAAAAAAAAAACCTCACAAGAAAAAAGCCCGTTACATTTAGAATACACTTTTCCCTGTGTCCAAATAGGCTTTTATTCATTTCGGGAACAATTTGAGTCAGAGAACTCAGAGCTTCCAGACATGAAGACAATGTAGGCCTGAACTCAATTTCCATAGAAATTAATGAAAAAATTTCTGGGAACATCTTGTTATGTCCTAGAAAAGTGAAAATGATAAAATAGGGTAATTCAGTAATCCCACTGGGGGAAGATCATAATCTCTGTAAAGTTAAGGGTATTCATTTTCACTTATTTATTTTATGAAATGCACTGAATGTTTTTTTCTTAATATCTTATATGACAGTCAAATATAAACCAGATATTGGGCTACTAGGGGAAGAGTAAGAGCTTCAAGCAGCTGTTGATACAGTTCAGAAAATGCATAAGCATTCTGTTTTAAGAAAAAGAAATCATAGATTATTTTTTCCCTTTCTACAGATATCACAGAGAATAGAAAAGTGGCATACTTGATTATTTTGTGTATATACTGAACTATTTTTTTAGGCTGCAATAGAAGAACTATATTATGGTCTCACTGTGTGCCGCAGATGTGTACCGTTATAGGATGTATGGCGTTCCTCAGTATAACATTTTTCCTCTCAGTATTGGCTGCATGCCAGTATCTCTTCCTATCAGAAGGTGGAGGTGCGAGGTCTTCATGTACAGAGGTGCGAGGTGGAGCTTAGGGTAGAGAAGATTGAGCCACTTTGTATTTTACTCTTCTGCAAACCAGAAAACACTGAGCTGCAGCGTGTCCCTTTGGGTTGTGTTCTCTACAGAGGCGTGCAGCCATTGACAGTGGTGCTGGACATGGCTTCCTTCTCTTCCAGGGATCCTTTTTTTAACCATCTATTCAGAGGAAAATATGCAATTGCTTGTAGGTTAGTTCATTTCAAAACCTCTACACACCACCTCTTGTTTTTCAGTCAGTTGCTTTTTCTGAAAGCATTCCCATTAATCTGACCCTTCTCCTCCAGGATTTAGTTCACATCGATATGATTTCCATTTGATCTCCCTTTTTTGCCTTGTTAGGAGCCAGGCCCTAATCTTTTGTTAGATGACTCAGTCTACAAACCTCTGAATACTTTTGCTTGTCCTTTGCTGCACTTTCAAAGTCTTTGCAATGTTCTTTTGATCATTGTAGTTCTTAGTAGGCTAAAATACTATGTTACTGACACATATTCTCCTGCTGGGAGAAGTCAAATATGTCAGTTATTTGGGAAAACTAGAGGCTCCATTTAGGTATACACAGTGAGACACTGTTTTCTCTCCATTTATCTTTGCTACTTGACACTAAATTTCCAATGGAGATTTTGTTCCTGTTTCTACTGTTTAACTGCAGTACAGTTAAATTGGAGAAGGATTTTCTCTTGTCTTTCATGTATTAACAGCTCTGAGAAGATTTAAAGGGTAGTTTTCCCTTGCACAGTTGTTCTCCTTCATGCTTTTATATTATTATTCCTAGGGTTTTCCATTCTGTGTCCCTTATGTGCTCTTTGGTGTGGTCTCTATCCCACTTCCCACGAGGATCACCTGTTTTTACTGTTACGGGGATTCTTAGGGAGGTGCGTATGTGTAAGTTGTCTCATATATCATTCTAACCTTTACTCATATCTGGGATTCAAGGGTTACATTTTTTTACTCCCAGTGTATTTCTCATGGGAAATAGTTTTTGCAAGTCACTGTGTGTGACATGATGTTGCTTTAGATTTACTTAAACTTTTAAAATATCTGTATTATGACACTAGGCTTTCAGATGATTTTTCATGTGATGCATGAAAAATGTATATTCAGTAAGGCATAAAATTACCCAAAGAAGGTCAATTATAGAGTGTATTAACCTGGGACATTAGCTAAGTTTCACATTTATAAAATTTAAAAAAATCATACGTAAAGACTATAATTAATAATGTGTACTTTCATACATTATATAAGTCATTGAGAGGATTTATAGGCATTGAGGCACGCTAATACAAAGTTGATTTTCTCTCCAGAGAAAAGATTTAGTCTGTGTTACATTGTGTCATCTTTTCTTCATTATTTACATGAGCAATGGCAGTCTTTTACCTAGAGCAAGAAAGTATTTGGTCAAGGCATAAAGTTTGTGAGTTCTGGTTATGTGGAATGCCTTTGATTTATGATAGAAATCAGATTAGCTAAATCCCTTTGAATCTTTTTTATGATTGTGCCTCCATTAATCACATACTTTTTGGGGAGAGGTGAAAGTTACTTCTTAGAGTGACTGTCCCTTGAAGGTAGTAGTTATAAAAAACCCACTCAACTTGTTTGCCTCAGTCATGGGAGTTACCTTGTCCTTTTTTTGTTGACTGTCTGCAAGTAAAAGCAAAGTGGACAGCTGAGATCTGTGTTTGCAGGTCAGACAGATGAACTACCTCCCCTGGGGACACTGTGGTTTTAGTGGGATAATAACTGCTTTCAAGGTTATTAAAGATTAGAGAGTTTTTGTATAACCAAATTTTGCCATTTATAACAACATATATGCCAGCAGTGTGTTGTGCCTGATTTACTGAATTGTAGACTCTTTGCTTAATTTCATATGTCTGAAGTTTATAAAAGTTCTGAAATGTATTAAGTTATTTAAAGAAATATATATACTGAGAAAATGGCAGAGGGAAAATAAACTCAACTGCTGTTTAGCTTTTGCCTCCTCTCAGGACCTTTCTCTTACCCATGTGCTTGGCATTTTTAGAGCTGGTTAAATAGAAGTTTCTCTGTACTGTGTTCATGTCCTCACTTTGTGTGCCCTCTGTGATGGTTCCCTCAGAGGTTGTTGGAAAATGCCTAAGCCAAATATTCTCCTCTTCCTTCTCTGGAGCGGATGTTTTCATATAGCATAGGAAATGAAGCTAAGGGGTGTTTGATACTTTATTTTGTAAGAAAAGACAAGTAAACAGGCAGTTTCCAGTATCATGATCTGCTGTTATAGAAGAGAGGAACCCAATTGATAAGAAATATATTATACAAACGACATTTGAGCTGGCTCATTAGGATAAGCCTAAACTACATGTGTTTCATAGCAGTTGACTCAGAAGCTTCAGAATCCTTCTTTTAAGACCCCTGTGTGCTAGCATTCATACAAAGCTGTGTAATAAATCAAGGACAAAAATGCTTAGATTGGTTTCACAAAACCACTCTTCACAGAAGGCGAGTTCTTTGAAGAAAGCTGTTCTATTATGCACTTAAATAGCTATTACATTAATAATTATGTCATTAATATGATGACATTTATAATTGTTATCATCATTTAATCCTTTTTAATCTCTCTGCTACAAGATGCAAGAATTAAAAACAATCAGACTCACTGTTTTCTAATATATCTTCAGAGATGGCTGGTTTTTAGATGATGCACAGAAGTCAGTTTTGACAACTAATTAGTACCAGATTTGTGAGCAAGTTTAGTTGTCTTCTCATTCTCAGTTTATCACACAGTGTCACATTTTTCCATGTTGCAATTTATAATTTAGGCCCTTGCCTTGTCCTACTCAGTCAGGTTTTCTCAGTGGAAGATTTAAAATTGTGGTTTGCATACTGTTGACTGGAAAGTGTGAACTTGTTGTCTTTGGGTCCTTCAGCTGCTCTCATGGTATTAGTTGGGTTGAATTACCCTGGGCTTAACTGTGGTATCCTTACAGAGTTGTAGCTGTTGTACTTGGAGGATAGTTGAGGGCTCAAAGAGAAGGGTAAAATAATTGCTGTTCTGCCTGACTCCCATCTGTGTGGTCAAATGACATGGCTAGAGAAAGTCTGTATGTCTGTCTTGAGCTTCTCACAGGGCAAACAGGGCATTTATAGTGAGTACGGATCGTCTCCTGACTGGTGGTAATTAAGTGGCAGATGGGTTTGTTTATGGGCTTAAAAATGGTTAAATAAAAGCATAACGTTAAAAGGGTGATGTTATCAAGGACAAAGAGTTTATAAAATTTAACAGATGTGGGTTTAATTGTGTGGCACCAGCTTAGAGCTTTACTGGAGGACATTTGTAGATAATACTAAGGCAAATGAGTGTATGCATTGTAAGCATATGGGTGTAGAGATAAGACTCAATTTGCATATTTCTTTCATTTTAGTTTCCTTGTTTCCAAAAGTTGCATTTGAGGACAAGCACAACACTACTTTTGTATCAGCTAAGTTACTTGCCATTTGGTTTTTAAAGTATTTTCAAAGTATTTTCATAGAAATAGAAAAGCTGTTTGAGGGATGGAATGACTATTTAAGCAATTGCATTTACAATGATGGTTTTCAGTAGAGATGCGACTAGCTGAGTGAAAAATCACGTCTGAGTCTGGCTGCTTCCTTTTACTAGAGCACCACTCCTTGCAGTAGGGTGCAGTTGTCTGCAAAGTGCAACTCCAGTTCCCATTCTACATCCTCTTCCTCATCTTATTAAGCTGTTAGCATTTTTGGATGACCACTTGTCTGCAAATTGGCCGCTTACTATCTGGTGTCCTTTGCTCCTGTGTACATGTCTCAGCAGCTGCAGTGCATGGGAAGCCTGACTTCAAAGCCAGGTCCTCTGAGCTGTGTATGACCAAGGGCCCAACACTTTTCTGTGCCTTCAAACCAACTTCCTTTCAAATCAGAGCCTTTCCAGCACAGTCAGATCTCCCCAGTTGTTTCCTTTGCCCTTCCTATTTACTACTTAGCCTTTCTCTTTACTGTCAGCCAGTTTCCTCAGGACCCACATATTTTGCATGAATCTTAGTACGTATATTTCCCAGCCATCTAAGAGGAAAATACAATTTTTCTTTGAAATCAGTACAGATCCTGTCTTGGCGACAGGAAGAAGGTGACAGATCAGACTTTGCATAATCCACAGAGCAGGAAAGGTCAGGACCATGCAGTGCAAGGCTGAAAAAGAGATGGACACAGACCAGTTCCCAGAGGAGATGGAATAGGTATGTAGGCTCCATGAGGAGCAAAAATACTGTTATTCTGCACAAATCCTAATCATTAAATGTGTGTCTGACTGTAGAGCTTAAATTGTTATGTTTCCTAAATGCATAGCAAGTGATGTCCTCTGGGAGAGAAAACCAGCAAATGGGTGAGTCACTTCCAAAAACAGAGTTCTCAGTCTTCATGTTTGAGGCAGACCGAAAGCCTCCTTGCAACGTAGCTCAATTTAAAAGGATCACAAGAAAGAGATGAAGAATAACATTAGCCAAGTTTTGCTCCAGATTGTGTTCCAGAATTATCCAGATACTTTCATTTACTGCTTTGAACAGTGCCTCCAAATGAAAAGGGATTTTATAGCTGATGCAAATAAAAGAGGGAGAAGGAGACAAAGCATGAATGTGCTGGATGACATGAAAGGCATAATTGTCCTTGACATTGTTGCGATTGATAGAAGACAAAAGTAAGATGCTAACAAAGGTGGGTCTTAGTTATGCTGGGAGTAACATGAAGGAAGAGTGTGAAAATAAGCTGTAACTGCGAACTAAGCTATTTGAAATGGCAGCTCTCAGAGACTGACACCTCACTGCAGGGGAAGAAGTACTTAAGAATATGCATTAAAAAGAAAAAGTAATATATACTGAATAGATGAAGTATACGTTGCTGCGCTATTATACTTGCTCTTCTGAAGGGATACATATCTAACAAAGCTTACAGAGTGCGCCAGGAAAAAAGAAAGATTTACTACCAATTTAATGTGACATATGGCCACCTGTCACTTCTCTGAAAATTTACATGTTAGTTAACAGATAAAACTGTCATACTTAGCTTTTAACATTAAAAGCATGGTCTTTAGGAAAAGAGCATACTCTCACAAATTGCAGACAATCTAAGAATAAGATCTCAAGATTTTATGTGATTTGGCATATATAGTAAGTTGAGTTGTCTAATAAACTGTAGCAATTCATCATCTACTTTGGAAGTCTGAAGTTTAGTAGGTAGCCATATAGTATGTCTTTTGGTGCCTAGACTACCTAAGGAAAAAAAATCATGGATTTTGGAGGGGAAAGGGGATTATGGCTTGATTTATTTGGCAACAAAATTGACTATAAAACTAGTTTTACTATGCTCAGGGGACCAAGGCATAGAGATGTCATATTGAGTAATAACATCAGGATAATATCAAGGTCTTTGGTCATCTCACTGATTTCACACAGGCGAAGCCACAGATATAAAACACTTGATACCAGAGGAATAGGACATTTCATGTGGATAATAAACACCTAGGAAAATTAATGATCTGTCTGGCTAAAAAGATAAGCCCTGAGTCACAATAAGTGAGAATACTGGAGGGAGAGTCAGCTACATGTGTTTAACTGTTTTAGTGCTGCCCAAAGTATCACTTATTATCAGGTAAGATGGGGTTTGTACATAATATATTCCTATATAAGAGCATCAAAGAAATGCTCTGCAGTCTGCTGAGTGCTGCCTAATTGCAATAGTTAATGAAAAAAACTCCATTTGTTATAAGCATCCCTTTTCCCTAGTACCCATTTTAATGCCAAAGTTAGAAATGACGTTTTTATAACTGGTATTACCTAGTGGCAACGTGTGTGTGTGTATATATATAAAAAAACCTGGTAGCACCCATCTGTGGTCAGTAATACGCTGAGAATCTTTTTAGAAAGTGATCAGTAATTGAGGTTCCGTGATTTTTGTTCAGCTCCACACTGAGGTGCACAGGATTTTACGGCAAAGTCAGGGTGATGTTGAGTTTGTCTGGAGCTGTGGGTACTCAGACCCTCTTACCCCACTGTAGGAGTCTGGGCCGCGCTGGGAGAAAGTTAGTGCAGACAGAAGAATGCAAGGACGAAGACAAGGCCAGCAAAATAAGGCTGGCAAAAACACACAAGATAGCAGATAAGTGAGGAACACCTGTGGTCAGCAAAAGCACACAAGTCTGAGCAAAACAGGGTATGAGATAAGGGAGTTTTGGCAAGTTTTGGGCTTTACGTGCTAATTGCAATTAACCAATGCAAATGCTTGTAGAGGCGCGTGAACAGCGCGTGTAGATGACCTGTAGCCTATTAGAAGATAGATGAGTGCGTGTACGGAACCAGAAAAGGAATAGAAAAAAACTAGAACAATAACTATAATAAAAGATGGACGACCTGATCATCACATTGGTGTTGCGTCGTTTCTGTTCCCGCACGGAGAAATAAGGACCCCGGCTAATGGTGACTCCGACACCCCACTCATGTGCTGGGTGGGCAATGTGCAGCATTTGGAAGCACCACCCCTTAGGATGTAGTGGCAGCAGAACCCATTGCTGTTGCTGCCACTAATAAATTTTAAACAGATTTTAGCAAAATCTATCCTAAAGAAAAAAGCAATTCAGCTTGTGATTTCACTCAGCTGGGTTTATTTCTGATTAGTTTGTTTGTTTGTTTGAAATGCCTTACTGCCCTGCTTCACAACAGATCTTAGCTGATGGTCTTATGGGGACTCTCCCCATGTCGGGTGGGATTGAGTTCAGCAAAGCCTTCGCACGTGCACTTAACTGCAAGCACACACTTGAATGCTGCTGGAGACAAAACTGTGAATGAACTAATAAGCACATGGTGGAGTAGGGAGGACATGGAGTGCATGCCCTGAGCACTGTTAAATATCTGCTTAAGTACTCTGCTAACCTGACAGGATATTTTACAGTATAAACTGAATTAAGTGCAAGGTGGAGGAAAGGCAATTTGCAAGCCAGAAAATGTCTATTTTTTTTCTCCTATACTAAGATTATTATATTCACACTGTAGGACACAACACACACAAGAAGACAGCACAAACTTCTCTGTGGGTACAAAGCACGCTGCAGGCAAGCAGCTTTTAAGTGGTACAGTTTTTCAAGTGGATCTGTCAACTTCTTTCATCCTGAGATACGAATTGCAGAAAATGAAACACTGAGGTTGGAGGGAGGAGAAAGGAGAGAAAGCAGCAGACACTGGGTTTGTGCATGTGATCAGCAATTCACAGAGCAAAGGAGATCACTGCTGGTTGTGCACTGCAGATCCATGCCACTTGAGTTAGATGTGGAAGCAATGCAACTATTTAGCTCTAACACCAAAGGTAATTTCTTCCTATTCCTTGTGGCAACCGATTGGTTTAAATGGCCTTGTAGTAGACACGAGTATGTCTTCTCCAGTAAATGTTTTAGATTCATTTTAAAAGATGAAAAAAAATCCATAAGCAGTTAAAAGCAACCTATGGAGGCTTGGGGTGAATCAGTGAATGATGAATCAATCCTGTGGAGATAGGGCCAAAATATGGACTCAGCAGAGGACAGGGAAGGAGACAGAACTAGTGTGCATGCACGCTCTCACTCGACATGAAATGTATACGGATTCCTACCCTCATTAAAAATAAAAATGGTTGAACCAAGCTTTAATCTCATGTGGGTGGGGAGATGGCCATAAGCAGAGATTTTTCAAATACGAGCACAACTTTAGCTTACTAATTGGGAAGTTTTGGAAGGAAAAAGGAAAACATAACAAGAGTTGGTTTAGAAATGGAGCAATGAACCTGTACTCACTGTCAATTGCACTCTTATGGCATATATTTTATCAGAAATGTGTGAATTTAGGTTCTAAGAAAAGTTTCCATGTGCTTTGACTATTCTGATGTTCCTAATACTGAATTCTGTAGAAGGCAAAGTTGTAAACTGCTCCAATATTTGCATTTTTAATACCTCATTACATTTTATGAGTTACAGTTAATGCTTTCACATTTTTTTTATCGTTCTATTTGGTCTGTACATGCGTAGCTGTAATAGCAAAATTGCAATCTACAGCTGTTCTCTCACAGAGAATCTTTTCAAGAATAGCCAGTAACTGTTATCCCAAAACTCTAATTATAAAATTTATATCAAATTGCTAATAAATATGTGTACCATATAAATGACAGATCATGGTGGGGTATGAATTCAAACAAGTTATGAAAACACTAACACATCTTGTCAATAGACTGTTTAAAAGATAAATATTTATAATCAAGCACATATGCATGCATATAAACATGAAAATTTTCACAAAATTTAGTAGTACAGAAGTAATCCACTGTCCAGGGATCTGACAAAATTAAAATTCCCAGAGAAAGTGGAGACGCACTGCTGTGATTAAATATTTGTGCCTGACAAATGCAGTACAAAGCTGAAGAGAATTCTAGAATCCTAGAATGGTTTGGGTTGGAGGGGACCTTAAAGATCATCTAGTCCCAACCTCTCTGCCACGGGCAGGGACACCTTCCACTAGCCCAGGTTGCCCAAAGCCCCGTCCAACCTGGCCTTGAACCCTTCCAGGGAGGGGGCAGCCACAGCTTCTCTGGGCAACCTGTGCCAGGGCCTCACCACCATCACAGATAAGAACTTCTTCCTTACATCTAATCTGAATCTGCCCTCTTTCAGTTTAAAACTGTTACCCCTCATCCTATCCCTACACCCCCTGATCAAGAGTCCCTCCCCCCTTTCCTGTAGCCCCTTTAAATCCTGTAAGGCCGCTCTAAGGTCTCCCTGGAGCCTTCTCTTCTCCAGCTGAACACCCCCAACTCTCTCTGCCTGTCCTCACAGGGGGGTGCTCCAGCCCCCGATCATCTTCATGGCCTCCTCTGGACCTGCTCGAGCAGGTCCGTGTCCTTCTTGTATATGTATTCCTTATTGTACTGCAGTTTTACCTTTTGTGCACAGCCTGCGTATGCATTGCAGTGCTAGTTTATAAAACAAAGAAAAAATAATCTGTTGTCTTACCACATGGTTTTGAGGAAGCTTTAGTATATAAGGGCTTGAACTGAACTCTCAAAGATTGTTTAAGGAAAAAATACTAGGCTGGGTGAATCAAGAAGATATGTAGTAAGCAGGGAGGAAGAAGCAATTTATGATGCAGAGACACCTCCCTAGGTAGAAGAAAAAAATAAAACACAGATAGAACTCTGGCCAATTTCCACTCTAGGAACAGCAAATAAGATGGCTTTTGGACAAGAAAAGAGAAATAAGATAGTGTCCCCTATCAAATAAAGCAATCTATTGCTAGCTGTTTTCCACTGGCTTTAACAAAAGAGCAAACTCAAACCCAGTGTGAACAAAAAGTTCAAGGACATAAGAGGAGAAGGATGTAGGATGCTCATATTTAGTCAAGACAAGTCAATAAGTCAGTCACGCTGGATGTATGTGAACTCAATCAGAGGGGGGGTACATGAGCATTCCTGATCTGTTTTTCTTGACAAGTAACCTGATTTAGCAATTGGGTGTTTTTTCTTTATTTTGTAAGTGCCAGATCATAGTAAATCATCTTTCACTGTGGAGTTTTGCTTGCAGAAATTGTATAAATGCTAATTGGCCTTAGAGTTTACTGAAGGAGTTGAAAATGGATTATTGAGAGTGATTTGCTAATTTGCTTGAGTAATTCAAATTCCAGCAATGCTCTTCAAAATTTTCCATAGTGCAGAGTCTGCTATTGTTTCATTTATTTGTGTTCTTCACCAAAACCATTGGTGATTTTGAGATTAATTCCTTTGTTTGTTGGGGAGAACAGAAGATTTTTCCATTAACATTTGGTTAATTTTACAAGTGTATATAGAAGATGAAGCAAGAAGTAGTACACTATAGTGGAGAACTATAAAAGAGATTGCCCAATTCTTCTATAACTTTCCATGGAGCATGGTAAAAGGTTTGAATCATAATATGGGAGAGGAAAAAAAAAAATCTTCCCTCCCCAAACCTATATGTACATATGTTTTCTTATCTCTTGATTTGACTGTGACTCCTGAAACAGCATGTTCACAAGTAACCATGTCTCAATAGTGTGTGTGATTTAAGTTGTTAGATCTAAGATTATGTGATGGAATAAAGACTTCATTTTTCTTAAATGTCTGTTGTAGCAATAATAAAATACATTGTAGAGATACTATTTCAGTTGTGTCCCAAGGCTCGAATCTTTACTGCTTTTAATGCCAAACATAACTAAGAGCAATGAGGTGGGATTTTTGTTCTAGCTGTGACAAGGTGAAATGGCTGAAGGATGAAGCTCATCAGTGTAGTCTGTGCTTTCAGTGCAGTGGGTAATAATTGCTTTAAAAAAGGTAGTGTGTTATTCAGGTTGTTTTAAAAGTTAAATGAGATGTATTCATTATGTTACGGTTTACAAATTTAAGGACTAAACCCGTATTCTCTTCAAACTAATCCTTTTTATTGTGCCAGGTATATACTACCTTGTATATCTATGAATTAAATTTTCCTCCAGTTTTCTCTTTTTCAAAAAAAAGAATAAAAGATTAAGAAATAGTCACTTGAAATTACATGCAAAGAAATGAACTGTAAATCTTTGCTATTATAATGAATTAAGAAGATTACCATATGGCCGGCTTAGACGCTTTTTATACAGCTATATTTATGTGGTTGTTGCAGAGACTGCAACTGCCAGTTGAAGAAGGATTTTGAAATGTTCATTTGTTTCTTTAGACAGAAAGTGATGCTTTACATAGAATGGTTGAGTTCTCCAACCTGCAGTTAGCAAGGTCAGTGAGATCTTTCCAGTTGAGAAAAGCAGGAATTTTTAGTGTCTGGACAGTATATTTGGGAAAATGCAGGTCCTTCTGCTTAAAATTTGTCAGATTTCAAAGTGCTTTGAATCTGAAAGGGTGTAGCTACATCTTTATGTGGTTTAAATCACTGAATAGGCACTCAACTCAGCCCAGCTTTCTTGATTTTGTATTAGATGACCTTTGCAATCCGTCATATTATAGTAATTTAGTTCCAGAGGAAAATCATGATTTAAATAAACTAGGTAGAGAATAATCAACTGCTTGCTAGCCTGCCTTGAACTCGGCATATTAGAGTGGGGATAACCTACTGGGGCACAGAGCAAAAGAGGTTATCTAATATTTTCTGCTGTTTATTATCCATTAGCAGTCACAGGTTAGGGTCAGTAGTGTACAAACACAGATCTGAGAAACTCAGAAGAGTTTACAGAGTTACATCTCTTTACCAGAGATGAGAAGCGGATTCAAGAAATTTCAGGACGGTGTTCATTGTTGTGGGTAAGCAGTCATCTCAGCAGCTGGCGCCTGCCTGATGGTATTTTCAGACTCCCTGCCAATGGAGAGTTTTAGGAGGGTTTTGATCTCTCAGACTCTATATTAAATGTCACTGTGAAGAAGATTATATTGCCAAATTGTTCCTGATATATTTACTTTCCAGTGTCTTCAGTTTTTAGGTCTGGCAGAAGCTTTCACGAAACTGTAGTTAATTTCAAACACATTGTACCATTATTGGTACTCTAAAGTCAGTATTAATACTTAATGTGCTACATGATAAAGATCTTTGGTTACCATAATTTGACTGATGGCATGGACATGTCATGCAGAGATGCAGCTAGGAGAATAACTTTCTCCTTCTCAGAGACTATATTAATTTTCAGTAGGTAGTATTTTCAATATTTATGTCTCTGCAGGAATAAATCATACCACTTTATTCAGCAAAACCTCAGTGTGAAGTCAATCTCACAAACAGCAGCAGCAAAACAAATGCATCATCCATAGAGACCTCGAGCAACGGACACAACAGCAGAACTGCACAGCTTTAGAGAGAATCCAGCGCTTAGATTAAGTGGGTTTGTGTAATGTGTAAATGTTGCCCTAGATTTTTGTTAGTCTCAATTAAATCCTTGGGATTTTTCTTTCCCCTCATGATTTCCTTAGAGGCTCCGATTCTGATAAAAGGGTATTTTGTTTCACTCCGTCACTCAGTGAGTGTGCCATACTTCATTTCAACAGAAAAAACCAGCACTTTGTTTGGGTGTGTCAGACTTGCATACACGATTAGCTTGATCTTTTCTAGTAAATACAAAAGAAGATTATTGAAGTCTAAAAGCTGTTGTCACATATGACTTCCTTGTTGCCCAGGGAAAATGCCATTGTTTGAAAGAACAGCAAAAAGTTATGTGTACGATCACAGTTCCCAGTTCTGAAGTTTATTAAACTAGATTTACAATGCTATAATCTTGAGAAATCGTTTCTGATCCTCACTGAGCATCCATCTGTATTAGCTTGCAGAGGTGTGTGATTACAGCTTGCACAGGCAAGCATTTACACTTCTCACAGAATAACCTGCAACTGTAAGAAGTTCAGGCTGAACTTGAAGACTGCTGTTACAGCTATATCAGCCTTGGGGTCAACTGCAGCAAATTCAAACCTACTTCCAGCATCTACCTGCATTGTGGGTTTTAGTGCAGACATCCTAATATAATGGTACTAACTTCTGATACATAAGCAGACTGGGATCCTTTTCTTGTAGTAGGACCTTATTTATGCTGCTGGACTGTCAGAGACAGGTAATTGCTGCGTTGTGCAGGTCTTGCCCAGACCCCCAGCAGAATGGGGCATTTGTTGTTACTTCAAGAGGGACTTGGTTACTTGCCAGGCCATTTTGAGGAATAATGCGCATCACTTGGTTCCTTACTGGCAGAGGGACCCGGTTACGTTACTGGCAATGAACTTCATGTACAAGAACATCTAACTTGTACCTCTCTCCTTTAAAATATGCCTTTGAATTGTCTAAAAAATACCTAATGTGTGTCATGCAAAGAACCTACAGTGATGAGATTAACCGAGAGGTGAAGCAGTTGCTGTCAGTCACAGCATGTTTTTCTTCCATATCTCACCTTTCTGCTGTTCTCTAAACCAAAGCTGAAACATCCTATCCAGACATGTTAGTTCAGTCAAGATTAAGTTTCCCATCAGTGAAAATTTTTCTTTGTTTCCTGCATCCAGGCACCAGGGCAGTGGTATCTGTGAGTGCTGCCCTTGCCGCTGTCTTGGGCAGTATCCAGAAACTTGACTGCTCACCGGAGCAGTGGTGCCAGCTGCTGGGTTTTTCCTGCAATTCTGGTGTTTCTTTCAAGTCAAAAGTCCTTAGCTCCTAATGTATATCTCAGTTTGTATGTCTGCTTATTCCAGCATCCAGTATGGTTATTCCCACCATGTTTACTGGTTTACGAGAGCTAGCATTTCCGAAGTAAACTATAATAAAGAGAGTTTTGCTTCAGCTTGCCACAGGATTACTTCAAGCAATCTCAGAATTCTTTTTGTCTTGTTTAGATATTATTTTTTTTAAATAATAGACCTACTTTCAGTAAGTTGACTCACTGTTTTTGCGAACAGTGAGTTAGTTTCTCTAACAGACTGGCTTTTCTTCTCTAATTGACATGTATCTAAATTAAAAATTGGATTCATTGTTAACAGCATTTCAAAGATATGCATATACACTACAATTATACAAGAAGTAATGTATAGCATTTTTAATTGTCTACAAAACTGAAATTCTAGTCTTTCAAAACAGATAAAACCCTTGAAAACATGAACCATAAAGGTTTAGAAACAAGAGCAATTAAATAAATAAAGCAATTAAATAAACAGGACTTATAATTTCATATTTGAGCAGGGTATCATAATTTTTAAAGTCTGGAGAGGTTTGGTCCTAGAATGTGTTTTGCGTACACTAAGTAAATCTTTCCCTCTATTTTTTAGGAAATACTGAGAGTTGTTCTGCATGAGGTGTCCAAGCACGTAAATGAGCTGCAGTCACTTCCCTGTGGTTTCCAGGTCAGGGGCCTGAGCCCCATCAGGCTTCCTGGGCTTCTGATGGAGTGAAATAAGCTCCTTCAGAGCATTGTTAAAAGTGGGACCCTGATTTACATTAGGGTGGGATTAGTGTTATTGTCTGAAAAGCAATGGGACAAGATCATTTAGATGGAGGGTCATGTTTTGTCAGGTTCTTCAACATATTTTTATTGAGATGTAGTGACTGAGGATGGTAATTTCTCTTGCGATGGCGTTGTGGTGTCTCCATTCCTTGAGCTGGTTGGAGCAGCTGAGTACCTACTCATGATAATTAGGAGACTTTGAGTAGAGCATGACATGCATAAAGCGGACCAGAAGCACAGGAGCCTTTTAATGTGCTGAATGAGCTCTTACATAGGAAAGAGGGTGTTGAGGAGCATTGCTGGGCTCCAAGGAAAGCAGGGCAGATATCTCTGGCATCTATCAGACAGCAGGATGTTAAAATACCTTGCTGCTTTTTTCAGTGGTGATTGGATTTCTCAGGTGGCATATAATCTGTATAAAATCTTGCACAGGACATACATAGATTATCCAAGAGAGAACTCTCTCTGCTTGCTTTTGAAATGCTATGAGCTGGTTAATCTGAAAAAGTGATACTTAGGAATTTTTGTGTGCTGTGGTTGTAATCACAATCTTTCTAATTATACAAAGTACAGAAAAAAAAAATAGCTCTGGTTAGTGAATTATAGTTTAAATCTGTGACACTCCACGAATCAAGTCTTGAAGTGCAAAACTCTCATAAAAGTTAAAAGCAGAATGGAAATTATAGAAGGTCTGAGGCAATGCAATCTTTTGCAGTTTTTTCTACACATCATTTACTTTCCTTGATATATAGTCCAAGCTTTCAAATTAGTTTTCCCCATGCTAGTTTTTAAAGAGAGAAGTTTATTTTCTGATCATGAAATTAAGTTTGAAGCATTTTCTGCTTGAAAATGAGATGAAACTTGTTTTACCTTTCCCCTCCTGGTGAGTGCATGTAGCCAGAGGCCCTGTTAAGTGCCAATAGACTCGGTTCTTAATTTCAGCAAATTCTGAATTCAACAGCTTCAGAATGATGATATGCTGAGGTAAGAGTCTTTACTAAAATACGAGGAATTTAATTGTATTAAGTTCTCATCTCATTAGACATGTTGGAGAACTTGCCAGAAGTAAATGCTGTTTTCCTGATTTCATAGTATATTCAGTGGTTAGCTTGGTGTAAGGGTTTTAACATTTTAATTAGAACATATATATATTTTTATACTTCTGTAGTAAAATGACATAGTATATATAATTAATTATGCCTGCTCAAAGTTTCTCTTTGCATTCTTAGGTTTATGGTAGGGCTGTGTAAAAAAATTTTATTATAGTCACTAGCATTAATTTTTATCTGTAATGCAGGTTCACATTAAAGAAGGGAGTATAAATGCCTCAGTGGCAGTTACAAGTACTGCTTTTCTCTTTCAAAGTTAAAACCTAGGAATCTTGAAAGATTGGCTTTGTCTGAAGAAGGCAGGAAGAAAAGTTCACTAGATATTAAGGACTGGAATTCTTTCTTACACCAAATTAGCAGTTCTCCATGCTTTCATCCCTATATTTGAAATTGTCGCCCGAAATTTTATCCTGCTCTCATTGTCATTATATTATTTCTTTTTGACTGAGAAAACATAGTCCTTGAACCCCTGAAATGTTGACGGTGATGCAGGTAAATCACTGTCTGTGCAGCAGCCCACTTGTTTGCATCAGAACATGTAGTCCAAGTTATTGCAGTTTAGTGGATGAAAGTCATCAGGGACAGGAGCCCACTCCCCAGGACAGCTGATAGGGAGAGGGCTTGGGTGAATGTATCCCCGGGGGTGCTCAGCAAAGGAGCTGGGAAAACAGGAGAACGTCTCCTTTCTACAAAGTCTTAACAAGATGTGTGAGAAAGGTGATGAAGTTCTGTAAATTGCTTGGAGTCAGGCTTGAATTGGAAGGATTGAGAGCAGCTCTGCCAAATAGCTGAAGATACATGAGCAGAAGTAATTACAGAAATTGTACAGTTTACTGTAAGATAACTCCAATGTGACTTAATAAAGTTGCAGCAAATTAAGTTATGTATTACTCCGTCGTTCACAGAACAAGAACATCATTTACCTGGCTGAGGAAGGTGAAGTAGACTTATAGAATGTGTCACTGTTTTTCTTCCCATGATATTTCATTTCTTATGGAAAATGTTGTAGTATTAGTGGTCCCATCCCTTTATGTACACTTTTTATTGCTGTTTAGTTTATTTATAGGTGAGGATTAAAGCTTTGCTATAAATATTAATACATTTTTTCAGGATTCTCTCAATAGCTGTAACCAGTTAAAGGTGTAACACACTCCTTTTGCTTCTAAGCCAGCTCAACGGTAGCAATGACTGTAGCTCTTGCAGTTAGACTTAGGGCTTTTAAGTTCCTGAATTGCTGGATTGGCCAGTGTGTCTGGCAGCAGCCCTTGCCTTGGAGAGGCATGACGAGAGTCATCTTTCCTTTTACTCTGTCTGGTGGAAGCTGAAAATACAAAGAACATGTGTATTTTCAAAGAGAAACATGGAATAGAGGGTCTAATGTTGTTGCTGGTTTTTCTTGTCTTTTCTGACTGTATCCTTCTTCCCTTGGGAGAGAAATTCAAGGAACTAAATCTGTCCACAGGATTTTCTTTCTCTCTCTCTTTTTGACAGGGTGTTCAAGCACTTGGCATAATTCCTGTTCTTGCTCAGTCTTTTTGGAACGTTAGTGAGGCATTGATGTATCATGATTTTATTTTGCCTAGTGACTTTGGCTGGCTGTTTTCCTAGTGGGAGAATTGAGAAATATGGACATAAGCTTTGTAGCAGAGTATGAACTGTGGTTGGTTCTTGGAAGATCTATCAACCATAATCAAAAACCCTATTACCTTTCCTGAGAGTCCAGACCTTGTCGGCTTATTAATTTCTTACCCATGTTTGTCGCTTAGGTAACTTTCCAGCTTCTTTAAAAGACTCATGGTTTGTTGGGGTGTTTGGCATTTTCCACCAGCTGAGAGGCTTTATTTTTTCTTCTTAACATCTCCCGTCTGCACTACTGAAATGAGTGCTACACAGGAAATACTGGAAAGGGCAGAGATGTCCCTTTGTGAGCATTCCTCTGGAAAGCAAAAGATTTGTAGCAAAAGGGGATAGTATCCAGGTTGCAAGACTTTAAACCTGTAATAAAGACTTTCATATCAGTGTGAGTGAAAGGATAATCTGATTCCAGCATTTCTGGGCTAATGTGGAGTCTCTGGATCCCTATATCCATGCTGGTCTAAGCTGTGCTGATACAAAAGGCTGCTCCCTGATCTGGAGTTGAAGTTCTCTTTGCACGATTTGTATGTGATGTATTTGAAAAAAACATAGGAACATTTTGACAACAGAGGGCCAGTTTATTTCCTGTCCTTGGTTTGTTTTCTTCTGCATGTTACCCTTGCAATTTGGTCTCCTAGGACATTGGTCAATCAGATGGACAACTGAAGTTTATTGTACAGGATCTTTCTGTTAGTTCAAACCACAGCTGAGATATTACATTCTCTAATACTGTGTATTGAAAACCAGAGCTGTTGAACTAACTAGGTATCACTGCAACTCCAAGGAAGGTTACAGAGTTGCTAATCTGAAATTTACTTTTCATCTTTATTAGATATAGTTTGTCCTGTGGGTTTATTGCCTTAGTTATAATGAGATGCTATGGAGGAAGGAGGAGAAGTTTGCAGAGGGGAAGAAAAGATAATCCTATTTTCTCTCCTTATTTTTCGTGTCTTCTGTTCTGCCTTTCTCACCCACTTGTCCTAAATTGATAGTATATCTGCTTTCTACAAGGTTAAACAACATATCTTCCAAAAGCAGTCTCCTGTCGTGTTGTCTGGAAACTCTGTCTCTCTCTTAATTGATAATTATGTATTTGATTTCACATAAATGGGAATTGCTCTATGTTTTTTGTTCTGTGGCAAGAAGTGAAGAGCTGGATTTTAAAGCCTAAAATACACATTGGTGTGTTTAAAATTCTTGCTGTTGTAGTAGTTAAGGAATAATTGTTTAAGATGGCACGTGAGAGGAGTGTTGTTTTATAGTCTTTTTTTAAAAAAGCTTTTCTTTATCTGGAAGGTAAGACCCTGTAAATATAATCCTCATATGTAATGTACAGTTCCAGGGAATGCTGGCACAAGGGACAGATCCTGCCAGTCTGAGGGACTGTCACATTAAGTGTGCAAGTGTGTTCCATGTGGAAAATTAATTCTGTGAACTGTCATCCCATGCAATAGAAAGCTTTTTCTTTTTTGAAGTTGCTGGTTGTTAAAGATCATGGCAATGCCGAATGGATAGTTCACTTGCCTGGATAGTTCTTTGCTTTCACTTACACTGGATAACCTGAGGGAGATGTCTATGAATCAAATTGTGTTTTGATAAAGTGAGCATTTTTCCAAACTGATAATGTGGATAAATAATATCATGAAATCTTGGTTAAGGATAAACCAGTCTTTTTCTCAGAGGTTATTTTCTAAAAAAGAACAATAATTACTCGGGTTGCTTTCAACCACACTGGACATTTGTAAGTCTATTATTCCTTTTTACAGATTCTTGTAATAATAATTTTCCACATCTTATGCTGAAGATTTATATTTTGAGGGATGTTGGATGCATGATTTTTTAATATATTGACTACTTTTATAGAAGTACTAACAAAACCCATCTCTGGATTTTCAGAGAATTTCATAGCAGATTTGTTGAATGAGCTTCACAGAATATAGCAGAAAGTAGGAATAAATACATATATTAGCATCACCACCTAATAAATATATATATTAGCATCACCTGCTGTGGTTGGGTTTCTTTGAGGAGGACTTGACAATGGTAATTAACTCTGTAACTAACCTGTTCCTGAATTCTAGATTACAGGAGCTGAAATTTTTCTCCTTTTTATTAGAAGAATCCAATTTAGTTGTGATTGACCTTTGTTACTTCCTTATAGCAGAAGTTATTTGAGAAGCAAGTTTTATCTGAAGCTAACGTATTTGATGCGTTTAAGGAGAAATTTATAAGGAAGCTTTGAAAAGGCTGCATAAAAATGATGGATCTAAAACCATTTGAGGAATTTGCTGGTGCATTCTGGTGTAGGTATTTTAAGGCTCTAAGTGACAGTGTTTGATTCAATCTGTTTTCCTTAGCTGGTAGAACTGAACACCCATATTTAGGACCCTGTGATTGAGCACCCTATGACAGAGTCCCACTTGGACTGTTTTTAGGTTGGTTATTGTTCCTTGGTTTTCATCTCATATGTTTTCACATTTAAGAACAAACTGGTTGTGCAATGCCGGTAATATTGCCGTGTGTTACTTTATTATTATTAAAAATAACCTGGTGTCACAAGTTTATATAGGGCTTTTCGTTATAAATAAGAAATGTTTGCTTCCCTGAAGGGATCAAATTATTTACATATTTTTGATGTGTGTATGTGGTATTAAGTAGGCATGTCACATACCTTCATACAATGGAAGTGAAATGCCACTGAGCGGTACGATGCTGCTTCTGGAAAATTGCTGGAGCTTTAGAAACCTCATTTTATCCAGCTGACTGCTTCAAACTTGGCCACAAATCCAGAATCAAGAGGTGCAGATATTTTCCTGTCCATCTCTTCCCTTTCCACCAGCCCCATAAAGGTTTTTTTTTTACTGTAACTTAATTTTTGATTTAGGCAAGGGTCTCGTTCCAACCAGTAGCACATTTCAGAGAGTGAAGTTAGAGATATATTTACACTTGATGTATAGAAACTTGACGTGCATTCTTTACGTTACAGAGGTGACTCAGAAAGAAAATAAAAATACTGGTGATGTCCAGACTGATACCTTGTCCGATATTTGTCTCATTGCAGCAGCAGATGTGATAGTATTGTGCAGTTGTGCCAAAGACAGGCATAGCTCCTCACTAACATGGAAAAGTATCAGTCACTTGATATTTTACTATGCAGAATTAGTGTTTTGTAGTGACAACGACAATAGAAATGCTCATAAAGTACCTTCCATGTAGGAATTAAAAAACTGCTACCTCCAAAAATAATAAAACAAAGCAACTTCTTTCAGCAAGGATAGATGCCCATGTTTTAATCCTAGAAACACTGTATAAAAAAGCTGTTTTATTGATCTTTATTTGGTTTAACATTTTAATATTTACAGATTTGTTTAAAAGCTGCTTTGTTACTAATGCATTAAAATGCCAACCTCCACAGTCAGCGTTCTGAACTGTTCATCATCTTTTGGCACATTGAAAAAAGAGTTTGCCACTACTGTTCCTATTGCTTTTTTGTAGAAGAATTCAGCTCTCAGCATTTTCTGTTGTTTTACTTTACGGACAGTTCATAACATGCTGTGTGGTATGGTTGACACACTAGCGGGAAGGGATGGGCCATCCAGAGGGACCGGGAAAGGCTGGAGAGGTGGGACATGCAAACGTCATGGAGTTCCACAAGGCCAAATGCAAGGTCCTGCCCATGGGTTGGGGCAATCCCAAGCACAAATCCAGGCTGGGCGAGGAGTGGATTGAGAGCAGCGCTGTGGAGAATGACCTGGGGGTATTAGTGCATGGAAAACTGACTGTGAGCCAGCAATGTGCGCTCGCAGCCCAGAAAGCCACCCGTGTGCTGGGCTGTATCAAGAGCAGTGTGGGCAGCAGGGCGAGGGAGGGGATTCTCCCCCTCTGCTCTGCTCTCGTGAGAACCCCCCCTGCAGTGCTGTGTCCAGCTCTGGGGCACCAACATCAGAAGGACACGGACCTGCTCGAGCGGGTCCAGAGGAGGCCACGAAGATGATCAGGGGGCTGGAGCACCTCCCCTGTGAGGACAGGCTGAGAGAGTTGGGGGTGTTCAGCTGGAGAAGAGAAGGCTGCAGGGAGACCTTAGAGCAGCCTCCCAGGACTTAAGGGGGCTACAGGAAAGCTGGGGAGGGACTCTTGATCAGGGGGTGTAGGGATAGGAGGGGAGGGGTATGGGTTTTAAACTGAAAGAGGGCAGATTAAGATTAGATATGAGGAAGAAATTCTTCCCTGTGAGGGTGGTGAGACACTGGCACAGGTTGCCCAGAGGAGCTGTGGCTGCCCCCTCCCTGGCAGTGTTCAAGGCCAGGTTGGACGGGGCTTTGAGCAACCTGGGCTAGTGGAAGGTGTCCCTGCCCATGGCAGGGGGTCAAACTAGATGGTCTTTAAGGTCCCTTCCAACGCAAACTGTTCTATGATTGTCCCAAAGCTGGGTTCACCACCTCCAGTAAGCTCTTTTCAGGGATGGTATCCTTGTACGTAAAGGGGCAAAATTCTGAAAAAGCAGCACATTTGCCATTTTTTCCTTGAGTCATTTGCTGGTATCAAATCAGTTTCTTTTCAGGAATGCAAAATTTCTTCCTTTATGCCTTCCTTTCTAATTTTATGTGCCAGGTTGTCTTCATTCATATCCTGGGGCCATAACATTGGACCTGCGGAGCTGCCAGACCTGTGAACCCGCTGACCTCAGCTCACCTTGCGCTTTTTTGAGAATGTGCAATGTCCAGAGCTGGCTGACCCTTAGGCATGTCCTCCTACAAAGATTTAACTATCCATTAGTCCCACTGCACTCCCCATGTGTGATGTGATGTTGCTATTTATTATGTTACGCCATAATGGCACGTACAGAAATGTCAAGTTGTTGCATGCACAGAGTTCCAAAGCTGGCTCCTGTCTCCAGGAGTAACCACAGATAGCTGTTTAGACAGGATCTGAGCTTTTAATTTCTTCTGGGTGTGTTCAAGCGAAGGGATACATTATTTGTGCAGCAATCCATACCAGTTGTGGAGTGTGGATTAGAGTTCTAACATAGCTGTATCAGTTCTAAAGGCTATATAAAATTTAATTTTGTAAGTTTACTCATAGCTCTAAGTCCTTTCTGCCCATGTGCAATTCTAGCCCTTGCTTTATTTGCTCCCTGGTGGCCTTACCAATGTGATGGATGGCAAGGAGATAGTGTCAGAAGGGTCCGGAAATCATTTTCTTCTAAACTTTTTTATCAGAGTGGGACATCTTTAGTGTTTGGATCCAATACTTATTTTTTTTTCTTGTGGGGAGAGGGTTATTTTTGAGTTTGCCACATATAATTCTCAGTGGCTGCTGCTGAAAGACTTCTCAGCAAATAGCTGCGTGCAATTAAAGGATGTCTCCTTACTTTTGGACTTACGTGATGTTGAGGAGATCTGTTTGCTGTTCCTGTGGGCTGCAAGGGCAGCAAACACTTCTGACCTTTCCTTAAACAGCAGCTGGTGATGCTATCTATGAGCGTGTGGCTGGGTTTCTCTTTTGACCTGTTCTCAGCAGGCATTGAAATCCTGCCGAGAGCATATCGCTCATCCTGACAGCAGCAGTCCATTGCCCCAGCCTGTGTGTGAGGGAGGTCACGGAGACCCTTCAGATGAGAAAAGATGGTGAGGTGCAAGAGCTCACCCTGTGGAATAAGAACTGAGCTAAAAAATGTTTTAATATTAACTTGTTAATGAGTTGAAACTCCAAGAGATGTGAGGTTTCTGAAGTGCCCTGAGCAAGAAGTTGTGTTGGACACAGATGTTATCACCCCAGGCTCATATTCTGCCTTCATTTTACATGTAGAAATACAAAATAGGTCAATTTTGATCAAAGTTTGAATAAGGCTCTGTACAGGAAACACAAATAAATAATAGGTGGTTGGTTTTTTTTCTGTTTACTTGGAAAAGTGAAATTTCTTGTTGCCTTCTGAGTAGCGAAAATACTTAAGTGAGTCTTGTGTTCATTTCATGCCTCAAAAATATTACCAATGTACTTAATTAAAAGTATGAATCATTGTTAAGTTAGATTTTTTTAGAAGTAAGAGAAATTTGAAAACAGATGTGAGACTGCAATAAACACCTGTAAGTGAGGCAGCAGGCTGGCATACTTTCAAGGAAGGATACATTTGAATAGCAAAACCCACAAAAAGAATAAAGTAGGCAAGTCATTTGTAGCCGTACTATTTTTTTACCCTACAGTCACTTTAAGAGAAAGTTGTCTTTCCTGTTCTGTTAGCGCAGTGTGTTGTTAACACTGACAATGTTATGTTAACACAACCTTATATTAAACACAGTGCTATGTTAACACAATCAGTTTAAGAGAAAGTTTTCTTTCCTGGTGCGTGTAAGGTCGGTCGCTAATGCACTTCTTTCTGATCTGCTGATTTTGTACCTTGCCCTTAGGCAGAATGTAAGATCTTCCAACCTTAGCAGCCCAGGTAAAATGGGATCAAGTCTAAACCATGTTGCTGAAGCTGCCGCTGGACAGTGTTTTAGAGCACTGTAGTGTGTGAGAGCCACTTTTGGACTGCTGCATGTTTTGTTTCCATGCACAGAAGTATTTCACAAAACTAGGCAAATTTGATGTTCCTTTCACAGCAATTGGCTTTGTCTCAGTCTTTTGTGCAGTAATATTGTAGACCACACAGACCCTGTTAATCTCATTAGTGTGCTTTACACTTTCCTCTTAAAATAATTTTTTGCAGAAAAACCCTGCTAACTTCATCAGTTTTCCTGAACGCAAGAAAGAGTAAGGACACTACAGCCTGCCAATGGATTGGGGAAAAACACAAAGCATAAATAAAGTAGGCAAATTTAAGATGGATGTAATAAAAGACAAATTTATATTTTACAGGTTCTGTAAATGTTTTATCTTTCCGGTGGTTAGTGCTTTTATACAGAGATGTTATTTTTGAAACTAATAGCAAGTACTAAGCTTAGTAGACTAAAAAAAATGCTCATGTTTCTATAAATCACCCTTTTCTATATTCACATTTTTCTATCCCAGTACATCCAGGAGAAGATAAGATGTGAGAATTAGTTTGGAGTAGAATGGGAAATAGTGTATGTCTAGTGTGGCTTCCTGCAGATGAATATTCTCTAAATAAGTAATAAAGCTGAAATGGCTGTAACTCGCTGTTATGAGTCTGGTTATTGATAGTTTCTGCCACTTGAGCTTAGATTTTGCCGTCTTCAAGTTGCAATGGGCATTGGCAATGGTTTTTCTTTTTTTAGAGTTTTTTGGGGGGTTTTAGGCAGGTTTTTTTTTTTGTTTTTTGATTGATAAACTTGATTATTACTTTTTTTCATTTGGAAGAGTTGCTGTTTCTAACAAGTCTTGGTAAAAGTTATAACAACCAACTTTGAGTAAACTCAGGTGTTTCTATATGCTGTTATGCTGGTTCTTTAAAAGCTACATGAGCATTATCCTGACAGGGTAGTTATTTCTTATTATAATGTACTCTGAGACGAGAGTTGAAATTACGGTTTGAGAGGTTATTATAATTTACTGCATCATATATAACTTTGCTAAGCAAAATATTTGTTTATAAATAATGACGCTTGGCTTTCTGTAGTGCTGAACCAATGACAAATAATAATGGTCTTTTTTGTGCAAAAATTTTTTTCATGCCTTCAATTTTTTATGAAGCTTATCCCAATTTGTTTCCTTCCCCAGTTACTTATAATAATCAGTTTTAAAGCTTTATGTAAAACTGGCTACATGCATGACCTCCATTCTTGATCAGTTTCCTGACAATGCCCTCTTCTTTTAGTTACTTAAGTAAAAACGTGTGTGTGAATGTATCTGCATAAACATTAGTTAAATATTGCAGTCATAGATTATTTTTTTCCCCCTGTTGCTATGCAGCTGATAAAGTGAGCATCCCCAGGCGGTCTTTCCTTCAGTCTCATTTACATGCTGTAGGGAAAAAAATAATAAAAATGTAAAGGTAGGTAAAAGCTGGAAGAGAGCGATGGCTGTGTTTAACATCCTAGTAACAGACAGGGCCGGATCTAAGCTTTAGAAACACTTCATATGCATTAGATGGAAATCATATATCTGTATTTGGTTGATGGCCAGCCATAAGCACAGAAAATTCTTATTGTGGAGGTACCTGTTAGACACTTAAATATATATAGTTATATATAAGGTGTACATATCACCATACAGGATCTTCAGCTAAATATATTAAATGGTGAAGAAAAGTCTGGGAGAAACAAAAAGGTGTATGAATACAGCATATCCCTTATGTCTTGTGCTTTGTTGAAGGGGGGATGCAGTGACCAAAAGTGCCCAGGGCATCAGGTGCTACATATTTTATTTTACCTTTTCCATCTCTCTTGATGTTTTGGGTTGATTGGTCTACATAGGAACACAACAAATAATAAATAATAATGCAATGTTAATGAAATAAAGATTTCTAATATCATTGCTGAATCAGTTGTCTTGCCAGCTTTGGCACAGCTACTCCATTTCTGAGGGGTGATGGAGTCACAGCTGGGGGAAGAACAACATTTTGGGTTGAGCTGTGGTGCCCCAAGAAGCCAGAAGTGCTGTTCATTGCCTTTTGTTGTCACTCAGCAGATGTACTGAGTTACCACAATTGCTGTTGCTTTTCATGTCAGAGTGAAAAGTTACTGAAAGTATTGACTACACCCTTGCCCCCTGGAAAAGAGCAGAAATTTGTTGTCTGTGTAAATAGTGGTGCTGGTACTCAGTGCTGTTGCATTTAGTACTAGATCCATCCTTGTTGCCTCCAGTGCTACTGGCTCTTCCACTTGTTTCAGTGCTTTTATGTTCTTTATGATTCCACTGCCATTAATAATAATGGCACTGAAAGAGGGGGAGGCAATTTGGGAGCAGGATTACAAGTGAGCACAGGAGTGATAAGTTTCTGAACATATTCTCTCCTCAAAGTTGGAGCTGCAGATTGTCAAGGGGAAACACAGGTCACATTCAGTTCTTGCACAGAAGAGCTGTGCCAACTGCAAAGTGTCAGGAGAGAAGGAGGAGACTTCAAAAGCAGAAAAGCTGGCCTGTTAGGGTGGAAAAGGAGGAGGGCCTCATTGCAGTCTAAGGATTCAGGGCTGATGCCTTCTCCTTTGTGCGTCTCTGGGAGTCATGATGTTGCAGGCAATCCTGGAGTAAGGGTCAGTCTGAGCGTGTGGCTCCTTGTCACTGTCAGATGGTAGCATATCCCTTCTCTATCATCTGGGAGAGTGATCAGGTTTATGATGCTGTACCTGGTATGAATTGACAAGGAGGAACAAATCTGCATTTGGACAGTCACAAGTTAAACAGCAGCCTGTAAGGTATCTGGATACTGGGGTTTAAGAACCTAATGAGATTAGAGCTTTTATCCTACTTGACTATCTCACACACTCGCCCCTGTGAGCCACCCTCAGCCCAGCATCATGTTTATTAGCTCTTGACTTTGCTTCCCGTCAGGCAGATTGCTACTGGCTGGGAAGGTTGGGCAGAAAGTGCTTTTGTTCATACTCTGCAGTTGCTCAGTTACCACTCTTGGGCATTACTAGCCAAGGTCCCTGGGCATCCCATGACCTTTGTCTACATGGATCTCCCCCCTCTTCTAGGGTCTTTCTGCACTGTCAGTGTCTTTCCTCCAGCAAGGATGATTGCCACTTTCTTTCCAAGGCCCAAACTCCTGGTTTTCCCAACCTAAACAGGCTACGTACAAAGCACACATGATCAGCTTCCTCATTTGTGGTTCCATCTCACCTCTCTGTATTAATAGGAGGATTCAGGACAGGTTGATTTTGTTTAATCCCAGTGTTATCAAAATTTGCCTGCCCTTACTGATATAGATAGCAAGCAAAGGGCTTCTGCTTGAGAGTCCAAAATGTCGGTTTCACACATTCATGCACATCCCCGCAGAATTATGTGCTGACTGTCAGTGTGCACTATTTAAACTGTTTTAAGGACCTCATGCTGCTACATGTACAAATGTACAGAGAGCTGCTGGTGTCTTATGGTACCATTTTATTTTCCTGTGCTCACTGTTGCACAGCCTAGATGGAGCCCATTCAACAGGTGGGCATAGTTGATTAGCTGGGGCATAATTCTTCCTATACTGGACAGTTTGTCAGCCTGCGTACAATCCTGTAACAAATTGTACCTTTTAGAGTAATATGATTTCTTTGCATTAGCGGGTCAATTCCAGGCCGATTCTATCTGGCTTAATGGAGCATGGGAACACTTCTTAAAGTGCTTGGCTGACAAAAGGGGAAGATGGATGGGTTGTGGCATAAACCACTGTTGTTGCAAGAGGAGCTCAGTCTGTCCCCGGACTTTTTTTTTTTCCTGCCCTTCTAAGCCCCAGCGGGAAGCTGTTCTTCAGTGCTGGAGCACTTGAGCTGTGCTCTGGGGCTGAGAGTTAAAATCCAGGTGGCTTTTGGCACTTGTCATTCAATCCGAGCGAGAGTTTCAGACCCACTGCCTTCCCTTATCAACTCTAGGTTTGTGTGGCTACTGTAGTTCAGAGGTGCTGATGGTTGCCATTTCAGTACACTGTATGGGGCCAGGGTTGGCAGCAGAAAGAAGAGCAGGGCAGGTTGAGACACAGGAAGAGAAAGGATGGATGAAGAACAGATGACCATGGGCCATGTTGCTGCTCAAGCACTGGAGAAACACGTGGAGACACAAGCATCTGGAAGGTTTTAAATGAGAATTCTGTCTCTTTGGGAAGGCAATTGTTGCTGGCAAAAAGGAACAAATGTTAATTTATATTGCATTACTCAGAAAGAATAAACCAGTAGCGAGACTCTCTTTAGCCATGGAGTACTCGATGCTAAACTTCAGGGTGTGCCCCACACTCCTGGTCCCTTGATGATGTAGCCTGGCGAGCCTTTCTGAGCAGCCTGTAGCTCCCTGCATGCTCTTGATTTTCCTTCCAAAGGGAACTAGATTGGGAAGAAAATTGAATGCAGTTGTGTGCAGGGTGTGCACCTGGGAGCTAGGAAGTGCCCTTGGACCCCAGATTTAGTTCTTGAGAAAAGTAATATTTTGGAAGGACAGGAGCCTACAAAGCTGAAGCAAAGGTTGTGTTTGTTGTTGTACTTGCTGAAGAAAATATGTAAATCTGAGACTGCAAAGACGACTGTCTATGGTGAGAATACAGCAATGGTAGAGGATCAGTCTGTCTATGCTTGGTGTAGATTGGTGTGTACTACAAAAAGTTAAATGTGGTTTCTTAGTTCTTACTGCAGCTATCCAGAAATAATTTTACTGAGGGATGTGACAGATTTTACATGTGATCTCACAGCAAACACGTATACAGCTAGGAATGACATACTGACTATGGTAATGACACATAATAAGACTGTTTGGTGTGAGTTTTGCTGAAGAGTATAATTTTGGGCACATTATATAGCAGCTAGGGTAGTTGCAATCTAATAGTTATGTGGAAAATGTCACAATTCAACAGACACACAGTCAAATTCAGAAAGCTCTTTGGCACCACTAAATTATGATTGTTCAGAATGGAGATCATTACCTGCTGAAATGTTCATTTAAAAGACACTGCCTCACTTTACAGGCACTGTTGTTAAAATATACACATGTGCAGAAATACATTATGATGACTACTTTTACCCTTCTGTGTTTGCACAGGGATGTGTATGTCTGTAACAGAACCAGATGGGCAAAAATACAACATTGTCTTGTTGTGTTTGGCACTGTCTAAGAGGTGATGATGATCTCCAGGTCTCATCAAACCTCAATTACTCAGTGATTCTCTGAATGTTAAATGAGGACCAGCCTACAGAGAACAGAAGATACCTTGAGTTTTTTCCACAGAATGGAGGGAAAATAAAGAGGCTCAGTGACTTCAAAGCCTCTAGCAGGATGGGTTGCAGAGAAACGGCTGGCTTAACAGCATTGAGTATAGTGGTGGTACCTTGAAAATCCAACTCAGAGCCTTGTAACTCCTCATACAGACACACTCTAGTAAGAGTCACATATATTTCCCTGTAAAGGGGAGATATTACTGTAACGGATTCTGTAAGAAGTCACCACCAAATACTTCAAACAGGTGAGTTGCTCTACTGCAGCTTGTTCTGTGGGTTGTCAGGCCAAACAGGGAAAGAGGTGCTTCTGCTGATGATTTGCACTTTCTATCACCTCCTCTCTCAGGATATACTTGCATCTGAAGTAACTGGTGTTGCTGCACTACACTGATACGTAACTCTGTCACTGGCGACCTGTGGTATTTCTTAACTCCCTTTTCTTTACCTATTCATGTAGTTGCAACAGCTCTAGAAGGTTTAACCAGCCTGCTTGAAGGCAAGAGAAGCATGCTGTCATGTCACAAACATGTGCATTGAGTTTCGTGACTTTAGCAGAAGTCTGCACCGAGTTAAAGTGTCCATGGTACTTTCACATCCGTGGCCAAAGAGCATAATGGCAGGCTGCTTTTCTGGCTATCTGTTTCTTTTTCTTTTGCCATTTACGTTGAACTTACTAGAATTTTTGCTTTTGTAAACAATACAGTAATATGTGAACCAGTATCATCAAAATCCCCTGTATCTCTCTGTCACTGATGTGCCAGACTTGATGTTATAGAGCAAGGTTATCAAAATGAAAAGTTATGGTCAGGATTTGGGCTGTGACTTTGTGACTTTGCTTAAGTGCATCCAAGTTCTAGAGAGATGCTGTTTTACACCATCACCGCGGGAAACCCGGTGTTGCCTTGTAAGTTGTAAAGCAGTCTCCAGCTGGCCCTTCAGAGTTAGAGCTGGAGAGCAACTCCTAGCTAAGCAGACCTTAAAAGAAAGGATCTAGTAGTCTTTTTATATAAGTGCTTTTACTTAGAATTGTACTGCTTTTATTATAGTATTCAATAAAAATTCTATGGCTTTTATTTTCAATAAAATAAAATGTGAGACGTTAAAAGTTTGTTGACTTGTGTTTGCTGTGACAAGACTCTTCCCAGATCATTGGTACTTGCCTGTGTGTCAAACTGCAGTTTTGTGTATTATAATCATATGATCTTGAAATGTGCCTTAATTTTGGAGAGAATGTAATAACTCTGTGAGGATTACTTACTGAAAAATATATTCTATCATTAGAGGTTGATAGTTTGTAGAATTAATCCTACTTCCATAGTAAACACTGATATGTTTAAATAGGTGATATGTCTCCATGTTTAATTATGTTGGAACTGTGACCCTATAGGTTAGATGGGAATATCTGTGCCTATTTGCATTTCTTTCGGCATGGCCCAGTTAGTCACTTTAATACGCAGTATTAATACTATTAAATAAGACCAGGATTAATAGGTCAAAAACTAATTTCATCTATTTAGTGATGATGATTTCTCTATACTGTAAGCAGCTTAGATGTAGAACAATATAATTACATATGTTGTGAAAACCTGGAATGCTTTATTTGGCTTTGTTCAGTGTTTTCAGTAATTACTAAACTGAAGGTTGAATAGGAGTTCAGTTCTAAAAGTAGGAAAGAGGAATATTAATAATACTGTTTTATTTGGTTATTTTTCACAGCTGTAGTTTGAAGTTGGTATATAATCAACTTATGTAAGTTGCTCAGTAGTAGTGCCTCTTCACGTGTATCTAAATTGTGTTTAGCATTCATCACTAAAGACAGATTGTTTATCAAACTGGGTGCAAATTTGCATAGATGGCCAAAGTTCCATGTGCCTTCTCCTGAACAGCCGTCCTGAAAGTCAGCTGTATGCAAATATTCTTCATCACCTGGCTTGACACTCATTTCATAACCTTACACAGAGTGTCTTCATTTCTAGATATTCATCCTAAATTGTATTTCTGTCTAATTTTGTATCTGCTTGATGTTTGTTGTCTACTTACGTATCTATTCAATGAAGAATCCAAAATGCAGAAGCTATCTACTTTTGAAACCTTCTCACTGTAGGCAAACCCAGAAGGCCTCTTAATGGCATCTCATTGCTCATTCTCATTACGAGTAACTGGAGAAACCAGCAGCTGCCTGCCCTTGGAAACATCCTAGAGTGGCTGCCTGGAAGCAGTGGTGTCTGAAAACACAGGTTAGGAAGGATCTAGTGCCTGTAACATGAATGGGAGGGAAGAGTCTTACTGGAAAAGTCCAGTCAAAAATTAAACAGGACTTAATGGGCTGAAATGGGTTAGGAAAAGCTGATGGAATATCATGGTTGGGGAGGCAGTATGGATTCATTAGTTTTAGTAAACAGGCAGCTTCATCAGCCATCAGTACATTTGCTACCACCAGAAGTCTCCTGCTGACTAAATGGGCTTACTGCATAGATCCAAGCTTACTGTGCTTCAGAATGGAAAATGAGCTCAGGAATAAGGGAGGTGATTTCTTTTTTGCCCAAAGGACAAGTTAAGATTTCAGGCTCTTTCCAGATGGAGATAGCAGGCTACTAACAAATCGTACTTTGGGAAAAACAGTGCCGAATTTTGGTGCATCCCTAAGAAGCATAATCCAGGTCAGTTTAAAGTGGAAACAATTTATCACTGGCTTTTGAACCACAGGGTAAAGATAACTGGCCCCATCATTCTTACATTCCCCTGGGTGAGCAGAATCAACGCTGGCGAGGTGTAATGGTACACGTGTTTCACATGCCTGTGAAAAGCCTGCCTTCACAAACTGCTGGGACCAGAGAAGTTGTCTTATGAGGAGTGGCTGAGGGAACTGGGGTTGTTTAGTCTAGAGAAGAGGAGGCTGAGGGGAGATCTCATAGCTCTCTACAACTACCTGAAAAGAGGTTGCAGAGAGGTGGGGATGAGCCTCTTGAACCAAGGAACATGTGATAGGACAAGAGGGAATGGCCTCAAGTTGTGCCAAGGAAGGTTTAGACTGGATCTTAGGAAGTATTTCTTTCCAGAAGAGGTTGTTGGGCGTTGGAATGGGCTGCCCAGGGCAGGGGGGGAGTCCCCATCCCTGGAAGGGTTGAAGAGTTGGGTTGACCCAGCGCTGATGGATCTGGTGGAGTTGAGAATGGTCAGTGTGAGGTTAATGGTTGGACCAGATGATCTTCAAGGTCTTTTTCAACCTAGAGATTCTGTGAATTGCATCAGTATTGCAGCAGAGAAGTGAGAATGGTCCCTCAACCTCCCTGTCAGGGTTGGGTTGGTGTGCAAGGCAATGCGTGTTGGAGAGGCAGTTCATTGTGGTAGTTTGCTGTGTTTACCATCCCTCTAACTGCCTTTTCCAACTGTGAGAAAATTTGAATATACCCAGAGAGCAATCACTACGCTTTGTGTTTAATTTCACTCGTCACACACACTGCATCATAACCTCAGAAGTTATTCAAACTACTAGGCTGTTGGTTGAAATCCAAAGGATGTTGAATCTTTGTTTGACATCAGTCTCTGATTCCAGCAGACAGAAATGCCAATCCTCTTTTTGTAGAAATGGTGATATGGAAATTTCAAGAAGTTTCTTTGCTGTGTCTGCTGTAGAAAAAAAAGTAACCCCACAACAAACCCTAAGATACAGATTAATTTTCATGAACTGAGAAGGAACATGAAGGTTACTTAGATGAGTTCTCAATTCAGAACTTCCTTCAGTCCTCTACTGAGGTCACAGAAGAAGAAATAATGCTAAAGCAAGGATAGGAATGAAAGCTGTGCTCTCCCTTTTCCAATCCTAAGGTAAATTAATGTGCTACTGCAGGGAAAGAGGTGGCAGAGGAAGCTCTTTAGGATATAATGCTGGTGTCCAGTGGCTCGTTCTTAGAGCCAGACACAAAAAAACCTGTGACAGCATTGTGTTAACTTTCAGTTACTCTGCCTTCTGCTCATTGCAAGCTTTTTTCCCAGAGTTCCTTAATAGAGAAATCATAACAGCTTCTTGCAGTCAGCAGTATCTCTCTGCAGGAAATGTGGTGAGGCTTTCAGTTTCCAAAACAAACAAGCAATTTTTTGTATGTGACCAAGGCTAGTAAGCAGAAGACTCTGAGGCCAGGAAGGTGGGGAAAGGGTTGTGAAGATATGCTTGAAGAAACTCAGTCATTTAAATCACCATATATTTAACATAATTGTTCCTGAAGGCTGTGAAAGCCCTGAATTATTTCACATCAAGTTTACTCATTATGTAGGTTATTGGTAGTGCCATGTTTAATTTGCTGGAAATTAAGTGCTGTGAGAAAAGATGTAATTTTCACATTCATGTAATCTTATTTTGTATCATGGATATATAAATACATACATAAAAATTGCAGTGCAAGCATTGACTAATACACACAGAGGTTTTAGATACTTCTGTATCCAGTGGAAACATCTTGTGTGAACTCACTAACAGGTTTTTTAATGAAAATGTCCCACAGATACATGCTTTTAGTTCTAATTAGCTATATTTTCAACATCTTACTTGACAATACATAAAATAAAATAGAAAGTGGAGCCTTGTTTTGAAGTCCTTGGTCATCTGAAAGCTTTGTTAAAGCTGATTGTGAGTGTGAACAAAGAGAAAAAAGATGAAGTTGTAAAACTGTATGGATACATCCTCTTGGTCTTTCATTATGTTATGGAATTTTCTTGATTTCATGGAATTTTAAGACCATTCAACAAATAGCAGGATAAAATCAATGATGTTTTTACTTTAGTATTTCATTTTTGTGCTTTTTGACTTCCAGAACTTCCTCTTTCAGTTTCAGTATATCTATCACAATATGATTTTTGAGGGCGTTCTCGTTTTTAAATCTGTGCCATGTGGTCTGTCCTCAGCTTGGTTGCAATGACGCAGTAGGCTGTACTTGCTGCAATTCCTTTTCTTTCATCATAAACCAGTTTGAAGTGCAGCAGAGCTCCTGGAGCGGCTGTGGGATTGTGCAAACAGAGCT
Source organism: Strix uralensis (assembly GCF_047716275.1). Lineage (NCBI taxonomy): Eukaryota > Metazoa > Chordata > Aves > Strigiformes > Strigidae > Strix > Strix uralensis. Next base: position 3,043,826 of record NC_133978.1, on the reverse strand, counting down.
GTGTGCAGTGCGGAGAGCTTGGGTCACAATGGGCAGTTCCTCTCCTCACCCTTAAATCCTCAACCAGTGCGAGATGGAGAAACCCAGGAGGTGACGGGGGCTCAGTGTCGGCCCTGCTGCTCATTTCCCTCAGATCCCTCCCAGCACTGCAGTTTCAGGTTTGAGATATCTTGCAATTGAAAGACTTAGAGCATTGCTATAAAACAGTAGGGCTGAAAGTGAATGAGCAAATATTATCTAAGACATCATCTTCTGGAAGTAATTACCTCCTGATTCTATTAGGAGTCATCTGTGAAATACTTGTTTTAATGTTAAGATTTTTGTGCATATGCATTTGTCCTACCTGAAATAACACCTAATAATAGTAGCTGTCCAAACATGAAATTATTGAAGGAGGAATGATCGAATGCATTAACTGGTTGGAAATCCTTTGCTTCATAGCTATTAAGTTGTAATAGTTAAATATATTTAATGTTTTTGCTGGCTCTAAAACATTTGCTGTCTAAGGAGGCTTGCCCTTCATGTCTTCACAAAGATCCTAACTGACCTCCGTCCACTTGAAGTTCAGCAGATCAATGCATTTTTATGGCTGAATGCCCATAGTTGTGTGGCAGGTAATTAAATATCATCAATGGGAAGGTTGCTTAAGTTTCATGTACACCATAATTCCACACTATCTTGTCCATGCAGACCTGTAAGATATTGAAAATTTTACAGTGTTCCTCTCTAGGAGTCAACCACTGTGAGTGAGTTATGTGTTCATTTCTGCAGGGGAGAATAACAACATTAATGTCACTTTGGATAGCAGTTTCATTTTCAGAATGACGTATCCTTATCTTTTGAAGTTCCTTCTGTATAAATCTTTGAAGCAGATGTAAAACCATTCAAATTGTATTTTATAATACACCTTTGTGAAAACAGATGTTTGTAAACATCTCTCCCTTCTAAGGACATAAGAAGTAGCCACTATACATGTCATAGCCACTTATACTTATAGATCCTGCTGTCTTCCCCTTTTATCTTCTTGCTTTTACCCCAGCTCTTACACATTGTTTTAGTTCAGATTGATAAAGACTCTTTCATGCACAGAGGAGGTTGGATGTAGAAAAAGTGTGTGCAAAAGGAAATCTAAGGACCCTGGGACTAGGTGCTGATACTACTTATTCTTGCTCTTAGGCTACTGATGAGAATTAAATTGAGGTCAGCCCTGGGCATAAAGATGTATTTGATATTGTTGGTGTTGAGACTATATACAATTAATGTCTGACCTCAGTCTGTTTCCAGGAAGCAGAGCGGATAGCATTATCTTTGCAGGTTCAGAAATGAAAGCTGCTCTCCTGCTCCAGCACCCGAGGGGGAGAAAATAATTTTCAAAGTATGCCTATAAACTGTGCAGACAGGGTGGTGGGAAACTCCTTGGGTCTGTCATTCATAAAATTACCATGGTGTGTCTTAAACTTGTTTGTTTTCTCCTTTAGCTCCCAGTTTCTGAAATCTTCCCCTCTGGTAGCTGTAAACTTAGCCCTAAGTGGGCTTAGCCTCAGTGGAGTCATTCCTGCTTTATAGTCATTTGTTATTGTGTGAAATAAACAGAAAAGGTAAACTTGAGTAGCACCTCCTCTTCTGTGATATTTATTCCAGGAATATTTATAGCCAGCAGCCATACCCAGTGTTGGACTTGTGATGCTCTTACAATGGGGGTGCACTTCTCCCCAGCTTTTCCATAGCCTCCGGTACACCTCTTTCAATACAAGTGCAGTGCTTCTGAGTACGTGTAGCCAGTACGATGATATAATTTCTCTTTATATCTTTTCCTCACACATCCTAGGATTTTGTCTGCCTTTCTCTGTGTCACAGTAGGTGCAAGTTCACAGTCATCCTGATATTGATTAATCTACCCAGATATGTTCCTCACATAAAATATGGTTAATGCAGCAGTATCATTCATCAAAATATACAGCAATATTGGTACTAAGCTCAATTCTTATGACCTCTTTCACATCCTTTTTGTTAGTCATGGATACCTTTGTTGGTGTATTGTTATGGATTTTGAACGATTAGGTGCAAAGCACTGCAACTGTGGAGCACCATTGCAAAATAGTGCTTCACAGGTTTCTCTGTTTCATGATGTATTTGCAGTTGTAGGTCATTTCCCTGGACAAATTACTATTTTTTAGATTTAAAATTCACTCTTTTTTCTTCATATAAATTATTTAAGTGTAAATCACATTATGACTACTATTAACAGTGCAGCATTAACCCTAGAGGATAGGTGAGGCTTCTTCCCACACAAACTTGTTAAGTCCATGGAGAAATGCTGTGGAGTGCCATAAGGGTATACACCCAAAGGCATATACACACATCCTGTTACTTAACAATCAATTGGTATCCTTACCTCCCTCATGTTGCTTGGAAAACATACCCATAAGTTCAGTCAGAAGCCTATAGGGCGTTTTGAACTATTGAGACTTTAAAATAAGTCTACATTTTGGGTAGTAGAGGGCTGTTGCATATCACGAGGCCAAGATAACAGCACTTCCATCTTAAAAACAAATACAGGAAAACTTCCCCAAATCTGAAAAGTTTTTGGATTGCAGCTTTCTGACACAAGTCTTCCTGCATATGCAGAAACCAGTTCTTCTGGTGAAAATCGTGTTTTTTCTTGCATGGTAAGTGGGACAGAAGAGGTAATTTGAAGCTCAGTTACAGGTTTTCCCAGGAAACAGGTGATGTGATCATGCTGATGGCACTGCAAGTCCACAGCTCTGTTCTGCACCAGCACGACAGCCCCAGGCCTGGCCTTGCTGGCAGCTCGGCTGCAGAAGGCTCAGCTGGAGCCTGAGAACAGGAGCCTGTGTGGAGGACAGCAGCACTTGTCTAAGGCTCCCCCCAGAACAGCCGCGAGGACAGTGGTAGTAAGTATTGCCTGTTACTCCAGAGACGCACACAGAAAACATAATAGAGAATAGCCATCAGAAATGTAAAGTTAACACGTTTGCCTGAATGCGAGTTCTGTTTTTCTTTCCATCTATCTTGCTAGTATTCTCCCACACAAGCTGCGCCTGATAGGTACAAGTCGGTGGTGTTAAATCTGATGCTGTGTGATTGTGCAGAGGAAGAAGGGTATGAAATCTCATCTCTAAGTTTACAACAACACTATTGTTTGTGTTATGCCTATGTCAACTGTTTTAAAACTGAACTCTAATTTGAATTATAAGGCTCACACTGCTGTAGAATAGTTTGCGGTTGTTTGTGTTTTTTTGCCAGAAAGTCACAGTATTTATCTATCAGAATGTCATACCTTCGTAAAGAACACATCTTGCCAGGTGCTATAATTTGCATGGCAGTGTTTCCCATTTCAAGGCTCATGCTGTTTATGCGACAACGCACTTTAAAGTTGTAATTTGATATGGGCTTGTTTTTATCTCACTGTTAAGATATGATTTTGATTTGGGGAGGTTCGCTCTCTCTCTCCAATTTATGAACTAATACAATATTCAGATGCTGTGTAAAACCTGTGTTTCAATTTGTCTCACCATTTGAAGAAATAAAGAAAATGCTCAGTGCTGTATGAACAAATAATTTAAATTCCGCTAGGCCTTATGCCAAGGTGGGGAGGTGTTAGGAGTGCTGAGTTTAAAAAAAAAAACCCTGAATTACATACAGTTTTTAGTAGATTCTAAAGTAGCTTTTTGAAAATACTGAGGAAGTTGCAATAATGCAGGAGGCTTGTCTTGAAGAGGGAACCTGGAGAATTTGAAGAACCGCAATACATACAGAAGCCCCTTGGTGTGTGGTGCATGGGGGAACAGAGTTGCTTTTGTGCTGCTCAGACAGTACTTTGCTTGTCCCTACTTCAAAGGGGCACAGAAGCATGGCTGGGTTAGCAGGGGTGGGCAAACACCGGGGAAAGATCGATCTTGGCAGGGGATCACTCTGGTGACACCGTGGTTGCTGCTGTCCTTCCTACATGAGGCAGCATTTGCATTTTTAGAATACCATGCCTGAAAAATGGAAGCGTTATATGGACAGACAGAGGTGCAGTGTGCTCATGTAATTTAGCACAGTCCACTTCACCTGAATGAGCCAATATTATTGTTCCCCTCTGGAAGCTGTTCATTTTATTCTGCCATGAGCTGGCACGTTCTAACAAGGTACATGTACACGTGCCATGTAGAAAGCTTGTAAGGGTGAGTTGTGAGACCAGAAAAGAGGAATTTGTTTTACTTTCATTAGTCTTCAAAGGGGTGGAACAGAATCACTATGATGGTTAGTTGACCATGTGACACACCTTTCACGTCCACCAAGGTAAATCCATATGAGCATGTTTGAGTTTGATACTTTTATGTGTCCATGGTAAAAAGAATACAGAGCAGAGAGAGGGAATAGTTTATTAACATTTCTTTGTGTCTAGGAAGAATACTTGTAGAAATTGCATTTTTCAATGATGAAGGCTACCCATGTTTCTTTTGTGATTACCTACACTACTTCCTATGGACAGCTCGGATTTGTTCCCCCAGCATTTGGCCTTGTGATGACATTGGTACTGGTTTGTATTTTTTCATTGTTTTTGTGCTTCTGAAGTTTTTTCATAATTGCATGTTTTCTACATTATGTTATGTTATGTAAAGAAGAAAATACATACTGTTTTATTCAAGATTTTTTTCGGTCTTTTTTGGTTTGTGTTAAAAAAAACAACTCTAGATTTTTTGAGAGTGATTTTCTTAGCGCAGCCTCTTTTAGGTAAGTTCTTGATGAGAAACAGATTACTGAAAGAGCTTTCATGATATCAGAATGAAATGACTTGTTTGTTTTAGGCTTGTAATTATTCTCAGTGACGGTTTTATAGTCATAACTGATTTGTAAACTTTAACGATCATAGTATGCAATCATACCTTACAGCATTTTATGTATGAATCCATCTCTGTTTCCAGCTTGGTGTATCAGCACGCTTAATGTGGTTGTATTTTTCATGGTTTAATTAAAACTATTAATGAACATGATTTCAAATTGCCAGTTCTGGCAGCCTGCGGATAGATGTAACAAGGATCAAATCATTGTCTTCTGAGAATGCTGAAATTTACACTGAAATTTGTTCAGCTGGTCATAGCTCAGGTGGTTTGCGGGATTTTGAAAGCTGTTATGTGTCTTCAACATCGGTTGTAGGTATTTTGTAAAATTAATTTTGTGTGGCACGTGGGCAATGAGTATCCTGTTACACTGAAAAACAAAATGAGTATTTTTCCCTCTGAATTAGTGAGGAGAAACAGCCTGAATTACTTCCTGTCTATGATGTATTCAGTTGTTACAAAACAAATAGGCAGCTGAAAATCCCCGAGGTATCCCGGCTGTATGTTTGGTTTCCAATTTCACTACATGATAACTTAAAGAAAAAAAAAAAGAATAATCATATGATGTTATTTTGTTCATTTGAGATGTGGAAGGAATTTAAGTTCTTTTATATTGAGATCACTTTGATTTAGTAAATGTGTATCTAGATTTTTTGTTTCAAATGAAAACAGGAATAACATATACCCTTAGCCTAAAAAGTTTCATGTCCCAATCCTGAACATGCCAATTTGAAGCATTAGATTTCCTTGCTGATGGGGAAGTGGGCAAGCCAGAGGAAGTATTCCTTGCTGCAGAGACGGCAGCAGAAATGTCAGCTGTTACTAGTTTAATAATGAATCTTTGTTATGCTGGTTGTGCCTCTTTGTTGTAGAGTATGACTTAAGCTGTTGTTTAGGTGTATTAATTAAATCTGTTCCAATACCATATGCAATAGTTTCATAGGATTCACCCCCTGAATGTTTTCACATCAGGGAAATGAGGGAACATGGGCACTTTTGGCATTTGAGGGATGTTCCCCAAGTTCCTGTACTAAGGCCAGGCCTGATTCACTTGGAAATTGTGTCACAAATACTCGTGCTGTGGCACAGAGGGGAGGTTGGATCTTCTGGGAGCTTCATGGGAGAAGAGGTGGGAGAGCAGTAGTGACAAAGAGCTTGTTTGAAACACCCAGATGCCACAGGCTGAGAGGTTGCAGGGACCTAAGGGTGAAACTGAAATCCTGGCAAGCATTTCTGAACGATCAAGAGGATGAAGAAAAATGCTCCTTATTGAAGTGAACAAGTCTGTTTAACTGTGGTGTCTAGAATGAAACACCAAAGTCATCCAGACTTTAAAGTAATTTTGATTTTTTTTTTAATTAAAATGTCTGTATGACACTCAAATGTCTATGGAAAGTAATGCTATTACAAAACCTCAGTAGCTTTAAAATAATTATTCCTTGCCAGTAGCAAAGGCTTAGAGTCACACTGCGATTTGGTACAAGAGAGACTTCACAGAAAGTCCCTTTTTTTGACTGTTCTACATTAGTCAAAGCTGCATTTTTTACATTATAGTCAATGTCCTTAAATTATCACCCCTTAGCCTGCTGAAGAGCAGTTGTATTTCATTATTCAATGCTGTAATAAGGGGGAAAAGGAAAAAAGAAACTAATAATAGAAACATGTTAACACTGGTCACTCTGAATTCTTGGTTTTTGAACTGTAGCTGAGCTAGAGGTTCTGGGTATTAGGGGTTTCTTCATTTGTTGCTTATGGCCAAAGTAGGCAAGTATGCATTCATGTGTAGCTGCCAAAAGGTATGTATTCTGATGTTATCTTACTCTACTGCTTCTTGTCCTGCACAGGATAATGAGTTCTAAAACACTCTTCACAGACTTAATGAGTGATTTAAGAATGGGAAACTTAACATTTATATTACCAATATTAGTTAGTTTTTCTGGGAAGACTCTCTGTTTCAGCTAATGAAATATTTTTCTCCGCATTTGATTTCATTATTTATTTTTTCAAGTACGAGGAGAGAAAAAAGGTCTGCACAAGGGTCAGTACTCCATTTTTTAATTTAGAGAAGGATGGTATCAGAGATCTATTTTTCCAAGAATAAATATGAAAAAATATTGTATATTATGTATAGATAATAATATACTATATATAATATACTAGATATTATTTAACTTTTAAGTAGTGTGACCATCACATTTGCTAACAATAAAGAATTCATTGTAAGAAAATAAGGTAGCAGAGTTGGATCATAAAACAGTTTCCCCCAGTGTGGCATAAGAAGAAATTACACTTCTCATAGGTAGCAGAAAAGTCACACTGCAGACAAATGAGATCCATTAAAGGGGGATGCATGAAAGGAATGGAATTAGTATAAAAATATGCTTTGCTGAACATCTAATTGCTACATACAAAAAAATTTAGAGCATTCGTTCTGAACATGTTCTAAATCCAGATACAGGCAAACCAGCTAAGATGGGAAAAACTGCAATCTTCGTATTCATCCTCTGAGCTAAATCTGCCTGAGTTTGTCACATACATTCATACTTTCTTCAGCATCGTTTTTGTGAAATAATTCCTCTCTCCATCTTCAACTTCATTTCCAAGATGGAGGCATAAACAATTTGATGATTTGACTGAAGCAGTGGTTGTATTTTTGAATGAGAGCAGATGATAATGCTGAGACAAGAATTTAGCTTACACAAAGTCTCAAACGTTGGCTGCCTGTTTGGAATAGAAGTGTAATTACAATTGGTTTCTGCATTATTGTTTTCTTTGATTGGTTTTCCTTCTTAGTCAAGCATTCAGTTTTTATTATGCTTCAAATTTATATTCACTCTCGAATTTTAAAGAAAAATCAAATTCTCGTATAGTTTTCTCATTAAAATTCCTCTTGTTCATCCTTTTATCCACTGAGACTTGCCATTTCCTTTCCTAGATGTTTTCCTGCTTCTATTATTTAATCATAAATTAAATAGACTTTTAGCTAGAAAATAACAGGCATACTAGCAATGAAGGTAGTTACTTTTCTGGAATGAAATCCTGTAATGAACGGGCAGAAAGGAAGGAGAAAAAATCTAATGACTTTCTTGTAGACCTTCTTTGTCGTTTGCCATAGATTGGGGCAGATTTCTCTTCTTATGGATGAACTGCAAGTCTGACCTCAACAAATGCATTTGTATTTTGAGGATGTTGCTGGCATCAACAAAAAGGTCAAAACTGGACATCAAGCAACATTAATGTGATGCCCACCAGAATGAATGGAAAAGTTATTTCTCCTCCTGGTTGTCGAGTAGCAGGAAAAATCTTAAAGTAGCAAAAATCTTAATTTTTAACAGTCTACTCACAGGGAAGATCGGAGACTTTAACATTAGATTACATACCCACCAAAATTGTAACAATTGGAAGAAAGTAACATTTTTTTAAACCCCATAACATTCATGAGATTCATACAGGTATTATGAGTCCTCGAAAAAAGAGTTTTTGAAGTGGTACAGTAGACATGATGTGGCTGGGTACATCCATCTGTTTCTCTGGCGTAGGGATGAGTAGCCACCTGATCTCTTTTGCCTAACGGTTTATATTGCTTCTCTGCTTTGCATGCAAACATTGCAAATGTAATAGTTGTACAAAAATGTCTTGAAATAAAAACATTTCCTTTGTACAACAAGCTCTGTAGAATAAAAGCAAAAAAGCAGGAAAAAGCATAGGAAGTATTTTAAATAAGATTCCTTGTCTTGGAAAGTCAATGGATAATTTCCCCAATTCTCTATCCTTCACCGGACTAGAATACTATGTGAGCAGAACACTATGTCCTTTCTGTTGAAGTGGATCCCCTTCTGATTCAGTGTTTCAGGTTCAGAATTCTTCTGCTGGTCTGATCAGAGGTAAGAAAAGCACACGCTGTGCCAAAGGAGACTTCTGTGAGGATCAAGGACCGAGACCTGAGTTGGACTGTGATTAAACAGGATCCTTGGCTGCTTGGTAGAGGATACATAAGCTCTGCATCCCCCAGCACAGCTGCCCATCTGTCTTTCTGCTTCCGAGATCTCCAGGCACATACAGATAGCGACTCCTGGTTTATATTGTGTCTTCTGGGCAGTACTTTGTTGTCTCTCTGATTTTAAAAAATCTTTACAGACAAGGCAAGATGCTCTTCCACCCTTCAGCAGTACTATTAGGGGTTTATATTTCATCTAAGAGTGTGCTGGGTTAGAAGGGCTATTGGCAAGGTACTGTTCTTTGGTCTTTTTAACCACTGAAAATGAAAGCAAAACAAAATTGGAATGTGAACATATATGCGGCGATGATTTTGTGCAGTAGCAAAGCAGGCACTGAGCATACAGCTGATCTTTGCTGTTCTTCCTGCGTGCTGCCCAGTAATTTCTGTTGGTGTGAATTCTGCCTTCAGTGTAGAGTTGTGTGCATGTGAGAATTGCTGCGTTTGTTCCTTCAAGATGACTAGATGCGTGGATTTTTGGCTAGATGGGACTGTTGTGAGATTGACTTTTCTTTTGTTTAACCCAGGCTGTAGAGTTGCACCAAGTGAACCCTGTGGTTTTTGGTCAACAGAAATACGTAACCTAGTGAACCTGTTCACAATGAAGATATTCTTACAGATATTACATTTTATAATACGGTTTTGGCTCTTTCTCTCCAATTCTCTATTTTAACGTTCAAGCAATCTTTTACATTGCCTCCTCAGCTTTTCTCTTGTAGAAACAATGTGTTCAGAAGGAAGCACTTGGCACAGAATATCGTTTCCTTTAAGAAGAAACTCTACTCCTCATAATCCTTATTAGTGCATAAGGCTGTTTGTTTGTGAGTTGGCATTGCTGGGAGGATACAAAGGGGTCACCTTGCATATATGAATGCATGCTTTTTTCCCCTGGAAGTGCTGCCGGTAAAAGGGAGGAATTGGTGGTGACTGCTCAAGTTGTTCTGCATTGCAGCGTATTCCTGTAGTCAGAGACATGAGTAGGGTACAACCTCCTGTATTTGTATGTGCATTTGAATCCAAGAGCAAGTGAATTGAAGTGGGAGGAGAAGAGTTTTGTTTGCTTTCACTTTTAGTGATTTATTTAATATAACCCTAATTAATTATGCAATATTATGACCTTTAGGTCTTCAGTTGTCCTTGTCTTTAAAATAAATTAAAATTCTTGATGGCAGCATATGATGGTTCTTGGCTGCAAAAACAACTCCCACAAACTGATATCCCACTGGAGGGCCCAGGACCTGTGCTTCCTGCTTTCTTTGGACTTGCTATCTCTGTGAAGATAAATGACCAAAACTTGCCAGCAACACTGGACAAGAAATGCCCTGACTTCTCCCTTGTGCCCTTGGGCTTTGAAGGTGTCATTAGCCCGGGGATGGGCCATGTAGCCCAGCATAAACCCTCTGGGTTTGGCCCTGCTTCTGTTCTTTAAAAAACTCTAGTTTTGAACAAACTAATGTCCTTTCACTATCAGGATATTAAGTCTCTTGGGAACAAGCTGCTGGTGAAGATTTGTCTGAGCCAGGAGAGAATATACCAAATCACAGTGAGGGATTAAATGGTTCTGTTGATACTAAGGGGTAATCCTTGTGGGTAAGGCTTGATGGAGGATACCAAAAGCAATTGATCCTGAAGCACAGAATGGTGTTTTTTTTTTTTTTTTTAATTTCCAGGGCTGTGATCTAGTCCGTTCTGACTTTGTTCTTTCTCCTAAAATACAGTAGGAAAAAGGCCATATTCAGCAGTGTGACACCAGGCAATTCAGATTATGAACCCCAAAATGTCATCGAACTTCAGTTTATCAGTGAACTAAGAATCAGATATGGTGATGTTAAATACCATTCCTTAGTCCTCAAGGGGCTGAGGGGCATTAGAAAAAAAAAAAAAGTAATGCTGGATGTGCCATACTTTTGTTAGTTTTGTGAAATTTAAGAGATTAAGCAGAGAAATGTCTTTGTCACAGTATGAGGTTCTCCCAAAGGGTAGGATAACAGATAATCCCTTCGTACTACAGCTATATATTTCAGCTACAACAGCAATCAAAGTAAAGCCGTGAGAGCCTCTAAAAACCTGCCTGAAGGGCAAGCTCTCTCTGGGTGCTACGGAAGGCAGTTTCAAAGTTGATATAACAAGATCAATTCCCTCTTTTTCTAAACACTGGGTCTCTTCTGATGTTCTCAGTAACTGTCCTGAGCGGAGCTCTCTTGAGATGTTGCTTTCCTTAGTATCTGTGTTTAAAACAAAATGAATAAATAAAAAAACTCTTCAGATGAGGTTGGTGTGTTTGAGGAATGTAAAGTTTTTTATTATTATTTTATTTTTTACTTGTAGTGTTAAGCTAGCCAGGTGATAGCTCAGATTGATGTTTTGCAGGCACAAGCATCTGTTGACCTGCTGGAAATGGAGAGAGGGAAAAGACAAGTGGATTACACTTACCAGTTGTAAAATAGGTTGCTAGTCTGACTGCCTTTTGGCCATTGTCAGGCAATCAGAGCAAAAATGTCTATCAGCTGTTCAATTTTCAGTCTTCCACCTGCAGTTACCAGAGAGAGCCATCGTCTCTATGTGTATGAAGTCTGCCACATCACTAAAAGCTGACACATTGAGATGTATTTTACATGAAGATGGGTGAGGATTTTTTATTTGACCCCTTTTGCTAGGTTAGGGAAGAAGCCTCCAGGTGAGGGAGTGTTTCAGCAGTGGTAACTTTTGAAGCTTGTAGGGCCATTTAAGCAGTTTCATGCTCACAGCATACAGGAGGGATGTTTCACAAACTCTTGGGACCTCTTTTTTTTTTTTTTTTTTTTTGGTGTGAGAATACCTTAAAGCTATTTGAATCTGTTTTTCTGGAAATTCTCCTTGAAATGAAGGCATGCTTTCTCTGTCTTGACAGACTTCATTCAGCAGTCTCTGGAAGAGAGTGTGGCATATTGTTGCATGCATCAGAGAATGTGTGGGTGGCTGTGTTCCTACAATAGGTCTAAATACTTCAAGCATAACTATGCAATTTTAGAAAGGAAAGACTAAACAACACTGGTTTAATTTTTCTTTCAGTACGCCTTATTTTTCTCTTGCTTTTCAGTTGTGAGGTCTCCTCCTGACAGTCAGAGCCCTTTCAGTTATACAGTACCCTGTTACCTTGCTTGAGCTGTGACTTTTTATTTTTCTTGTAACATGCAGCCATGACATGAACATTGTTAGGCTTTTTACAGAAACAGACTTTTGAAGCTGAAAACACTTGCAAGCTACTTTTTAAGATTTGCTTTTACATGTAACTTTTCACAGCAAAAATGACTAATTTTGTACCAAATAAGGAGCAGGACAGGTACAGTGCTATGCAACTTCTGCTATACCTCCCAAATATAAATAGCTGTTAGTGATGATGGCAAGTTCTAAAATGTTTCAGAGTAATTACCATAATGGAGATGACTGATCTATCAATGGGTGGCCACATTTGAGTGCGATGCCAGGTTATTCTTTGGAAACCACCTACTTTGTGGTGCGCTCCTCCCTAGCGTCTGCTGTGCTCTTCATATGTCATGTCTTTTATCCTTACTCTCTTGCTCCCTTGTTTGATTTCTTTGCTTTTCTTTTTCTCTCTCAACCTTTAAAACCATGCTACCTCCCTGTAGTCTTCTGGTTGTTGGACTTATGTGCCTTTTGAGTCCCTGCTGAGAAAGGTGTCGAAGCACCTTTCACCCTCTTGACTGAGCTCTGTGACTTGTGAGCAGCATTGCCTTGTGCACAGTGCAGTATGGAGAGCTCCGGGGTTTTTCCCTCTTGCTTTGCAGGGAAGAAAGGTGATCCTTAGTCCTACAAGCTCTAACCAGCCTGTGTTTGTACTAAGAGGAGAAGTAATGAAAGGCACCAGCCTTGCATGGAAGGGAGTGGGGAACAAGTTAACAGCTGCGACCTGGTCAGCAGTTTCACCCTTGGTACATGCACACGTTGAAGGTAGCCCTGTATGGGCGCAGTTGTGACACCAGGAGTGTCATAACTCAGACTGAATGGCTTCAATAGCTGACTTTCAGGATTTACTTGCATCACTTGAATGCAGCAAGTTGTGTTCCTTTATGTCAGATTATACATTTGTAACAGCTAAAGGAAAAATTAGGAGAGTTAACAGAAAGGAACTCTCTTAATGTCCTGGCTATTCTCTTTTTAACTTTTAGTTGCTACATCAGCAAAGTACTGATGAAACAGAATACCTACCAGCTGAGGACAAAAATACAAACATGGTTCTATACAATGTATATGGACTAGAAGGTATTAGTGCTGTCTTGACCTAGCATTACCTGCTAAATAAGAAAACACTGTAGCAATAAAGTTTCCCAGAAGAGGAAAGATGCACTTTTTTGACAAAGTGCTTGTAACGGTCTGGGTATTTAGTCAGTAAGTTAAAATGTCACACCAGCATGCTCATTTGTGGGCAGTGAATTTCTTGAATGAGCAATTAGATGTTTGCTTTGGTCCTAGGGGTTTGTAATAGCCAGAGAGGGTCTATGCTTAAAGCCCCAGAAGATGTCTGGGAGCAAGATGGGAGGTCACAGCTGAGCTGCACACACACACATATATATATATATGTCTCCCCCCTGAGCTGCCCCCTCGGGCACATTGTAGGCGCTACGTAGAGCTTTTATTTGGAAAACATATTCTTCTCATGCATTTGTGTTTGCCTCAGTCATGTAAGGAGTTTCTTTCCACACTGCTGAGTGTCACCAGGGAGGTCTCCTTTCAGACTGAAGTCTGCTTTCTTTGCTTTTCTGCAGCATTAGGCATTCCTCCTCCTCCTGTGCTTCAAAGGCAGTGGGAACCAGCCCAGAACCCAGCTAGTGCTCCTCCCTCTCACTTGGCAATCACAGGGCACCTTCATGACATTACACCATTCTTCAGGCATTTTATCCCTATGATGTGGGAAGCATAGAAGTGGCTGGGGCATGCTCACCTTTGAAAATCACCGGCAAGTACATTAAAGGTTGTTTTTAAGGTCATGGATGGACATGCTGGGAGGAAACCTAGCCTGAACTGAGTGGCAGCAAGGTTCAAGGTGGACCAGCCAGCTCCAGGCCGCTCTGCACAGACCTTTTCGTCTGTTCAAAAAAGACATATATGAGGCACGTAGTTTCATTGCTCCAGGAGAACCTCCGTGAACTGTGGTGCGGATTTCATATAATTACATCACTTGGTGTCCTTTGGTACCACTCTTCCTGTCCTCTCATGTGGCAGCTTATTGCATAGACAGAAGCAAAACTACTAATTCGTCATTCTACAGAAAACACAAAAAGCCAGAACCAGTAGGTTTAGGAGGAAGAAGAGTCCTGGGAAAAAAGTCAGCTCAGTAGTGTATAAAACATGCTGTAACTGGTGATTTAAAGAGGTTGAACAGCATAGAGACCTCACTGTAAATCCAGTCCCAACCTCATTTTTATTGAGTGATCTTCAGCCTTTCATTTTCCAGAATTTGCATGTGAATTCTGTTAAGGCATCACTGCAGTAAAACTCTGTGGACTGCAAAAGTAAATAATTAGCAAAGGGACAAATTATACAGAGGTGCTTATGTTCAAGCCTAAAACTTCATCTCTGCAAATACCTTGTGGGGAGGGAAAATCTAAAATAAAGATTAGGACAAAGGTAGCACACTATCAACTGTTAAATATGTGAGATGGTGCTGAGGAGTCCTATCAGCTCAGCCATCTCAAAATCCTTCTGCTAGGCTTTGTAGATGAACAGTTCCTTTTTCTAACTTTTTTTCTCCAAAAACTGTGGCAGTTTTGCACCATCTCTTCCAGTTTGTTTGAAGGGCTCTGATACTAGATTATACCCACCCATTTAACATAAAACGATCTGAGTCAGAGGAAACGAACCAACCTTTGGGACTCGGAGTGTGAACATTTTCACACTCCATTCAGCAAAGTATCTATCTAAAGGTATTTTTAATTTCAGTTTTGTTACTAGGTAAGAGTAAAATGCATGGCACACATTTTCTGAAAGATGAAGTATTGAGTAGTATACTCTACAAATATTTAATTAAATGTTTTCTCTCATTGTGAGAAGCATTGGAAATATAATCAGAATTTCTTCACTGATCTAAGGAGATAATGCAAGGGTCCAAGGAGGAATAGATAAGGTTAGAAAACTAATTAGAGATGATTTGTATTCAAGTCACTAGACTAATGAAATTCACCCTAAAGCATCTGTGGAACTGGCCAGAGCAGTCTCTAAACCATTATCCATGACCCATACCTGAGACTGACGGGTGACAGGAGATGTCCCAGAGGACTAACAAGGGAAGTTTCATTGCATAAATAGCTGGTTTAGTAGATGCGGACAGAGCAAGGATTGCAGTTTGTTTCAAGTTAAGTTACTCTTTTAAAAGTTTACCACGTGCTGTGTTCATAAATGAACATTGGAATTATAATCTAGGGTAAATCACCAGTAACACGGTCATGGCTGAATGTGAAACAATTGTCTTGCCTGCATGCTGCCACACAGGGAAGTGTTTTCAAGTCTGTTGTGAGCTTGTGACAAATATTAAACGTGAGACTGTCTCATTTAATTTTTTTCTTCATTGACTTGTGCAGTATCATAAAGATGAGCATTGGAAAGTCGCAGACACAGCAGCTTCGGAAAGATTTGAAAGCATTTTGACAAGGACAGAATTATAATTTTAAATGATGTTGACACATGAAGAAATGATCTGAAATAATTAAGATTCAATTTAGTCATGACAAGTGCTAGGTAATACCAACCAGAGAATAAATGGCTATGCATAACTAATAGGACTAAAAAAAGGCTTAGAGAGGGGCAGTTAGATGGAGTGGCATTGTGTGAGGAGACACTGACTGGATTTGAACTGTTCAGCCCGAGAGGTGCAGCTGAGGCATGGACCTCATGGTGGGATATAAGCTCCAAAGTGGGGAAAAGTGGTTACATGCGATTTATTAATTCTTTCTCATAATACAAGAAGTAGGATTAGAATGTATTAAATGAAATTATCCCGTAGCAGATTTTAAAGCAAGTGAATGGAGTGCTTTCCCATGTAGCGGTTAGTGTGTGGACCTCGCTGGCACGTAGCGTGGCAGATGGCAAAAGCTTAGGTGGGTTCAAGGTACAATTTGACAACTTCATGGAGAAAAAATTCTCCCGTGGCCTCACCAGGCAAAGGGACGACCTCTGGCTCAGTAAGTCCTAAAGCAGCAGTTTGTTGGCCACTCTTGGGGACGGGCTTCTCGGCTGGACAGGTACTGACTGGAGCTGAGTACGCCGGCCCTGTTTCATCATTACTTCAGAAACAGGGTCGCTCCATTACTAAATTTCTATGTCTGTCTACTCTTTTTGAGACAGTTATGATCCTTGTGCTGATCTGTAGAAACCCATTGAAATCAGTGACAGTTTTTCTCTATAGTTAAGAAAGAATATATGCAAAGTCTTTTTAGGTAAGTTTCCATGAAAACAATTCCATGACAGCTTTTATTGTGCAATAAATTACCCATAAAAGAGGACAGCAGATTAATTTAATTAATTTGATTTAATCCCAATAGTGTATTGTTTTATTAAGCAATGCTGTGCAACAATTAAGAGTTGTAACTGATTAAACACTTTATAACCACAGTGCTATTAATTAATACTAAATTACAATAAAATTAACAAAGTAACATAAACAAGCCACATAAATGTTTTAAAATGACACTGATAATGCATCAACTAAAAAGCTGCTTATGTAAACCATTTCTTAGAGTTTGGCTGCTGAAATTAATATTTATGTAATAAGATAATACAAAATTGCAAATGGGGCATGAAGTATATTTCTTATGATTTTTCAATTCAAAAGACTCCTTTGACAAGAAACATGTTTTTTTAAAATGGATATTCTTAAGTGAGTGTTGAAGCAGTCCTTGAACCCAAACTTACAGTATGCAGAGAAAAATCTAAAAAGCAAAACTTAATGTTATCTTCAAGACCCCCTCTGGATTTGACACTGGCTTGTCTTATTGGAATATAAATCTGAACAACTCACGCATTGCTAAGATTTAATTTGAGTATGATGTATTAATGCTACAGCTCAGATTCTGTTCTCATTTGCAGGAATGTCAGGAAATGTGTGAAACTATTTGCATGCTTAAATGATTTGGGGGATTGGATGGTTCACAAATTCTGGAAATCCCGCAGGTATTCATTTATCATTGTGCATTAAGTAGAGAAATACAAAATACTTGATATCAAAGTGCAGGACTACAGGGACCAGTGACAGCGTGAGATATAGAAATATTTTTGAACTTTTTCAGACCTGGGATCGAATCTGATTAAGACCAAATACGCTGGAGTAATTTGAAACACGTTTTAGCAGTGTCTGAAAACACCTAGCAGCAAGATTGCCAGGGTTTGTAACACTGCTCAGGCCTTGGGATTTTGTTCTGTGAGGCAGTGGACAAACTCCTTTAAATAGTCTCTTTTTTTAATGGCATTTTGGAACCTACTGAAAATGAAAATTGACTATTTTGATTATCTCACAAACAGAAGCTCTAAATAAGTTATTCAGATTTGCTCTAAAGCCTAAAATTATTATGTTTTTAGCTTGCTGTTGAATTATACTTTAAGTGCCAAAATTATGCAAAATAGACTTTGTGTATCAATTGAAGCCCAAATGTCTAACTCAGCAGGCTGCTAATAAAAAAGTTTGCTACAAATAACAAAATGCCTTAGACTTCTGGTTCCAATATCTCAGGCAAAATTTGGGGGGTTTTTAATGTGTTTTAATACATCAGTGTGTCTAGTCTTTGATTAATCATCAGTTTCTGTCCTGTCTTCTTGTGTGTAGTATGTGGACACAAAATGAGTATATGGGAACATGCAAATGCATTTGCTACAGCATAGACACTCCTCTGTAGGCATCTGTGGAAATTCATATACATAACAAAACTACATGTGTGTGATTCTTAACATGAACGGCCTTGTAGATACTCATTTGCTTTCAGGTACCAAAGTTTTTGCAGGTGAGGATATTGTCTTGAACAATAAAGGGCATGAGTTTATGATTTTGTCTTCAGTTATGTTTATCAGTGGACAGAGGGCTGATGGAGGAAAAAGAGCTGGGAATATATGTGTTCGGAAACATAGATCTATGCATTGCTGAAGGTTGCCTTTAATAGTTTCATGTAGGTGGGAGAAATATTAACCAAGCCAAACACAGCCTTAAACGAGCTAACATAAATATTCCACAGACTGAGGGATGAAAGACTGTGGGAGCTTTTATTCTATAATACGCTGCTCAAACATTCCTGAACCTTATTAAGATGGGGAGTAGGAGGGAGATTTCAGGACAGGGATGAGTGTGAACAAATATGGAGGAGCAACCACTTGTTTTAAGAAGCTCGGTGTAATTATGTCATACAAGTTCATGTCATCCCTATTTAAGAACTCTTTCCAGGCTGGGAGAAAGCACAGGGTGTGAGCGAGGGTTTGTGTCTGGGACTGTTACAGCCATCATCCATCTGCTGGTTCTGCCCAGGTTCATGATGTGGAGTGTGTGGCTGAAACGACAACATTATTTTTATGGTCTAGGCGCAGCTGCAGCTCTGTGTTTGCTTAGACAAAATCCTAAATCCTTTTCTACTTCATGCAGATTTTGCATTTGGCATCTCTTGCTGTCAGTTTGTATCTGCAGAATACAGGGATCTGTTTGAACTCTGAATCTGGTGCAGACTTAACTTCCTTTGAGAACTAAGATTTTCAAATGCACATGGGAGGGTACCCCATATTTTCTGAGTTGAAAGGCTGTTACACAGCTTCCCCTCGGCTGTGTTTGCTGAGAAGGTCAACCTGCTGTTCTTCACCACTCTCACTGCATTCCCACCTCCACAAACCTCATGACTGGGTAGCTTCTAGGAGTTTTTGCTGGAACGAATTTTTTGCCAAATGAACCACAACCTGTCACTTATACTTGTTCCACTGTGATTGAAGCAGATTGATGAGCAAGCCGGTGGCCCGTGCTCCCAGCAGGGCTGGGGGAGTGGGTGCCTCCCTCTGCCAGAACAGCAGGGAGGAGCAGCTGGACGTGGGCTGGGAGACGGGTGGGCCCAGGCAGCTTTTCACTTGGCGTAGCTGGAGCTAGGTGAGGATATATTTGCAGTTTTTCTCTCTCTCTGGGTTTCTTTCCAACTTCCCTTCTTGATGAATAAGAGATTTCATAGGAAGGGACTGGCACCATGTTTTCTGCTTTTATAAAGAAGTCAGTATTAAGCAAGCTAAAACCTTTTCAGCCTGAATAAGCCAAAGAAAGATAAAAGGTATTTTCTGTATTTCTCCTTTCCTCACATCAAACCATTGGGACGATCTTGCATGTTGAAGGATCCATCTGTTTCATGCTTTAAGACATCCTCTGAAAGGAATAAGATTTTGGGGGGGGGGGGGGGGGCGCTAATGAAGCTGAAGGAATAAGGCAGTTGTTCCTGTGTTAGCTGAATGCCATATCCTATAATACTCAGCAAATAAAATTTTGTGAAAGCACTCAGTTTGCCTGTTGAGTGAGGTGAGAGCAAAAGAAGAGACTGAGGAAATATTAGACCTTCTCTGCTGCTGGACTGCAGTGGTACTGGCACTTCATGCGTTCCCACAGCAGGGTTTCAACTCATTTCTTGAGCACTGCACTGCAGATGTAGCACATGAGGAGGAGGTGGTAGGCTGCTGGCTAGGCTCCAAGGAATTTTTTTTCTCTGGAGCCTGCTACGGTGTGACCAGGGACCATAGGGGAGCAATTCCCCTCAGTTGTTTGGGAGATACCTTTTTGGAGAATCAAACTTGGGCTGTGGAAAGTGAAGGATTTTTTTTTTTTTAATACTTTAAAAAACTAGGAGAGTTTACATGCAGACTCACAGCTTGTAATTGTTTTATGTCTCTGTCTGTAGAGAAGTGACCAGTGCACATGTCTTGGAAGTGAGGTGTGCAACTGGGGTAGTAGAAAACAGAAGTCAGGGAACGGTCCTGTGAGCATGCCAGGAGAAACCAAGACTGGGAGGGGCTCTAATGTAGATTTTTCTGTAAAAACTAATGATCAGCTGAGAGAAACTGAAGGAGGGACAAACTAGTCATAAGCAGTGTATGTATATGTGTATATATTGCAATTGTCCATCCTTTAGGTGTCTAAGCAGCATTCTGAATGTCATGAAATTCTGTACACTTTTCTAATGTTTTCTGTGAACACTTTTTGTTCTTTATCATGTTTCTAAAATCATCAGTTGTTGGCATTACCAGTTCATTGCAAGGCTGTCACAGACAACAGATTGCAGAGGTGAATCAGTGTAACGTGTTGTTCGGGTTATGAACCCCACACACTTAAAGTTTTCAAAAATCTGAAGAGTTCAATGCCCAGGTTTACTCCATTTTCCACTAGTGTCTGATTTAATAGAAAGCCGCTCTGGACTCAGAGATTCCACACGGACTAGCTTGTCCCAAAGCCAGCTTCATAACATGGACTGTTCTTAAGAAAGAGTCTGTGTGGAGATGACTTGTCTCTCTTCCATCTCTTCCTGACTTACCTCCTGGTAGATGTAGTGTCAGAACGGGGTTTCTGCAGAGCTGAAGTCTGGTCTTCCTCACAGCACTACCTGCATACATGTTGGGCTTCAGAATGTGCTGAAGTTAAAAACATTGAGTCTGGCAGCTGATGCCTATGTGAACAGACAGCCTGATGCCCTAGCTGTAAAGACATCCAGGGATTTCACAGATGGGCTATGTAGGAATAGGAGAAAGAACATATCAATGACTTACTGTCCTGGTTTTGGCCAGGATAGAGTTAACTTTCCTTGGCTGAGAGGGAGCACAGCTAGAGGGCCGGGCCTGGATCAGTCATTGGAGTATTCCATATCATGTGATGTCATGCTCAGTGTTGTAAAGGAGACTCGTGCTCTCTCATTCCTGTTGTCCCGTCGGTGCAGCGGGATTTTTGGTGCAGTTGGTATTGCTGCTGGGGGCGGGCTGCGTACCGGTCACGGGGTGGTGAGCAACTCCATTGTATATTACCCATATGGACTTAGTATTGTTACTGTAGTTTTGTTACTATTAGTAATTTTTTTTTATTCAACCTACAAATTTCTTTTTTTTGTCCCTCCCCTATTTCACTGGGGAGGGGGGGCGGGGAAGTAAGCAACAGACCACATGGTGATTGGCTACTGGCTGAGTTTGAACCACGACAGTCTACTTTGACACCCAACGTGGGGCTTGAAGTTTGAGATAACAACAGATTGAGTCATAATGTCTATTGCTTGGCTCCTTAAGATTTTATCGCCTCACTTGCAGTATGTATTCCCCGTGCTGTTGCTCACCATCTGTGAGAGTTGGGTTAAGTAAGCGACTGGCCGTGTGGTGATTGGCTACCAGCCGAGTTCAAACCACGACACTTCTGTGACTAGGGTCTACTCCCGGTATTCCCCTGCTTCACCACAGGCTGGTGTAAGGGTTGAGTCATGCCTTGAGCTGGATTTCTTGCTTACAGTGAAGACCTGTTTACAAGATATCTGTGTGGGCTTCATCTGAGAGAACATACCAACATTTTTCCAAACCGTGCTTCTTGTTTGCATTGTATGCAAATGGAACAATTGTTTGATATTTCTGACTTTTAATCTGATGTGATTTGTAATGGTATCCCTAGCAATTTCTACCGCATGTGCTAGGTATGATGGAATATGGCTGTTGGTTGTCAAGATTATTTTTTTTTTTTTACAATTTTTTTAAAGTGTATTTTATTATATAGCAAGTCAGCTGGTCAAAGCAAGCAATACCTGAAGAATTGAGGTATGAGGCAGTGTAAAATGGTACGAAGACAGATGAAGAATACAAATCAAGTACAGAGTTGTTTTGTTTATTTTGTCTATAGATGGAATAAACATGCAATCCCTGCTGATCTATAAGAAAACCTTTTTCTGAGGCACCGTGAAATTTTGAGTGACCTGCACTTTGGAAAAAGACCACTAAGGCTTTTAAAAAACTATTTTGGTGTTTTTATTTTATTCTAAGCAGCAAATTCTTTAAATGTCCTTTGCATGCAGTTGAGTTATATAGCAAATGTGTGGCACAGAGTACAGAAAAAAAAAAAATCAGAACTGAGATTACAATTTTGGAATTTGATCACTGCTCCTCTGTTCAGTCAACCAGGTTCTACCAGTTGTGTGAAACCAGCATTTCCATGCATTATACACAGAGGCAGACATATATGAAATGTATATAGAAAGCAAGAAATAATGCTAAAACAAATCACTTCCTTTGACTCAAGTTTACTTTCTGTTGCCAAGAAAAAATATCACTGAGTTGATTTTCCAGAAAAGGATTGCAGTAAATCAAGTTTTTATTGTTCCAATTTGACAACAAAACTTATAATAAAAATGCCAGATATTTTTTTTTTTTTTTACATATTATTTGTAGTTGATGGAGACTTTTGGAAGATGGTGGTGTTCTAAGAGATTTTAGGAACACCACCTGTAAGTTTTGCTTACTAGAATGTAAGCATATTGATTTACAAACCTGGAACAGATAAGTTTTATTAGTTGTAGAGGATATAGTTGCATTTGTATTTTTTCTGACGTAAACTTAACATACTTTTCAGGCAAAATGCAACGCCATTTTTTCTACGGGAGAGGAGAAAAAATGTTTGCGTGTAAAGCAATTCTGCTCTCCCCACTGTAATGCTACTTAGTGACTTTTGGTTCATGAGTTTTCCTTGTAAACAGCCCCAAAAAATATAGATTAGTCTCTGCAGGAAGCAAATCATGTGAATATTTAAAGAGCTGTCCAGTATTCTGGTTCTTGTGTCTGTCTCTTCTCTCTAGGCTTGGTCATGCTCTGGTAACCTCCTGCCCAGTCCAACTTCCTGCTCTTGGTTTCCTGATCTGCCCACAGATTGTTTGAAACCCTGACCTTCTTATGGCAAAGAATTTTTGATTTTGTGAATTTTAAGGCCAGTTCTGCTTCACTTCAGCTTGGTGTGCCTTCACTTTATCCCTGTTGCTGCTTCCTCTGCTTTGGTACCTGGTTCCCATGCCCAAACCTGGTTGCAGCTTATTCTTAACCACTGGCTACGACTGTCACCATTTGGCTGTATATCAAAGTTTGGAAACATACTACCAGTCTCCAACAGGACATACCTAAGGAGTTGCCAGATCTGGCAATGAAAACTGAGTGAGTGCAGATGCACAAAGAGCCGCAAGTCCTTCAACACTAAGTAAAATATAACCAACTTCACTGGATCAAAGCCCCAGGTCTTGGCCATTACAAACTTATGATGTCAACATAACAGGAGAGTCAGGAGATGTCTGCTGCAAGAGGTCAGGAACCATTTTGGGAAAACTGAGAAATTAATTCTTTATATACTCAAATTCTAGCATTTGTACTTGCCCAGCAATTCCTTCAGCCTTCAGAAAATGAAAAATTATAAGCATCTGGGCAGAACTACAGACTGAGCCTTCAGGGTTTTCACATTGTTTGTGGGTGTTCTTGGGAACAGAGAGCTCTTCACCTTTCTTCTTCCCAAACCTGGTCTTTTCCTCTCCTTTAGGTGAAATATTTTATTGCATTATTAAGAAAGAAGGAGAAGGCTGTCCTCAGAAATGAGGATCTTAGAAATATACCAAAAAATATTTCAGATTTAATGACGGGAGGTTTTTTTCAGGCAGTAATCAATTGTAGAAATTAAGCTAGTCTTAAATCACAGCCCTGGAAGTGTATTTAGTCAGCACAATATTTTGAAATTTGGATCACTTCAGAGTGTTATGGTGCATGTGAATGAGGTACCTTTTAGAGGAAACTAAACCAGAAGCCCCATTCCTGTGGGCACAAAATGCTCTTCTCCTTCTAATAGGTGTGTAAGAGTTCAAACGAGTGACTGCTCCTTCACAGAGCTTTGAACCACATGTATGGTGGGGATGTAACGTCCAAAGTAAAACCCCAAATTATAGATTGAGTAGACGAAATGGCTACAGCATTACCTGCTTTCATCTGCTCCTCTTGCACCAAATCACAGGCTGATGTAATAGCCACAGTCTGTAGCTGTGTCGTTATCTTCTAGTGCCATAGAAAACTCAGAGCTGAAGTGTCTGTCTTTTTTTTTAAATGTTAAAATCCTAAACAATCACAGTCTAAGAAGCCTATTTTTTTGTAAAATAATATACAGAACAAAAAGCCCTTGATGATTAGAGGAAAAGTATTGTACAGTGTGTGAACAACACGCAGCATGATGCATCTTCATTATAAAAATGCAAAATGATGATCATTTATCATAAAATCTGCTGACAATAGACATTAATCTTTTTGTAAAGCAAGTAGTAAACTCAGCTCCTATGGTGTGGCATTGCAGTTCATTTTGTTCCTCTCCCTCTACTACATGCATGGAAGACTGGACATTCTTTGGACAAACTAATTGCAGCCTTAATGCTGTGGATATTTTGGGTGAAATATATAGTTATTTTGGTAGAATGTCGAATCAGTGGTCACCATGGTGTTGGTAGAATGTGCCTGTATTTCATACAGACCGGTGGTGCATATGCTCAATGACCAGCTATCCTCCCATCCTCAATTTTATACCAACTCTGTTTAAAGGAAAGAATCTGAGTTCTGTCAGGAGTAAGTTTCAGTAATATGTTTGTATGTTGGAAACAATTTTTTTTCCTTGAAAAATATGGTAGAATTGTTTGATGTCTTCAGAAATATGAACAAATGTTTGCTATAATGAACTGCATGTTGTTTATTCCTTTTTTTTTTTTTTCTGGTTGTACTTTTTTTTTTGTGTGTGCGTGTGTGTGTATATATATGTGTGTATATTTATATAGTAGAGAAAAATTATTTGGTCAAGCAGACCTGTTCTGGGGAAAAGTTATGTTCTCCCACACACATTCGGTGTCTTGTTAATGAAGCTTACCAATTTTTACTGAAACAGTTAAATTTTGAAGGCTAATAAGATACCATGGTAGTTTCCCTTATGTGATATTCTGTTTGAAGTCTGCACAACATCTATGTATTTCCACAAATCAGCCTTAAAAGCTATGAGTTATTTTATAAATCTGACTATCCAACCTACCGTGCATTTGTTTGACCTCAGAACAAACCAGTTTTGGTTATTGCAAAGCAGACCACGCGTACCTGACTATACTTGCTTTTTGCTTTAAGAGCACGGCGAGCTGGCTAACTCCAATATAACAAATAGCTTCTGTGCTGTCAATTAACAGCCCTGAGAATAAGTTTTGTTCTTTTATTGGTTGAGTCATAGCTCTTTGCATATTCCAGACAATTGGGTCCTATCACGTAGATAACTTAGGAATACTAAAGTAAAAGAGAAAGCAGCAACCTGCAAAATGTCTTTGCTTCATGTGAAATTGTCCGAAGATAATGCTGACAGATGCCGTCTTAGTAAAGGCCTGGATTTTGCTGAAAAAGAGAGGTGAAATGAGCCCAGCAACTGTACGATTCATTTTTAAAGCCAACAAATAACAACTTACAATCTCCACCCCAAAATAAAAGATCCTGTTCAAATGCAGGGGGGGGAAAATGGGAGCGTAGTCAGTGACCTCCCAGTTTCCCCAGTGGTTCCTAATGCCTCTGTCCCCTGCTATCCCAGGTCTCACAGTGGTAGGAGCCGTGGGGTCTCTACCCTGTGCCCACCAGAAGGCAAATCCTTGGTAGAAGTCCTTGTGTGTTTCCCCTTGGAGCTGTGAGAAAGATGAAACCTCCAGCCCTGACAGTCTGTGCCTGGAGGCCCAAATGCTTCTTGAATCCCTCAACATTTATGGGCATTCCAAGTTTCCTCATGTCACAGTCTCACCTGGGTAAACACTGGAGAAACGGCCCCCAAAATACTCCTACACCTACCAGTTGTGTTCTGCATCCCAGGGAGAGCTCACAGGCACATAACAAAGGGCTGTAAAGCACCAGTCAGAGATTTTACTGTTAAATATTTTAGGTTGGGGAAGCACAGAGAATATAGTTGAGTCTAAATAAATTACAGGTAAGTCCTTGATAGATATGTTTGAGGGTAGATATTTTATAAGAATAAAAGCTTTTATGAGTTTTTCCTTGGTTTCTGAGTTGACAGCCTTCATGAAAATATGTAAACTACTTAAATGAAAACCTCAGGCATTGTTTTCTTGTTATTTTTCTTATTTGAAGCTGCCTTTATCAGAAATAAAATAGTAGATATCAAAAGCTGTGTATTCTGCTCTTCTGTGTTTGTTTGAAAGGCTAAAACTATTTTAATAAAGGATAAGTATGTGGTATTAGTTGCTCTTCTTAATCAGTAATTGAAATATGAACAATATGTTTAATCTTCTATTTTCTGCTTTCTAGGTGATCAACATATAATCTTAACAACTATGACTGAGAAGTGCAATTAAGGTATCATAATTTCCTTTTTAATATGGGCATGCTTTTTGGTGAAAGAGATTTCCAAAATACTCTCTCCAATAATCCACTTAATAACCTGCATTCCTTGAGGCTGAGTTCACCTCTGGATGGGTTGTTTTTTCATTTACCACTTTGTCCACTGAACTTCCTGAAAACTATGTGATTTTTTTCCTTATATTCCTTTTTTATATTATCTTTTAGTTTTCTGCTTTTAAATTGATTTTAAATTTCTGCTTTTAAATTGATTAACAATGTTTTTTAAAGATTGTATAGACATATATGCTGGGAATAATGCTTGCATGATATACATACGACTGAAGGTCATGTCTCTGAAATATTAACTCAGAAAATATTGTGGGGAAGTGATAGAAAATTTGTCTGTAGAAGGTTTTTGGAATGATGGCTGCTGCACACTCCATGGCAGTGAGAATTTAATTGTTGGTTTGAATCACAAGATGGAAATCAGCTCAGCAACAATTCTGCACCACAGGGAAAAGATGGTTGGTTTTGTTGGATGTACACATAACATGACCAGGGTTATTTCTATTCAAGTCATGTTTTTACTTGCAAATTTCTAGCTGGGGCTTCAAACAAAGAGCAACAAGATAGGAGAAGGTGCAAATATGTCAGGTTTTTTTCCTTGGTAAGTTGCACTGAACTCAGATGGCAATGTAAACTTCAATGAAAAAAATATTTTCTTTCCTATGAAAAAGTACAGATAAAGTATGAACAATGTAGCACACCAGTACTATCAGATTAAAAACTTAATGAACAATATTAAACAGTTGTTCTAAAATGACGTGAACTAATTCTTGCCAAAGCAATTATCATGGCAGTATTTCCATTCCACTTCTAAATGCTCCACTGTTGATTTAGTATTGCTATCGAAGTAATAAGCTGTAAAATCATCCCGGAATACTAAATGACCAGTCTTCTTTCTGTTGGGAGTTTCTGTTGGTGAGTCTGTGTGATTTATTGAGGCCGAGTAACGGACAAGAAAGCTCTCATTTTTGTTAATTACCTCTGTAGGACCTGAATACATTACTTTTCTGACTTTACCTCTGATCACCAGAAGTCTACTAGCAAAAACTCTTAATGTTTATTTCAGTATATCAGAGGATAATGCACTCTGACTGGTGAATACTAAAGAACAAAAAAGATATCCTGAAATGTACATGCAAATTAAGTTATTTTCACACTGTGTAATATCTTAGGACAGATTTTGAACAAAGAGTAATCAAGAACTTCATGATAAGTGAAAAGTTGGATAAATTGCAAAATTCTGATCAGAAGGTGATTTTGTCAGACTAACTCAATGTTTCTTTTTGCTGAGATAGTGAACATCTCAGACTACAGTAATGCAATGGAGTTAAACTATCTAGATTTATAGGAAGCATTCATTCGGTACAGTTCCCAAAGGAAATTAGTATTTAAAATGGAGATGGTGCAGACTAATACAGGAATTATAAGAAGCTGGCTTAGGCAGATAAGGAGCTGGGAAAAAAGGGAACTGTGACAGGATGTGCTGGAAGGTGAGTTACCAGGTTGTGGGGGAGTTATTAGAAGTATTCATGAGACAGGTCTTTTGACCATTCCTCTATAATACGTCCTTTAGTAACCTTGGCACAAGGTCTTTAATAGAGTTTTTTAAACTCCTATAACGCTGTGAAGGACAGAAGTATTCTATGGGAGAATTTTGTTGATTTTGTGGATTAGCATAGCAAAGACAGGATAAAATTTAATAATAATAAGCACACTGCCATTCTGTTAGGGACTAATAGTGGGGGGGTTGCTATAAACAGAGTTTCAGTATATGGAAATTCAACTTTAAAAAAAAAAAGTGTTTCATTGTAGTACATAGCTGAAGCTTTCATAATCTACATAATTTTCATGAACACCTGCTTACCAAAGAGCTGCAATTTACTCTAAGTAGTTAGAACCTCAATATTCAGATTCTATAAATCCTGATAAAGTCTTAGATTTGAAATATCAAGTTCCACACCTTATTCTGTAAAGTTCAGAGAGGCTGCAGGTGTGAACCTTAACCTTGCATTAGGAGTAGGAAGTTGCCAGACTACCAAGAAGCAGGTTACTGCAGCAGCTGAGGAACTTATCTTCATATAACCCGCCCATCTGCCTCCTCTGCTCCAAAAATCCCCAAACAAGCCAAAAACCTGGAAACAAGCCAGTGCAGATCTCAGGCACAAAGTGAGCAGTCATGTTACTTTGAGGTAAGAAACCTCATCTAGGATGGGTGTTGCTGTAGCAGAAGCTCAGCCACAGCCCCCCCCCCCCCCCAGTGAAATATGGGTATGCTGTACTCTGTAGCTAACCCTCTGAGGATTAGTGATTAAAGCCAAAAGGATGAGAAAGCAGTACTTCATTACTGTAAAATTAAGAATCTACACTTCCATCAGATGAAAGGAATGCTCAACAAAAAACTGGTCAAAAGTTACGAAACAGAAGGTAGGACTAACTGATCAGTTTTCTGAGTGAGAGGATGACAGCAGTAGGGTCTTAAACGAATCTGTGCTTAAACCTGTGATACTCAACTGATAAATGAACTGGAAAAGATGACAGAGTGTGCTGATGATGCTTTTATTCAGAGCAGTGAAGATGAGTGCTGACTGTGAAAAACTGCAGAAGGATTGTGCAAAACAAAGTGCCCGGGCAAGGCAATGGTAGGTGAAATTCGCTGGAGGTGGATGCAAAGGGAAGACAGAAATCCCACACGTGAGGTGATGAATGCTGAGCTAACCGTTGCCACTCACTGACCAAAATGTTGGGCATTGAGAGAGCTGTAAAATATAAAAGATGCTTTTCGGAGAATGTTAACTTTAGTGGTTATAAAAACAAGTAATATAATGGGAAAGGTACCAAAAATACCCTGAAAGTGTCACATTGTTACTGTGTTAAACCCATGTTTCTCTTGCATCTTAAGTAGTGTACAGTTCTGTTTCTACATCTCAAAAAGGTATAGCAGGAGCTAGGAAAGTTTGCAGCATGGAAAGTTTGATGCAGATTTCTTCCAAGGAAAAAAGGAAGAAAAAGGGAAAGAGGCAGAGGTCTGAACAACTCCCTGGGGGCTGCTGAGAGGGGACCCACTGGTCATTCTCATTTCCAGGGTCAGAGGCAGGGAGTGAAAGTAGAGGGTGGTGAGCGCACAGCACGTACAAGGGAGGGGTCTCCCTGGCAGGCAGTGGTTTTTGTGGAGTCCTAGTTATGGCAGGAGGTGAGTGCTAAGCCTTACACATAGGTGCAGACAGCAACAGGGCAGAGTTATGCAAGGAGAGCATAACAGGGCCTGAAAAATATAGCGACTTTACTTTTGGTTCAGGAAGGGAGTGAACTGCAAGTCTTTGGGGGTCAGGTGGGAGTTTTGGGAAATTCTCACATAGCTCTGCTCTTCCTTAAGGGCTGCTACTGTCAGGAAGGGACTGCTGGGCTTAATGGACCCTCCTGTGAAGGGCCGTTCATAGGTTGTTATGGAGCTTGAAATGAGAGGACCAAGGAGCCACTGTTGGTGGAGCTACTAAAAACCCCAAACCGCTGAAAGGGATTTCAGGCTGTGCCTAACAAGTAGGAACGGGGAAGTGTTTGCCCGGTTGTACAAAGCTCATTTAAATTATCATATGTGTTTTGGTTACTTATCATCAGAAGGAGACCTACTTAAACTTGGAGAGTTGTAGAGAAGGATGAGTAATTGCATGGTGTGCTTCCATATCTCCCTGTTACAGGACTGATTGGGATTTACTTGCTTTTGTAGCAAAATAAAGAGATGTTTACTTTTTAAAAAAACGTTGAGGGTTTTAGTATGAGTGAGGGAATAGAACATAATAATACTGATAGAAAATCAAGAGGGCTTAAGTGTGTCTTGAGTATGTTTAGACTGGAAATTAGAAAAAGACATGTTAACCAGAGAGATGAGTGAAGTTCTAGAAGGGCTTTCCAAACACAGCTGGGACAAAAAACCCACTGTTTTTTCAAGATGAGGTTTATGGGAGGGATGAAATTACTGAGTGGAAGTGCACCTGCAGTTCTCAGTAACAGCTTGCAATACCGGGAACTGGGCGCCCAATTTGTGGGTGTCCCCAAGCTTTGAAGGAAACAGACTTGACCTATCCATCAGTTGTGTTTACTGTTGTACAGCGATACTGTAATTGAATTTTCTTCTGCCTTAGGACTTCACAAGTCACCTCAGGAGTTCAGGAGGACCTCTTTGCTTGATGCTCGCTTAATTTCTGGGATGTTTCCTTTCCTCCAACATAGTTGGACTGGTCTTGTAGAGGCTTATGGTTGCTTTTGTGTGACATATTCAGCCACCTCAGAGTGCTACAATGTCAGTTGTTCCCTCCCCTTACTTCCTCTACTTTTCCTGTCATATACTAGCGTTTTTGAGACTTTCCAACTCATCTCCTGAATATCATAATTTGAACAAGGTGTGTGTTTTAGAAGAACATTACTTTATGACATGCAGTAAATGGAGAGGACAGACTATGACATCCTGCAGGACACTTTGCTCTTGCTCTTAACATTTATTATATGATTGCTTGCAGTTAGTGGAGATCGGTGACCCAGGTGATCCTTTCCAAGCCTATGTTCTGGTGCACACACTGAATTCATTAGCTGGATTCAAAGCATATGTGTTTAGCATTTATCTGAAAGTAGTTGAAGAGCTGTCTTCCCTCGGAGGATAAATCTCTTGCATCTGCACTTCCACACCTGCCAACTCAGGAAGCACACAACTGGCTTTGGAGCACACAGGCGTGAGATGGCAATGCAGAAGATGAACTGTAATGTCAACGGTAAAACTTCTGCTACATTGACAAGGACAACAGAAACACAACAATACATACAGTTCGGTGCATAATCCATCAGCTATGTATAGATTACAGTGGCTTTTCAGAGCTACTCCTAAAACATAGAAATCAAAAACATGTGGAGTGTAAGACCTGCTTGGAACATACCTGCACTTACTGTCATCTCCTATGGCAAACCATAATAATAGTAAAGATACAGTATACTAATAGTAAAGTTGTAGTAAAGATATTCGGCATTGGGCCACAAATCTTCAGGCTTGTACTTGTAGAAACGAGTGCTACCATATTTTTACTGTTACAGTCAGCAATAGAAGCTAGAGATAAATTACTACTGTTTGTCCACAGTCTGCTGATACTTTCACGTTGCTCTGTGGACATCCCTATATGAATGAACCCTTCTAACAGAAAGGGTTTGATACTTTGATGCAGCAGGCTGAATTTATATTCACGACACAATCATGTTAGATATGATAGTATCTAAAATATTTGGAGCTATACACAGTATAGATGATAGAAGTCTCAAGGTATATTCTGCCACTTTAAAGCATCTAAATTATATAAATAATCTTGTGGACATCTCTTACTCAAGTAAAAGAGTTAGACGAAAGACTAAAAAAGGCAGATTAAAAGAAGGTTATGAATATCAGACCCCTAGTCATCTGAACTAACACATTTTCATAGACTTGTTTTTTAAAACAGATTTAGAACAGTGGAAAATACTTCCCTATCCTGAGGTCTGTCATTGCAAATACAGTGTTAACATTTTTGTCAGAACCTAAAATATCGTGAGGACTTGAAACTAATATTTTATTTTTTACAATGAAAGGAAGCTCTGATATTATGTGTTGATTCTGGGGATTTTAAAAAACAAACAGAAAACTGTATACATATAATAAGGTGAAAAACTGTGTCACTATTAGCTTACATATAATAGGACCCTAAGGGACAGGTGTTCTGGGAGAACAGATATCCATTAGAACATGATTGAAGGTGGAGATTTTGAAATGTCGCCAGAACCCACAGATGGAAACTTTAAATAAATAAAAATCAACTTATAAGTAGCTAATATAAATAATGCAGGGAATGCATAATATGTTTTCGATTGTTCAAACCAGCAAACAAACATGCTTCTGCATTCTGAACAATTTGCAAGTGATGGAGTGGCTTTGCAATGAGGTTAGCTGAAAGGGAATTGGAGCCAGGCAGCCTCCTGGGCATTTGCAAAAGTAATGTCAGGACTCCAGTAAAGAGCAAAGACTTTCATTTGCAGAATTTTCTTTTGAACCATGCTTTTTTCCTCTCTGGTACTGTAACAAGAATTAATTTGGGGATGATCCATCTTAGATGAATCCTTTAGCCCATTTTGAAGGTAAATAAAGGGGAAAGGAGAGGGAGTGAATATAGAAGGACATTGCATGTATGAGTGTATGAAGTTATAAAAGGTTGGTAAAAAGAGTCATCCCAGGAACTGCTTCAGCTACAGAGTAGCACTAACTTTAGTCTTTTTAGAGAATCATCCTGAAGATACATATTTTTTATTCTGTTATCAGTATAATGCCCAGGTTGCTGGGCACGTACAGCACTAGCCTGGTGATTCACTGTTTTCAGCCAAGGACATTGTTTTTTAACAAAGGAAGTTTCACTGGCAGAGTACCATGAACAAAGACAGAGTCTCCTTTCGAGAGCAGCCCCTACAACGTACCGCTGAGTCACAGGTAACATCATCGCCTGCAGAGAACAGGGTGAGGGCTTTGCTAAGAAAAGTCACACATCAAAATAGTTTTGGGGATTGTTCATCGTAAGAATCCAACAGCAAAACTCAGGAGAATATTAATGTCAGAGCAACAACCAATATAGTTTTCCCTTAGAAAGAAAACACATACTAGCAGCTAGAGTTGATTTAATTGTGCTGATTGTGAAATAGAAAACCGTGAACTCATTAGCAAAAATGTCAAAATTGCCTGCTGTTCTGCTATATGAAGAGAAAGAATTTAGCATTGGACACCAAGGGCCGTGTGTGAGGACAGACAAAATTGTGGTTTTCCCAGCAAATACAACTACCCTTCTTTTGAACATCAGTGCAACTTCCTAGTCTTTGTGTAACCTTTTCCCACAAAAAAGAGATGATTTTCAAAAAAATTTCATAGTGAAATTATTAAATATTCCAGTAGCAGAAAAATGGTCTGACTATCTCTAATCATGTTACCTTCAAGTGGTCCATCTCTTAATTTTAGACCAGGGCCATGCCTGTTGCTGCCTTTAATTGTGAATCTAGTCCCGTAGCCCCTTGCACATGAAATCCTCCAAGCATTCCTGCACTAGCAACGTTTCCCATTAGCAAAACCTGGCATGCCCAAGCTTCATCAGCTTAACCCCTAACCAGGAGTGCCTTATGGGTTCACTAACAAATGTAATCTGCTTTCCTGGTGTGGACTGAATTCCTGAACCCTAGTTCTTTTCTTTCAGCTGCCATGCTCTGAAGCAGTAGCCCTACAGCAGCCCAGGTGACCTTTGCTGTCCCAGTGACCACAGGGCGTATTCTACCTCACCCTGTGTACGTACTTGTAGCCTGACCAAGTTCTTAACACGTAGCAGGCAATGCTAACCTTAATGGTGCTTCCAACTCTAATCCCAGTTTAAGCTGGTAACTTCTTTGCCTTCTGTCCCTATATGTAGTCAGGTAGGCTACCTTCATAGGAGATTCCTTCCCTGATTATAGTCTTTCCCTTTTTTTATAAACAGTATATCCATAGGAAGGCATAAATTAATTTGCGTAATAGCATTATGGTATTTCTGTACTATTTTCCATTCCCTTAATACCTTCCTTGCTTTTTTGCATCACAGCTGTGCGGTTATACATTACCAAGAAAATATCTATGTATGTTAAGTTTCAGCTCTCACATTCAGTAAAGTACTGAAATTAGAGAAACTGATTTAGAAATCCATGTTAATAAATAAATGTTTACTGATAAACATTTTGATAGGGTTTTGATGCAAGAGTGAAGTTACTGGCAAAAGTATGTCATAAACAAAAGAATTCACATTAATTAACAGAGAAGGGAGCAGACTTTGCATTTCCATATGTTAAAAACCAGTGCAAAATTAAGAAATTATTTGAAACAACGTGTAGCTCATTTGTGAAACCTCATATCTAGTGAATTTGTCTGGCTTTTTTTTTTTTAAAGATTTCCATATTACTGGGAAAAAAATTGCTCTGCATAACTGAACTAACTTGATTTAAAAAAAAGGCTATGCCTTTTTTTTTTTTTTTCCTATTTCTGGCAATTTGTCTGGTCTGTCAGTTTTGCCACCGTGTCCTATGCTGCTAGCTGCTCTCAAGAACATTCATGCTCTCTTTTATAAGGAATGTTTTAGCAAAGTACAGAATAGGAGTACCAGATAATTGTCTAGTTTTTGTTTTGTTTTGTTTTGAACACAGTTCTTACCACCACAACATTTCAGTATTCTTTATGAAAAACCTTGTTATACTTAAGCTTCCTTACGTGAGGGGAGGAGGATGTTGAGACCTCCCTTTGTGCTGCCCATCTATTATATTAGTAGCCAGACCGATATGTTCAAGAAAGCTTAAGGGCAAGACTGTCCTTTGTTACAACAATAATGGCTTTATTCTTTAGAAGTTAAGAATATTTTCATAAATTTTGCAGCAGTAGCTGCATTGCTACTGTTTCTTCACTCAAAGTGGTGGTTCTTGCACATTAAAAATGTTGTGTTCCTTCAGTGCTGTCATCTTACTGTTGCATTTGCATCTGTCTCTCCAACTAACCGTGGAGCTTAACTTCTCCAGCCACGTATTTACCTTATTTTCACGGTGATCTTCTACATTTTCTGTACTAAAACAATGCCATAAGGAAGAAAATGTTGATTACGTTGTTGATCAAATAGCATCGCAGTGGGAGCCAGCCAGCCAGCAGCACCAGCAGATAAAGCTTATTAGACATCTCTTCTTAAACAGTTTATATTCTTATACATGACATTTTGAATTTGCTAATAGGCCACATATTTATGCATTTCACACTCATTCATGCACACCAGTGCTACAAACACATGCTTTCGCACATAAATAGGATCATTATTTGGAGCTAATCCAGTTTACAGATATTCTCAGTTAAGCAACGGCAGATCT
The DNA here is from genome assembly GCF_047716275.1 of Strix uralensis. Taxonomy (NCBI): domain Eukaryota; kingdom Metazoa; phylum Chordata; class Aves; order Strigiformes; family Strigidae; genus Strix; species Strix uralensis. Next base: position 3,008,636 of record NC_133978.1, on the reverse strand, counting down.
AATTTGAATAGTCAAACTGGAAGCCTAACGCTTTCGTTAGCCTTTCATCAGTACTTTTTGGGTCCTGTTCAGAGTGTGAACTAATATAAGATTCCTACGATAACTCGGATCTTTCCTTCTACTTGTGCTATGTAGTTTTACAGGCAGGTAGCCCCAACCTCCATTTTATGGTTGCCTTTGCCATAATGTCACTTAATTATAAAACATCCCTTGGGGAAGTAGTTGTTGGGGTTTCCAAGAAAAGAAGTGAGACAGAGAAATGCTAAGGAAGGTATGTTTTTAAGGGCATTTGAAATGGGTGGAAAATAGGTGCCACTAAGAGAAATTCCTACATGGAAGTTTGAGTTCACCTCAGTGGATTTTGAAGTTCTGACTTTCCCAGGAAAAGTTGGCAGCCAAATCTGGGTTTGCTACCTGAATAAATGGGCACTCCTCCTTTGAGTATGATGCCATTACATTACTGAGTTTATTCTCTGTATATATTTCTGTCTGCACTTTAACAAAATTAATTCTTTTGAATGTTTTTATTTAATTTAGTCTGAGGTCCTGACTTTTCATGGTTGAAATCTTCAATGATTATTTCTGTGGATAGTAAGTCCTCCCTAACTTAAGAGTAAACTATTTCCACAGTAAGAATAAATAACACAAACACTGACCTTTCAGTCCCAAGCAGAGTGTCTGCTTAAAAACTTCACAGCTTCTTGCCTCAGTGCAGATTGACATTTGCAAGGTTGATAAGATGGTTATTTAGATGTAAATCAACATGGGAGAAAAAACAGTCTCAATAGTTACGATAGCAGAGTCCACTTTTTCTCTGTTTAATATAATATAATGGATAATATATCTCATGAGTTCACCATCAATGTGTAATTTAAATGATGGCTGCTGTTATGTATCAGTGTGGAGGTGTGGGAAGGGAGAGAGAGTTAAAATACTGAAAAATCTGCTGCATTTAATGAAGAGAAAAAAATGGCTATCGGGGAGTTTGCCAACTATGCCTTAAAGCATCTTTGCAACCAACTATCTGTGTTGATAGTATTTTAAGGATTGTAAGCAGGCCTTTGAATATGAGTCACTGTGAATTCTAATCAAGTTGTGCTAGCATCTGATACAGAAAATTGAGAAAAACAAAGGTGGTTTTTTTTTTTTATTAGCACTGCCCTTTGAAGACCCTGCATCTTTTTATACACTTTTCTGATAGCCGGAAGGGTCAGCAGTTTGCTCTGACCAGCCATAGCAACAAGTAAACTGCTTGCATTCCCTGTTCTCAGTTTAACCTAAGCTTCTTTCAAGCCTTCCACAAATCTCTGGAAATTTGTTCTTGGCGTAACCAGGATCACTGGTGCACACCTATCATGGTTTCAGTTTAACGGTAGTTTTAACCTAGGAGCAAGGCAGCTGAGGATCCAGAGAGCTTTTGCACATGGGCACAGCAGAAACCCTTGAGCAAAGTGGCAAAGTCTTGTATGACGTTGAGATGAGGAGAGGAACACGAGATCCCAACCTTCCGGACACTGCTGGTTCCCTGAGATGTGAACAAGTCTGGCATTTGTATCGAGACACACAACAATGCTGGCATAGGATTTGCTACTGAAAATATCAACGCTTAAGAGTGATGTTTAAGACTTCACGGTCACTGAAAGAGCCTTCAGCATCAAGACTTACAGTGCCAGTAGGAGAATCACAAGTCTGACTTCGACTCAACTCACAAGGTTGATGTGTTATGACAATGTGGCCCTACTGAACAGCCTTGTACTGTATTATTCTCCATCTTGCCATTAGTAGATCTTCTTTTTGGAGATACAGGCAGGTTGTTATGCCACAATTGCTGTTCTGGGCAGATAAAACTGTTTAGTTAGAGGCTTCCCAGCTTATTCTATGCTTCTGACACTCAAGGACCAGTGACTAATTCAGAGTGAGTGTTTCATTAAATGTGACTGTCTAGAAAATGATACTGACTGTGTAAGACCCACTGCTTCTGAATTCTTTATGTCACTGCAAATCCTGCTTTTGCAACCACAGTTTGTCTTCATTGATCTGCTCAACAAACTTTTAATCCTTACATGGATAGGGCTCAGAAAACGCATTCCTGGTATTCTGGTATTATATGTTCTTATGCACATGCAGACTAGTCTGTACTGGAAGTTGTCCCAAATCAAGCTGGATGAAGCCTTCAGACAGCTCCCTCTTCAAACTCTTTTGGAGCATCATTTTGGACTGCTTTCATGTTATTTGCTGCAGCGTGATGGTGTGTGTTCCAGGCTTTGTCCCTTCACAAAGTGAGTGATACCAGGCTCTGGCAAGGCCACTTTACATGTCCTTCCATAAGGACAGGTATTGAGGAGATCATACCCTAAGGTAATTCCGAAGGTAGCCCTGAACTTTTACCAGAAATGATCCATTACTTACTAGCCCTTTTCTTGAAACTACTGTTAATGACAGAAAAGAAGTGCCGTAAACTTAGTACATGTTAGGCCCTCCTCGGACATTCCCAAGCTTTTATTTATCCAGTCTGTCCCCTGTCCCTACCTCAACCCTGCAACTTTTTATTAAATTCTAGAAAAAGAGCCTTACAGAGTACATGTTTATTCATCTGCTTTAAAATTATTGGCAAGCCTCCATCCTAAATATCAAAGCAAAGCCAACACCATCTCCTTCAGTCTCTTGAGACCTGCAAGTCAGCAGAGTGAAACAGCCCACTGCCTTTTATTAGATTTTATGCACTTGACAGCCAAGTCAAATGCCAAGCTTGGGAGAGCAGTAATTCAATTCTTGACTGAGTAATACACCGAATGTGTCATTCCTGTCCTCCAGAGAAATGTTTGACCTCTCCGGTGAGGTCCATCTTAAAATAAGAGGTACCTCCTTGGCGGTCACTAGTTTTTCAGGGTAATGTTGGCAGTGTCTGAACCCTCCCTCCACCACTGTTTCATTTTCCAGAGTCTTCAGCAATATGGCTTAGGAACTGGGGAATAACTGAGAGTCCATATCTATGCTATCCCCAGCAAGAGAGTAGCCATATAGTCGCTATGAAGGCGTCTCATCAAGAAAGTAAAGAGAAAACTGATTTTAAAACATTTTATCACTTCTTTTTGTGGGAAAACTAGCCTTGAAGCAAGCTAATGTACTTAATTACTTCACTGTGGTTTTAAGAGTTGCTGCCCTAAACCCTTTTCCTCCACCTTGAGTTAGGTCGTCTTTAGTATATGCAGTAATTAATTGCCTTAAAGCATGAAAAGACTCTCTTCCTAGTCCACCCTGATGTACGGGGACAGTGCATGCCTGCCTTCACTTTCATGCTAAGCTTTTTGAACTTGAGCTAAAAGCTTAATCTTTCTAGTGTGCAGCAATTTGGTGAAACCTCCTTCATCCTTTGTGCAGAAAACAATGCTATGGAATGAGAGAGTTTCTTATTCTCCTGTGCTGCGTGGAGGATGGATCAACACACAGCCTTTAAAAGCAAGCAGAGCTCAGACAATTACATTGAGATTACAGGAAGATAACCATGAAGACCTGCTTCAGCCGCTAAACTTTGGTGGGCTGAAATAAAATAGATCTTAATCGTGCTTTTGCCATGCAAACTGCATCAAAGCCCCTGAAGTTGCTGCTTCCTTATTTTCAATGTACAAGTTGTTTTTACTATACCAATGTATTACTTTTGCAAGCAGAAACTAGTCTACATTGCCTTTGAATTTTAAACTCAACACAGCCTTTAATGATCAGGTTGTGGCATCAGGCTTCCTAATTAGAGTACATTCAAAGGTGCATCTTTATTATGGTGCAAACAGCCTTCAGAGGTGAATTGGACAGTACAGCAATCACAGAACTGCAAATGTGAGACACACATTATGTTCAGAAATTTGCTTGTTCTCCTGGTGATAATTTTCATGTGTACTTTTTTTTTTTTACTCTAAGTAAAATTTGAAAACAAGATTAATTTCTAACATCAGCATATTTTGCTTAAATGTACAATTCATGTTACAATGGGTGATACTGTCTTTAAAATATTAGCTTATTTCTAGTGGGAAAGTTCATAAATTTAATTTCACTGTCATGTAGGGTAAGAGTTTGGGGTCCAAACATGTGCCGACAGTTAGCCAATATATTTCATGAAGTTGGAATTTCCGCTCTCCTTTTTGGTAGTTTGGTAGTTACTCTCAGGATCAATGCAAGGTTCTCAAAGGGCACTAAATTCTACTGGGAGTGAGTCTATGCAGTGATGAAAAAAGCTTATCTTCTGCCTTTGAGTAACTAAATAAACACAACTAAACTGCAAAAGGTAACAATGCAACTGTTTTAAGAATCAACTAAGAGATGACCGAGACAATGTGCTGAAGTAGGATTAGTTAATTTCGGTACCGGTAAATTTATAAGTAAAACCAAACTATAATAATTCAGTTTCCATCCATATGGAAATTCCTCAAAATCTTTCATTTTGCATGTTAATAACGTAGTAGAAGGGGAGGTTTGCTGACAGCCTTGCAGCAAAGGGCATCCCTGTCAGCCTGGAGCCAAGTGCTGGAGAGATCTGGTTGAGCAGAAGCAGGGCTATAGATGTCTGCAGCTTAGAGGCACGGAGGGAGCTCATTCCACTCTTCCCTTGGCCTCCCACTCTTGTCAGCTGGGCTGCACTGCTCTGGCTGCAAGGAGGCAGAGGTTGCTCAATATTCAGGAGGAAAATGAGGAATGGATGTTAAGGGTGAGTGACTTACTAGGAAATTAATTTGTGACGGACATGAGAAGGGTGTGCACCGATCCAGCGGTGAGAGGTAGATCCTTGCGATGAGAGAAGTCAGGTCCAGCTCTGAATGATTGTGATTCAGAATGTTCCCTCGCTTTACATTGGATTGCAGCTGTGTTATGAGGTTACAGACCCATCAGATATCAAGTATTAGTCATATAATATTCACCTATAATAGACCTTGGGGTTTCTAAGGATCATATAATGTCCACTGAATATAAACCCATGGACTAACTCTACGGTACAAGCTCAGCTTCAGAGGTCAAAAACTGCTCAAGCTATGAAAGCAATCAATCTAGTTGTCCCCAAACTGTGTATTCATCATTTCAGAGCATCTCCTAAGCCATCTGCACCTAATCATTGTAAGAATATTTTCACTGTCTAAATTGTGATTGTCAATGGGAAACATTGACATGAAAGAGCTTAAGCCACCTGCTTAAAATGTGTAACTGCTTGCTGTTGTAAGCAGCTTGTTAAAACTGCGTTGCATGTCTTCCTCTAGGATTGAAATCAGGATTCAGCTAGGCGATTAGTTTTAAAGAGAAATAAGTTATCATGAAAAAACTATACAAGAAGAAAAATCTCCAATCTCTCATCTTCATTCTTTTTCCTGAAGAATACGTAATAGCAACCATTCCAACACAAAGACAAACTGAATATGCATGTCCTTAATTTAACATCTCGTTCAGCATGTCCTTCTCTCCTTTTCCCCTTCAGATTTCTCAGGAGCTTTTGAGATGTTAAAAGGCAAACTAGACCATAATAAGACATGAACAGAAAACACTTTAGAAAATACAATAGGTAAAGACAACATTGCTGTTGGAGGTGACAAAAAGCAATTGGAAAATTGTATTTTCCATGTATATGCTAGCCCTGTTGGAAGACTGTACTGTGATATATAGCACTGGTTTTAGGATAAACCATAATTTTATCTGAACGGATAAAGCTGATCTGCACCAATTGTAATTTCTTCTTACACGCTTGGGATGAAGGAAGGCAGGATCACTACTCAATTAAACAGTATAAAACCTCATAGGCATAAAAGCAGTCTTGCCCATCAGCCTCTCTGGGATATAGATTGCCAGCAATGCTGCTGTCATCATCTTAACCCTTGTGCTGGCTTCTTGCCTCTTTGCCATCTTCATGATTGTCCTTTCCTTCCCTGCCATCAGCTTCAGCAGGACCTCTGAGAAGACCTAAGTAAGGGTAGATACTTTAGATGATGACTGTTAAAAGGGGGAGACCATTGCAAAGGAAAGTAAATTAACTTTCTTAGAAGAGAGTTTAAAATAAATTGATTTACTGTTGTATTCTTACATTTTCTCAGTTTCACATAAAACAAGAGGTATTGTGTGTACTGAATTAGAACCAACACGACAGAACGGAGTTAATTGTAATTCCAGTGGGAGTGCAATTTATATTTCTAGTTCCCTTTTTCAAATGCAGGTGTAAATTTTGGTCAGTATCGTATTTAGAAAACTGCAACAGCAGGACTGGGCTTTCTTGCCCTTAGCAGGTTGTTTCAAGTGAATGTCTGCTGCTTTGGGGAGGTCTGAAAGCCAGCTGCATGGTTAGGCTGTGCCTCCCGTGCCTGGGAAGGTGGGTAGGAGCTGCTTGCTCTTGTGGCAGCAGGGGAAACAGCAGCTGAGCTCTGTGTGCCAATTTAAAAAATGAAGCAAAACCAGAATATAGCCAGAGGCTAAAATCAAGGTATGTGTAAATAATTCCAGCTTGGACAAAATAAAAAGGTTGTTCTGTTTACTTATCTTGATAGAAATGTTGCAAATTTAGTTTCAAGTGGTTTTATTTAATATGAAGTAGGTTTATACCACACTGTGGGCAGGCTGGTGTTTCCTGGTAATTCTGCTAGGTAAGGCCATCATGGTTGGCTTGCATCTCTTTTGCAGGCTCTGTTGTATTTAGGTTGACAATCTGTTTTGTTCTGCTCTTCCCAGTGACTTTCCTTTCTAAATAATTCCTCTTTATAAGACCCTTTAGTGAATGGAATGATTTTTCTTAGATCTTTGTTATTCTTGCAGTCTTTGCTCACAGGTTGTATTTTACAAATCTCTTAATATTGCTGTTATTCTTGAATATTCTTGTCTCTGCCTGCATGTGTAAATGCAGTGTCCAGAACTGGGCAGATTGCCTCACCGGGAAACACCAGTCCAGAACAGAACCAGAATTCCTTCCTGTTCCTCACAGACAACATTCAGTCGGGCTTCAGGATTACATTGCAGCGTTTAGCTGTGATCCTCTGCAGTCTCTGTAGTCTTTCTGTTCAGCGCTAAGCAAGTCCATCTCCATACTGTACTTGCACATTTGGCTACTTCTTACATGCATTACGTTGTACTTGTCCGTCTTCACTTGCCATCTGGTGCACAGGGTCTCCCACATGGTTTCTGGTTCTGGAAAATATCTAACATATTATGACAAAATAAGAACAGAAATCTGAATGAGTTAAATTCTTGTAAATTGTGAAATGCCTTCATTTGGGTGCCAGGTTTGTTCTCTCTCTTTCTGTTGATTTATGATAATGTTTTCTCTTAATTATCCTGTTTTCTGGTTGAAGAAAAATAGACTAAGAATGAGCACACACTCAAAAAAAAAAAAAAAAATCTCCTTCAGCAGAATTGATTTAAATATGCCTCAGCACTGTTAAAGCTCCTAAGAGCCACTTCACAGTACAGGCAGTTTCTTAAAGACATTGGGCCATTCCAGGTGCCAGTTTGGAGAGAAATGGGAAATTCCATTTCTGTTTGAAACCACGGTAAAATCAGCTGGGGTGAGTCCAGAGTCAGGCAGTCATCAAATTACCTTGCTTTTCTTCTGAGGTTAATATGAGGAAGTCTTTCAAAGAACAAAGTAGGGCTGATTATAAGGGTGCATATGTGCTACATTTGTAGCACTTGCAATGAGCAGCTGTTTTTTTAAAGCAATGTATGCTAATTACAGAAATGGACTTGGAGGGAAAAAAGGAAAAAAAAAAAAATAAGGTGACTGTTCAGTAAAAATCCCACCCTTAGAACAAATAAAAAGTGAGGAACAGCTAAGGATTATGTTGGAAGAGAAAAGAGGGGGAAAAGATGGTGAAAAAGCTGAATATGAATCAAAAGTGTCATTGCAATGGGGAAAAAAATAAAGGCAAGCATAATCCTGATGTATGAATGGAGCATAGCCTCCAACAGGGACCTGATCTGGGCAGTGCATTCCAGGAAGGTTGTGGGCCAGCTGGGGGGAGTCAGAAGAGAACAGTCCAATCAACCATAGGTCTAGAAAATACGCCCTGCAGTGATAAATTGGTATTAGTTAGTATGAATAAGAAAGAAGGGAAATTTGAAAACAGTCTTCCACTACATGAAAGGCTACTTCAAAGAAGATACTTATTCTTTTTATCCATAATGGGTGCCATAAAATTAATTGGTGTAAATTGCAATAAGGAAGATTCATATTAGAAGTTTGGGGAGACAGGGCATTAATAGTTCCAGTAGTGAATAAATTGCCTGAGACCAGTGTAGAATATCCCAAATTGTGGATATACTTAAATATCTCTCCAAAGACTTAAACATGGATCAGGAATGAAGGAAAGATCTGATTGTGTCTTGGAGCAGGAAATAGACTTGATGACCTGTTGAAGTTCCAAGCAACCTGGTGATTGATCTGAGATGACTAAAGTAGAGCCTTGACCCTGCTTTTGTCTTAACATATCCAAACCAGCACTGAGCATAGAGAGGAAAAGAGTATCTGTGTGGCTGAGAGGAAAAAAAGCTGATGCTGCCCAAAAGAACAGTTGAAGTGAAAGGTGGGCAGACAAATGGATACCAATACTGCAGTGTTTGGATAAGCTGAGATTTTCTTCATGCTTTACCCCCTGCGGGGACATCACCAGGTTGTACACACAGGTACCCATACAATTTTTAATACATATATGCAGAGATTTTGCTTTCAATTGTAAATCATAGTGTATGAAGACAGAAGTTCATTTTGCTCTAGTTTTAGGATAGTAACACTGTAGGTGGGGAGGGAGCGAAGTCTCCCCCTGTTCCCATTGAGTTAACTGATATTTTCCAGGTTTTTATTTCTATTTTTAGGAGCATAATGGCTATGCTTACCAGGATCTTCTCAATGTACTTCCTAATGAAAGAAAGAAAGTAGATTTTGGATTGGTTTTAGAAATCTTTGGATTGAATGTTTCTATTTTTGAGTGACTTGCCTCCCTCCCTATATACTAACAGTAGATTCACAGAAGCCTTTCTAATTTGCCAGTGGCCTAAGTAGCCAAATTGGTTTTTGCTGCTAGGCAATTTTATTGCTATAGTACCTTTTTTACCAAATTTTCTGCATAACCAGATGTGCAAAAAATTTGAAAGATCATGAAATGGAGCAAATAGCTCTGAGTTTTGCCAGCTGCTACTTTTGCTCTGTAAGAGGAGCTCTGTAGCAGGGACATCTTCCAGATGAGTAAGCCTGGGAGGGGTTGGGAAGAAGGCACAAGCACTTGTGACTTGGGCATCAAACTTTTTTGCAGCTCTCTAAGCAAATCACTTAGAGTAGAAAGTATGTTGCAAACAGCAATAGCAGCTGCCAAAAATACCGACCCATCAAGAAGAAGATAAAGATCAGGATGGAGTTCACTTCTTGGGATGCTGAGCACAGACATGGTCTGAAAAGTGTTAACTTTGGGGAAGAAGAAGTATGGCTACGCATGTTGCAGTGGGAAGGCTCATGTGCTGTAGAGTGTGCCTGATGGCTTTCTAGCTGGCACTGCAGAGGTCCTCACTTCTCTACTGATCTTATTTTTTTCAATTATTTTGTTTGCTTGTTTTCTGTTCTTCAGAGTTATCATCCTGATCATGCATAAATTTAAGTAATTGTTTTTATTAACAGGTAGAAATCCTAAATTGGCATATGCTCACTCTTGCTATCAGAGTCTTTCCCTTCTCTTCTTCCCAAATAGTGCATTCACAAGATAACATCTACAGTATCTGTCTGAGAGCATCAAGGCAGATGAGGTAAAGCCTGTGAGCTCGCAGTGTCTTCAGCTGCAAGCACCTATAGTGATAGTGTTTTGTAACAAGCCATAACTGCATCTAGGCTTGTGGTTTTGCACAAAATTGTGTCTTTGTTTGAGACGTATCCTTTTGTATTTACTTCTTTGTTTAAAATGAAAACTTCTGTGGCATGAAATGCAGGAATGAATTTCAGCACAGCTTTTGGATTACTTCCAGAGGAGCAAACCATAAGGAAATAGTTTCTTTAAAGATTCCAGCTTCTCTTAGTTTGTATTCAATTACATGGTTATTTTCCAGTGGGAGAGACAGGATAGTTAGTTCTCTCTGCTGCTTGTCTGGCCGCTTTCCTTAATCCGCTTGTAGAGGGCGCTTTAATTCTACTTAGGCTTAGGTTTGTTTTGTTGAAGCTGTCTGCCTGGGGTAGGGAGTTACTGGCTCACACCTGAGCAAAAGATTTTTGTCTGCAAGCATGTAATTGAGATTATACACCATCAGAGGCATTCTTCATTGTACCTCTACTATATCCTCTCCCCTTCCAGTTTACAATAACGGTGCAACTTCACTGGGGGGAAAGGCAGGGTGCTACTCCTGCACCTCCTCATGATTTCCAGATTTAGATGTGCATTTCATCTCATTAACAGTGCTGCACTTGTTTTAAGAATGCAACCTGTACGGGATTTAGATTACATCTGAGACATGCTATGCCTGTAATGATAGAGTCCGACTGGGATTCATTAGTCAGGACGACACTGGCCTTCCTGCTCAAGCAGATGATTCAACCTCTCATCTGGTTCTTATTCTCTGTGGTTGGGAGGTAAGAAATTCTCAAGCTGTTTGAAAAATGGACTTCAATTTCATCTTTTTGAAGAGCACTTACATGCAACTGAGAAATCAGTATAAAGGCTGCAAAGTAAAAGAAGGAGCAACCTTCTGCCAAATGGACGTACAATCCAGTTGATGTTAAGAGTGCAATGTAGCCTTTTTTAGCTTAAAAGAATAAAAATACTGCTTCTGAAAGATCCTGAAGTAGCAGTGCTTTCATCCTCAAAAAACACAGAGTATACTCCTTAACGATGTGCACTGTCATTCTGTGGGTGGATGCAGCTGTAGGCATCTTTACTGACTGATAGAGATGTAACAATATTTATGATCTGCCCAGGGCCATTTTCATCCAAAGCTACTACTCCAAGGCCTTGCCACACATCTGTTTCTTCTTCTTGCTCCTTTTTGAGCTCACTTTTTGAATCATGGTATGCTCTTACTGTTCATTCTTGTTTGCACCTATCTTTTATTTTCACTTTTGACTTCTCCTCACTTTCTTGCTCTGCGTTACCATTTATTCCTGCAGAAGGGAGAAGTTCACAGATAGAGCACCATTACCAAAGGTGTATTTCTCCCAGGAGAAAAGAGGTTCCTCCAGGCTCCATCAGTAGTACAACATGCTGCTGTCCCCACCTCACTGTGACATATAGATATCTATATAATGGATGATAGCAAAATTGTTTAGTTGCATTCTGCTAAAAGTGCACAAATAACATTTTCCCAATTTTTCATTCCTATAGGCTCTCACTCTGTGACCTGCAGCAAACTCTGCTGGAGCATGAAGAAGGCTCAGAAGTTCATGTAAGTGTATATCTTCACAAATGTGAATTGCAAAAGCAACCGCTAGCTCTGTAGTCCTTTTCAATATAAGGGAATTAATACAACAAGGAGCACTGATGGAAAAGGGATGAGAAGACTGTAGGGGCAGGAAAAAGATAAAAATTCACAAACAAGGTCAAAAACATGCAGCAGTTAAGAGTAAATTGTCAATGTCTGACTTCTTGGGAGCAGTGACAATTTATAAAGGCAGTGAATCACCCAGGAGTCTAGAAAGAGTGACAATGCATTGCTGACTTGCTGTTCTCAGTTTCTCTGTGGTTTTTTGGAGGGGGTTTGCATTCAGCAAGTGTCAGGGCACAGCAAGGACCGGTGGCTCGCCGAGGGGGCCAGGGCAGCTCACTGTTCCCCACCCCAGAGGCTGTAGGCCATGGGCCTTTGAGTGTATTAGTACCCTCAGAGCACTGGCATCACATTTTAGCACACAAATTTTCAAGCATTATTTTGTTGCGCTCTCACTTCCTGGTGTTTTTAGACGCGTTTGCAAATCTGGGGGCTGACAGGGTCCATCTGTCAGAGAAGGGGAAGAGCATCTTCTGTCACAGGCTTGCCAAGCTGGTGAAAAGGGCTTTAAACTAAAGTTGCTGGAGGAAGGGAATCTCAGTCCATCCCACTGCTACCAGTTTGATGTCAGTGCCAGCAACAGATACCCAAGAACCTGGAGAGGGGTCGCAAGTCAGTGGGAGAGCAGCTGAAGAGCAGCACAAAGTAATTCTGGTAAGTCAGCTTCACTGGGGGCCCAGCTTAAATGCCTCTATGCAAACACTTGGAGCATGGGGAGTAAAGAGGAGGTAGAAACATGCACATGCCTGCAGGGCTGTGATCTTATTGGCACCACAGAGAGATGGTGGGATGACTTCTGTGACTGGAGTGTTGGAATGGAATGGTACAGGCTCTTTAGGAAGGACAGGCAAGGGAGACAAAGATGGGGGGTTGCCCTCTCTGTCAGTGACCAGCTGGAGTGCAGGGAGCTCTGCCTGGGGATGGGTGAGGAGCCAACCGAGAGCCTGTGGGTCAGGACTAAAGGGAAGGCAGGGACAGGGGACATTATAAGGGAAGGCTGCCACAGGGGTCCCCAGGCGGGGACTGGGAGAATGAACTGCCCCCCTTTGGAGATGAAGTTCAAGACCATCTAAGGAACTTGAAGGTGCACAAGTCCATGGGACCTGATGAGATGGATCCGCAGGTCCTGAGGGGACTGGCAGATGAAGTGGCTCAACCACTATCCATCATGTTCAAGAAGTCGTGGCAGTCCAGTCAAGTTTCTGCTGACTTGAAACGGAGAAATATAACCCCCATTTTTAAAAAGGGAAAAAAGGAAGACCCAGGGAACTACGGGCCAGTCAGTCTCTCCTCTGTGCCCAGCAAGGTCATGGAGCAGATCCTCCTGGAAACTCTGCTGGGGCACATGGAAAATAAGGAGGTGATTGGTGACAGCCAACATGGCTTCACTAAGGGCAAATCGTGCCTGATGAATTTGGTGGCCTTCTACAACGGGGTTACAGCACTGGTGGGTAAGGGAAGAGCAACTGACGCCATCTCCTGGACTGGTGCAAAGCATTTGGCACTGTCCCCCATGACATCCTTGTTTCTAAATTGGAGAGACATGGATTTGACTGATGGAGCACTCAGTGGAGAAGGAATTGGCTGGATGGTCGCACTCAAAGAGTTGCGGTCAACGGCTCGATGTCCTAGTGGAGAGCAGTGACGAGTGGCGTCCTCAGGGGTGGGTGTTGGGACCAGCGCTGTTTAACATCTTTGTTGGTGACACGGACAGTGGGACTGAGTGCACCCTCAGCAAGTTCACCAGCAACACCAGGCTGTGTAGTGCAGCTGACACACTGAGGAAAGGGATGTGCCATCCAGAGGGACCTGGACAGGATGGAGAGGTGGGTCTGTGCAAATGTCATGGAGTTCCACAAGGCCAAGTGCAAGGTCCTGCACATGGGTCGGGGCAATCCCAAGCAAAATCCAGGCTGGGCGAGGAGTGGATGGAGAGCAGCCCTGCGGAGAAGGACTTGGGGATATTAGTGGATGGAAAACTGACTGTGAGCCAGCAATGTGCGCTCGCAGCCCAGGGAGCCAGCCGTGCCCTGGGCTGCATCAAGAGAAGTGTGGCCGAGGGAGGGGATTCTCCCCCTCTGCTCTGCTCTCGTGAGACCCCCCCTGCAGTGGTGTGTCCAGCTCTGGGGGCACCAACATCAGAAGGACACGGACCTGCTTGAGCGGGTCCAGAGGAGGCCACGAAGATGCTCAGGGGGCTGGAGCACCTGCCCTTTGAGGACAGGCTGAGAGAGTTGGGGGTGTTCAGCCTGGAGAAGAGAAGGCTGCAGGGAGACCTTATAGAGGCTGTAGGAGTCTGGGCCATGCTGGGAGAAAGTTAGTGCAGACAGAAGAATGCAAGGACGAAGACAAGGCCAGCAAAATAAGGCTGGCAAAAAGACACAAGATAGCAGATAAGTGAGAAACACCTATGGTCAGCAAAAGCACACAAGTCTGAGCAAAACAGGGTATGAGATAAGGGAGTTTTGGCAAGTTTTGGGCTTTACGTGCTAATTGCAATTAACCAATGCAAATGCTTGTAGAGGCGCGTGAACAGCGCGTGTAGATGACCTGTAGCCTATTAGAAGATAGATGAGTGCGTGTACGGAACTTAGTAGAATATAAATGTAACCAGAAAAGGAATAATAAAAAAAAGATGGACGACCTGATCATCACATTGGTGTTGCATCGTTTCTGTTCCCGCACGGAGAAATAAGGACCCCGGCTAATGGTGACCCCGACAAGAGGCCTTGCAGGACTTAAAGGGGCTACAGGAAAGCTGGGGAGGGACTCTTGATCAGGGGGTGTAGCGATAGGAGGAGGGGTAACGGTTTTAAACTGAGAGAGGGGAGATTTAGATTAGATGTAAGGAAGAAATTCTTCCCTGTGAGGGTGGTGAGGCCCTGGCACAGGTTGCCCAGAGAAGCTGTGGCTGCCCCCTCCCTGGAAGGGTTCAAGGCCAGGTTGGACGGGGCTTTGGGCAACCTGGGCTAGTGGAAGGTGTCCCTGCCCATGGCAGGGGGGTGGGACTGGACGATCTTTAAGGTCTGTTCCAACCCAAACCACTCTATAATTCTATGATCTGTTCTGCATTCTGAAAATAAACATGGCATTAACTTAAGGTGTGGACAGCTGTGCCTGTGGTAATTGCCTATCCAATTTCAGAATTGCACAAGGTTTATAAAGCTGTAAGAAGTTGCTAAAGCATAGCTGAAATTATATAATCATATGGGCTGGTGCTGTATTGATTGATACTCTTATGTGCAAGATAAGACAGAATATACTGTATCTACTGTAATGCTTTTTTCTGATTTGCCTAATTTAAGTTTTATCCCAGATTTTACATATTCTGTCAGTAATGAGTTAATTGTATATGCCACAGTCAAATGTATAATGAAGTTACTAGCAGTATGCCTGATTCTGCATCTACTACATGCATGAAAACCAAAGAGGAATTATCTAAAATGCTACTGTCTGCTCTAGGTCCTGTCTGTTTTGGTATTAACTTGAGCATTAAAGTTATACTGTTGTATATTGGGTAAACAGTCAGCTTTACTCAACTGTATTTTTCCTTTTTCTTGGCTTAATGTGACTTGCCATGGGGGGAAAAAAAGAAAGTCTTGTTTGCCCATGAGTGCCATGGAATTCAGATGGCCTGCTGCATGTTTTAGCTTAGGTGTAAGAAAGTGATTTCTGTTTGAAAAAAAGTAAATCACATGGGAAGCACACTGCTGTAAAGTCTGTCAGTGCAATCTGCCAGAAAGCATGGGATTTGGGCTTGGAAAAATCCTATTGCAGTAATCCATTAATCCATAGAATTACCTGGAAGGTTTTCAATACAAGGAAGTAATTAGACGAGATCTCAATTTTTAAATTTGTGTTTAACATTTATGGCTGTTTCTGGTACTTTATTTTCTTTTATTCACTGCCCTCTAGAGGTCTTGCAAATGAAATTAGACTAAGGGAAAATAAGGTTGCAGCAATGCCTGTCTCTGGCTGGTGATGCTATGCACTGGCTTATACAATGTTTTAAAATAATTGCATAGATGCTCCTAGAGCTAAATGCTGTTTTCCATGCTCACTAGGAAGGGAAAAAATATTTGCGGTGGGAGAAGTTCAGGTTTCAATATAGTGAACTGGCAGTGGCCAGCTTTTATGAGTACAAAACCAACTATATGACATTCCTCTATAAGAACCTCCCTGCTTTATTATGGGTGATAAGATTTATGGCATAAAGTTATCAGTGCATCAAATGTTTGTCCATTTATCCCTTTTTAATATGTTCTTGTTAAAAACATTTTCAGGGAGAGATTATCTTTATAGATTAACTGCAAAAATGCTTCTGAACCTAAAAGTTTTGCCCTTAGTAGCAGAACGGGTGAGGCCCAGTATGTCTATGGGTTTGTGTCTCCTGGTTGGGCTCTGGGTGCCCTCGTGAGGCATTTCCCTCTCCTGGGGAGTCAGAATGACTGTTTCTTTGATGGACTTTCTTTATATTTACCAAACATGAAGTGTAACCTGCAGCATATCCCCTTGCAGGGGTGTTCAGGAATTGCTCTGCTCTATCTGGCTGCCTGCTTTCATGAAGTGATTTGCATCTTAATAGCTTTGATAGTGCTATCAAAGGGTTTTTTTGGGAAGGACAAAAAGGCAATGTGGCATGGTAGGGTAATGTGAACCTCACTTCTTGGATAAACCCAACTGAAAATAGAAATGTCTTTAAAATATGGCAAGACTTCGGTTCAAGCTTTGCTGCACTGATGCTTGGTATCAATCTGAGAAATTAATATAAATTAATATTTATTTCTTTCACCCTTTATTCACTGGCAGTTGCCGTGTATCACTCAGCAGAGATGCCTGCAGTCCACTGCTTAGCCAGTTCTGGGCTTTGTGTTTTATTGAGGAAAACTGTTCTCTACTTCTCCAAGTGTGCTTCTGTGAGATGTTTTTCAAGACATTGTGTTTTATCTTTAAATGAAGCAAATTAGAGTTGGTTGGAGCAACCTCGGTGTCTTCCACTGGCCAAGGAAGGCCAGCCCCAGGGGAGAGCAGCCTTTGGCAGGGCCCTGCCCCAGCACAGGGGATGCTACTGTGATGACCAGTGAGGAACCTGCTGGGGGATTTTTTTCCATGGACTAAAGTGTGCTGTAGGTTCAAACAGTTAGGGCTGGGGACATGACATCTACCCAATATGTACAAGAGGTTTCATACAGACTGGCTCTACTGTGGTCCTCTGAAGCGTTTGGTCCTCAGCAGCTGAAACAGTCACAGCATTTCTGGATTTCATAGTTTTATCCTCCAGGAATCCAGTTTTTCTGCTCCCAGACCTCTCTGTGGTGCACACCAGTGTACTGTAAAGTGGGGACAATGAGGACAGCCACTTCAGAAGTGCATGTCTGACCTGAACTGTAGTACTCTTATAGAGACCCCCTTGATGTATCAGTATCTCTGTCCTCAACAGAAAAATAAGATTAAGATTAATCGTGGATCTCTGATGCAGTAATTATGTAGCCTCTGTAGATTTATATATGATACTTATCTCCATGATTTGTCTCTGTGTACATCCATAAGTTTATTTTCCCTGTTCAAGATACAGTTATAGATAGTTTTATAGACTTTGCAATTCAAGCTGTAGTTGAATTGTATCTCAGCACTGGGCCATTCCTCCCCAAAGTGAATTTGTTCCTAAATTATACCCCCTAAAGGAGAGAAATCTTGTCAGCTATCACGGTTGTGTAGTGGCATAGGTAAAGCCACAGAAATCACTAGAGCTGGCTCTGTTCACCATTGCTTGCTGCCTAAGTGGGCACCCACTAATAGTTAGCAATTTTTGAAACTTAGCTGTGGCTGATGGAAAATGAATTTAGAGAGATCTGCAGCTTTGCATTCTTCTTCTTAATTTTCCAATTGATTGGGGATTTGGTGTATCACAGAGAAATTAGTCTTTCTTGGTATCAACGTCTTGAAGTGCAAATAAGCCACTGCAAATTGTCACTTGCAGCCAAATGTTTTAGTATCAATGAGATTTGTGAGATTTAAACAAGAAGGAGCACTGAAGCATTTGCTGCCTTACAGGAGGTTATGGTCACAGAAATTTAATTGTAAGGGAAGTGTAAAATACTTAGGGGGAATTACTCCAAGTAACTATAGGTTATAATAGTATGAAAAAATACAAAGGTCAGATGGGTACATTTGGGATGCAGGCAGATACAGGAGAGAGGTCTGTGCTCATGAGTTGTAGACCCTTTGGGAGAATAGGAAAAGAATTTTCCTTCCTTTCTTCAGTGTCTTCCCATATGCCAGGTATTTTCCTTAGCAGCTACTGTTGGAAGATGCTCGACTGGCATACTGTTCTCTCAGCTTCTTGGTTGCTCCTCTGCCTGACCCCGTTCACTGACAGCACCAGGGAAGATCAGCTCCCAAATTCTGGTACTGCTTTATGGTGCCTTCGAGAAGCCCCATTTGCATGCCTGGGCTTCCCACTGTCAGTTGGGAATGTGCTGTCTTCATCCAAATGATGACCATCCCAATATCTGTCAAAAAATGTCTTGGGTTTTTTAGTGCTGCACTAATGTAGTCAGGTTTTCCAAGGGCAAATGTTGAGAAGTGGATAATGTTGTTATGTGTTAGCATCAAGCTGAAAGGGTCTACCAATAACACATCGACTGTAAGCCAGAGCAGGACAAAACAGCTAGTATCTGTTAATTGCAATCTATTTGATTTTTGGATCAGAACTTATTTTTGCAAGTAACAGAGGAAGGTCTAATTTTGTTCTCATTTTCCCCAGGTAATTGTCTCACTTGAGGTATGTTTCCCACAAACACATTGCTCTTAACATTAACTATACCTTCAGATGGCTTTCCTATACAATTTCTCTGCATGCCTATATGTAATGACAGGGTAGTATAAATCCTAATGTTTTCATTAAAAGGTAAAACAGAGGTAGATTAAAAGCAGTTACTCTTTGCTGATCACTCAGCTCATGAAGACCTTCACCACGCAGCTGCAAAGTAGCAACTGTCTGTCTGTGGGCCGTTTTCTGTCAGTGGGGCCATTACAAAACCATTGCTGTAGTTGCAAGAAGCTGATACCTTGTCAGTAGTGTCCCAACACTGCCTATTTGTGTGTTACATGTGTACATCTGCCCTCGCAGATACTGACTGTGCAAGTGCCTGTAAGAGAGAAAAGGATGTTGCTGTGTGCCTTGACAGAATATAATAGATGCCTTGGAATGGCACATAGTATCTGTCTTCATTTATCAGTTTCTTGACATACACTCATATAGGATTTGCAAAAGAAAGTGTCATGATTTCATATGTATGTATTTATGTCTTGAAATAAAATGCATTCAGAAAATACAGTTCTCCTAAATTCCTAACTTCTTGGAACTGTAATGCCTTACTAGTCTTTGTTTAATACAAAAACAGAGTGCTCAATAGCTCCAGCAGTGCCTAGCTCACTTGGCCATTGATGCTTGTTTTGTTTTGTTTTGTAATTGCTGCTTAAGACTCTAATTAATACGTAAATATTCAATTAGCCACGTCTCAGTTGAGGTTATTCAGGATGCTTAGCAGAGGGGTGGTCTCCCTGTGATAGCCAAAAATAGCATCCCGGCAGGTGTGACCACAGCCTAGATTAACAGGTTCAGCTATTTGGGTACGGAGCGATGGCAGGTATCAGGACATTTGCTTGGGCTCTCATTTATTCTCAGCAGTTGTATAGTCAGAAATAAAAAAAGCTCCCAGTACTGGAGCTTAAATATAATGAGATTATATCTGAATAGCCTGTTTCTCTTTCATTACCATTTTAAAGGTCTGTTTTTCTATCAGTTCTCTTTGATTGGTTATTAAAAATGCTACTGGATTGTTTACCTTGATGGAGACCAAGAATCCTTAGACTACTTGAATGGCTCACGTATTCAGAGCAATTTCTCAGAGCTGAATATTGGCTGAATTGATATGTCTAGAATCAAAGAGAGTTTTATTTTTTACCTAAATGGGAGTAGAATTCCAGCAAGGTTGATTTTCTTACAAGTTAGCTTTTCTGCTCCCTGATTTAGTCCTTCCTTTGTGTGTGGCTCCAATGAATGCAGCCCTCACAGATTTCTCTCCCCAGTTGCTGTTCCCGTGTTCAGAGCCTTGGCTGTGATTGCCAACAAAATTGTCACTACTTGCAACATTGGTAACTTTTATGGTCATTAACAATTCAGTGGAGATTGTCAAACTGGAACTGGGTATTTGCTGCAATTTGGGAATCTTTAAATGGTCCCTACTCTGGGAGAAGGGACCTGGATGCACGTTTTCCCTGCTTTTAGTACCCCCGGCAGCAGCTCAGAGTGCTTCAGTTGCATTTGGCAGAGTTTTGGTAAGAAGGATCAGCATTTGAATAGCGCAGCGCATCATTCCTGCCCACTTTCATGTGATCATGTGCAAATGTTTGGGATTGGGTTTTTTTGTTTTGTTTGGATGTTTTTTTTTTAAGGAAAGGCTTTAATTTTTAATGCTGTAGGAATTTATCAGGAACCTCCATGCTCCCAGGGTTCATGCATGCATGATGCAGCAGCCTCACCGATGCTCCCAGAGACAGACCAGCACATACACGGTCGAGGTGCTTCGAGGGGAAGTTCTGCAGAGCCCAGGAGGCTGTTGGCCAGCAGCAGCCTGTCCGTACGCTCCCTGCTCTCAGCTCAGTTGTCTCCAAAGCCCCAAAGTGCTGTTAGACACTGTTGCACGTGGCAGAGAGCCCAACCTACCTCGTTGCGTGACAGTGGTTCTTTTGCTGTGGGTAACTGAAGATCAGAGTTTCTTTCTCCGGAGAGGCATGATACTTATTAGCAGCAAAGCAGCAAGGTGAGAGTTTCTAGCTCCTGTTGAGCTCAGAAACAAATCCTGCTGGGTTTTGGCCAATTTAGGGACTGCATGGTTTTGGAGACTCGGGCCTTGTGGCATCCATCCCTTGTTCCTGCGTGCTCTCAACAGCAATAGCTCTGAAGGGGCTGTGCAGTGCAGCAGGCTTAGCAGGAAATGAGAGACACCTGGGTGAAACCTGTGAGGTCGTCTTCAATTACAAGACAGAGTCAGTAATATCTCTAGGATGAAAATGTCACAGATGTTTCCAGATCCATAGTTTACTTGGACAATTCATTCTGCAACCTTTTTCTTCAGGTGCTGCTAGCTGCAAATATTCAGGCCAGCCTCAAATGTGAAAGTGTGCAGAAAACCCAGGCTGTGCTGAGCTGCAGATGCTCAGCGTTTTAGTTTGGGGATGGATATTTTCATAACTCTGCAAAGTTATTACTCAGGCTAAATGGCTGTTAGGTGAAGCAGGTAGCTTAGAAGGGAAACAGCCATCTGCTGCTGTATTTCTGTCCATTGTCTTAGCAGTGTTAGAGTCTCCTGCACCAAGAAAATTACCTGTGGTACACAGTAGTAACACCAGGTTATCCTCAGGTGGCAACATAAATTTGGAAGTAGAATGTGACAGAAGCTGCTCCATTCAGGAGTTCTCCATTAATGCCTATTTGTAGAAAATGTTATAGAAACAGCATGGAGCATTCAGAAATTTAAGAAAGCATGTCGTTTGAAGGCATAAATCAGGCATATAATCGTTTACTTTCATGACATGAAAAATACGTGCAACGCTGAACAACCATTACTTAAAAGCATTCCATATTAAATTGAAATGGAAAGATGTTGCCATGTCCTCACTGAAGCTCAGTGACATGCTTTTGGTGGTGGTAGTCTACAAATACAGTTTAAGTCTTGGTGTAGAAAAGAGGACTGGGCCGAGAGGGCAAGGTCTCAAGTACTGTTCTGCTGCTAGTTAGATGCTGAAGATTCACACAGCTGAGGACAGGGAAGGTATGAGGACAGATTGCTGGCGTTAAAAGAACAGTAAAATGAAATTAAGCCTACATTTGAGTGGAAATCAGAGGAGTGCATTTACGTAATGAGAAACGGTGGTGTGCTCTGGCTGCACCATTTTGCAGGAACAGATGGGTTGGGGTGTGTGAAAAGTCCAGTGCGATGTGCAGAGCTACCAGGGTTTCTCCTTTGTTATTTGCACATGATGCACAGAGCAGCGCTCATACAACCATTTCAGCAGCCTCATATCCAGATAAATCAGAGAGCGTGACTGATTGGTGATAGAGTGCTCTTTGCTCTGCTGGCAGTTACAGGAACAAGGACTGGCAAATGGAGCAGTTGGAGGATGAATTCATCCAAGGTCTTTATCAGCTGTTCCTGTCTGTGGCTCCTCTGCAAGTGAGATCCTCCTGCTCACCTCCCCACCCAGATCCTCAGTGCACTGCCAGGAGGGCCTGAGGACCCCAAAATCTTTCCACAGGTGCCTCTGAGGCAGCCCATTTTACTCTCCTGCTACAGTTCATGAACATCAAGACTATTCTTCTATCCACCCTACAGCGTCTTTGAATTTCCTTCAAAGCCTGGAAGGGTGAGCACACAATTGTCTTCGTGTTACTGGGAAGCTGTGGAAGATAAGGTGTTCAGAGATTTAGACTAGCAAGAGGCTTTTACTGCATATCAATTTGTCTAAACACGTCTCCAGAGATGAGTAGTGATCAAATACACAAAGCAATGTTTTCTGCAGACTGTCCCAAATCAAGGGATAGGGATGGAAGAGACAAGTACTGAGATAAGATACGTGTTTTCTAGGTTTCTTGCTGTGTGCTTTGGCAGTTGAGACCAACTGCTTTGGCAGCTGAGACAACTGCTTTGGCAGTTGTTTTCTCTGAATTTTGGAATCTCAAGTTTAAGCAGAGAAATAGCAAAAGTTGATTTTTAAGGAGAAGCTTTAAAAAAGAATGGGACAAATTCAGAGTGTTGTGGAGATTATAGTCCTGTCCATTTTATTTCATTTTGCTATTTAGAGTTCCTTCTCGGTGTGTGTGTATATATATATATGAACAGGTGAGATGCTACAAGCATATGGCCCAAGGAAGAATGGTATTAGGTATAAAAATGCATACGCTGAACTAGCTTTCTTTTCTATACACCTTTTGCCACCTTTTGTTTTACAGATCTGTTTTAGTGGCCTAACATATAGTGTTACGACTATTCCAACTTAGATTTCTCCAGCAAAGTCAAAAAGAATTTGAATGTGAATGTTCATGCTTGGGGGAGAATCTGAGAAGTCTTAAGCATTCCGATTTTGTAGGCAGAAGTATCTGGAAGAAGTTAAAGTTCCATCAGCTTAGTCTGTCTTCTGAACTTCATCAAATCAAAGTCTTGAAAGTTTTCTTTGAATGAAGATGGAAAAGACAGTGCTGGAAGGCAGGAAGCCTGTGATGCGAGATAAAAAGCAGCAGCATGAGTAGGGAAGTTTGTATATTGGTTCCATGCTTATTACTGGGTTTATGCTGTTGACTGTATTTAGCTTGTTTAATTACCAGTATAAACAAAGCCATGGGATAATGATAGCATTCTTAGATGTTGATTAAGGAATAGTCTTTGTCAGATCTTTTAATGTAGTGAGACAGTGACATCACAAATAATCTATTCCCCATTTGAAGAAAATCTGCACAGAACAGGGGTAGGAGGTGTCAGCGAGTCTGGTTATCTCTGACTGTTACAGCAATTCCTAATAAACCTGTGGGACTGACTAAGTGGTAGCGTTATTTCAGCCCAACCCATCCTCCTGTTTCGGTTGGTTTGCTGAACCATTTTGTTTGGGCCGCTAACATCTCTGTCCCATTGCTTTCCCTGCCTCCTCAGCTGCACAGCTACCTATCATGCTAATAGACGAAGAAATCTGTCTTTCAACCCCAAGGTGATCCCAGATGTTTGAGCAGAGTAACGATTTTAAATAAATTAAAATAGTTAAACAAGCTAAATAACTTATTTTGTTCATGAACATTAATGACTTGGGGGAAAAAAAAAAAAAAAAAAGACCAGAGAGAGAGAGAATGAAAAAGAGGTTGTGGTTCTGCTAACAAATGACAAATACATTCAGTGCAGTCCTTGGAGTGAAACTTCTGACTCCCTCAATTTAATAAAGAACTCAAAAAACTGTGACTGTAATTCTGTACTGCACAATTCATTGACGTTAGAATTTAATATGTATTCAGTCTATTCATTTTTGCACCTGTGAACCACAAGGTATGTTGTTTGTGATGGATATGAAAGAACCTCTGTATTTCTCCACAGCAGAACATTTCTTTCAGTAATTATTATGAGGCAGTCAACAGGGGCATGTAGCTTTTAGAAGGCAAGGTTCTTTTTTTTTATTTTATTTTGAGCTTCTTTTTGCATTGTTTTAGTTACTTTAAA
The DNA here is from genome assembly GCF_047716275.1 of Strix uralensis. Lineage (NCBI taxonomy): Eukaryota > Metazoa > Chordata > Aves > Strigiformes > Strigidae > Strix > Strix uralensis. The sequence goes on along the minus strand of NC_133978.1, from coordinate 2,984,895 downwards.
AAAAAAAAAAAGCTGAATGCAGCACAAACAGTTATGAGATATGTAACAAAGTATTTTGTGCCTGTGGTATAATTTTTCCAGACATTTTTCTCATACCACGTGCCAGTCTCTGTACAATAACATGTAGTTCAGGAACTGTATTGTTTAAAATAATTCTTTCTTGAAGTAGAGTATTTATTTTGTGAGTTGGCAAAAACCTGCTTCTTCTGTTGCATCTTGAATTACATAGCCTTTGTTTTTCAGACCAAGAAGCTTTAAGAAGCGCCAGCAGGATTAATTATTTCAGGTGATTATTAATGGATGGGGCAGTATGAGCAGCTAGACAGAGCTTTGGACTGGTTTCAGTTGCCAACCCGGCCAGCACCGGCCCACTGCAGGGACTCTGCACATCACGGCATTTCTCTGGACCTCAGTTTTTGCAGTTCCTGCAGTCTCAGAAATTACACTGTCCTTGTTTGAAAAACATTATTTAAAAACAAAGCATCACTAATCATAATTGCAACATTCAGAGCAATACAAATGGCTATTTATTATGTTTTGACAGCTCACTGTGACCCAGATATTTTAAGCTTTTAATGGCGTTTAGGTGAAGACTATGCCCTGCTTATCATATATTCCCGTTACATATAATACCTCTATTGTAAGTCTTAGCAGTAAGGCCAGTATATAAATGAGAAAAAAATGATTATTTTTTTCTCTGCGGGTAAAGATGGGACACTGTAATTTTGCTCTTTATACACCTGTCCTGCAGATAAATATTTAACTTGGTCCCCAGGTTTTTTTCATAGAAGAGGAGGATTGGATTATATCGGCTCCTCTTCTCTCCTGTCCCAATCGCTCCCCTCTCACTGACTGTATTCTCTTCCCCAGTGTTTTCTAAATTCATTTTGTGTCAATCTATCTAGCATTTCCAAGATGCAATGAAAATTTAAAGCCTCAAACAGAAAGATGAGTTTTAATTGATAAACTCTTTCAGACCCGCTAGTAGTAAAATCCATGACGTCCTACTAATAAGAATTACTTTATGTAGGTTAAAGAAAGAAGGAAAAAGGCAAAAAAACCCTTTCTTGAACTACATGTAACCAACTTGATAGTTTCAGTAAATCAAGAAAATTGTTTCTTGTTTTTGACATTTAGTGTGCTTAGTAATTCTTTACTAGAAATTACAAGGAACAATTTCCTGTAGGCCAGTGTTAAGTTCTCCGATTTATTATTGTTAGTATTTTATTTTCAATTTTTATGTTGAACACCTGAGAATGTATTGGAATAAGGATTAAATTACAACAGCGTTCTGTGCTGCCTCTCTTCACGTTCCCCTTTCATTCTGGCTGAATCTGTGCAAACTTTCACATTTAGCGTTTTGGGCAAAATCAAGTGACAGGTGGGGTGGCTCCCACGTTTAAAAGACAAACCAAACCACCTCATGCAGGAGAAAGGCAGGACGTTGCCTTTTTTGTAAATAACGTATTGTTTTTTCTAATGTGGGGTAATTAATCTGTGCATTTGTTTGTATGAGGGGAGTAAAAAATGGAGGGATCAGGGTGCCACCCGATTACAACCACGGAAGTGGAGTCATGCAGCCATGGCAGCTTGGGGAGGCGGGTGGAGGCAGAGCAGCCTCGTGTTCCATCACGACCTAAAGAACAAAACGTGCCAGGATTATTGTTGTCGGGGGCCTTGGCCTTTACTAGGTCTGATCCATTAACCTGTGCTGTCTTTCCAAAAGCAACCTTCCTCCTGGGTATATATTAAAGACCTAATATAGAAGTGATAACCATGATGTATTTAACCTCCTTATCTTCCTGGTCCAATATGGATTATGAAAGTAATATTTATCTGGAGGTTTCCCCCTATATCTCTTACTATTTAAAAAAAGAAAATTATTTCCTGATGGTAGGTTAGGCTTTTTCAAAATGTAATTCTCACTATGGCTTAACATACTAAACCTATTCCCCCACACCCCTCCCTGAGGTCCCCAGAGTAAAAGCTTGGCTGTTTGAATCAAACCAGTGGAAATTAGGCAGGCAGGAGAACTTTTAGTGAACTGGCTTAAACTTTCTATTTTTTAAAATACCTTTTAGTGTTTCTTCTTTTTAGATACAAATTTGGGGATTCCCTTCCTAATCTTTGTTTACAGTTTTGAAATTGTGTGCCAGGGCCCTTTCATACTCCAGAGAGACCGTGCAGCAAATGATCTGCTCAGGCAAAGGTTAGAGTTAGCGATTTGTTTCTTGGAGGCTCCTTCCTGTTGCAGTTCAGTGAAAGCCAAGATTTCAGTCTGAGGTTTTCACTCATGAGCTTTATTTTACAAAGTGAGCACGCCTTTTTTTATTTTTCTCCTCTATTGACCTCTCTTGCTGTGTTTGTAAAATATGTGAGTAGGTATAAGCTGTGGTCATTAACTGCAAAATGGAGGCAACACATCAGAAGAGCTCATTATTCGGTGCTTTATTTTATATTCTACCACACTAAAAAACCACATCATTCCTCCATTATACATATGTCTGCCTCTTACTGAGACAAAAGTTGGGGCCCACACTAAGTAAGGTTCATATTAAGGAGCTCAATATTGATGAAAGAGATTGTGAGAAAGTCATACCTACCAAACTCTTTCTGTAAGAAAAATCCTAAGTCGTTCTTTGATATTTTAATTTTACATAGAAACCAAGGCTTACCCCCTTTCATGCACAATCCAGCTCAAATGTTGCTCACTGCTAATAAACTCTTTTCTTTTGGTAAATAGATTGCTGCTGATGATATTATTTAATTTTACCCCCATAAAGTTGTTTTTTTAGTTATGTAACAAGACATCAAAGAGGCATGACACAGAGTTTTCCTTCCTCAGAGAATAAATACCAAATTTTTCTTTGAAGCTGGAATCAAAGCGAGGGAGTCTGCAACTGATTTGAGAAATAGGAAAGACAGGTATCCAGCATGAAAGTAAAATCACAGTTCTGGTGTTGACAGATACATATTTTTTTAAATACTTGCATTTCCCTTTCTTGTGATTTTCATCAGATGTAAGCCAGTTTTATTCACTCCAGTCAGTGTCTTCAGCTAATGGATTTCATTGTTTGCATTGCAAAGGAAATTCAAATAGATTGAGTAAAGATAGGATCCATTCTAACACATCATCTTTAACACACAAAGGAACAAAACAGTGTAAATAATAGAACCTAAGACTTCTAAAAATATGTTGAGAAGTACCTGATCAACCTAGAAGTTTTCCCTTGGACACTAAAGAAAAGGATGCATCAGGAAAATCTTTCTTACTTCACTTTTTGGTGAGTGGCAGTTTTGTGCTGGCTTGGTGAAAATTCTCAAATTAAGCTTTCCTGTGGGAATGGCCATGGAAAGCAGCTTTCCCACTGTCTGTATTCTCTTGTGAAAGTATTGGGTGAAGCACCATCCTTAAAAAAACATCCACATGTAAATGAGAAAACACTGCTTTTATTTTGGAGTTAAAATAAGATCATTGCATTGATAAATATGGTGAAATGTATATCTTTATGAGATGATTGCATTTGTTTGGTATATTTGGATTTAAACTCACTGTTGAAAGCAGCAGTTTTGATGGTGGATAACAATGCATTTACCCGTTCTGGACAAAAAACCAGATTTGGAAGCAGCTACACTTTTGCAGAATTGAACATTAATGACTGTTTAAAAATGCCAAGATATTGTGACACTTCTGCATATTCTTCTAAAATTGAAAAATACATTAATATTTCCTTGGTAGCATCCCAAATCTTTGCCTTAATAACATATTTAATCCCAAACTCTCCAGATATAAAAGAGAAATATAAATTCTGGTGGATTTTTTTCCCCCTTAGCTGTTAGCCCTGAGATTGCACTGTTTTCCTGTTGCTTTATTGTCTTAGTGGTTGTTATATCACTCAGTGCTGTGGTGATTTTTATGCCGCAATATTTGCCCTAAGTTCTCTAGTCCTCCCCTCCTTTTAGCTTAATTGCGGTTACCAGTTGTTTGAATCAAAATAAAATACAGCTGCAGGCTTACTTATAGCATTATAAATACTTTTTGTCTTCTTATGGCTATATTTTGCCTTTCCTAGGATTAACAGTCAACATCACCACTTCTGCTGTTCTTTCAAAAACCAGAGATTTGGAAAAACCCCTTGGGCTTCCCTTTCAGAAACAGGTTACACACTGGGAGCAGCTCTGGGGAGAGTGCGGGTTTCCTACACGTCCCACTTTCCCTCTTCCTCCTTGTGTCTGAGAGCAGACCTGAAGAAGGTTCAACCTTGACCTTCAGAGGAGTTGAAGGAAAGTCATGAGTACTGTGATTGATGACCTGTGGATGCCACCTGTGTCCGACACAGCCCTGTGGCAGAAATATGTACAAATTTGCATAAGTTTATTGTTGCAAAAGATGGGTTTATTTATAGCAGCAGAGTGCTGTATCACTCAGGCAGGCCAAGTTAATCAGGAGTACCCCACAACATACTCATCGATTATCTCCCTAAGTGTTGTGTCTACCTCCCCTTGACTACAGAGTGTACCACTGCCTCTGTCCTGGATTTGTAGTGCTCTGCTGGGGATACTGAAGCGTGGCAAATGCAGTTTTAAATCTCACGACTCTTCTCTTGCAGGTTTTGCATAGCTTCCACATCCATTTTTGGACTTCTGACTCCCTGAAAGCAAATAATTATAGTATTCAGGTTTCTTTTTTTAGATGATTAAATCATTTGGGATATTAGATGGAAGGGTTCATTCATGTAGTTCTGTTTTAATTAAAATAAAATAAAAAAGCACCAATTCAGCAAATCATGATTTTATAGTCGTGCCACAATTATGTTCAGAATAGGGTATATGTTTGTACTCTGGTTATAGGAAGATGTTTAATGACAAAATCTTATCCTGTTGATGTATAAAGAGGGTCTAATTTTTATTTTGTAAGTAAAACATCTAATTTATTCTGTGTTCAATTTCCACTATTTTATGGAAAGAAAAAAAAAAGGGGGGGGGAAGGCTTTTAAAATCCATTATATCGTGCTGGTGATAGGCCCATTAGAGCTACACACACTTTCATTTTAGCCATGCTGTTAGTAGTGTGCTGGTAGGTAGAGGGGAAAATAGTCCTTGCACAGTTTATACCTTGGTAGAAAGTGGAAGGATGTATACACTAAGGGACTACTCTAGACAGCTTATGACCCTTGATTTTGCTTTTCAAATTTATTTATTCCCTCTTTGAAGCTGTGGAGTAGGCTTTTCCTTGGAAGTGGATGTCTTGATAAGAATGTAACAAATATTGAGCACTGAAATAATAGCAAGGGTTATGTATGTTCTGTGGCTGTTTAGGATGGATAGTTTCTATTTTAAAGGAAGTAGTAGCAATTTCTAAAGCACTTTTTTCATCTTATTTTTATGATATTTTATTTAGTTTCCCAGTGCCTATAGTTTTCCCCTAGATTCATAGAGGTCTACACAGTTAGTTTGTTTTAATTGACAGTCCTCTCTATAGGAGACATTTCCATCTTCACTGGAAAGCAAAAAAGCCCTGTCTCCATGTAGTGAGGAGGTTTGGTGCAGACAGCAATACACAGCCAAAAAGTAGAAACTAGAACTTGCCATCACATGTAATGAAAAGTCTGAGCCACGTTATCAAAATCATCAGATTTTTAGCTTGGTTTGGCTTCTTGGTGCTCTCAGTGTGCACACTAGCCTAAAATTCCTAGAGGGGTTTTCACTTCCAGCAATTTGAAAGCAGGAGGAGGTGAAGTAGCACTTGGAAATCTCCCCCTAGGGACTAGGGAGAGGAGTAAAACAGGCTGCAGACCTTAACCTACCTACAAGTAGTAGTGTGTGATGGGAGAGAGGGTTAACTTTGTTGGAACCTGGGTCAGATTGAGAGACCACACTCGTGCGACAGTAAGATTACATCAGAAATCACAAAACTTATGAAGGAGCAGGCAGTGCTCCAAGGAAGTTATAAAACTACATTTCAAGGGACGAAATCAAGTACACAAGGCAAAGAGCAAGTAAGAAATACAGACGTGTGGATGAGAAGGACTGATATAAGAGAGCTGTATTCATTGTAACGGAAATGAGTTACGATAGGTTTGATTTCTGATTTATGAATATGAATTTTGAAGGAAGACAAAAACATGAATGAGGTGCAGTCAGATGTCCCTACAAATGGGAAAAGTTTAGCAAAGAACACAGGAAACAATGTAGGAAGAAAATACGTTTTAAAGTAGTTAATTAAAATCTAGCTAGAAGGCAGTAAAAGGGCAATGAATGGATCGTGATGGTCGGCAGATGAGTCCCAACCTATTAATACTCATTCAGGGAGCTCAGTCCTGCTGATCTCCAAACAGTGGGTTTGGCCCTTGACACCAAAGAAGTGTCAGGTCATCCCTGCATTTCTCAGTTATTAGTGAAATTGAGAAAGCAGAGGTGAGTAAAGGAGATAAAGCTGGATTTTACATGAAAAACATTTTCGTGTTCTGAAGGGAAAGCATAGTATGTTGAAAGGCTATTGAAGCATTTCACAAAGAGCAAATTTTCAAGTGATAATGGGGAATGCAGCCTGAGTGATACATGATAACACACAAGTGGTTGAATTGTAATACTAAAATGTAGTTGCCTTTTAGCTTTATATATGCTTTAGTTAATAAGAAAGAACAAAGTTAGACATTAAGTATAACAGAAATTGTTTGCAGTGTGAAGATGAGAGTCTCTGGAAGTAATGGCCACAACCAGTGGAGAAAGGAGACCAGAATTTGGGAATTCCAGAGGTGTGGCACGCTGCTGTGGGTTGGAGGGGGAGGACATAAAGGACAGGACACCTTGTGCCTCAAGGACACAAAGCAATTGTTAAAAGACAGAAATGGAGGGCAGGAATAATAGTTTTCAGTGCAGAGGATGGTTGCCTGTGCATTTCCACAGGATCTTATGCTCCTCTGAATTTTGTTGTAGATGCTAAATCTTTTAGGATAGTGATGGCAGAAGAAATTTTTGGTCCTCTATGGGCATCTATGTGAGGAAACAGTGAATGCCATGCTATTCAGTGCAGATAAAAGTGAACTGATGCTGCCCTGAAATAACATGAGGATTAAGATGGGTATTTTTGTTTTAGCTAAAAATTATGGCTAAGTGCCTTTTGACAGTCAAGAAGGTAAAATTAAATGTAGAACTTACTTGAAAAAGAACAGAAAGCAGAATAGAAAGTATAGTGGCAGTCAGATGTGTATGTGGTACAGTTGTGGTCACTCAACGCAAAGGGAGTTATTGAAGAACTGTTGAAGGTAGAGAGCAATGGCAACAAAGATGATCAAAAGTGTGGAAGGGCTTACAAAGAATGACAGCAGGGGCTGACACCCTTGAGTCTGGAAAAGTGAAAACTGAATGCTGTGTAACAGAGAAGCATAAAATCCTGAATATGGGAGTTAGGGAGCACACAGTGAACCCAGAATGTAAAATGCCAGGGCAAAAATAAACAAGAGAAAGTAATTTCTCCCATGTGTGTAGTTACTTTGCAGAGCTCCTTGCCTTGAAAGGTGCCATCTAGGTTGGACTTCAGAAAGTGTCTGGATGGTATCATGAAGGGAAAATCCATCATGGGTCAGTAACCATGAGAATATAAACTCAGATTCTGGAAATCTTACCAGTAAATTGCCAGAGATTATTCCTGGGAGGAGCCACTATGTGCTTTCCTGTTCTTACTGTCTTCCTCAGGCTTGTGCTATAGGTACCCAGCAAAGACATAGCGTGTTTAGGCAGAGCTCTCCACTGAGCTGTTGTGGCTGTTCCTACATTTATGTTTTAATGGAGCAATTGATGCAAATGAATGTAGTATCTGCAAGTTCTGAGTCTTAACCAAGCATCTTCAAGCTATAGCTTAAATTTATCTTGTGGGTATTTAAATTTGGGTTTTAAATTTTAGCTTTAGGGCAATGAACATGTCAGTAGCAGTAGAATCTATAAGATGATTGTAATTTGAAAAATGAGAGGATTTGTTCAGTAGAAGACTGGGATTAAAGCAAGGAACTATTCAATACAGTAACTCAAAGCTTGACACAGTACAGTATTATAGGTGAGAAGTCTGTTACAGTGATTAGAAATTCATTTAGGAAAGTATCAAGGACTGAATGTTGTGAAGTAGTGTAAGATAAAAAACATAAGTGATGAAATGATGACAAACTTCTTTTGATTAAACTGGGACATATTTAGTGGGGACATATTTAGTGTTGGTAGAACACCATCTCACCAGGGATGCCTCTGGCTCCTTCTCTGTTTGAATGACTTGTTATCATGCCTAGTTTCAAAGTAACATAAATTTTCTGTTGATACTTAATTGACAGAGGTACAAATAGAAAGTAACAGTGATAGCATGTTTAAAATTATTTGGATAATGTGAGGTTTTGGGCCATGTTTCTGACGGTCTATGTAGGAAGATTTAATCATCATAAATCCACTAATACAAAAGAGAATGCCTCAGATAAAAAAAAAAAAAAAAAAAAAAGAATGCTATGAAAAAACCCACAGCCATCTGAAATCTTAAAGTACCTCGGAGTGGGGTCAAACAGGAAAGAAGCTGCTGAAAAGCAAGAAGTGGATAGATGAGAATTAGTTGCCTCACTACTCAGAGAAAGTCACGTGGATCTGGTAAGTACTGGGACAAGATAAGGAGAAGAAACTCTTTCTATGTATTTTGGGCATGAAAACTAATTAGCTGTTAGTGTGAGGAGATGAGCTGGAATCAGAGAGTGAAAGAAATATATAAAATTAGCATGGGAGGTGAAACTGCATTACTGAAAAATCTTCACGCATGAAACTGCAGGCTGTAGTAGAAGATGGGAATTAATGTGCTATGTGGTAGGTGATTCATACTGCTTGACTGTTGAAGGGCACATCTTTACCAACTTTATGAAATTTTCTGTGCTTGTCATTTCTAACGTGTCTGTATCACACTTCTGATCTTCGGCCCTTTCAGCACTTTTTGTGATTAAGAAATACCTATGGTTGCTCTAGAGGAGGTCGATGAGTATATGATGAGTAGTATAGCCAGGAAGATTCACTTTTTGTCAACTAACACATAGTCTGAGAGTTACCTCATTGGGATACTTGGCTAGAGACCAGATACAACTAGTCACGTACTGTACTAATGGCAGAGAACATGACAAATCTATGCATCAAAACACTCCACCATTTAAGCAGCTCTGCATTTAATTAAGCCTAGCCACTTACAAACAGGATAAGGGTTATGAAAATGCAAAAAAGGAAAAGGGTTAGTCTGCTTTCATAAGCTCTCACGGGGAAGTGCAGAACAGCAAAATATTGTTTTCCCAACATATTCAATAGCACATGAGTATTCCTTGTTTTCTTTGAATAATCTGAGCTTTTATGTTTACATCATAACTATCTAGCTTTTAAAGTTACCTTAATATATAAACACAAAGAAAAAAGCTTTCTGAATAGTAGTAAAATATACCCTTTATACATAAAACAAAGACGGAACTAAACGTTAGATTTGCTTACAGAAAAAGTTGTGCAACCTAGGTTTAAATTTTAGATACCACTGCTATGAATGTTTAAATATACGCTGCTTGCACAGTACTGCTCTTCTCGCTCCTCTGGCCATGTCTTCTGTTGCACTGGCAACTTGTTGTGGAGGAGCTGCCTGGCAAAATTCAAATTTCAGCTGATTGAAATAATAGCTATATTCTTGGCAGAACTGTTAAACAGGATTTATAGAGAATAAGGCATTACTTGATAGAATGAAAAAGAAAAGGGAAAAAAAAAGATTTGGGGTGGGTAATGGCTCTATTCATGGGCTGTGTCAGTAACACGCAGAACATCTGTACAAGTAAGAGCAGAATAATTTTCTGGAGAAATATCTGTATCAATAACTACAAAACTGTTTCTTATTACTTGGCCCTGGACTTTTTGTAAGTTCAGTGATATTGTAAAGGCAGAATTATTTGTCTTTGCACATTTCAAGTATTTTAATTTTTAAAGAATTTTTAATGATACTGAGATTTGGCTCTTGTGGATGGTGCTGATCATTTTGAATAAGGTACAAAATGGTTCTATTTTTCAATATTGTCTTTGACTCACTAATACTTCATTTAAATTCCCAGTCAATGAAGATCTGATATTATTTTAGCTGTTATTTCCCTTAATTGCCTTTGTGTTATAATTTGACTTTTATAACTTTCATTTAAAAAGTTATAAAACTTCTGTACCTAAATAGTTTTCTAATGTTAATTTTACTTTATGAAAAGGAAATAATTTAAAGTGAAGTTTCTAAGTTACTGCTTTCAGTCATTGAGATCTTTATAATGGTGAGAACTTGTTATTCTTGTATAGCATTTCGTGTAATTATGAAAAATGAGATGTGATTGTTGTTACCTTGTTCCTAACTGGGCTTTTGCTAGCACTGCAGTTGGCAATCATCATGCTGACAGAAACAGCTGGGAGGCCAAGAATTAAACAGACGTGGAGAGCAAACTCCTGTTGAGTTGGACTAAATTGACACCTTGAGAGGACATGGCAAACTGGGATTGGAAATTGCAAATCTTAGCAAGTTGCCCTCTTTAGCACATGCTTCCATTAAGGTTTTTTTTTTTTTTATCCTGTAAGACTTAGAGCCATGAGCTACCTTTTGCTATGCTCACACAGTGATGAGCATAAGGGGGCCTACCCTCCTCAGTTATATAGTTCATTGGCTCCTCTGCCCTGCAAGGTGTCAGGGGTTACCTATAGATCCAAATGATCAATTTGGGGATGGAAAGGACAGATTGTGTCTGGGGTAGACAGCAGAACTTACCTTTGCTCCATGAATTTGTACTCATTCAACGTCTTCTAGTCTACCACGGGTCAACACAGACTTGTTGAACTGCATAATATGATATTTGATACAACTTTTGAAATGACATGAAGTTGTTCCTCTTATCCAGTTTCTAAGCAGAACTGTGGATAAATAGAAATGGAAACACATTATGAGCCTGGACTAAATTAGAAATGGGAGATCCCAAGAGTGTAAGGATCTTTCCTATAAAACCTGCCCGTTGGTTGAGATTTTAGTGTATGTTACTTAAATTTGATTGTGTAAACCTCAGCTACTGACAGCATGTCAAAAAGAAGTTTTTAATCCATATTTATTTATTTGTATTCATACATTGTCCGTCAAAAAACATTAATTCATTACTAAGAAGAAACATCCTGCAAACAGAAAAGGTTTCTTATGCTCTTTAATTTACTAAGCTATTGGCCTAAATGCATTATTTTTACTATCTCTGTAATATTCTCAAATGCAAATGCTAGACTGAAGAGTTTGGACTTTCAAAGGTTTTTCAATATCACTGGTTCAGTCTACTAAAAACATTGTATATATATAATTTGAATGCATCTTTTCTTTCCTGTATTGCACATCTACCGACCACATATGTTCTAAGAACTACTTTTGTATAAATGTAATGGCATCAGTGATTAATATTGCTTCTATCAAATATTCAGAAGAAATAAAAGCTAAGCTCCCTATTTCTGAAGAGAAACAAGAACTCCACTAAATATGTGTAAAAACAGTGACAGAAAAATGCAAGGGTGCCTCCATAGCTGAAACCAGCAGAAACTTACAGAAATAACCAAAGACAAATATATATATGGTACTGTTGTGCTTAATTTAATAAAAAGGAACAACTTTACATGGGAAGTTGTTAGAAACAACCCTCAATTTAAATTCTTGCAGATGGCATGGATACAATTTGAAGGCGTCATATGGGTTGTTCTGAACATGCTAACTATCAGAAAAGATATGAGAAAATCCAAAAGGAATCTTCCCTGGCTAGAAGCAGGGAATGGATAGTTCCTAGAAATACAAGAGGTCTTCAGCAAGCTGAGGCTGTGTCCAAGTGAAGAAAATAGAAAAGATCAATACCTGGCAAATTAAACAGTAAGGCATGCCAAGAAAGAATTGGAAGAACAATTTGAAGAAGGCATGAGAACTAATAAATTCTTTTGCAAGCACACCAGTTAGGAAAAGCTGGCCACAGAGCGTGTAAAATGAGTAATAGAAGCACAGCGGGAATAGGCAAAGGAAATAAGGCCAGAATAGGAAACTGGAATGAATATTTTGCATCTGTATCACTATGGAGAAGTCTGAGCAGATTGCCAAGCTCGTTTTTTGAAGGCGAGTCCTTCCTTGAAACCATATTGCAGTTCCTTGGAGCTGTCATCAAGTCTGTGGACAAAGAAATGTGACAATTTCAAAAAGTGTTGGGTGTGGTTCCTAACACAAGGCTCTAAGAGAAACTGAGCTGCTATGAAATAAAAGGGGAGATCTTCACATCAATAAATGATGGATAAATGATAGGAATTTGGCAGCTGTTGCCTTTCTCAAATACCTTCTGGAAAAATCAGTTTAGTCTCCTTGTCTAAGTACATGTCGATAGCCCTGCTTGGATAACTAAGCACCATGGCTGATTTTCACCTTCAAACCGCCTTTTAGCTGCATCACTCTTATTTTGCTTTCTAGATAATGCTGTTTCTGAATTCTCTCTCCTCAATTTGGGTTTGCATACTTAGCAATAGGTAGCCTGCAGGCTGTTAGTAAATCCAGAAGCATTGGGTATTTTTACTGCACATGAATATGTTAATAAGCTAGCACCAGGCAACCTTCTTGCTAATTGCTCTTATTATGACTCTGCCACTGTTGATTCTTAAATACTTACTGCAAAATGTAAAAAAAAAATTGTGTGTGAACTGCTGCATGGATGGAAAAAATGCAGAACTTTTTATTTACTTACACTGTAGCATTTGCTTTAGGATACATTACTGGGAAGTGTTTAGAAAACCAGAATGATAGGCAGTATGCATTAATGTACAACACAGCTTATGTTTTTAAAACATTGTGAAAATTTGAGGGATTTTTTAAAAACTAAGTTACACTTATACTAACTTTTGCGTAGTTTTTATACCTACATATGTGCAGACAGTTAGATCCCTTTACCCCATCCTTAAACTCTCCATGTGGCTTGAAAACATTTGCCAGCTCTGGGACAAAATAGTGTAAGCGTGAAAGCTAGCATCAAGAGTCAGCCTTTTTCATGCATACCATAAATCACAATAAATGCATTTTATCATAATAAATGTATTACTTAGCATTCAACTCCAGATCTTCTGTTTCGGTAGGAATGGTAATATTTTGACCTGGAGGTCTGACAGCATTAGACTGACTTGATTGTTAGCCTTACCTATTAACAGATGATGGAGTACCGTGTGCCTCACACTCCGTGTACCTCAAAGCATGATGCCAATTATTTTCACTGGCAAGCTGTCACCTGGCAGGGTGACTCTACTTGTGCAATTTTCCCTGAAGTATATGAAACTAAATGATGCACAAACAAGGCAGGACGTGTTTTATTTAGAATGATTTGTTTAGGTGTTCCCATATGAAAATGATTCTCGGGGGAAGTGTACTGTAGGGACTCCATATTTAAACAGGTGAAAGAAAGCCTGACTTGGGATGGAAAAAGCAAGTCTTCAAGTCAATTTGTTGTATGTTACCTTGGGTTTCTTGTGTTGCCTCATTTCACAACATTTGCCCTCTGTATGTTCTTTCTCCCGTTTTCTAGCTTACAGCTGTTCCTTGTCACCTCTTCAGTTTTACAAGTAGCAAAAAATGCATATTACAAACCATTTGAATTAACCCTACTGGCAGTAGACATTGTCTCCCAGAAATAACTAATAGGAATCATGGAATTTCTCTCTTTTTAACTCAGTTCATTACAAAAGCTCAGTTTTCTTTTATGACCAGTATGTGGTTATGTGTCACGTGAACTTCCAGTTATATTTGCTTTTATAAATATCCATAAATGCATTTAGGAAATGCTCTAACTTTTGCCATTTTAAGGTAGCTGGTAGCGTTTGGATAAAAATGTCTGGAAGCAACTTGGTTTACAGAGAGTGCAGTCATATTCACGCTCGCACGTTAGCACTGTCTTCTTGTTTAGGCTACAAGAGCATACCAGGCTAACGCACAGACATCTCGTCGTTCTCATGTCTGTTCTGAATTTCCCAGGTGATGGCCAAAGATAATTTTCTTCTGTCCACTTAATTACAGTGACTTTCATTTTCACTGTTGAAAAACAGGGATGATATGTTTCTGTCTCAGTGGAATGGTATTAACTTTTGTCTTGTGTTTTGAGACCATGGATGTGGATGTAATTTGTAACAGAAAACAGATAATGTCAAGGTTTCATTAATGGAAATCTAACCATTAACTTAAGTATATTATAAGTATACTAGAGGTTAACAAATGTTGGCAGCTATTTGTTAGCATACAGATTTGCAAGAGCCTCCATTAGGAGTCTTTATGGTCGTAAATTGAAACAAGGGTGATCCTACTGGATGTGAGGAGAAAAAAACCCTATTTGATCCACTATGAGGACAGTTAGGCACTGGATGTCCATCCCTAGAATATTTTAAGGTTGCTTGGAGGGGGGCTTGGGCTCCTGGTGTGGATGGGGACCCTGTCCTGAGCAGGGACGTTGGACTAGGGACTTCTGGGATCCCTGAAAGACATCTCTGGTCTCTGAAAGGCATCTGTGGCAGAAAGGAGTGGGAGAGAGAATGTATTTGGCACACCGTGCATGGAATTTGTGGTATTTTGGTTTGCTGACCACAAGACTTATTCATTCTCTGAGCAGTAAGTTTCTTTGCATTAGTGGAAAAAAAAAAAAAAAAGAAAAAAAAAAGAGGAAAAGCTTTTTTCCATCATTTTTTTTTTTTTCAAGGACTGAAAATGCAGTTGGCACTGTCTCAGCAAGCCTGATAATAACGTAAAAGCAGGAATTAATAAAATGCCTTTTAGGTGTTTTTCTTTTTATCCCAGCTTACGGTATTTCAAAAATTGTGAAAAAAGGAGAAAACTTTTGGCAGTGAATGTTGGTATTAAAGATAGCATAGAAGCAGAAATTCTTTTCAGTGTCTAGAAGTGTAAAACTGATAAACTAAAGTGCAGGGGAGTTCACATAGCACAGTCCATGTTAAAATCTCCAACACCTGCACTAAGCATGTAGTGCTAATGAAGACATCCTAGAAGGTGTTCAGATTTTCTTTGCTGTTGTTGAAGGACCACAGAGCTTGAAGTTGAAGAACTTCCTCCAGAAGTGAGGAAATGTTAATATCTATAAAGCAGCTTTCTAGTGAGTGAATTGGGACAGTTGTCTGCCTGGAAGTTTGGCTATGCTCTGCACAGATTTTTCTTTTTTTTCCCCTTGTTAGTTTGTTTAGTTGTGTTTCAAACCTGCCTTTCCAAACACCTCACCCGCATCAACTTAACACCAGTATACTGCAGCATATTTTATGAGAGGCCCACTTTGGACTGACTTTGTTTAGATACAGAACTCACGTCCCGTTGTGAAAGGGAGTTTGATGTTTGGAGCTGGATGCTAGCGCTCTGTGATTTTTTGGGGTGGCTTGGTGCTTTCTGGATGAATCTCAAGGCTGCGTTTCTTTAAAATGAGACAAGTGGGTTAGAGAAACATAACGCAGAGGACTGCTTTTTCTGGCAGCAATTTGAGATAACCAAGTAAAAGTTTGTCTTAAATGGGAAGGGCTACAAAAACAGGATTTTGCAATATTTCTTAAATCATGGAAGTGTTTCTTCTGCAAACTGAATCTGAATTACTAGTTTTCTTGCCACACTACCAAGTTTATTATTTTTCCCAGATATCAGAGGGAGAAGTTCTTTGCAAATCAGAGTGTGTAGATGGAGGCTTCCTTTAACAGAACACTTTATCTGTAATCGTGAGAAATGTGTGAACCAAACACATTTTTGTAGTTTGTCTTGTATCGTTCCAAGTTTTTGCACTTTGAATTATTTGTAAAGCAACTTCAGCTAAAAAATACCCTCAATGCCAATGAACACAAACAAATGTTATTAAATATCCAAGGCAATTAAATCAATTTACCTACCATGCATGTTGTGGTACTTCTAACAATCATGGGTAAACAAGTTTACTAATGAAAATATTGAGATAATATTGAAAGCACTACAGCAAAAAGGATTGTAATTATTTTAGTAAAAAATGAGAAGCAAGTTTCTTGTATTATAAATACATATGTAGTTTATTGTAAATATCAGTAAACCCTTAGCATTTAAACTGGATTATTGAGAAACTCACTTGAGTGCATATACAGTGCTACATCAGGAAGGGAGTGTAGAGAACAAATATGACACAAAAATTGTAGGACACGTCTTTGTATCCCTGCCTATATTAATTTGGGTATGGAAATGAGAAAAGTTTAGACGACTTGCATAAAGAAAGGTTTTTATATTTGTTCTTACATAAATCCTCCTTCTTGAGGGCTACAGGGGGTTAAATTAAAAATTATTTTGCAGAAAACAGTAGCAATCCTTCCCCCTCAGTAGCTTTCAGTAATGTAGATGACATTGAAAACCCTGAGACAGTAAGATACAGGCAGCCCTGTTCCAGATTCTGGTTTTAATTAGTGTTTTACCAAGAGAGGTGGAAATTGTTGATGTTAATAATTCACGGTGTAAACTGTAAGCACTAGGTATTAATATATTTAGGAAACTTGTTTTTCTGCCAAGAATAAATTACTTGTATGTAAAAATAATGCCCCTCTTTTGAGACTAAAGTATTGCTTGTGGAAAAGTTCCTTATTTTCTCATTTACCTTTAATTAGGCAAATATAAAATATGGGTTTAGTAACTTACTGTGAATGAAGTTGGGAAAAGTAAACCTAAATTAACATTACACAAAAATGTAGGGGTTTTTTTTCTCTCTCTAGATCTCTTTAGATCTTAAAATACATGCATTCCTACATATTGCAAAATTCTTTGTGAATTTAGCTGTGAATCACTCTTTCTCTAAATTATTCAGGCTGCATAATGAATATGAGAGTAAAATCATGCTGAAATCACAATCTGTGCTGGATCTGAAGTGTATGTAACTAGTTTATCTAACCAGTGCTGTCTGAACTTTAAGCACGTAATCCATTTACGTATATATCAATTACCCTGTAATAGTTAATCATCAAGTTATCCAGTTAGGGAAACAAGCACATGTTACCATTTTTCACAGTCATCAAATATTTTAGGCCATCTTTTAGCAAATATTTGACATAAAAGCTTATTTTCACTAATTACTAAAAAAAAAATAAATCAGATTCCTTGCATATTTACAAATATACACACATAAGGAAATCAATATTCATTTTCAGAAATGGAAACAGTTGTTTTTTTTTTTAATTTCTGAGCATTTGCAGCATTCATTCTGACATTTTTCTGCTGCAGGACGAGTAAAGGCCCTTGGCCTGTTCCCTGCCACTGGCTTCTTCACTTGGCTTTGATAAAGTACACGAAGCCTATCCTGTGCTCCACAACCAATTTGTGCCGACAGAA